>NC_073708.1:16598799-17230228 GCF_023634085.1 Falco cherrug
AACTTCCTGACATCTATAGGGATTTGTAAAGCATTTTGTGTTACTGAGAGACTGAATATGACTTACAGAAGCTGGCAATTTAAAAGAGGCCAAATATTTAAGTGCTATTAAAAAACCCAAAAGCCTGAAATTAGTCAGTCTTGGAAATTTCTTTCTGCTCTTTTGCTTTTTACTCATGACACACTGCAATGGTTTGAACTCTCTCTAGTGATATAGTCAGCAAAGTTCATTTGAGATAGATGTTTCAGGTTGCATACCAGTTTGTTACTCTGGGTTACTCTGGCTTATCCTTTTAAAAGTACAAGTTTCAAAAACGAAGGTAATTGTTTCCTTAAACAGGAGAATTTAGTAGTTAATCATGTACATGATCTTGGATTCCAAAGAGTTAATGACGATTGGGGCAGATTTGTCTAATGTAGTACCTCATGACTGTTGATTTTCATCCCACTATAGACACGAAAAAAACAATAATCTCAGTCCAGAGACTTCTTGGGTTTTTATCTTTTAAGAATAGCATCCATACTTGTGCAACTGAAAAAGCAGCCTAGGTCTGTTTGTAAGTATAATATTGTCATTCACTGCTGTTCTGGTTTGAGCCCACAACAGGCTTATCAAACCTGGAGTTTAATACTTGTTCTGACTTCTGATCAGCTTCTGTTGTTGCCAGTTTCAAGGTGCTTTGCTGCAATTGCTGTAACAAGTGGATAGACCATACTGCAACTCTATTAGATCAAATTCAGTTTATGAACTTCAGAAACAGTTGTACTGTTTCAAGATAGTGCAGATCAAGAAGTTCAGATGCATGTGAGACCCTGGAGATAACGCTATATGGACAGATGCAGTCGTCCTACCATTAAGTTATGCTGCAAATCAGCCTTCTTTGAACCCTTTTGCTATACTGAAAGTAAAGCTTCTTTCTGCTTGTCCTAAAACCTCTAACAAATCAAATGACCTTTTCTCCAAGATTCATTTTATTACACTTCAAAAATAAGGAGCCAAATACTCTGCCAAGTCCTCTTAAGAATTTGTCAGCTGATTTTTATCTTGGTATGAGTATTATAAAATTGTCTGAGGGGCAGATGAGGTAAGGCTAGCAGGAAGCAAATACAGCTCTGAACTCATCCATACAAAGCAGAGTTAATTTTCTTTAGGAAACTATTTTATTTAGTATTTAGAAATACTATTTTATAGAAACCACTAAACTTGCACTATTCTAGAATCATTAATTCTTACAAGGTTTGTTGTTGATTGTGCAGGTTTCCCATTTTAGTTATGCTAAACTCAGTTCTAAATACATGGCCAGATGTGCTAAGGTGGATCTCAGACTGTCTTGAGTATGCTGGAGTGCAGCTTGGCTCTTCCTACAGGAATCTTGCAGGGACTGGCTACCAACTTCATTTCAAAGGCCATTGCTAGGCTCCCTAAAAATTGGCATTTTGTTTATCTGACTGAAACTTCTGCTGGGTGAAAACTTTTAGACGAGGAGATTGATTTCCACATCTAAAGGATATCAAAGACAAAATTATGTCTTAAAATAGAATATATAAGCCTCCATGATAAATGTTTAATAGTGATTTATTAACTGCTAAGCAAAGGAAGCAATTTTGCAAACAGATTTTGAAATGCTCTCACCGTATGTTTTTTGTAAGCATGATCAAGACATTTCCTGCTTGCTTAAGTCACAGTACCTAATGCACTGTTTTTTTCTTTTCAAACAGCAATTTTTGTTTGCTTGATTTTGCTTAACAATTAGAATCTTGACTACTGCCTTACAAACATAACTTGTGAGTAGGAGGAAGGTAAAAGCTAAGACAAATCGTAAAGCTGTGTAATGGTAATTCCAATCTGCTAAACCCCAGATTTATGTCAAACTCCCACCTCGAACATGCAGGCTAACTTTAATATTTGTGAATATGTAAGTGAACTACAAGGGGGAAAAAGTATTTTTGTTCGTGTTGGTGTGGTCATAAAACTCCCCTGAAATAGTTCTCCAGAGTTTCTTAAATGCATGTTTAAATGTATTTGCTTTCCTCCTTATGTCCATGACTCTTCAGCGACCCATTAGAATGTGTTGAACAACTTGATTTCAACAAGATCTAGCTAATTTGTTGGTGTTTTTTGAATTTTGACACAAAAATAAATCCTGGAGAAAAGGGGCAGTAATGGAATAACATAGAAACGCTTCTAGTTGAGAATATAACTGTCTATTTTATCAATTTCAAAATTATTTAGTCAATCTTAGGCTGAAGCAAAACATATTTAGGAAATCTGAGAAGACTCAGAGTTGTTCTGGAAGTGTTTTAATCTTAATATTTTAAACTAGAAAAAAAACCCAACTGTGTGAACACAATAAATTAGGATGTAACCCATTTCCTGAATTTCTGTAGTAGGGATATCTCTGATTGTTGCAGATCTCTTCGTGTCTGCCTCACAGTGAGAAGAAAATGTGGTTCATTGTCTCCCCCTTGCATATATTTTTTTTTAACATATTCCTGCATGCCATTGGAGAATCAAAAATGGTTTCAATAAGAGATGTAGGTGTGGCCATCTCTGCAGCTTTTCATATGGATTTCAGGGAAGAGAAGCCCATACGGTCCCTCTCAGCTGTTACCTTTCAGTGAGTCCATGTTATTAGGGCCCCTTCTTTAGGAGGGACAACAGTGATCAGGTAACAGAAGCAAGCAGAGTAAATGGGGATTCCTGGATTCAGTATCTGTTCGGTCTGGTTGGTTTGGGCTTCTAGAATCATCAGTAGTTTCAAGAATGACCATTGTCTGGCATTGCTCATGGCTTTTATTTACAAGTTAATATTCCTAGTTATGGCTGCATTTATAGCTATGGCTTTAGAAAAAAAAACACTTAAGTGAAACAGGAAATTCACTGACACTGAAATAAAAGCCACAACTTTGAGCTCTGTCCTAATACAGTTGCAATGATAACATTTCTAATTTAACATGCCTTTTTCAAATTTATTTTTAAATTTGTTAGAGAATGTGTTACCATATCTCAACAAAGAATGATTGCCATATTATATGCAATATATGTTGTTGACTTATTTTACACATAATCTTTCTTTATACGTAATCTTGGTAGCTATACAAGTTGTCAGGAAGCTGTCAAAAGACTGTCCTCTGTCTTTTGCATATGATCCACGTTTGGGTAAAAATTGTTTCATGCTTGAGGAAAATGAAGAAAGTCTTTAAAGTTGATTTATTTTTGCATCAAACTTTCTTTATTGCAGGATATAGTAAATCATATTAAAGTTTAGGGTTTTTTTAATCTCAGACTTTTCAAAAATCAATAAGCATTGGCTTTCAGTAAAGTGCTCTGATACAGTTCTGTCACAATGCATGCCTAGCAGTTCCTTTCATATAAGGAAGCTGATTCTGTTGGGGAGCTTTGGAAACCCCATCAGCATTTTAGCTGTACAGCCATTAAACTTGCTAAGAATTGTTTTAGATGATGGATTGCAAATGTTGGTTTCTGCAACTAGTTGTTTAGCTCATGATGTCTCCATTTGTGCAGTGTTCATGTCGCAGTTGTTTCAGTATGAATGTGGCTCATTGTGGAAGTACAACGATAGATTTTAAAATGAGCTTCAGAGAGCTTAAGATATCTAAGGAGTTGCTTGTGTTCATGGAAGTGAAAAAGTAGCATGAAAAGGCCTGCAACCCTAATGCTGTTCATTCTTTTTTTGTGTGCATGTGCAGAAATGCTTCTGCATTGTAGTACCTACTGGGCATAATATATGTCTGGGCTGATATTTGTCTCCCAAATGACAACATATTTTCTACTAATTCAGTCTGAGATGCTGTGACTACTTCATTTTCTGACACAAGCTTTTTTCCAAAAGGAGTTACTGGGAGCTTTTCTAAAGAAGTGATAGTGTACTAGTGTGTGCCTTAACTGAAGTGATCTCATCACAATGCGAGAGGGTCAGCAGTAAGTAGCAGTCAACTTCTAAGTATGATAAGGGATCCCAATAGATGCTGTGGACCCTGAGTCTCAGGAATTTTTAAGAACTCCAATTAAATTGGTTTTATTAATGTTAAATATTATTATAATTTAATAGATCAAACCTGACATTTTTAATTAGCTTGCAATTAGATTTTGACTAATAAGTCTCTTTTTCATGTTTCCTGGTTGATAATGTTCTTTTGAATTATAGGACAGGTATTTGAAAACGCTTATGACTTCTTTCTCTTCAGCTAAACATGGTTAGATCATACTTTCAGCAACACTCTAGTTTTCTTTTGAATAATGTTTGGTTTTTAAGCAGGAAATCTTACTAAGACTTCCTACTGTTACTAAGGTAGAGACATCCAAAGAGGGAACTCTGATTTTTAGATACCTCTTGCTATAAGTAAAAGCACTGAGAATTCAGAATCTTTATTCTTTAAATAGAAGTGTAACATACTGCCTTCTGCCAAAACCAATTTCATTCACCCAAAGCAGTAGTCATATTTTTATCATATTTTGATCTCACTTGTGTATTACTTATCCTTTTGTGAGTAGATGGGATATTTATCAGCAAGCTTTGTTAAAACTTTCTTTACTACTTCAGAATTGAGTAAATCTCAGGAAGTAGTTACTGAAGCCTTTTAAAGGAAGCAGAAGGTAACGTTTTAATTTTACTTCTTTCCACCACTGAATTCCTAGCTTTAAAAAAAACCTCACAGGTTACAACATAAAAATGTCTCCCAGAGCTTAAGTAGCTCTTTCACGAAGTCCCATTTGAAGATTTGACCTATGTTCTCATTTTAAAAAGAAAGGGGCTTAGAATTATAAATTGCTTGCAACTGACTAGCACCCTTCAAACTATTCTATGATTCTCTGATTTAACGTGAAAAAACTTCTGAATTGTACTAAAACTTCTAAATTTCTCTTTACTGTCTCTCCTTCATGCTTGGCTTGATGAGGCAGTCTGCGTCAGGTAAGAAAGTTTATTCTGAGGTTCAAGGATCTAATTGTTAGCCTTTTTTAGCTCTCTTAAATTTGTGAAAATACACTCTTACCTGTTAAGAGTTACGATACAATTAATGTCTTTTAATATGTTGACCAGTAGGATGTACAGTTTGTCTTTAAAATGCTGAATTCTTTAGGCATAAGAAGGTGTATGAATGCAAACTTTATTATTAAGATACTGTGTCCTGACTCAGCCGGCTTCTGAAAGGATAACAATGACATACATTTTGGGCGCATAATATTATTAACCTGTTGTAATGTCCTAAAGATCATGTGAATGTGCTGTAGTGCAAACTGGGTTGAAGCTGCAGTCATCTAGACAGTACGACCTGGATTTGACTATTAAAAGCAAAACATGGGGGTTTACGAGACCTAGGGTTTTTTTCCCGAGATGTCCTCAGATTCTTGCAAAACTGAAGCGGTAAGAAAGAGCCGTGGTTCATTTGAATGTCACTTGTTGAGGTGGCAGAGGTCAAGCTCCCTTCACATGAAGGAGGGCCAGACACAAAACTGAAAGGCTTTAACCAATATTATCTCTTAGTAAAAAGAAAAAAAAAAGTGACAGACCCTGAGTGTAGTTCATGCTTAATATGGCTGCAAGAAAAAAGGCTGTTCTTTTTCTTTCAGGTGGAATGATAAGGATAGAGTAGAACAGCGAGTGGGGGTGGGGAGCAGGGTTTGGCATAATGCTTTACTTCCTACTTTAAGCTCTTTTTCCGTGTTCAAATAAAACACTGATGGCAAGAATCTCAAGAAGCCTCTCTTAAAAAGGTGAGAGATGAGCTTCAACATGAATAAGGTAGTGCATCAGCTGCAAAATCTAAGCCACACCTACCTGATGGCAGACACAGAACTGGTAGTTACAAATCAGGAAAGATATGTTTGAGTTGTCACTGTGAGTCCTGTGGCACCATTGGCTTAGTGTGCAGCAGCAGCCAAAACAGATGAAACAAGGTTCAGCATCAATAGGAAGTATATTAAAAACAGAATAAAGAAGTTTGTATTGTCACTGGAAAACCTTAGTGCAGGGCTGGTCTCTACGCCTAAAGATGGGTGTAGAGTTTAAAGAAAGTCTGTAGGGAAGTTAAAGGGCTAAAATGATCGGTGGTCATGAGCACTGCTTGTTCATAAGAGGCTAAAAAGTGTTGGGACACTTCTGTTTTAGAGAGAAGGCTGGGGGAGACGTTACAATGTAAGTTTCAGAATCACAATGGCAGAACTGCTTTTTATTGCTTGTTCCTGCATTACTAGAATTTGGGGGGAAATCCTGAAACAAGTAGGAGGTTAGTTTAAACCAAATAAAGGAATTTCTGGAACTACCACAGGAAGTTGTGGAGGTAGACAGCAAATAAAAGAATCCTTAGCGATGGACAGCTGGTCTATAAATGTGTGCTGAAGCAGCCAGGAAGAGATGTACTGTGATATCTGCCACAGCAGTTGCTGGACAAGTGAGTGGGGGCTTGGGAATATGAAGGGAATTGATTGCAAAAAAATGGTCATATTTGTATGTGTTCCTTTAAAAACAAAACAACATGAAAGTCCTGTTGTCACTGTTGGAGGTAGAACTGCCCTGAACCAGTAGGACACTTATTGCCTTCCCATCTTGAAAAAAGATGTTGCTTTTTCTGTCAGAAGTGCAGAGCCTTGCTTGCTAGACTGTAAAGTTATGTGAGAATAAAAAACTTTTCCTTTTGAGAAACCTCTATTTTAGAGCCTTAAGTTGGCGTTAGCCACTGGTACTAATTGCATTGGAGCACATGCTGTCTATAAGTTGTTCCAAATGCCTTGAGAAGCCTTACAAAGCTTTTCTGATGCAACAGAAAATGCAGATAATCGGGCTCCCTCAGAAATGCTTCTGAACAAATATTAGATTGAGGTTCCTCTGAAGTACCTTCAACTCTGAAACTACGCAAAACTGAAAATAATGCACAGCTGTTCACAACCTATTCAGTTGGATACTTTTAACTTCTTGAAGATTAGTTACTTTTATCAAGGTTCATGTTTAAAATAAGATGCAAATCAGATTCTACCTTCAGTTGAAAAACAAGTATTTGCAAGATTAACATAACAGATTCCTAATAGTAAAATAAAATTAACATCCTGTTGGAAGACTAGGTTTTGTGATAATTTAATGTGCCAACGTTGAGTGGAAAGGCATTTGGATTCAAATGACAGCATTTACATTAAGAGGAACAGTAATTTTAGCAGGTACAAAGTATTTCAATTTCTCAAACTCAAAATGGCTGCCAAAAGAACAGTAATATGCATCCTGCTGCCCATGCATTTTGCACATCTCACTGCATTGTAATCTGTCTTTCAGGTTGGAAGGGACACTGGGAGGCCTTTAGTCCAACTGCCTGCTCAAAACAGGATCAACACTAAATTCATAGCAGGTTCTGTAGGGCTTTGCCTGTTGGCTGTTGAAACCTGCTGTGGAGGGAAGAGTCCACAGTCGCTGAACAACCTGTTCTAGTTCTTAACTGGCCTTGTAGCAATTATTTTCCCTTCATATTCAAACACAACCTTGTGTTTTGTGTTACGATCAACGTCTCTTCTCCCACCACACATTTCAGTAAAGATCCAGTTCTCTGTTATCTTAAGACATAAGCTCCTGCCCCTTAACTGTCTTGGTGCCTCTCCACTGAATCTACTCACTAGTATCTTGTACTGAGGAAGGAGTGAGACAGCAAGTGCAGAACAGGACAGATGCAGTCTAACACATGCCAGATAAGAATAGGTTCCCGTGGTGTACTGGCTATGCCTTTGTCAATGCAGCCTAGTATGGTGTTAGCCTTCGTCGCTGCTCAGGGACACTGCCGATTCATGCTTAACCTCCAGTGTGTCAGGACCCCTGTGTCCTCTCCAGCAGTGTTGCTATCCAGCTTGTTGATCCCCATAATACAAATTTGATGCCATAGTGTTTGTCTGTGCTTCTGGCTTTTTCATGCAGACAGAGAAGTAATGAAATTGTATGATAATGAATAGACTTGCTGCATATATTCTCTACGCTACGTTCATTTTTCTTCCTAGCAGTCTGGTTCCCCTTGGATGTGAGGAGTACTTGAGAAAAAGGGCAGGCAAATGTAAAGCTGCAGGTCAAAAGAAGCATTTCTGGAAGGTCACAGATTGTGCATCCTTTCATTAGAATAACAAAACATAACAACACACTGTTTTCCCAGACTCACTTTAGGAATTGGCAAAGGCTGTGTCTATTAATGATTTTTTTTTTTTCCCACCAACAGCATTTTCCAAAGACTCTCATTTGGTGTTTGGAAAGGCTACTGCCTAAAACCATGAAGCCATGGTTTTGTCATGTTACCTAAATACATTTGTCTAAAGGTGTCATGTGTTGAAGTCTTCAGGAAAACAGTTGAGGTCATCGGCTTGGCTTTCTGAATGTTCAAAACAACTAACATTGAGTATTGGCTTCATAATTTCAGGTGAACCAATGGGTTAACTGTGCAGACCTGAAAGCATGTAATTTCTTACTCTAATAGGAAATTTGTAGTCACTTGTGCAGCAGAGCTTTTTTTCTGTGGTGAGGGTGGAGAGAAATTGTTGGGTTTTGTTTTTCTGTTTTCTTAGTGACTAAAATTGATAGCTGTTTTGGAAACTTCATGTGGCAGCTAATCTGATCATATTGCAGGATTTTTTTAGGGATAATATTTCTAAATAACAAAAGAATCTCTGTGTCAGGCTTTCTGTTTCTAAATAACACAAGAATCTCTGTATCAGGCTTTCTGTATCTTAAGTATATAAGCTAGTAAAAATATAGTCCAGATACATGTTACTCTCCAGTATCTAGTATTTGGAATGAGCTGATTTTGCTTGTAACATGAATTATGCTGTGCAAGTGTGGAACTTTTTGTTTTGCTTGCCTTTACATGCAAGTTCCTTATGAAACAACTACAGCCTGTGTACATGTGAAGAAAGTGCAAAAAACTAGTATTAGTATGTGTAGTTACAGTGAAGGTTTAGATCTGCAGCATGTACCCGTATTCCTAAAAGGGATGTTTCAATATGCTTTAAAAGGTGGAGCCTTCACATACTATTAACATCTGATTTAATGACTTCTAGCATGATTTTGACTCTTGTGATCTTTTTTCAAACCCTTTTTTATTCTTATCTTTTGCACAAGCCCATGGTAAGTACAGAGATTCCTTTTTCCCCAAATGGATAGGTAAAATCTTTTGGTGCTGTCAGTAGCAAGGACCTACATGCCCTCTTTATTTATCAAAGTGAATACTGCTTCAGATTTCTGAAATGTCAAATACATTTGTGTAAAGAAGCTCCTCAGATGACTACTTCTTTCTGTTTTCCAGGTCTCTGTTACTGTGAAAAGTTGCTTACAAAATAGCAATCGTTACATCTTCCTTTTTAAGCTTTCAGAGTGACATTAGGAAGCTTCTGTAATGCATTTTTAATGTTTTCCTGCATCTTTAGGATTTTTTATCTTAATACTCATGGACTGTGAAACTGACCCTGACGTAGTTGCTACTAAAAAGCTAGCAAAAGTGAAATTCCAGATAAAATAACCTCAGAAATGTCTTCCATGAGTTGCAATTAATTTTCACTAATTTAACAGGGGACTTGCCAAACTTCAGAGCTTTAGATTTTACTTTTGAATAACTGGAATGCATGGTTGTAATAGTTTATCACTTCATAGTGAATTTTGAATTAAAATATTTCTGTACCTGTCCATGGCCTGACAATCATTTCTGTCTTGTTTGATGACTTCTTAAAATTGAAACTACAATCTATTTGTGCCGTACAAAGAGAAGTTTCTCTCGTACTTCTTGATCTGAAATCTTACTGGGTCTGAACTAGGTAATGAAAAGACACTTGATCTTGCAGTGTAGATAGAAGTAAGCATATTATCTGGGGGTTTTTTCTGTGGCTGTGTGAAGCTGGTGATATTCATTTGGGACCCTGCTCTTTGGGATTGTGGGAGGGCTTTTCTCAAGTGGAAAGTTAGGGGGTAAAGGAAAGAATGGACATGTGAAAGTAAGATGTGAAAGCCAAAAGTGCTGTCAAAACAAATGGGCCACTCTAGAAACCTTGTGGGGATATTAAAGATGCAGTAAATAAGCCTAGAGTAGTCTGTCATTAGTGATTCTAGGTACCTTGATTATTAAGTCTTAAAACTGAAATACTCTGGGGGTGGAAGGAGAATTTTGGAAAATTCCAGGTACTATTTAAGACATTCTTTCAAGGTCTCTGAGCAGCCAGAACTGAGAAGTCACTTTGTTCTGATTACAGCTGAGTTTCAAAGTGATCATTAAATATGTTACTTCTAGATCTAGCATGTAATTTAATCCAGTAAGAGTGCAATGAGATGTGTCTTGGAAATGTGGTGGTTTTTTACAGCTGGACTCTTCAGCTCTGATTAACTGTTACCTTCTGCTTTTTGTAACAGATCAAATGTCTAAAAGGCCAGAGAGACTTCTCAGACCAACCCACTTTTGATGGGATTCACATTGTCAACCATTTCACAGGAGATGATGAATCATTTCATTCTTCTGATGAAGATTTTATAACTAACTCCATACAGGAGAGTGGGGTGAGCTTTCATCTACACAGGAGGACTGGTCAGATGGCGTTGGATCACACAGTTGTAGACAGCAGTGACAGTGATACTGAAGAAAGTGCCCTTCAGACTGGAAGTTCAGGCAAGTTGGTTTCCAAGCAGAGGAGAATGGAATCTTACTCTACTACTGTGTGATTATCACTGTGACTAGCATTGAAGACACTCATATTTCTTTAAGGGTGAAATTGTCAGATAACGGAAACTATCCAGTGGTTGGTTTAGGTAACTATTGGATCTGGTCTGGCTTGTGATAAATATGTATACATACTGTCTATCTGCCTTCTCTCTTTGCCAAATCTTGCTAATGATACACCATTGCCATAAAACAGGCTGGGAAGAAGTTGATGGATGACAGTTCTGACAGTATTACTGAATGTTCCTTGGTTTAGAAACTGCAAGTATATAATTTCTTTAATGCATAAGAACCATTTTTGCTGTTCACAAACACAGGAATTATTTTCCTCAAAAGAACTTGCTCTTGTGCAATATTCTGTGCTCTGAACAAATGTGTATGTTTTATGTTGTTATCCATTTGTGATCAAGATGGACCCTAGTAAACCATCTGATCATGACACACATGATATATATATATAATTATCTTACGCTTCTCAATTATGTTTGTTTTTACTAAAGTTACTGGATGCCCACAGAAGGCTTGAAAAGAGGAGCCTTTATCTGTACTACTTTATATATGCAAATAATGGTCACTAATGTCATAAAGATGTTTTTCACCATTTTCACTTAAATCTATGTGCATCTGCTTTTGATGTTGCTAAATACTTTGTCTGAATATATTAATTACAATAATGTTTATTTTGTACATATTTATATATCTACAGCAAGCTGAAAATGTACATTACACCATTTTATATGAGGAATGTAAATGTTGCAATATTACTGTCTCTGGTATTCTAACAGGAAAATGAATTCTGTATATACACACTAGAAATGAATTACTAAATAAAGGGAAAACACTAGCTTTACATTAAGTTTCAGCCTAGCTACACTAACAGGTTCATGTTGGAAATGCTTGTTCAAAACACTATTGACTGAAATCTTTTACCTTCATGTATATGTAATGAAAATAAATTTTTCATGATTTAACAAGGTTGCAGCATTTCCTGTTTAGTCACTTCTAAGCTACAGCCCTTGGTTACTGCACAGTTACTTGCTGGATCTAGATTAGAGTGGTAGTTCAAATAAGGTGAAAAATTATTCATGTCTTAACAGTTAGTTCTAATAAAGGCATGGTCAGTGCAGTAAAAATATGTAAGTTCAGTCTTCTTACAGTTTTATATTGCAGAGATATCTAGAAAATAAGCTGTTGGTCCTGTCACCAAATGGCTGTGATTCACCAAAGCAGCAAGAGCTGAGCTGAGCATTCTGCTTTCACCCTCTCCTGAAAATTAAGATCCACTAGTGGCCCTAGCTTCTTGAACAGAACAAGATATTCTATTATTGTCATATGAACACTCATTTGTCCTCAGGCACATTCTGGTCAAGAATATTAGTAGCAGTGATTACTGCCTTCTTGTGTAATTAAACAGTCCTTAAGTCTTCTTTTCTAGCAATGTTTGCAACTGTTCTGTTAATTAAAAAAAGCCATGCATAAGCTAGTACTGATGATAGTCCGCACACTGTTAACCATCTTGCTACTCCCAAGAAGCAGGGTAATTGTTAAAATTGCAGAAGTGTAGAAGCATACTGCTGAACGCATCTGCTAGTCCTGTTAGGCATTTCCTTTGTTTTTATTTTGATGTGTCCTCAGAAGGAGACAGCACAACTGAGGAGAAAAATGTTCAAAGAATGATAGAGAAGGCTGCGTGGAAGAAGCATGTTCTGGGCCTCTGGACAGTATTATCTGCCCAGGTGCAATCTAATTTAAGTCTTAAAGCAGGTGGGTAACAAACTCAGTTGCTGATTTCTGCAGTTCCTAACTTGCTTCAGTATTTCTGCAAAATTTCCCCACATCCCATCAGTGAATATGTAGTACCCAGCATAGCTTGTGGAAATCACCATCTCTGAAGTGAATCACTGATTCTGATCCCTGTTGGAAATTTCATGTATGTAAAACCAAATAGGGGGCACTTTTGTTCACTAGCAAGTAACGATTGCCTTTTTTTCCTTCCAGTGAGCATCTGGTAAGTTATGTTTGCACCTGGATAATTGTTGCCCAAGAGGATAGGTGACAAATGTCTTGTTGCCTGTCATCAATACCAGCTGCAAGTTTCTCTTAAAGGTAATGTTCTGTAGTAAGTGGCAGAAGCACGATTCAGTTGGAGAGCCATAAAAATCCTATCTGTTTGAATAGTGAAGTGTTATGATTTTGCAATAACTGCCTTACTTGTTCAAGTGATAGCAAATGAGATTAGTTGGCAAGGGTTATTTCCTGAACTTTTGTGGTTTTAAAGTATACTAGTAGAATGTACTAGTAGAATGAATACTGATACTGGAAAAAACAGCATAAATAAAAATATCAAGGGAAAAGCAAAAGTCCTTATCTAACTAACTGCATCTCTTCTAGTGATGAAGGTGAATCCCTGGACATGCTGCAGTTTCAGAAGCTTTAGTTACAGAATACCCTAGGAAGACAGCCCAGGAGAGGCTGGTCAGAATCGTCCTGCTTTTTCTGCAACCATTCTGCCAAAAAATGACACTAATCTCTTTGCCAGTGTGTATTATAATTTGAATATGCATCAGAATTATGTCAAATCATCAACAGCATAGATAATATTTTTACTAACATGTCAATAAATAAAGCACACTAATTACACTACACACCATGACCCCTTGCTCGCATGACCTAACAAACATTGCCGTTGTCTTAGATTTCCTCTTACATGCAGGCTGTAAGAGCTCAATGTGAATGCTAAAAGCATAAGATAAAAAAAGCACGTAAACATACAGCCTTTAAGATTCTTGAATATGCAAGCATGGCAGCTGAGAAGACAGGTGAAGTAGGGAAGGGGGATGTCCTACGACATACAGAGTTTCCATGTAAATTGTGTTTGTGTTTGTTAGTGAAAATGGTTCTGCTTTCTCAGTCTGATAATCAAATGTATACAGTAGCTAAAGAAGCCTGAATTTTTACATTTTTTTTATTTCTCCAGGCCAAGGGAGTAAATATTTTGGGTCCTAATAGCCTTTATGATTGGACCTTTTCTTACTTAAGTAATTTTATTTCCTATATTAGAAGTCTGTGACATTTGTAAAAAATTAGGAACATGACTAGCTGGGACAAAGTACATCTGTAAAGTTACACAGCATGTATTACATTCACAGCCGAACAGCTATTTATTGGTGTTGGTCATGATTTTGGCAAAATGCGGGCCTCGTCTTCAGACACATTCACATAGTAGTTTTTCTACTACATTCAATTTTCAACTGTATGTGCAATTTCCTGTATTATTTTAACTAAAATAAATTGCTATGAAAGTTATTTAAAGAGGTATCCACACAGGGGTTTGCATAAATTTAGCAAAACCACTTTGTAAATCTTGTACTATTGAACTTAATTGGTACTCAGCCCTTTTGTGAAACTGCAACACAGAAGGAATTGCATGTTTCTCTGGGGTTTTTAATGTAATCACTGTTCTATATCAGAGACTATGCTAGTGACTTAGTGAAACTTGATGCTCATACAACATTCATGTTTTAAGCTAGAATGACCTAAAGATAGGTTAGCACAAAAATACCCACATTTTAGACTGAATGTGCTAATTCCCTTACCTGTAGAGGCTCCAAATAATGTAACTCATTTTGCAGGAAGGTAGAGGATAATGAAAATCCCCTAGGAAAGCCATTAGGCTTGTCCTGAAGATTTAAACAAAAAAATCAACTTATAAAATAGAGGTTAGTACAAGCTAAGTGAAAACTACAGTGTTATGGTTAATTATGCACCAGCTACTGACCCTATGTGTATTGAGAGGGAAGAGGAAAGCTAGGTACCAACTAATGAATTTCTGAATTTAATTAACTTAATTTTTGTTGTGTGAAATACTTTTATCAGTATAATTGTACCAACATTTTTTTTTAATTCTCTGAGGGGATGGTTTGTTTGTTTTATGAACTAGCTCAAGACATAAGATATATCAGTGAAATACATTTATACAGTAGCCCATAGAACCAGAGATTCTGAACGATGGAATGAAAAGCACATGGTAAATTGACTTTCAACGTAACCTCTATATAGCATTAAGTTTCAGCTTCAGAGTGGAGAAAACATGCTAACATATGCATGTCTGTGCATACATGGACACTGACACAACTGCTGGATCCAAGATGCAACAGCTTAACACACTCCCTTTCCAGGAATTAATAACTTATTTCACAATTACAAAAAACAAAAGCAATGTGGCATACTCATAGAATTGTATACTGTTGTGTGACTGAAATTTCTATGTCCCACTATGAGAACCAAAATTCCAGAGACCATTTTGCATAGTCTACATTCTGTAATGCATTGATCCCACTTTTTTCTGTTCATAATGGAGGTAAGTTCTGGGTCCATTCCTTCCCAAAGCTGAAATGCTCTTTCTATCCCAGCCTTTAACACCACAGCCTACTATCATTTTCCCTCCCCAGTCCATGCTCACAGTGATCATTACTTTTCTAATCTGTTCTGGCAGCAGCAGAAGTTACTTTGGTGTCCCCAGCGATCAAAAAAAAAAAAAAATGCTATCTAAATCACTAATTAATGTCTTACATAGTTACAGCATATGCTTATGCCACAAGGAGAAACATAAACAAGGTAGGGACAAGATGCTGGGGGAAAAATAAACAATAAGTAGGATATGTTAATTAAACAATTACAAAAAAGTTACAAAAATATCAAGACTTCCCAACCGAATGCACAGTGCTACAAGTTCTAGCAGCTTCTTATAGTGAAAGTGTTCTGGATAACTGTGATCTCAGGTTTTATCACTTTAAAGTGTGTATGTTATAAGTTCCCCACAGAATCACCCTCTTCGCTGCCTTCTCCCAGTCCTGACTTTGACAGACAAGAAATTGCTTCTCCTCCCCTATATACCAAGCAGCTAACCTGTCAAATCCTGTTCTTCAAATCCTTCCTCCTGTTACAATGCGTCTCATCGCTTCTGAAGATGAAGATCTCATCTGCATTCCATCACCTTTGGTGCCTTATCTGATGTCTTCTTAAGCTCTAATGGTGACATCAGGCAGCTGCTGTGAACAGTGCAGTAAATTACACTGAGTACCTCTTCAGTCTTAAGCACCACTATAATGTAATCCCACCTGAGTGTAAACCCCTTCTTTTATTTATTTCTTCTGCTCTTTTGTCTCTAAGGGGTAATGATCATGTATTTACCATTGCATTAAACTGTATTTTGCCAAGTTTTTGTATTTAACTTTGAATATCACACTCCCTTTGGGGGAGGCATTAGAGGAGCTCTGTTAAAACCCAGCCCCAGTCCCTATCATCTACACTTCACGTGAATTACATCTCTCCACCAACTCATGAACCACTGGGTTTTGGCTTTTTCATACTGGTATACATAATATTTGGTATTGTCACACAGCTCTTGCAGTGTCACATGATGACCACTGCATACACAAGATCATCTTTAAGGTTACTGAACTGTGGCACATAGGTCACATCATAAACCAAGAATAAGAGCTTAGCCCCAACACTTTTGTTCAGCGTGCTGTTATTAAAGATAGCAAGCTCCTCTCGGGGGTGGAAAGAGCCCTGGGACAACGACGGTTGGAGGCTAAGGAGTGGAAATTGCCTTCAGGCCCTGCCTACCGATAGCAGCAGCTGCAGCACTGTTCTTTCAGTCCGTTGTTCCATAGAGATAGCAACCCAGCTGCTGGGTTGCAAGATAAAACGCGTGAGGGGCGAGTTCCAGGCAAAAAGGGCTGGAAGCCCACGAGATGAGAAAGGCTCCGGTCGGCCGGCCGCTCCCGGCGGGGTGCGCGGCTGGGCCTCCCCGGGCGGCTCTCCTCAGCGGGGCTGCGGGAGGAGGAGCCGCTTCCCGCCTCGCCCGGCCTCGCGCTGCCGCCCGCGGGCACGTGGCGCCGCAGCGCCCGCTCGCGCCCGGCGGGGTCCCGCGCCCGGCTCTGGCGGAGCGGCGTGGGGGGGAGCTCCGGACCCGGCTGCGCCAGCGCGGAGCCTGCCGCCCACCTACGGGGGACAGGGCCGAGCCGGTACACGGCTCCTGCGGGAGCCTCGGCTCGTCCTCGGCACGGCACGGTGGACAGCGCCCGTGTTCCGCTTCCTTCCGTCCTCACCGGCGGCGTAATGCTAACGGTCCGTCCCGAGGAAATCCCGGGAAGGCGGGGGCGCGTTCCAGGCACGAATAGGTTTTGCAAATCGCAAAACAAACCCGTTCTCGTGCGCTTTCTCTTCTAGTTATCTGAGAAAGCTGACGCCCCAGGGGCCGGGGGTCTGTTGCCGCTGCCCGTGCAGCATCCACCCTTACATGCTGAATTAAGCATTAACCCGATCCACTCGTTTGATTTCCTTATCCTTGCGGAAGGCTTTTAAGCAGTTTGGGAAGCAGTAGGTGAGGAGGTGCAGGTGGGCTCAGTACGGGGGGCTTGGCGCGGTGGCTCCAGCCGGAGAGCCCCGAGCGGGGCCGCTGGGGCCCGGCAGCGCACTCGGCTCCCGGCAGGCAGCGAGCACCTGCCGCACGGCACCGCCGGGCTTCAAACCACGCCGAAGCACCTGCGCATACATTTTGACCATAGATGCATAAAGATGGATATGTATTTTATTACAACCGGGTCAGGATGGCTTACGAGAGCTAATAGTGATTTACAGTCATGTTTTCTGCTGCTTTCATTACAGTCAAAGCGCTGTTTGGCAAGGTAATCGAAAGGCTATTAGTTTCTCATCCCATTTCAGAGGCAAACGAGAAAGGCTGTTTTGCAAAAAGTCATAAACAGTGAGTCAACGAAGACGCATACACGAAATTACACCGAGTTGTTCCAATCTGGTTATTTCTACTGAATCCAGCATTTATTTTTGAAGCTGACGGAGCGAATGATTTTCAGAGTAATCAACCAAAGGCGCAGCAAGGAGACCGCGGTACACGGATGCCGTAAGTAAAACTGCTGTGCCCAGCACCAGGAACTTTCCGGCAGTAATGAAGGTGTTAAGGTCGATGTGTCAGTCGTGTTCTTCAGCTTCCTTTTGTGTCACTACTAAAGCATCACGCAAAAGGTTGGACGGTTTTTCTCGTGGTGGTGTTTGCTTGCTTAGTTAGATTTTGGGAAGTCAGGTTAATCCTACGTTCCACACGGGCTCACAGGCACACAGTGACTAATTTTTCTGTGAATACTTCGGGGGTGGGGTAGTGGTGAAGAAAAGCACCTGTTGGCAAAGCCAGCATGCTCCCCGGGCGTGAGAGAGGCTGAAGTTTGCTCCTGCCTTGTCCGACTTCAGTCTCGGTCATTTCTGAACGGGAGATGGTGTTAAACCTCGATTCGCCCACTGCGGAGCCGTACTTCGGGCGGCCCTATAGTCACCGAAACGACGTTGCTGATGGCCCGAGATGTCTGAGAGCGAAGCCCACAATCACCTCAGAAAGACACGGAAGAACTGTGTCGGATTTCCTGGCTGCATCCTGGGAATCCGAAGCTAGACCCAGAAAACTGTGTTTTGGGGTCGGGGTGTCTGTGTAAAGCAAGGCGAGCCTTTTTTTCTTCGGGGGTCTCCGCAGGCGCGGGCGGTGTGAGGCGCTGCCTGCCGTGGACCCCCGCCACCGTGCCCGCCGCCGGTGCCTGCCCCACGGACCCTTCCCGAGCCAGCGGCCCGAGCACCGGCACGCAGGCGGAGGAGGCAATCGCTCCCCTCTCGCCTGGCTCCGCTCCTCTTTCGCCTTCGTGTTTGAATCGCCCTTAAGCTACAGTACCCACCGTGCGCCGGGGAGGGGTGGCGGTGGGGGATCTCGCCTACCCTTTCCATATTTAACCATTACCTAAATCCGAAGGGAAATGAGCAAACCTCTAGGCTTGGGTCTTAAGGTATTTTCAGCGCCGTTGGGCGTATTTATCCCAAAAGTTTTCCACAACAAGTTATTTCTAGTCTAGGGGAGGTCTCCGACGCCCAGGGCCCTGCCTTAGCCCCGATTGTACCGGCCCGCAGGGCTGGATGGCGGCGGAGGCGCGTCCCCCCGCTGCCGGGCCGGGCGCAGGGCGGGCGCCGGCTCCTCCGTCCCCTGCCCTCAGCCGCTGCCCGCCTTGAGTCAATCTGTGTTTTGAATCTGTGACTTGTTCTCGTTGCGGAAGTTGAAGGGGATCCAAGAATAGTTCAGATAGATGCGTGTAATTTCTAGAGCAGAACCCCGAGAGAAATGAAACGCCTGAGTCCAGAATGACACTTTGATGTCACTTCAGCGAGCCCTGTGAGGTGGAATACGGTAAGACATTTTCATTTAAGGAAAAACGAGAAAGAAAGGAGGGGGAACAGTGCTGATTTGTGAGGCACTTTTTTTTTTTTTTTTTTTTTTTTTTTGCAGAAGCTCCTAACGCTCAGGAAGTGGAATTTGTGGTTTAGGGGGCCGAGCTCTGAAGGAGTTGAGAGAGACAGAAAAAAAAAAAAAAGAAAAAAAAAAAGCAGCCAACTCAAGCACCATTGCTCCTTAAAGGGAGGCTAAATTTAAAATCACCCAAACTAGCAGGCTGCGGCGCAAACCCCGGCTGCAGCCCAGCTTCCTTCACCCCTCCAAATGGGTAAGCGCTTTTGCCTTGCTCGCCTCGCGTGGGCAGCTGCGGGCGGGCCGGGGTGGCAGCGACCCTTCTCCTCTCCTCAGCCCTCCTCACCTCCCCTCCCCTCCCCTCCCCCCTCCTCCCCTCCCCGCCGCCCCCCGCGCCGCTCCGGCTCTGCCTCAGTGGTGGCGGCTCGGGGAGACGCCGGCCTCGCGCGCGGCCCGCGTGCCAGCGGGGGGTGGGGGGGGTGGGAGGGGGCGGGTGCCGGCTGCGGCCAGGTGGGCTGCGGGACTCGCCTTCCCACGGGCACGGCCCCGGCCTCGCAGGCGGCCTTGGGCGGCGGAGGCCGGCGGCGCCTCCGCGGCGTGGCTTTTGGAGGGAAAAGCACCGCGCCGGGGCGAAAACACGCGGCAGAAGCGGCGCCGGCGCCCGGAGCTCCCCAACGGCTGCGGCGGCGGTTGCTGTCGGGGAGGGCGGCGCGGTACCGGGCCGCTTTGATTCTCGCCCCCCACTCGGTGCCCCACTCGCTGCCGGGCCCCGCTCAAGGATGAACCGAGGCGCAGGTGGGCCCGGGCAGCAACGCTCCCACCCGCTCGCCCGGCGCTGTGCCCGGGGGCGGCGCCTCGCGGCCCTGCCCCCCGCCGGGCGCGGACGGGCCGGTGCTTCGCCGCGCAGCCCGGGTCGCCACCTGCGGGGCAGCTCCCGCGCCCCTTACCTCCTTCTCCCGTCCGCAAACCTGAGGCCACTGACGGGGGGGTGTGTGCGGGTGGAAGGGGAAGAAAGAAAGAAAAGCATCAGCAGCCTCCCGAAGTCCCCCAAAAGAACCAAACGCAGCTTAAGCTCGCTTTCTGCAAAGTGTGCAGCGTAACCGCAGGGGCGGGCCGGTGCTAGACGGGTCCCAGTGAACGTCTCCCGCCTTCCTCAAGGAGCAGGCGGGGGGCAGCTCTGGTTAGCCCGGTCCCTGTCCCCCAGGGCCCCCTGAAGGTTTCCCACCTCGTTTCTCTCCCCGCCCCGGCTTTCGGTGCCCGCAGCTGTTGGCGCCGCGGCACCTTGCAGCTGCGGACCGCAGCAGATTCCGTTTTGTTCGTTTTCGCGTTATCGTTGTTCGCGCTGGAGGGGTGAATCAGTCCCTCCGACAGCAACAGCCTCTCAGGCGTCGGGTTAGGCTGCCGGGTTTGTAACGACTCTCCCACCCGTCCCGGCAGCAGCCCTGCGCCCTCCGGCCCGCTCTGGGTGGCGGGCACTGATAAGCCGCTTCGGGGGTGCCTTTTGCTGGCGCCGCTTTTGCGGCGGCTGCCGGCGCGGACGCAAACATGGAGGCGCGGTGCGCCCACCCCGCCGAGCGCGGCCACGCTGCCCCGGAGGGACGGGGCTGCACATGACCGGTCCCCTCCCCTCCCGCCCCCGCCTCCGCAGCTCGCTCAGCCCCCCTCGTCCGACGGACGGTGCCCGGTCGCTGCTGTTGCCTGTTCCCCGCAATCCGGCAGCGGCCGTCGAGCGTGGCCGGGGCGGCACCGGGGGGGGGGGGGACGACAGCGCTGGCCGGGGCCGGCGGGAGGCTCAGTAGCTGCGCTCTGGGAAGGGGGGGGCGAGGCGAGCGGGGCCGGGGGCGGTGGCCTGAGCCACCTGCACGCCGCCACCTGGCGCGCCGCCCCCGGCGAGCGGCCCCTCCCGGCCGGCGCCCCCGGCCCTCACCGGCGGGCTCGGCGCCTCCCCGCAGGTCGCCTCTCCGCCGCCGCCCCGCGGGAGACTCGGGGGTGACGCTCGCAGCCGCCGCCGTGCCCGGCGCTTGGAGAGGGAGCGCGGCCGCGCCGGCCGTGGCAGCACCCCACCATGCCGAGGTCCTTCCTAGTAAAGAGCAAGAAAGCGCACAGCTACCACCAGCCCCGCTCCGCCGACGAGGACTACAGCCTGCGGCTGGAGACGGTGCTAGCCCAGATCTGTGCAGGTAGGAGCCCCCCGGCCGCAGCCTCGCCCGCCCGCCCCGCGTCAGCCCGCTACCGGCGGCGCCAGCACCGGCCGGTGGCCCTGCAGCCCCCGGCACCGCAGCCGCCGCGGGAGGCTGGCGGGGCTGATGCAGGGCTGGAGGGACCCCGGCGGCAAACCTCGGCGGGAGCGGGGCCGCCGCGGGAGGTGGCCGGGCCCGCACTGAGGAGCCCCCTCGCCCCCTTTGTCCCGCAGACAGCAAGATCCCCGAGGACGCGGGGCTGTGCCGCACCGTCCTGCCCGATCCGGAGCCTTCCCAGGGGCGCTTCTCCCCGGAATCCCACCTGACCGAGGCTGCCGATGGCACCTCCGAGTCAGCGCCCAGCTGCGAGGGCAGCGTCTGTGACAGGGTGTCCGAGTTCGAGGATTTCTGGAGACCTCCCTCGCCCTCCGTCTCGCCAGGTAGGACCGGGGCGAGCGGCGCCGGGCCCGGGTCGGTGCGGCGGGGCAGCGGCTCACGGCTGCGTGCCGCAGGCCGAAACAAGTGGAAGGGACAGATTTGCCTTTTCCCACGCACTTCCACTCGTTTTCGGGTTATCTTTCTCGGGTTGCTTTTCCAGCCTGTCTGCCGGTGGTGGGGAAGCGGCGGCTGACAGGCTGTAGGAAAGCTGTGGTGCCGTCGGGCGTTGATTTTTTGGTTTCTGATTAATTTCTAGACGCAAGCCGGTTATGTTTTAAAGGTCCCGGCATTTTCCTACACTGGGTCCTGCTACCCCGAGTCAGATGTGTTTTAAGACAGTAAAAATTTCTACTAGGCGATCTGTATACCCGTAGTAAACAGCGTTCACTTTGTATTTCGTACTATATGCTAGACGTTTTCCCTAACTCCTTTTCAGGTTATTTCTTGCTTCTTGCCTATAAAAAAGATCCCTCCCTCCCTCCCTCCCCCTCTTCTCTCTATCTGTTTTTTTTTGTTGTTGTTTGTTTTTTTTTTCTTTTCTAAAAACGCATTCGTGAAAAAACAGCAGAAAATAATGACGGTCAGATTTAAATACCCCAAATCCAGGAAACTCACACTTATGGCTGCAGCGCCTGTCTCTAGCTCCCTCGTCCTGCCTTTGATGTGGTTGGAGCAGTGGGAGATGCTGTCCCCAGCCTGGCGCGAATACTTATCTCGTTTAAAAAAACAATGGTGTTATTTTATAACAAAATTATTTTTATATAACCCCCACTTTTTATTGCCTCGGTTAAAAAGTGACAGCTGGAAAAAAGAACAATTTCTGTCTTAGCGAAGGAAAAATTGTCTCAGCTTTACCGACAGCAGACGCCAGCAAACGAATGCTTAGTCCGGTTTCCCCACCACTTTCCCACTTCGTCTTTTACAACGTCCTTGCATATCAACGGCTGATTGTGATGAACAGGGTTTGCATTTTGAAAGCCTCCCTCTATTTTAAGAGCCCTAAAGCCCTTTGAGGGGATATTCAAAATGCTGCCCAGTATCATCAAAGCCGGCCACGGGACAGTTTCAGTCTACAAATGACAGACCTGACCAAATGCAGCAGTCTTTCTTTTCCTAATATTTCTGCACAAAGTGTACCAAGTGCATAATTTTTGATCTAACAAATTTGTCCTCCTCTTCCTTCCCCAAACAATTACAATTTGTGCATTGGAAACAGGCCGTTTTCATGAGGTGTCTAAAATTAGACAGATGTAAAATGGAGCAGGTATTTACCAGGGTTGCTCTGCTTTTTCCCTCTCCCCACTCGTTTCTTCCCCCACTGTGGGGTTCATTAGCTCCCAGCCAACCACCCAGCTACCCAGGGAAGGTGTCTTTGCAAAATGAGGGTGACATCCCCAGATCAAGATTTTTTTGGTGGAGGTAGGGGAGGGCAGTCCTGGGACTTTCTGATTCCATTCACAGGAAGAACAGGAAGGTAAGGGACTCCTCTGGTAAGGGAAGGTAACAAGTACTGTAAGGAAAGAGCTTTATTAAATGAACCTCAGTGCACTGAGAGAGATGCTGTTAACGTTAATGATGAAGGCAGTGGCAGCAGGCTTAGATAGTCGGGCTTCCTCCCACAGCTGCCCCCCAACCCCTCTGCCTTGAAGCTGCTTCAGATTCAGTGTGAAGCTGGAATTCGTGCCTAGATCACCTCTGCAAGATGCACTGGTGAGAGACTGGATTTTTATGATTGTCTTTGTCTGGGTGGGGCACAGTTTCTATTCTTTGACAGGCAGGTCAGATAAGAAATGATGGTTCTAAATCATGCTCAGGGCAGGTGCAGTGAGTAGTACTGTCACCCCCTTATCCCTAGAAGTGAACGTAGGTGCAGGTTGCACTTCAATACACAGTGAAAGCCAGATTTCAGATTTGTCTTTGAGTGCTGTGCTGCTGATCTAGGCGGGTGCGCACAGACACAATACCTGTTAACACTCTAATACGTTGTTGACTCCATCAGTGCAAATCACTGTTATTTAACCTCACTTTCTACGTGTGTCTGTAATCACATGCGTTTGCATATACAGAAGGTGCCTGGTAGCTCAGTGCAACAGTATATTAGTATCTCCTGATGAGCCTGATCATGCTGCGGTCTTGGGGGAGGCTTTTACTGGGTATAATGGTGTTGTGCAGAGAGCATGGTGTTCTGTGGTCTGCGGAGGAGGACACCTGAATCTTTCTTTGCTATGCATATCAATTTGTTCCCAGCGATTTCAGGCTGAGTTTACCTTGCCTTCAAAAAAGGGCATTGATGTCTTTTCTCACAGAAGTGGTCTATACAAAGAATGCACAGAATTGCTAGGAAGAGTAGGGAGAATCTGTCTCTCCCTCCCTGTGCACCCCTTGGGGGCCTAGGTGCTGTGTAGCAGAGGAGAGGCAGACACAGAAGTGTCCAGCAGTGTGGCAGAGCAGGGTTTGCAGGTTGCCTTGACACTGGGTACAGGGCTTGGATGGCTTGAGCTTGCCCCTGAAAAGTATAGCGTGAGTGGCTCCCCTGTGCTTGTGCTTGAGAGGTCTCCAAAGCATGTGAGGTGATGGAAGGAACATTGCACGCAAACTGATCCGTGGTGCAATGTTTACTGTGTCCCATGTTGCCAATTCCAAGGGCTCAAAAATCAGGTCAGCCTTCCCTCTGCTCTCACTCAACAGACTGGCTTGGAAATCAAGATTGTAAGTAATACCTTATGGATATTCAGTTCTAGTGTTGAAATATTGAGGGTTTACATTTTGATGCTTTTCTTTACAGTCTGGGCTGCAAGTTGTCTTTAAGAGTGAAATAAAGTTAAAACAAGAACAAGCAAACAAAAGGAAAGCTGAGAGCCTGATGAAATCATGCAGTTTCAAAAGCTGGGGCTTTAAGATAGTTTTGAATCTTGTGATAAAATCGTGAGAGATGGCAATGCTGAAACTGGTTGCAAAGACACAAGATAGATGATGTGACGCTGACCACAACTTTTGCAGTCAGTGCAGAACAGGAAAAATCATGCTCATCATCATGTCAGCTAATGTGATTTCATAGCTCTGTTCAAACGTCCCAGTTGGTATGTGCACATATACTTCCAACCAAAAGACGCTGATTTCAATGGAAGAATTTGAGACTATTAACATCTGGATTTTTGTAAAAGATAAGATACAGTCAAGTCATTCATAGCTCAGTTTTCACCTCGTCTTCATTTCCCTTCTGTAACCCTCAGTGACCACCTGCCTATCCAAATAGACGGCCTAACACATCTTCCCTAGCTCACCCCTAGTTATCCTGGTTTGCCAATGGTTGAGAAAGCCATGGGAGCTGTGAAGTTGACAGGAATGAAAAAAGGCAAGATAGAAATTGTGGATGAACAAGTTTTTGGGTAAGGGAGGTTGTTATGGAAGCCCAAGTGGTAAGAGTTGCCTGTATCTTTGTGAATTCAGCAATTAATTGATTTATCTTTTCCTTGGTTCACTAAAACAATTATCCAGTGGAGATGTTTGACTCTCCCAGTGCTGCTGCCTATTGTGATGAGTGAAAGCAGAGCACCTTGGGCATTAATCAGCATCTCTGGCAGACACAGTTGGGGTCTGGTACCTCATGTTCCCTGCCTAACTTTGCTTTCCTCTATGCGAGGCTCCCTGAGCATTGGTGCCTTTAGGCACTGATCTCAAAGGCTGTGTTCCTGCCATTGCGTCAGGCTCTGCTATGGCCCCCAAGTGTGATTCATCCTGTGGTGCTCACTGCCTTGGTCAGATGCCATTGCCAAAGGTGAGCCTATTAGAGGCATCTGAAGCCATCTGAGCTTGTTCTGGTGGAAGATTGCTTTGATTATGACTGCTAAGAAAATCTTTTTGTGTCTTCAGTTTTTAATGCTGTCTATACCGATGGTTTTGTGAAGCTCTTTATTTTGGGTGGACACAGTTTCTATACTTTGAGAAACTCAGAGAAATCTGAAACAATCACGATTTTATTTCAGATGAGGACAAATTTTAGTTTATTTTTTTCTGAAAAAGCAATGCATGACATTCAAGCCTCTCAGAAGCTGGTTTTTATTTTAATTATGCTGTAGTATAGTTATGAACAGCTGTGGCATGAAGTTGAGAGCCTAGATTTGGTCATTTAATTGTGAAACAAGTAGTTTTCAGTTTTGTTGAACAGGTAAATCTCAGCACGCTTGCTCCTTCTGGCACCTCTGTAATGTTGTATTTGCTATATGTGTGTGTGGGATCTACATCAGATCTTAAACATGTGGACTGTCAGCTTTGATGCCCATCTTGGGACACCATAGATATACTTTTCTGAGGAGCTGCAGATAAAACCAAAGGAAGTTGCAGATTGAGTTGTTTAGTATCTCAACAGTCAGATCAACGTGTGCACACCTGGGCTCCCAGAGATGGAGACAGATAAAATTGGTGGATGCTTTAAGTATTTTGGTGGGGACAGCAGGTGAGTAGGTAGTACTGGACGCACAGACTCCAGTGCAATACAAAATGTCCTCCCATTGGAGATGAAAGGGCAGCCTTAATGTGCAGCGTAGGGGTCTGGCTCTGGGCACAAGTCCGAGTGCTGCGATGATTCTGCCCCACGATAGCAGCTGGATTCTGAAGCACACTAATTCTGATGCCCTTGTGTTTCCACAGCCTCGGAGCGATCTGTGTGTCCATCCCTAGATGAAGCATCCCCCTTCTCGGTGCCCTTCAAACCGTACACGTGGAACAGCCTGGGTGGCTCCGAACTGAGGCACCTTGTGCAAAGCTACAGGCCCTGCCCGACGCTGGAGCGAACCTCAGCCCTGGGGCTCTTCTGCGAGCGAGGATCTGAGCCTGCCCTCTACGGTGCCGAGTGTAGCTCTTCCCTCGGACTTTATGGTGACTTCGGCTCCCCGGGCCCAGGGCTGTTTGAGCGGCCGCCAGCAGCAGTGCCTGGACTCTTTGCTGAGACGCAGCCTGGGCTGCAGCAAGAGAAGGGGCCAGGTGGCATCAAAGTGGAGTCGGACCTCTTGTGTCGCCCATTGCTCATCAGCACTGGCTCTTACAAGTGTGTCAAGTGCAGCAAGGTAAGGATCCCTTTCTCCCACACTGGTTATGACTCTTCTCCAGCCCCTTCTCCCGGGCAAGCCTGACCCAGTGTGCTCTCTCCACTCAGGTCTTCTCCACGCCTCATGGCCTTGAGGTACATGTGCGCCGCTCACACAGTGGCACGAGGCCCTTTGCCTGTGACATGTGTGGCAAGACCTTCGGCCATGCAGTCAGCCTGGAGCAGCACAAGGCTGTGCACTCGCAGGTGAGAGCGGGGCGGGCTGCCAGGATGAAGGTCTGATGAGGGCCAGGGCCAGCTGCTTGCTTCAGCTGGCGCTGGGGAGCCCATGAAGGCAGTCACAGGGCAGTAGGTGGGCACCTAAACGGAGCAGAGGAAGAGAATGTGGTAGGGCTGCAGTGGGCAGCTGTGGGTGAGGATTACAGTGGCAGGTAGAGGAAAGGGTGAGCAGCTAGTGAGCAAAGGAGCAAATGAACAAATTAAAAAGCACAGGCTTTGTTTCCATTCCCCAGACCTTGTGTGCGTCTGTATTAAGCAATGGGCACTTTTGGCACTCCAGAAGTAACGGATAATAAATTTTCACTCCTGGAGCTGGAAATTGTAATGTGCCTGTGGACTTTTTTTAACAGCTAAAGCAACCCACTGTGCTTTCTTTCGATGCAGCTCTCCTCATTCTTTCTCCTCCCCTCCCCCCGAGAAGTGAATCTTCCCTTGTTTGTAGTCATTGTGTCTGTGCAGGAACATCTCAACGACCAGTCAGGTATAGAGCACAGACTTCACCCGTCTCGACACACTCTGAGTCACACACCAAAAGAATATGGTAGTTAATTTTGGTAGGAGGACTTGTAACATTTTCCACCTGCTGATATTGTGCCATATTTCCCCTTCACCCACCCACTTGACTTGGCAAATCTTCCTTCTTCAGATTGGCTTTTGGAGGATAGAATTACAGCAATGTTTTTTTGCTGTTTTATTTACAATTTCATGAAGTGTGCAACAGCAGACAGAGCACACAATGAGGGCAAATAGCTCATCACCCATTAAATAATGGTGAAAAGAGCAGCACTGCATATGGTGTCCATGGAGGGGACATTTCAGGGAGGGCACATTAAAAGCCAAATAAACAAAGGTGATTGTATGAAAGCATAGAGGAAGACGAAGGTGTGATGGTAGTTAAGGGATGGAAAGAAGAGATGATTTATGGTGGAAGAAAGTGGTGGAGAGGAGAGATAGCAAGGTATTAATACATTTTTTTGATATGTTAAAGTAGTAAGCCAAAAAGCTGTTTTCGCCTGGTGCTCTAGGTACCTTTCATTTGAATTTTAATGGAACTACACATAAGCAGTTAGTTGTTACCTTGCCAGCAGAAGTCAGCCTGCCACAGAGATTTCCCAGGACAGCCAAGCAGATTTCAGCACCCACTTTCCTGTGTACAGTGGAGAGCTGGCCTCTGAACAGTGCTGCAGCTGTTGGGCTTCCCAGTGGAGTGATCGTGTCCTGGGCCCCTGCTGAAATGTGCAGGCGGACTCTGGCTGGTTGGTCAGGGCTGCCTCCCACTTAGCCATTCCTGATAGCAGGAACAGCTGATCAATTGAATTTTTGTGAGGAGTGGTGCACAGCACTGGGAGAGGATGCATTATTTTTTTACCATGTAGTGCTATCATGCCAGTGTTAGTGTCTCTGCAGGCCAGCCAGCCCTCTGGAGAAGTGGAAGTGTTTGCTAAGGCAGAAGGGGCAACACTGATGTTCTGGTGGGATCATTGGTGTGGTGTAACGTGTGTGTGTTTGGGCTCTTCTCTGCAGGAACGCAGCTTTGATTGTAAGATTTGTGGCAAGAGTTTTAAGAGATCTTCTACTCTGTCCACCCACCTGCTCATCCACTCGGACACCCGGCCTTATCCGTGCCAGTACTGTGGGAAGCGGTTCCACCAGAAATCTGATATGAAGAAACACACCTTCATTCACACAGGTCAGCCCTGCAGCTGCTGTTGTGCAGCCCCAACTGTGAGGGCAGGTCTCAGAAGAGGTCCCTCTGCAGCAGTCCATTCCTTCTCAGCTGGGACACTACAGGCATCTCCCATGCCTCTCACTGCCTTGCTGCTGTTCCTCATGCTGTCTGAGCTCTACTTGTGCAAAGGAAAGTGATTTGAATGTGGTTTCATGAACAGCAGCTGCAAAATAACCCAAATCCTCACAATCCAATCGGTGCTCCCTTAATAGCATCCACCAATGTTTATTCAAAGGGCTTTTGTATAAGATGATTTGTAGAGTATTATATTCATGGAGCCTTGATTTACAGTGGAGGTCCCTGGAAAATGACAGGTGAATTTGATTGCAGCTTTTTTTTTTTTTTTCAGGATCTATCAATTTACAGTAGAAACAACAGGAGTCTCCTCCTCTAGATCAAACACTAAACTGAAGGGCCTAGGGTCCAACTCTTAGTCTAAATATTTGTTTAGAGATTGCCTGCACTTCCACCCGGACTTTCAGAGAAATGTCTGCAGTTTGATAGAGAATGGAAGGAGAGGTGCAGAGTTCTCAAGTTTCACTGTTAGTAATAAACGTGGAGACTAATAAAGTGCAGGTGAATCACCAAAGGAAATATCATTCAGTGAGAAGGCAGGTTTGTCAGAAACCTTTAAAAGAAAATCTTGCCTTTCAGTCTTGCACCATTCACTTCAAGTAGAGGGAAATGACGACGTGTGAGATACAGAAGCATTTGGAGACATGAAATAACAGCTGCAAGCCTGAGATTCAGATGACCAAAATCCTGTTTCCTGATAGTGACCACTAGCAGATATCAAGGGTGAAGCCTAAAAATGGCAAATATATAGAAAGATGGCCTTATATGTAGCGCTGCTTGGTTGGGACTTTTGTAGATGACAAGCAGCGAACAATAAATGTTACTTGTAAAGATTTTTCCACCAGATGTTTGCTGGATGAAAGTGAACTATTTAGGAAGAAACACAGAAAGTATTTCCATAGTCACTTTTTCAAATGAGG
The DNA here is from genome assembly GCF_023634085.1 of Falco cherrug. NCBI lineage: Eukaryota > Metazoa > Chordata > Aves > Falconiformes > Falconidae > Falco > Falco cherrug. Next base: position 16,628,458 of record NC_073708.1, read on the forward strand.
CTTGATTAAGTAGAATTTCAGCCAAATTCTGAATCAGTCAAAACCATTATTTTGTTGTGAGAACAGAAACTGTTCCTGAGCTTTTAAATTGCTAATAAAAAAACAGGTCCTTAACTGAATCAGAGATCCCTTTCATATGCAGCATACATTTGTGAACTGAGACTCCAACACATTTTGTATTATTTTATGTTTCTAAGAATCTGATCTTCAAACATGCAAAGAGTTTGTTGCTCCAGCTGAAGTCAGTGGGCTCTGCAGGTGCGAAGCCACTCTGAAAATCAAGCTTGGTTTTGTGGTTGGGTTCCCTTTTGTCTGTTACTTGATAATAAACACTATGAAAATGCACTGAGATCCTGCTCCCATGGAGGCCAGTGGAGTTTTGCCACTGACCCCTCTGTAGGAGAAGTTCTGGAGGCTGGATTTATTCCCATTTATGTTATTTGCCTGCAGGAGAACTTGCAGGCTGGCTTGAGGTGACTGCTAGCATTTCTGTGTGGGGAATGGGGAGAAGGGCAGATCTCTGGATGAACCCTGCCTTTTAGGGTTCACTTAAGGGCCTTCATACCTCCCTGGGGAGACACCCCGGCTCGCTGGGTCTGGCTTAACAACCTCCACCTATCTATTCCACCTGCCCCCATGCTGATGCTATAATAGGTGTCAGGCATTCAGCACGACTTGCGGGTCTTTCCAAGAGTTCCTCTTGTTTCTAGGACACAAAGTCAGTTTTAAAATGCACAGAGCCCATGCAGCCAAGTGATTTACCAGTTACAGTGTCCTGAGAGCACTCAGTGCTTCGGGCTGCTCCCAGGACTATACTGGGCCGATGGAGGTGCAGCCAAGTTCAGGCCCGCTCAGCTGCCGTGCAGGCTCTGTCAGTGCTTTGGGGCCCCCAGTTGTGTGTTTTTTATAAGAATGACTTCTTCGGTAGTGGCACAGGGATCCCTTGGATCAGCTCTAAGGGCCAGTGTGCCTTTTCTGTTTGCTCTGGTCCTGCGTAAGCAGCGTGTTGCCTCTTTCACACCCTCTCTCCTGCCTTCTGCTTGCAGGTGAGAAGCCTCACAAGTGCCAGGTGTGTGGAAAAGCCTTTAGTCAGAGCTCCAACCTCATCACCCACAGTCGGAAGCACACAGGCTTCAAGCCCTTTGGCTGTGACCTCTGTGGCAAAGGCTTCCAGCGAAAGGTGGATTTACGGAGACACCGGGAGACACAGCATGGCCTGAAATGAGTCCCAGCTGCAATACGGAACATACCTACAACACTAGGAGAACAGATTCCCTTGGCTTCCCCACTGGACCCAAGCCCTGTCCTGACCGCAGACCCTGGCATTACCTTTCTGACCAGGAGCTCAAGGAGGAAAGAAGAGGACAGGGCCATGCATTGAATGACTGTGAAAGAGGAAATCGAAGGCTGGGGTTTCTCTCTTTCTCTTTCCCTCTCTGTTTCTGAAATAACACTGGACAGTAAGCCTTTTAGATATGAAGCCTGATACTCCAAAGACAGATAAGCTACCTAATAATCTGTAAGCTGGAAAATATTTCTCCCTTGGCCAAGATGAACCCCCTGAAGTTGTCAGTCGCTTGAATCACCTTGCAGGGAAACATGGGCATAACAGTGTTTACATGGCAATGGCAGACAGCTGTCAGCATGTGGTGTAGGGAGTGCTCGCCTTGGTTGAGTGTCGGTGCTGAATGGCTTCACTTTTGGTTTCCTCTTGGGAAAACCTGGAGGGTCAGGACTGAACTGTGCAGTTTGACATCTTGCTGGTTTTTAGACAAAAGTACCAGCTTGGGCCTGATCCTGCTCTCGCTTGTTCTGGTGCACATAGGGAGCTGCATTAACAGTTATAGAGAGGCCCTTGTTATCCTCCCGGAGCCATCTCTGCACAAGGCCTGGCTGTGTGCGTGGGTGTTTGAGGCATGGGGGGGTTACTTCTTGCTATATCAACCAGGGAGAAGGAAGCTTGTGAAAAGTGGAAAAGCCAAAGCACAGATTTATGCCTTATACCTAGAAACCCATCCAACAAGTGGTCCTGGCTGCAGAGGGCAGGAGCACCAGGGAGGCATGGCCTTCCTGTCCAGACCATTACTGGCACTCTGGGCTTGTTGTAGTAACTGGAAAATAGCTACTCAATAGCATAATTTGTATATTTGTTTTTGTTGTTTTTTTGTTGGTTTTTTTTTAATTTTTAAAGGGAAACTCAGCTGAGGTGGGCAGGAATCATGAAAGATTATAATTGACTGAATTTGCCTTAAATGACCCTGCATGTACCTCAGTTAAAAAAATGCTGTTTTTACTTTGTTGACAGATTTGTAAATGTCCTTATTTAGATTTTATGGAGTGTCTTATGTTTATTGGTACATATTTATTGGAATAATGTTTTAAGTTAATAAAGTATTGAGGATGGTCCAGAGTGCTTTTCATTTAATACATAACTTCAGCACATTTGTGAATGTCAGCCATAACAATGCTACACCACAGTAATGGTTGGGGATATGGCATGTGAGGAGGGAATGCAGGCACAGCAGAATTTGCACAAGGGTGCACGAAGGTGATTGAAGAACACCACTGCCATATTTATTTGTCTAACTCCCACTGTTTTCACACTTTTGAAGGCTGGGGTGTGCTGTGCTTAAGACTATTGCTGTAAAAGGGTTTGGAAGGGAGACAGCAGTTTTAAGTGTCTGCTTTGGAACTGTAGACTGCCAGAAGTCCCTGCTTAGCTGGGGAGGAACTTGAACGTCCTCCTACGAGATTAAATGTCTGTGCCTGTGAGTTTGCAGGGACACCTGAGCAGCAGGTGCATCATTTATACTTAAGCCTGTTGGGACTCACAGCATTGCCTGCCTGCCTTTCCAGCAGGGCTTGCTCCAGCTGGCAGTTGCAGCCCATACAAAAGAGAAGCAGGAGGATGACGGAGGGGTCCCTTGTTCTTTCCCCAGTGGAACACAGCATGGCAGCCTGGGCTTTTAGATGTATGCATAACCTGGTGTGCCTACGTGGGTATATACTCATTTCCAGCTTTGTGGTTTCATTATGGATAAAACCAGCAAGCAGGGGCTCCCTGTGCCCTGCTGGGCTGGCCCAGCCCTTGGGGCACCCTGCCCACCCCAGGACCATGGCAACCTGCCATGGTGCCACCCAGGTCCCTCCACGCTGCTGTCTGCCACCTCTGAGAAGGTCAGACACAGCTCCATCCTCACCAGGCTGCCCTGGCAGGCTGTGCCGTGCCCCCATTCAGGCAGGGCCCATGCCACAGCTCTACGGTCCTGGCTTTTGTTGAACAGAAACAATCACAGTTGTTAGGGACAGAGGCTGCAGCACAGGCACCACAGGAGGTGCCAGGTGCTCTAAAGGCCTCGTTAGGCCCATTATGCCGGATTAATCAATGCACAAGTGAGTGTAGGGGACTAAGAGGTAACGGGGAAGGCCTGGTGGTGCCCTGGGCCCTGCCCAGAGCAGGGGAAGCTCTGAGGATCAGCTCGGCCTGTGGCACAGGTAGGCTCGGGGCGGCCCCGGGGCCACGCGCGGTATTTATTTTACAGGGAACTGCAGTTGTGGCCGGAGCAAGTGCTGGCAGGGGGTACCAGGCCACCCCGGGGTACCAGGTGTGGGGTGACCGGGGCACAGCAGCTGACCCCAGCCCTTCGGCCATCAGGAGGGCCTGTCCCTGCCAGCACAGCCTCCCTCCCTCCTGGCAGGCCAGCTGGCCTTACTCCAGCCGGCTCAGTTACCCGTGCCTGCACCCCAGAGCGTCTCACTTCCCCACAGGACACTGGTGTGGTTTGGGCCCAGTGTGACCCGCTGATTGGGGCTGGCAGCTACCGGTGGGGGCAGAGGGCTCTGCAGCACCCACACGCTGTGGTGGCAAGGCTGTTCTCCAAGGCAAGAAACTAGGAAGGTTGTTTTTACTGGTCTAAGTTGCGTTTTCCACTGGAGTATCTTACAGCTTACTGGTACGCCTCAGGGTACTGGTGAACTGTTGCTGAGGACCTGAACCCCTTTGCAAGGGCTGTGCGTGGCTGCAGGGGAGGGTGCTCCCCACCTTGCCAGCCCTGCTTGCATCCAGTGCCAGCTCAGCTGGTGGTTTGGGATAAACATGGCTACCTCTGGGGAAAAAGTCGTGGCTTTAAGGTGGGGAAATCGAACTGAAGAGGAGGAAAAGAGCATCTATCTAGGGAGAATCAGAACAGGCTACTGAGAGGCTGTGGTGCAAGTCTGAAGATTGGAAATATCTCTCTCAATGTTATTATTGCATACCATTAAAAATGCATTATGCATATTACATGACTCATTATTCATGAAGCAGGTTCCATACCTTTTGTCTGCCAGAGTAACAGTAGAAAGGGTAAGGAGAGACACTGGAGCACACCTTTGTTTCATTCTGTAAATTTTTAATGACACCTCTAGCTAACCAGTTGGTGAAGCTCAGTTCCTGCATGAAAGTGGAAAGGCAGAGCTATCTACAGGACGACTAAGCCTTTCAGAAGCTAATTTGAGCTTGTGTTCATCCACACCAACGATGATTAGATTACCTATCAAGTGTGCAGAGCTATCAGGATTCAGGGCTTTGAAAAACAAGGTGAATTTATCTGATTGATTTAAAAGACATGGGTGGAACAAGTGGGTTATAAAAAGAAAAAGTCTTTCTTATAGATATTAGAAAAGTACTTTTCCTGGCAAGCTAACAAACTTGTAACTTTGCTTCCAAAAGTTGTCTTGCCTGCCCAAACCCCAAATTTATTAGTCGGAATCAAAATGCTTTATCCAAATCAGTTAGCAGGCTGAATTAATTCATGAGGCAAAAACAAAGCAACTTATTAGGTTCCATCCTTATGCCAAGCAGAGATATTTAAAATTAAAATATGCAAACATCATCTGTGCTTTCTATACAGTCAGTTTCCAAAAGCTGATAGTAACACTCAGATTGGATATTGCAACACAAGGGAGAGAGCAGCTCTTCTGGGTCTTGCTCCTTCCTCAAGCAAAACTTGTTGCAGTTGATGGGGAGGAGGGAGGAAGAGGTTTCTAGAATAAGCTTTGGGTGAAAGATTGCGAGACTCGTGCAACTGTATTTGCAAGCTGTGCTGCTGTTGCATGTTGGCAAGGGAGTGCTCCTCAAGTCTCTGTGTTTTCCTTCCTTAAGAGAAAAAACCCAAACAGGTCAGTTGTGTCGAATTCATCTCCAGCGTAACCCCAGTTCACATCAGGAAAGGATTTTGCCTTCATCATGTCTTACTCTAAACTTAATAGTGAAATACAGCTCAGCATACAGCCCTTTGAGGGGATTCTGATTCAGAAAAGCACTGAAATATGCATGTAAGTCAATGAAGTGCTTCCCTAGCAAGGACTTTATAAGATGCCTGCTCAGAGTTAAAATTCCAGAGATTTTCCCTGCTGAATCCTAGACCTCATTCCATTGCCAAGCCACATCCTGTCTGTCTGTTTTCACCTGCAGTGGAGGTGGCTTCTGAGAATGCCAAGGGTAATCTGTTTGTTGTTTGGTTTGGTTTTTTTTTTAATTGTCAGTGGGGTAGTGGTAGTTTCTAGTATTTTTCCTCTGAGTAATAAAGCAGTCTAGATAGATTTAAGGCATGTAAACATCTCTAATACATTATAATGCATGTAAAGTGATGGAAGCAGATTTGAAAAAATATTTGCACATCTCAAGTGGCAGCCATGTCTGAGTATGTATTGGGTATGGGTATCTAGTTGTGTCTTTGACTTCCTACTGGGGGAAGAAAAAAACCCAACAACCCAACACACAAGACTCAAAGACTTTCCCAAGTCTTTATCGCACGAGTCTGTAATTTACAAATATATGGACTATAAATAGAGGGAACGCATAAATCTGGAATAAAATGTTTCATACATTATAAAAATGCTGGCCACACCTTGTTATAGTAATATTGCCTAATGGATTAACTTGGAGCATGTGATAAATCTTTTAAATAAGATGCAAGCAAACTACTTTTGTGCTTTTGTGTGCTTGTTCCGTGTACTTGTTCTCGTCTGGTGTGTGGGGTTTTTTTTGGGTTTTTTTGTGTTTTTTTTTTTTGTAGTAGAGATGACATGACAAAAGAATACTGAATAAGACAAATCTAGAAACAAAATAATGTGACAGATAATGAAATTATTTCTTTCTTTTGATACCATCCAGCCAACTTTCTGACGCATGTGATCTCCCAGCCAGCTGGATACTACTGTGCATGTGCACATCCACCCCCAGCTCACCCAGGCCCAGCTTGCCAAGGTACTGGCAGCAGTTGCTGCGGCAATGCGGGACTTCTCCACTCCAGCAGCCCAGAAGTCACCTCAGCTGCTGGCTGCCAGCTCTCTCCTTGGTGTGCAGGACGGTGGTGGCTGGTCAGCTAAGGGCACTGGCAGGATCAAGGCACAGCATGTGTTTAAAATGGCCAATATATTTCATTGATTTAGTTACTGTAACGTAGCCAGCTGGCATTAAAGGGAAATTCTAATCCTTTGAGGTGACAGTTCGGTATGATATACTATTTATGTTTTACATTTTTTCTTCCTTTTTCCTATGCATAATACATGCCCAAAACCCACCGATAGACTCAGAGGGTGAGTTCAAAGGGGAAAAAGAGATATCAGTGCAAGAGGCAGGAAGCCGAACTCCCAGAGTTTGAAAGAGTGCACTCATCTGATGAGAGGCAAAGTAAATGTTTTCAGTGTTTCGTATAGGAAAGTTTAAATATTGCAGTGAAGAGCCACAACAAACTAATTGTATTGTGTTAAGTGATCAGCCAGAAGAGATTAGACATTTATTTGGTCTAAATTGCTTGCAGTGGCCACTTCTAGCGATTAATTTACCCTGATTTAAGCCAAGGGATCTTATGTTACCTGTTAAACCTGCTACATCCCCAGTTTCACAGTCAGCTTTGTCTCTGCTGTTGCCTTTTGCCTCTCTGAAACACAGCAACATGGATAGGCAGGTGGGAGGGTGAGACCAGCTCCCACAAAGGGACTAGGTGAAAAATGGTCTTGTTCTTTTTTACACAGCTGTGTAACTCTTTGGGCTGCTGCAGGACCGATGGTTGCGTGTGTAGACATGCCTTCTATTGCAAACCTGGCAGTCAGGTAGCTTGGCCCTGCTGGACCAGGATGCTCTTGCTCACACTGAGTAATAGCGGGTGTTAGTCAGGGCGCTGGCACCTCGAGCTCTGAGAGCAAAGAGCTGGCTCTTCCTGTGTGCTTGTGCCAGGCTTTGTGCTGCAGGGGCCTGACCTTTGCTGAGCCCTGCTGTGTATTCTCTGTATCTGCTGTCAGTCAGTTTTGGAATTATTTCTGTTTTCAGTAGCTTAAATTAACATTAATGGCAATCGAGAAGAGTCTCCTTCCTGTGTGATGTTTCCACCGTGGCTGAGGTGTTTTGTTTGTGAGCTCTGCTGCCCTGGGAGCTGGGTAGCCTCACTCCCTTCCTGCCCGCTTGTCAAGCCAGGCCTGGCTCCAGTGGGGCTTGCTGCCATTGTTTCCTACACGGATTTGGCAATCTCTGGACTGATTTCTGTGGCCAGTTGAGGTGGTGAAGCCGTTTGCCACCTCTTCGTTCATCCCGAGTGAGGGGGGCGATGCTCCAGCAGGCGCTTCCGTCCCAGTTTCCCCAGCTCAGGTTGCGTCACAGACCCTTGCAGGAATGGAAAAGAACGGTTGCATTTATGGGAGGAAGGGGTTTTATGCAAGTGGAGTGAGTTCTGTCCTCTTACTGTTCCCTAAATTCTAAATGCCTCTGTCTGAAACCTTTCACACTGCTCATAGTGGGACTCCAGTCAGACGTGGAGCCATGGAGGAGCACATGCTTGCCAAAGTGTGAAGTGCCTCAATCTGCTAGGCATGAAATAATTTCAGAGGGGAGATGTTTGACTGTTACTTCTCTCTTTTGAGACTGCTGTGGTTTGGTTTTAACTGTGGCTCTTTCCACTTGCCATTTGGATGTCCGTTTTGTTCCTCTGCATGTTCAGTTGCTGAAATCTCATGTTTGAGCAATTTTTTCTGCGGGCCTCTGTATGATGGAGAGGGCTGCCACAGCCTTTGTACTGATGCTCTGGCAAGATTAAGGACCTCATCCTCTTTGCTGCTGTTTTAGATCTCAGTAGTGGCTGGAGAACCAAAGAGCTTTCTGCAAAATGCAGGCATAGGGAGACATGGTTCTCAAACCAGCAAGTGTATTGGATCCTAAAGATCCCATACAGTAAATAGTAACACAAAAGGACAACTGCACTAGCTGGGTTGGGTTCCGCCACTGTTCATCCAAATCAGGGGAAATGCTGCAATTAAGCAGCATGACTAGATGTGTAGCTTGTGTTACAGCAAGGATGCCTGTGGCTGATGGCAGTGAGTGTCTTCTCAGTAAATGTTACTGCTCCCTGCCCAGTCCCTCGCCTGGTTAGCTGCGTGGTGGGAGTTCAGCCAATAATCAGCAAAGCTCCCTGAGGACACAAGTACTGGTGGGTGAATCAGGTCTCCAATGTGGTACTACTGCCTCTTGGCCAGAGTGGCCTGGTAGTGCTGGAGGTCTGGTGGGCTTTGTTTTGCAGAGGGGGATAAAAGATAAAAAAACCTCCAACAACAAACCCCATCTCGTTTCCTGGCACTTTTTTACCCCCTGAATGCTGTAGAAGCCAACCAATATCAGGCCTTGCTTCCTACCCAAAAAGCAGCTTCTTCCTCCTAGCTGGGCTGCAAATATTGCTGTGCCTGTTTGTTGCTGCTGTGGGGTGATTCAGTGCCGTGTGTTTTCCCTGACCCCCTCGCCCTCCGCTGGGAGAGAGAGGGGGGTCATGTCTATGTGAGAGCTGGTGGCAGATGCCCTTGCTAAAAGCTGGCTCCCACATGTGGGCTCCCAGCCAGGCCAGTGTGTAGCAGGGACAGGCCTGCAACCGCACAGCCCTGCTCCTGGCCTGCCACACATCTGGCCTTGTGTTTTGGGTGCTCTGTTTCCTGTTATTTCAGTCCCTTACTCCAAAGGGGTGCTCTTATGTTTATTGAGAATAAAGGGTGGTGACTGAAATCAGGGATATGGACTAAAGGAGCTGCAGTACCCCTCCAGCATCGCTCACAGTAGCCAGGGGACATGGCATAATCTCTGATGGCATTGAGATCACAGCTGCTCCAACTATGCTTCTGGGAGGTTTCATGTTCTTCACAGCATAACAAAGTATTTCGTCAACTTAAACAAGTGGGAAATGGGCCTAATTCCTCAGTCGGCAGTAAAAGTGCTTTTCAAAGATATTTTTTACTGTTAGCTCCAAACAAAACTGTTTTCATGTGACTGAGAATCTGACTTAACAGATTTATATGATGCCCTGAGGACTGAAATTCACTTCTGTAGGACAAAACCAAACTAAAATGCCCCTTTGTTTAAAGGCTGGGCCAGGGAGAGGAACAGGGGGAGTAGGGAAGATGCCATGAGTGTGAGAAAGCCGTGTTAACTCCACCTGTCCACACATACCCAGACTGCTATAGCGACTCAGAGTCCTATAAACTTGAGAGAGAAATTTCAAATAGCGTTAATTGCACATCTTGCTAATGGTGGTGCTTGGTTGTATGTTGTAACAGTGGTTGACAAAGAAGTAGGGGAAACTCCACCACAATACTTGAGAGAAAATGTGTGTGCCGCAAGTGCCTCTGGCACATCCGGGGCAGCTGTAGCCAGAAAGGTCAGGCTAAGGATCTGTCAGGTGGTGCTGAAGCAATACGATCACTCCACAGGAATGCCTCAAACACCTTGAAGGGGGAATATGACCTGAATATGGCTTGGAGGATGGAGTACTCAAATACACACCACAGTCCTGAGGAAGGAAAACCTCAGGCTCAACTCATTCACACACACAGAGCTAAGAGCATGCTGGGCCATCAGTAATTAGCTGGGGAGGGTGATGTGCATAGCATTGCTGGTGGGGATCAGAAACCTCCAGGTATGAGGCATATTGGCTGCAACGTATCTAGAGTTTCCTTGGCAGGGGGAAACCTCAAAGTGGCCTTTGTGGATTTACAGCTGCGTTAGGAGGCTCTGCGTGCTGCTGTGACACTGTGGCCTGAACTTAACTACTGTACCATGAGTACAGAAAAATGTGCTTCTAGGGGGTTCTCTAAAATAACCTTAGTTCCTGAACTCACGGTATGTTACTGTGAAGTGTCTTGGCCTCTGGTAGTGAACTTATGGCACAAGGGAATATTTTCAAGGAAACATATGGCCAAAGTTTCAATCTCTTTTCTAGTGCTGGTTTAATGGATCATGTTGAAACCAATCTGTAACTCCCTTTTTGGGGGGTGTGATGTTCCTGCAGCTCCCCAGTGTTACCAGATTATTTCAATGCAAGCTTAGTGTCCGAGTAAAGTTTTCAGCGTTAGTTTCCTGCAGGGGTTCAGAGTGAGCCTCTAGGTAAGCTGTTTGGAGGGATGGGTTGGCTGCTGTGGTGGTCCTCCATGATCAGGAAAGCTCCGACACCCCTGAATTTCCAGTGGGGTTGTGAGGCAATCCATTAGAGGGAGATATGTGTGGATCAGCATGTGGCTTGCTCATTTTTGTTGCTCTGAGCAATATCTGTTGACTGTTCAGAAGGCACGAGAGCCCCAGGTGTCAGGTGTTGTTGTGTATCTGATGAAGAGATTCACTTGTGGAAAAAGACTCAGCGAACTGTTACTCTTGTATACATTTCTCAAGTGCTGCCTGGGATGTGTTGCAGACTAAAAGAGGATTTTTTTGGGAGAGGTAGTCGAAGAGCATTGCTATGAATTTACAGTCCAACAGTCCCAATGAAGAATAAAATTCTGTTCTGTACAAACTTCTACCCATCGAGTTTGGTCCCGAGTTATCCAGAAAACAAGTATTTCACTAGGATTCTTCCTGTGAATATACTGAACATAATTCTATGTTTTTTTTCTCTGTGCTTATTTGGTAAATATCAAAAAGAATCTCTTTTCACACTTCTGTTCCTTCTGAAAGGCCCCTAATAGGAATGCTTATCAACTCCCAAAATGAAATGATTGGACAGAGGGAACACCCATAGGTGACTCGAGTGGTGCTGAAGTGTTTCTGCTCTGCTTCCCATGTTGCTTTCCCTCCCTCCCCCAGTTCCCATAATGCAAGCTCTGCAACTGCCAAAGCCACACCCGACTCATGATTTGTAGTAGGAGAGAGCAGACACACGCAGGGAATTGACACTTGGGTTGGGACCTAAGAATTGAAAACTGAAGCAACTTGAACTGCTCAAACTACCTCTCTGTTGCTTTCAACCTTATGACAAAAGCTGTTTCTCTGCTTAGACATGTGCTTTTTACTAGAAGTCTTTCTAATTAGCTGGGGCCAGAGAAATCGGAGAGGTGGGGGCAGTCACCTTCCCTTCCCTTGGAACAAGGTCAGCATTTCCAAAAGCTGCCCTCAGCTGGGAGCCAGGGAAACGGTGCTCAGGTTCTTGCAAAAAGCAGGCCCAGCATTAGATGCCAAGTACTTTGGAGGATGCGTCCTGAAGCGATAAGCTCAGTCATTTCTTCTTCACCTGACAGACCTTTTTGAGTCTCTTCAGGGCAGGAATGTATGGACTCGTTAACGTACTCACCAGTGATCTTCAGCCCTTCGACTATCATGTGGGTGAGCTGCAGATGCAGGAATGCACGTGTGTGCACACCGTTTTACTGTGCATCGCGGCACTTACAGCTGGCTTTCTTCCTGTGGTTAAAACCTTCGTGCCCACTTCTGGGATCTGAGCACAATGCGAACAACCTCGCAAAGTAAACACATCCACCTAGAATTTTTATTTTCCCAAATCACTCCTTTAGCTAATGTTTCAAAGATACATGTATATATACCACATCTGGTGCAAACCAACTACTTTCAGTCTGTTGGATCAGAGTCAATATTTGCCTAAGGTATTACAGACGGTCATGAAGTTCTGGCTAAAAGGAAAAGTGCGCTCGTTGAGGACTGGTCTCAGACTTACGTGTGAGCAAAGGGACACAGAGCTTTGTGACAGGGCATCCGTGACACCACTGGTCCCGCAGTGCTGGTGCTAGCGATAGTTTCAGATGATCCCCTGGATGACTGGCCCTGTGTGCTCGTGCAGACAGGGCCTGACTCATCACTGGTGCTACTGGGGGACTAGCACTGCTTGTGCTCTGGCACTGCTCTTGCACCTTCTCTGACCCACTGGGCATTCCCCCTGGAGCAGCTAGATGTGGCGGAGATGTTTGCAGCAGAGGGCTCCTTGCTGGAGCAAAGGTGGTGAATAAATCAGTGCTTTCTGCCCTGCTGGTTGTGTTCCTGTTCCAGATTTTTGCACCAAACTTTATTTTGTGTGACTTGTGGGTTTCTGGTGCTGCTGCAGTCTCTGTATAGGCTTCCTGCTGACAGACGTTCTGTACTTGCAGTTGAGTTGTGGAAGTTGGTCTAATTCAGAGCTCAATCAATCCTAGAAATGGTATTAAAATCTGACTTGCCTTTTGGTCAACTGAGACTCGCTTAAGTAAACAAAGGTCAGATCTTTAGTTTCTTTATCGGTGTTTACATAGCTGTGTATATAGCCAAACTCCCATTGCCCCAAGAGCATTTAGGAGCTGACTCACATGTGACAGATTTGTCTTACTTTAACTGAAATCAAAGAGCAAGAACCTGACTGAAGGATGACCTACATCTAATCTGTCCTGTTTAGGGTAAATCAGAGTGGTCTGTGCTCTAAACTGAACCTGTTTGTAGCTCCATAACCCTGTCAATAATACATGGACTGCATCTAACTCATATAGCAAGAGTCTTACTGGTGCTGGTGGGGTGTTTCTGCAGGTTAAACTCAGCAAAACAGTTGTTTCCTGGTCACTGCTGATTATTGTATATGCCAGGTCAGTGGGCGTTACTGTTTTCTCCAGTACTTCTGCTGCAATTCTGCATGGCTCAGCACATTTTGGGTTTGTGCTTATTGTGGCATCTGTTTTTCACTCTACTCTTCCTCAGGGCTGGGAACTAACATAACACTAAAGGCTACTCTTAAACCTTCCTGGAGAAAGAACTGACGCTCAGTTGCTGCACGCCAGATTGTGGTCAGCCTGAAATCCACTGCATTAAACTGGAAGTGGTATATCCAATGCTATCACAGAACAGCTTAATCCTCTGAAACCAGGGTGAAGGATGAACCCATTCCTGGCCAGTAACTGACCGTTACTGTTTGACAGAAGCCCCCCTGCAGTGGGACTACACCGCCTAAATGCTCTGTGGTTTGGGGTGCAGGTCAGTCCAATTAGCAGAACGTACACAGCAGGGTTTGACAAGTCCTCTCCTCTTTTGTAGCAGGTATTTATTTCAGATGCCTTTTTTTGATCTCTTTGTTGCATTCATTTGTTCAGTGCTGTGGTTCTTTTTCTTGCGAGTGACTTAGCAGTCATCACATGCTAAGAAAAGTTATTCCTGGTGATTGCTGTGCGTTAGGACTATAGGAAACACTGTGTGTTTTAAAAGTTGCCTAATGGTGTTATGGTCTCTGTTCTCATTTGCCTGTAACTGTGAGACTTACAAAATAGGTTGAACTCTCTTAGGTCAGTGCTTGAACTTTTATCTTGCTGTTTGCTTGGGTTACAGGCAGTCACTGTGGTTCAGCAATCTCTGAGAACGAGGTCTTGGGGAAATGTCACTCTGGCTCTGTGCCCTTCTCTTTATGAAGCTGCAGTTCCCTCTCGTGGCATGTTGGGTGGGATGTCTTCCCTTCTCTCCATACTCCTGTTTGGAGGGTCCCTGCAGAACTGCTTTGTCCTGAGGTGGGGAAATGCACCTGAAAGAGTTCATCCGTCTGAAGCCGCTGTTCTGTGATGGGCACTTTGTTCCTTTACCCCAAGATGTGTGACAGGGAAATGGGACCTATACCTGGGGAGACTAGGAAGTATGGACTTTTCTTAATGACCCTGCCAACTGCCTCTAGTTCAAGCTTGTGCCTGCATGCCTGTGAGTGGTGTCTGGATGACACTGCTGGGTTTGCTGCAGTCCTCTCCTAATGCAACGCTCTCAGCTATGTACCCAGGAGTCACTGTGCCACTCGTTACAGCTACTGACTTGACACCGGCACACAGACCAGAGGTCTTTTGACTGCTGCAATATTGGTGATGGGTAAGAGTACCTCTGCTGCTCGTTCGTTGCTCCGGGACATCGGGATCAAGGCTGTAAAAGGAGCCTTGCTGCCTCACAACAGTTTTTCTACTAATGGCTTTTGGGGTTTTTCCCCCCCATCAAAAATTAGCCAACACTTTAATAAACGCAAAGGCAGGTGCTGTGGCAATGTCAGCATTCTCAGTGCAGCTTGCACAGACCCGTCACTGTATGAACTCTGACTACAGGACCAACAGGCTGCTCTTTGTCCAGAGGATACAGTCTGGGCTGCCCTGCTTTGGAGGACTCAAGATTGGGTAATGAAGAAGGTGGGTTTCTGTATGATCCCTGTCTTGTTGGCTGCAAAAGTTGACAGGTATGTAAATAGGAAAGGCAGGAAACTGCAGGGTACCGCTTCCTTCATGCATGCAGTGGAAAGCTTCACTAGCAGTCCTGCTGCAAATGAGCAGCACCAAACCATAGAGGCTTCGTAGCGGCTGGTGTGATGCAGAGCCTGGTCTGACTCTGGGGTCGGAGGGGCTGCATGGTTTGTTATGCTTAGGTTGGACTTCTGCTCTGTCAGAGTGACTGTGTCACCACCACAGGCAACGTGTGCTCTGTGACCCCAGCTGTGAAAACTGAGAATGTTCCTAACAGCCAAACACATGACACCCATTTGTGAGCATTAAGCAAGGACAAAAAAACTTACAGTGAAATGGGGTGTAAGCCATTTCAGAAGACAACAGCTCACCCCTAAGGATATTATGATGGATGATGCCTATCTGTTGGTGGGAAAATTGTCCAGTTGAAGCATGTCTATTTTAGGTGTTAGGAGCGAATTACTGCACCAGTCCTGTTAGAACTGGAAAGTTGTAATAAAGAATTGGTGCAAACACCTACAGATACGGTATTACTGTGATGGCAGTAACACTGAAGATGTGCTGTTATCTGCCATGTACTGCAGAAAGAAGAGATGTGCAGTATCAATACATTAGCTAAACACATAATAAGAGATCTGTAGAACTGAGTATTTCAGAAAGAATACTGCTTTCTAAGGCAAGCATCTCTGAACTAGTACCTAAATCTAAAGAGAGACGTGATTTCTGAGTGCAGTCATGAATTATGCTTTGGTGAACAAAGCTTTATGCTCTGTCTTCATCCGTTTCATTCTTAGAGGCATGTTTTGCATAAACTAACACAGAAGTCATACCATTTAAAAAATAAATCCTAACACACTAAATGACTGCTGTTTATGTAGGACCTCATCACAACCTCACATATTGACAGAAATATCATTCTGTTAGTCCATTACAAGTACGAGATCATTTTCTTATGCCTGTGCTCACAATTGCACCTACATGTGGTTTCAGGAAGCCTAATCTAACAGTCAGATTAAGTGCTTTCTTGCCTATGGCTATTTTACTGGAAATCCTGGTAATGAAGACCTCAGAATAAGCATTTGTGTCAAAAAAGCATGTTTTCAGTGCTTCCATCCTGGAAAGGGATGAAGTAAGGATCTGTGTTTCTCTTCTATTATTGATTATTTATTGTAGCTCTCACAGAGGATCGAGGACTAAGCTATTCTGTCTCAAAATGTCAAACCTTAACCTTTGTGCAAAGTTTCTGAAGTTCAGCAAGCTATGTGAAAATGGGCCACTGTGATTGAATAACGTTAATGTGGAAATAGTTAACTCCCACACAACACCGTGTTTCACCATCTGCAACATGATTTGGCTCTGCAATGGTTTCACAGATCTGTGACGCTTGTGCTGATTTTGTGGTGGTTCTCCTATTTATAATTACAACTGTACTTAAAGAAACATCTGTACTAAGTAGTACGTAACATTGATACATAGATGCAGATGCTAAAAATGCAATTATGCTTTTGTGCTGAGCATTTAGTTTTGCAGGCTGGTTTCATACCCTAGTATCTGTTGTTGCTTTCAGAGGCAGATTCTCATCCTCCCACAGCAGCTTGCCTTCTTTTCTCCCAGGTGGGTCTTCTTGCATCTGGTTGTGTTAAAGCACATTTTGTGACTGCGCGATTCAGATCATGCTGTAGCACAGACCTACCCTCCCTATGACCCTGCAGCTCCACATGCTCTAACGTTGTCTGACAATTCTAGTGTTACAGATTCCTAACATCATGGCTTCTTCCCTGCACCCGTTTCTCCTCACTTTGCAGCTTCCTCCTTATCTACCAAACCTCTGTCATCTTCCTCCTCTTCCCTAAACCTCTGCTGCTGTTTCTCTCCTCTTGTGCTCATGCTGCTGAAGTTTCCATACAGCACCTGGTGCTGGCACTTCCTTATCCCTCTCTCGAGTAGACAAGTGCTAGTCAGGGGCTCTAAGCTGACAAGTTCAGCAAAAGCTATTGGTCTGCTGTCACACACTACATGTACCTTGCCTGTTGTGCTGATGCAACGCACCAAATGAAAAATGCCTCCACACCGATGGTCTGGATTTAAAAAAAATAAAACCCCAATGACCCCCCCCCAAGACAACCCCCCCCGAGAAGCATTTTCACCAAGAACCAATACTTACAATCTTTGCTTATAGTCAGCCCCATTTACTACCGGATTCTGCTCTGAGATCCATTAGCAAGCTGGTTTTCAATATACTTAATGTGTGTCCCTCCTGGTTTTTTTCTAATAGAAAGGTTTATTTTTAATAAGTACGCCTGGTAGAAGAAACTCAAGACTTGCAATCTTACTGGTTTGTAAGCACAGTTTCCACCCACGGCTAACTCCCATGCATCTATTTCTTCCTTCTTGGCCCCAAATTAACCCAGAACAACTGTTGGACCACTGGGCTTAGGCTTCCTTGGACTGTCTCTCATACCCTTTTTCATCTTTTACCTACTGGAAACGTACTGAAGGTCATTGCTGCTTTCAAATGTACTCCAGTTTTGCAAGATTCCTAAAAAATAATGTTAGTTGGTCTAGTTCATCCACAGTGTTGTAGGAAAGGACAACATCCTCCTCGTTTCTTTCTCACATAGACTAGAATAGTCCACTGTACCAAAGTGGCCATGTTATCTTCTTCCTGAGGTCCGTTTAAAGCCCCTGGGCTAAGCCAGTGAGTTTAGTCAGGTGGATGCAATAAGCAGTGGAGAGCCACAGGATCTCAAACTCTCTGTCCCCACAGTGCTCCTGTCCTGTACTCTCCAAACATCTCCTGTGTAGCTCTGTCCCAACCCTTGGCTCTCCCTTACATCTGTAGCCTCATCTTGTCTTCTTCAATGGGCAGGAAGGTTATAAATAGACAAGAAGACAGACAAAGTGGCCCAGATTCCTCAAAGACCTCAGCATTCACAACTGAGGCCAGAGCAAATGGCCTGCTTTTAGTCTCTTTTTAAAGTGCCAGGCCTTAACATACTTAACCATGTTCAAAATTGAGTCTAAAGGTTGCAGTGGGTATATCCACAGATATGACCCAAATCTAGTGGTAAATACTTAAGAAAATCTGACCCAATTCAGCTGTAATGTTTGTTTGGTGTGGAGCCAAGTTATAGTATCAGCATCAAGGCAAAGCAACTGATGGAGAAAAATATGCCCAATGAACTTTTATTTTTCTTTCAGCTTTGGGTAGAGTTAGGCAAAAGAGTAAGGAAGGTATTATAGCATGTATCACAAAGAAGAAAGCAAATACGTTTTTAATTTCAAACACATCTTCTACCAAAAAAATGATGTTCCTTTGCAAAATGGTGAAGGTGCCTGCTATCACTTTTGGTGAAAGCCATGTTAGTCCCCAGGCTATGAGTGTGGGTACCAGGAGCTCAGAGTGTATTTCTGGCTCTGCATCTGACATGGTCCACGTGCCTAGTTGAGTCACTCTCACTCCCCTTTCACTTTCCTTTTCTCTGAAAAGGAATTACCTATCTTTGGAAAACACTTTGAAATTGATGATGAAACTGCTAATTAATAATCCTCTTGAAAGAGTCCTCAAATGGTAAAGATCCCACCTCAATACATATAAATGTGTGTTGAGAAGATCATTAGCTCAGTCCAAAAAATCAGCAACTAAAAATAAGCATGAACCTGTGTTCTGCTTCTGTGATCTGTGACTGATCAGTTTGATCCATCTTCAGTGCTGAATTTGTGATCTTGGTGAAGGCTCTGAAACTAGACAATTTCTTACAACAATTAGTTAAAAGTAGGAATATCTCTTTCAGCAATAAAATCTTCCCTGAGGTTGCATTATGAAAGATAATGGCTTTTGATAGGTAACAGCCTATAGAGATACAAGGGCTATGATTCAGGGATTCCTGTATAGCAAGAAATTTTGAACAAAGCTGTTACAGCTCCTCATCCAATTAGTTTTAAAAATACTGTACTTCTACTAAAGAAAAATACATTAAAGTGTTCACACAGTCCAATCTACAACAAACAATTTGGGAAGACATGAAAATGTAAATTTTTGCAAACAAAAAAATAATGTTGTAAAATGTGTTAAAATGGCTGGATACCATTCGATATAATTTAGATTTCTTACAATGAAAAATTTTAAATTTCTTAAAATAAAAAGTGACTTTTAAACTTGCCTTTCCCCCCCCTCTCCCTTTTCTGTGTGTTTAGAAATGTTGAAGTGAAACACACTGACAATTTAGACACTTTTTCAAGTTGAGAAATTAATCAAAACCAACCTTTTCCTGCAGAGGTTTCATTTTCAACCAAGTAGGCCTCTTCTGATTAAAGAAGTTGCATAAAAATTCTTAATCATCTCTGCACAGGAGCACTGCTGTAGCTGTTGGGTGATTCATATCTGTTTTAGAGACAAGTTTCATAATAATCTATAGATGCTGTTGTAAGAATCATTATATGAGTATCTGTCTGTCTGGTAACAGTTGTATGGCCTCGGGCTAGTGTCCCTCCAGCCTTGGAGAGGCCGCCTGTGTAAATGGGCACCAAACCAACATGTGTGAGCGAGCCCCTTTCAAGAAGGGAGGGGAGAGATGGCCCATTTCCCATCCTGTGCTGAAAAAATAAGCCCTGCAGGAGCTTGGTGTGTGGATGGGAGGCGTGAGGTGGCCCTCGCCAGGCAGTGCCATCCCTTCCTCTTCTCCATGCAGGGTGCAGGGAGCTGGCATGAGGGGCGAGAAGCCCAGGGGTCTCCTGCTATGGAAACTGACTGTTCGGTAGGATCTTTACAGGGGTAGACACAGAGCAGGCAGGATGATGAGTGCCAGCTGGTGGAATTAGTGAAGAGGTAAAGTAGAAAGGAATGGCCAGGCCCTAGGACAGGAAGTATAGGAAAGATTTGGAAGAGGGAAGAGACAGGAACAGAGCAGAGATATGAAACAAGCTGAGGTGTCTATAATTCTTATGGCTGTAATACCCAGTTACGAATTTTTAGTAAAAGGTTTTCAGTACCACTAGGTATAGGAAAACATGTGAAATATTAAGTTCATTATTTTTAAAAGCCTGTGGCTCTTGGAAATTGTACTTAGCTAGCTCTCAGACTGTAAGAGCGGATACTCTTAGGCTAACCTGCAGGGAACTTCCTTCCTCCGTTTGTAAAGGAAATAAGGATGTGAAGATACATATCTACGCTGCTGTGCCTCCCTCTCCCCACCCTCAGCACACATGCTTCTTAGTACTGGTAACTTTATCAGCTTTGCTTCAGGTATCATCTCCCTTGTATTCAAGGTTGCGAGGTAGAGATGAACTAGGGAAAAATAAATCCAGTTTTTGACTCAAACCCTTAAAATATAAACAACATAACCCAGAACCCAGCATTACTCTTACACAGATCTTTACAGAAGATCAGCCAGCAGTCTAGTACCAAAACCAGAGGTCAATGTTTTGCCTTTGAATCACCAGATTAAAAAAAGGATGTTTCTTCAGTGAAACCTGTACAACAGTGTTATCTTACAGATGCATATTGCCAGAGAGCCTTCAAGGCAGCTAAATACATATTTGTAGCTATGCTTTTAAATTTTAACCTTTTTTTTTTTTTTTCTTTTAATGCTATGACAAATTTTGAACTGCAGAGATAAGGTGACATTTAAAACCTGCCTGGATGCAATTCTATGCAACCTGCTCTAGAAGAACCTGCTTTAGAAGCAGGCTGGACTAGATGATCTCCAGAAGTGCCTTCCAACCCTGATGATTCTGTGCTTGACAGTTTGATTAAGAAACAAGCTAGCTGGTCTTACATATTTTTTCAGCATGAAAATGACCCTTCTACTACTTCTACGTGCCATTCTTTGCGGGACAGTATCATGAAGCCTTTTAGGTAAGTCATGGCATTACTGCTAAGGCAAGTTATAAATATTTGGCACCTTAGTACTAGAGAGAGTGTTGTCAACCAGATCTTGTCCCACATCAGTCCCTGCGATGGGAGGAGCGATGGCTTGCACATAGGCACTACAGCGGAAAGAGCCATGGGTTCTGCTGTAGCCCGTCCACGAAGACCTGGACAAATCACTTGACTCCCCTATGCCCAAACAGCCCTCTGTGACATGGGGACCTGCTACAGCAAACCGGTAGCTGTGGATCTGCCTGCTGCTGATGGGAGCTTTGCTCTGCTCCTGGCCAGCTCTCCGGTGCACTCTCGGTGAGCAACACATGGGGGCTCTGAACCAGGGAGGCTCAGAACCACACGTTCCTAGTGAAGAGGCCTCACTCACTTACCTTAGCTTGTAACTCAACTAGCACAGGAGCACCCGTGCTGCTTTGTGGCAAACAAGGAGACCCATCTTGGTCCCACAGCAAGGCTCCGGTTTAGCTCAAAGAGAGATAAAACTCAACAAGAAAACGTAAAGTGTTGTTCAAAGTAATCTTTCCAAGAGCAGACTCCATTTATACAGTAAACGTAAAACCTAAAAGCATCAAATGGCATTTGCATTCTTAAGAAACAATGCCTGCAATGAGTTGAAAACATTTCAGATTAATTCATAGGAAACAATTTGTGTGATTTCTTCTGGGTTTTTTTCAAGTGTGATTCTGTTTTTCTTCAGCACTGCTTGCTGCTTGGGGTGTGTGGTTTGACACTCAGCTTGTCAGTTTAGTATTTTGAGATCGTGAGTTTTTTGAAGAGGGCACATCTGTGGTTATAGAAGAAAAACAAGAAGCATCAGATGTTCAGTGTACAAAAAGGTAGAGCTTGGGAGGATCTTAGAAATGAATAGTTAGCAGAGATGACACGTGTTTGACCCAGAGCTGTTGAGGGCTAATGTAGTATCTCTAAAATCACTCATTTTCCAAGTTTTCAAAGGCCTTCCAAAGAAATTATCTTAATAAGGAAGAAATACTTTTAACTACATTTCTAGTTGTGAAATTTTACAGTAAGCCAAGGATCTTAAGCAGCAAAAAATCTCCTTTTTTTTTTTTTTGAGAGCCCACTGTTCAGAAAAAAAGAATGTATTCAAAAAAGCTTTTAAGTGAAGGGCTTCTCTTCAAAAAAATGAGATTGTGACTCCTAAACAAGGTATGTAATTACCAGGACAACCATTTGCTCTCATTTGCATCAACAGGAGCTTTGTCATCAGAGCTTTAAGCAGTAAAAATACTGCCCTTTGGGGAATAGAAGGCAGTGTCAGGGCTGCGGCTTCATCCCCCATCTTTCTTACTTCTTACTGGGATACTGCAGCAAAAGCCTAGGGACAGTTAAGGCTGATGAACATTTAACCAGTCTTTGTGCAAGAAGGACTAAAGTCAGACTGCAGAGGGCTGTAGGCTTTGGCAGGCTTCTGTGTGAAAGTGAACTGGATGTAAAACTTGCTCAAAAAATCAATAGCCAGTGGGGTTTACAACAGTGCCTGCCTTTATTAAAATGTAATGATTATTCTACCTAATTTGAAACACCCAAGTTTTTTATCACAACAAGCACAGGTATTCTGAAGTTACCGTCTAACACAGAACTTCTAAGTGATGTTAGGAATCCAGAGTGATGCCCATCAAATGCTAAAGTAACATTCCTATACTTTGAACTACAGCCAGCCTTGCTGAATTGGTACTAGCCAGATTTATAGCCATTTCTTCTATTTGTTACATTAAAAAGTTGGAATTGTCTACAAAAAGCTTCCTCCTGACTGTAGGTAGCACTTGCACTACTGGGATGTTTAGGGAAAATCCTGCTCAGTGACAAATCCTGATTAGGAAGTGTTTTTGAAATGTTTTTGGTTGTTTTTTTTTTTTTTTTTTTTTTGCATAATAGGCAAGATAGACATGCCTAACATATGGTTGCTATAAAATACCTTAGATGAGTCAGATCTTAGCTGGCAGCTGTATGCAGGGTTGTTCTGGCTTCTTAGATAACACTACCAATTATGATCTTTTTTGTTAGTTTACTGCACTGTTAAATTATATTAACCTGATTTGTAGACACTCCCATTTTAGTAGAACCAAAAGGCAAGATTTATGATGTAAATCCTGATCTGAGTGTTTACAGCTTAATAAAGCTGTACCCAAAGTCCTTCAAACTCCCTGTAGTGATGACTACTTCTAACCAAATTGTAGGGCTGTCCAGGAAGCTGCTGCTGCCCCACAATGTGTTCCATTCAGTTACATATCCCATGAAATTTAAGAGGCTAAAAAAGTGCCAGAAATGGCATTGATTCAATGTGGCTTGCAATGATGTACCAGCCAATAACCCCACTGGCTTTGTTCTCTGATCTTTGCATGCAGCTCCTGCAGGCAACCATAGCACGCAAAAATGTACTAAAGACTGCCTTTATGTGTAGGCTACCAAAGCATTCTGGGGACTGACTTCTAAGGGGGAAGCTTTCATAGTGGCGAGATGTGACTGCCTTATGATCACCGATGTGTCAGCTCTAGTCTGTTCTGGGAGAAGGGACTCTGTAGGGAGCTGTTGTCTTGGGGTAACTGCAGGCTAGCACAGTAAAACCAACAAACAGGTAGACATCTGGGCCACACTTACTGCGTTATTCTGATTGACACACCTTCTTAAGTCTAGGACTTCAGTCTGCACATTCAACTATGGTAGCAAAGTCACTGGGAAGATAAACCTGGCTCACAGATCCCCAAAACACTGGTCAGAAAGTTGGTGGCCTTTGTTCCTGGTCTTTCCAGCCCTGCCACTACTTTTAATGCTGCCTCAAATGTGATGCTGTACTGACAAGACTATTTTGAGGAGGATGCCCAAACGTATCTCACAGAATCGCCCATTTCCCAGGGCATGAACAGTTTAATAAAAGGGTTGTGCTTGTTTCTCATCTTTCTTCTTGCTAATTATTACTCTTTTTGGCTAGTCCTGGCTGTTTTTTTTAAAACTCCAGGTTGCCTTGCTCCTTGCTCTAGAGCTGCAAGAAACCAAGGGGGACTGACTAACGTTTCTCATACCTGTCCAGATCAGCCACTGAGGCAACATATGCTTTCACTTGCTTTTTGAAATGAGAGTGCTCAAATGAGAGCTACTTGAAGACGTAAGTTTCCAGCTCTCTCCCCCCACCTCACCAAATCCTGTTTAGCACCACAAATGCCACAGTTCATGTTCTACTGTGTCTTTCAGGCAGCCCACCTCTCAAAGCACTGTCTGCAGAGAAAACGTTCTAAGATGAAGAGTCACAAAAAGGAAAGCTCACAAGAGGAAAAGTCTCTAAGCAATATTACTTTCTGTCTTTGCTAATGGAAGGCACGCCTACTTCCTCTGACTCTAGAGGACAACTAGCTGTCAGGTGGTACAGATACGCAGCTGAGAAACAGAGGTCTTTATAGGTGCCTAGCCCTGCCTTGTATACCACCTGCTGCTTATGGAAACTTAAGACTTGCCAAAGAGAGGCTGATTCCGTGTTTTCAATATTTAATGCTCATTGGAAATGACAGTTCAGCATTACCTGCTACTCCACTGAGATCAAGCTAAACCCCACCCCCAGTACTGGGTGTTTGTAAGTGTTTGCAGAAATAAACAGTAAGTATGAAAAGCTGAGAGGCAAATTGTACAACTAGAGCGTAACCTCCTGGACATACTTTCAACACACTAGCATTTTTTTTTCCTAAAGACTGCCACTCACTTTAAATCTTTCGGGTTTAACTCTTACAGGTTAAGAAAAAAAATCTGTGGGAAGTAGTAGCCATGAAAATAACTGAACAATACGATCAGATTGCTTGCAGGAGCTAGTCCCCATTCAGATTTGTGCCACACTATTACTAAATTACTCCAGGGAGAGCCAGTCTACTATGGTCAAAGTTCTCAGCTGACTTTTTCTGCTTTCTTTCTGCCACCAGGGAATAGGGGCAGAGGCATTAACACCCCCCACTTCATACACTGCACAAAGGTATGATATGGGGAACCAAAATTTAATAGCATCATTTCTCTGTGAAGCAAATGGAGACAGGCTAGTACCTAAGGTTGGATGCCTAAATTTAGAAGGTGTGAATACCGCTTTCCCCTTCTTTCTTCCTTTTTCTTCTCTCTGATGCGTTAGCCCTTTTCTCTCCACCAGTTAAAGGTTAGCTGAGACTTAACATCCAGCTGAGCTGCTCATCCCCTCTTGCATTTTGTACAGTCCAGACTCTCTCAGACTATGGAGAGAAGGGTAGGACATGCAGATTCAACAAAAAGATTCACAGAACTGTTAGTCTGCACCATAAAACCACAACAGATGCCTCACTTTTCAACTACTCACTGAGACTGAAGAGTGAAAATACAGGTGAATCTTCTATGTGTTGTGTGAATACTGCCTCTGAGGCCCCAGATGTATCTCATGTATGTACCATGCTCTTAGTTGCTCCCTGCATCGGTCTTGAAAGATGGGGCAGATGTAACTTTCCAGTCCTGCATTAGACAGCAGCACAGCCATATCAGTTATGCTGCTCTAGATGTATTAAGGCACTTTTTGTTTTGATGGTCTTCAATGAAGTAGATCAGCCATTTTCTGTTTCTTTTAACATAGAATTTTGCATTACTATTTGTAAGCATAACATGATTTGCAAACTTTACTAAGATGCACGATAATCTCTTTGAATACCTGATAATTTACAGGTTACATTGTGACTTGCCTACTCTCCTGAAATAGTGACTGACTATAAAGTGAACCACTCTGAATACTGTTCTGTCCTCCAAAAGAAAAATCAGCAACCTTTGTCAATGGTCACAAGGAATCGAGCAGCAACAGTGAAGGACTCTGCGTTAGGAAATTCAGGATTACAGAGTGCAGTACTTACACTGACAGTATTTACAGGACCGTGAATTGAACTTTGATGTTAAAATAAGGCACAAAAGCTTTTTATCCATGCTCTTTGGTCAGCACAAAGGCTGCCCTGAATAACTGAACAATCTGACGTTCTCTATGTGGTCTTACTAACACTGTTCTCTTCCTGAGATTACCTCATTACATCTATAGAAAACTCTGTAAGAAATCCCTATCTGCACTATGCAGGTATGTCACACATTCCTCCTTTGAGGCTAAGAAGCTGCAACAGCATGAAGCAAACTTTGCTTTAAGCTTTAAACTGAACTGTTCTTCTATTCTTTACTATGTCCATTATACAAATCAGGAGAAAAAAAAATAATCACCACAGAAGTCTGGCTGCCCCCCTGCTATTGTAAGAAACACATCATACCATACTTGCCCTGCTAGAGGTCCACTGCCAGACAGGCTTGGATGCTTTACAATGTAACAGCAATGGACTTCTATGACTTTATGGTCCTTATGATATAAGCAGCTGATGGCTTTACCAAACTCACGCCCCGTTCCTAGAGTTGTTTAGAAACAGAGGCTAACATCCCATCTACCCTAAGCCTCAGATCCGCCATGTCCCTACACGCCTGCAGCTCACAAGTCAGTCACTAAAATTTAGCACATCCAAGATAAGGCTCAAACCCGACACTGAAGTGTCAGCTGTTCTCATCTGCTCAGCTAACACAGGGAGGAAAAACAGTAAGCACAGCAGGCGGCCACAAGGAAACAATCTGCCTGCAAACACAACCAAAATGAGAAGTGGGGGTGGAACTGAGCTGAAAAAGAGTAGTCTGTTAAAGGACAGATAGCTGTGGCAGAAATGAGCGTTAAGCTCATAAAGGAGGTCTAGATTTGAACACTTCTAAGCAGTTAAGCTGTGACAAAACATGCTTGTAAAGAAACTACATAAATGAACTAAATTTTTGGTGCTTGAGTTGTGCTCTTTGTACAGCTAATCAAGGCTCATGGATCCTCTTCAGATGAGTCTACAGCCTTTATCCTACTTGAAAATAACAAGTATATGTATACTTTCTGCATTTATTTACACGTTTTACTCAAGTCTAAGGGTGATGAAATCATTAAAGGCAAGTGAAAAACATCCTTTCAGGGCATTTCCAGCATGCTACAGAAGTCTTTCTTCTGGAGCGGTGCAGAAGGACATGGAAGGAGAAAGGTTATTCTGTTATTTTAGGGCAAGAAAAAGAATGAGTGAGCTCACTACACAGCAGCCAAGGAGGAGATGCAAAAATCCTGGAAGCTTACTTTTTTTAGCTGCTATGGCAGACAGTCAAAACTGCCACAGTGAACCCTGATAAAGAGGCCCTTGGGCCTGTGATCTATTCACTCTTATTACCAGATCACACATTTCCTACACAGTAAGTTCTGAAGACCAAGCCTAAAAATAAATAACAAAAAAAATCACACCACTAAACTGACAGGAAGTGTAAAAAGTTTCCAAATGAGAGCCATCAAACCTGATTAAACAGTCATATTCCTGGTATGATGTACATTTTAATGCCTTCTAGGTGTACTCAGCACAGCAGCATTGTCATGGGGTAGTTGTAATCTTTATGTCCCAAGGTAAGCGCACATGGAACAGAACGATGACTTGCTCAGAATCTACAGTAAAGTACTAACTAAAAATAGAAATATATGTAACTTCCAAAATCAGAAGCAGATAGATATAAATTCAAGGTTTAAGTTTTGCTTAGAGTATCATACCTATTACTCAGTCTTCTATAAGCTTATCTTTTGGCGAGGTCTTGACCTTCTTTGCATATGTATCAAGTATAAAGTTTTCCATCATGGTACAAAACCAATCTACCTTCTATCCAGATTACATCACACATTCTTATGAATTTGACATCAGACATGCTCTGATCACAACCAGTATTTTTTTCCTATTGCATACTTAGAAAAATGCATAGCTTTAACTCTGCATTAAAGGTTTTCCTCATTCTAAATTGTTGCTTTTACAAGTTATACTGAACATAACTTCCTATTACAAGGTAAGTTAGGAAAAGTCAAGCTTCACCTAAAGAAACCCGACTGCACAATGAGTTTTCCAGGGAAAAGCTGCATGGGCCTCTGTGTGTCAGGGGCAATCAACATGCTTATCCTGATTATCATGAAGGAACTACACAGCAATGAACTAATTAAGTGCAGAGTTTCCTTTTGCTGTCCAATTATAGAAATAAAACAGAGGCATAAACTCTTGCTTCAGCCTTAACTAGGGCTGACATTTGCTGCAGACTAAGCACTGTCAGTTACAACTTTCTTCTCAAGGACAGTGTCCTATGAACTGAGAACTATGCAATAAACCATTTTATGGAATCATTAAGAATTACTAGTAAATTAGTTTTAAATTGCATTTTATAGTCAATTAGTGACAGAAGCAAGTCTAAACAGTCTAACACACACAACTCTTAAATGACTACTGAGAGTCAAAAATTGGTTTTAGTTATCAAAATATATTTTAAAGTCCAAATTACTAACAGTTAGAGGCTGTCTACAAATAACTTTTACACAAATTCAAAGACCACCCCACAAGATAAACAGGCTATATATCAGAAATTTTTGTCTACTGTCACCATCATTCTTAAAAGACTATCGCTCCATGCATAGGGTCAACTAGAAAAATGTCAGCAGCAGTGTTCTTAACACTACAGGCTAATACGCTTTTTGCCCCCCCATTCTTCACCCAGTTCCTGTAGACAAATTTTGGCTGAACATTTCCAAAGCAAGAAAAAAACAAACCAATCCAAATTCATTTCTACAGCTTTTAGATGGTTTTCAGATTATTCATATTTTAACTCATCTTCATGCATACCTTGAACAACTGCTGTTATAATTATCTTCTCCACAAGACTTCAAAATTCTTATTCGTAGGAAGAAAAGGAAAAAGCAGAAGTGCGAGTACAACTAATACTAAATTTCATTTTTCATTTAAAAAAGGTTCCAGTGATTGAAGGTGTTCTTTTGTTCTATGTGCCACTATTGCAGATAGCAGGTGTTAAGATGATCACCTTATTCTGTAGGGAACAAAGGATTGAGATCAGTAATATTAATACACCAATTACTTAACTACCATAATACTATATTAATCAAATTGGTTGAATATGATCAGCATAAATAAGGTATTTGCTCTTAAATTTTTCAGCCTACCCAGGAATGCAAAATGCAATCTTAGTATTATGCAAAAAATACATGACTTTTAGCTCAATTTTGTGTCAGAAAAACTGGACATAACGATTTCATTTTAATAATAAAAAAACCCCATTGAGAATTAGCCATTGTACCCACACGGGATTTTTTTTTTTAATATAAATCATAGTAGAACTTGAGTAAAAATTCCTCCCAAAATTGCAGTAAACCTACTATACATAAACCAACTATATAATCTCAAAAGATTAAAGTGATAAGTAAGCAGCTGGCATTTACTGTAAGTGACAAAATGATGACACTCATTTCCATAATATATGTATTTCTTTAAGATGTACTTTACACATTTTCTACTCTGGCTGATATGATCTGTAGTTACTATGCCTACTTACAAAATGTTGAAAATTAAAACCGTTGCTAACTGGATTAGTTTTATGACATGCAAAATAGCTTAAAATTGAC
Source organism: Falco cherrug (assembly GCF_023634085.1). Lineage (NCBI taxonomy): Eukaryota > Metazoa > Chordata > Aves > Falconiformes > Falconidae > Falco > Falco cherrug. The sequence continues at coordinate 16,657,314 of NC_073708.1, forward strand.
TGACTGTTCAAGTAGGCAGTCCTTCCTAAATATTCTTGTTAAACTTTCCAGATCTTCATTTGTGAAATGCAGTTCTTCCAGCAATGTAGTTAGGAACTGTGTGTACATCGGGCTTGTCTTAGTATTCTTGACAAGTGGAGTAATTTGTGACAATCTGGCAAAAAAACCACCCCAAAAACAAACATTTAATACAGAAAAGTGACTTTGCAGTGTCAGATGTAAAAAAGCAAAGCTTGTGAGATTGAAGAAAGGCAGTTTATAACATCACATTTGTATCATTACAGTATGTAAGACTGTATGTACTATATATAATACCAAATAACTGTACCAAAATACAAATTTTTATTAATATGTAGTGAAACAAACAAAAAAATCTAATTAGAAAAAAATGAGCTAGTAGTTTGTATGCCTCCAATCAGTTGTATATTGATGCTATATAATGTAGACAAACAAAATTCAAAACAAAGTGCAAAGTGTTATATAATTACACATAAAAAAGGGAAATATATCAGTCATTATTTTCTTCTTTACCAAAAACTTCCTAAACATTCATACTGTAAAAGCTGTATAGTTCTTTGTATAAGTAAAATATAAAAGAGCTTTTTACCCTAAAGTAACCAAGAATGTTTTAACTACAAATTATTAACAGGGCTCTTTGACAGAAGTTGTACTGAACTGGTAAGTCACACACTGTCAAACTTCATAAAGACATTCAAGAAGGTCACTTACTCGGGCAGTTGTCTCCCTGCTCCATACGCCACAAAACACAGAGTATGTCAAAATAGCAAATGCATTTTGCTTTAAGCCAAGACTTCTCTAAACGCTTAGAAGGCTCTTATAGAGGCATTATGGATTATTATTAATTTTACTTGATGCACGTGACCTCAATTAAATTCTGAATCTGAGGAGGAATTGTGTGAGTAATCGGAGCAGTTTCATTTCTTAGTTTTGACAGTCTACCTTAAAGCAGTTTAAATTACATTTCTTACATCCTGAACCATTTAAAAAATAAGCTTTAAGAAAGCTGGACAAAACTAAAACAAAGCTAACTTAATCTTGAGAAGTTTTCATATGGGATGCTAAACTTCAGTTTTAAAGCTAATACTACAGCAAAGATTTGCTATAGTGAAACTACCTTCTGTTTTGGTAACAAAATTAAGTGCTTAAAGTCTTAAAGTGCCTGCAGTCTTACAGTCCTTAAGAAAAGTAACAGAATCCAAGCAGGAGGTGTGAGATGGAGGAAACTATTTCTGAATTCAGCTCATGAAGTTTAGCTTTAAAATTCAAACAATATTTGGCCTTTCAAAATTTGCTATTCAGCAAAAACACTTTAAAGAAAATCTTCCATTTGGGCCTGATTTTCTGAACTGCTAAGCAGATGGAGTTCATCAAGTTTCCACTGATTTAAAAGTTACAATGAATGGAAGTTGAAAGTAGTTGCCAGCTAGGAGAGTAAAGTACATACATAAGAACAGACAATGGAAATTAAGACGGCATTGGTGCGCATCCCTAAAGAGAGTGTTATTCGTCATCTCAGATCACGGAAACCGTAAAGCACACATTTAGTTCCAGAATCAACAAGAACAGCAAGGGAAGGCATAATCTTCAAAGGATCCACAACCAAACATGCATATTGCTGCTGCTAAAACTTATTCATCAGTTTGGAAGGAGCCATCACCAAGCAGATCATCTACATACATATATCTGTATGGAGATGAGGTGAAAAGGTGAGCTGTCCATTTTCATTTGTGCTTTAATTTTATCCAAATCTATCTTTATCCTAAAGTCCTTTCCTGTTCTCTGCAAAGTATGGCAAAGGTAGTAATAGCTGGATCTACTTCCTAAGGACAAATATTAAGGAGAAAAAAAAAAAGAACAACAAAAAAAGAACAAAAACAAGTATTAAAGCTTATGCCGAATGTTAAGTAACTTCAACACCAAATGTTACTGACAAGATCATTTAACAAGAGCTCATATCCCAGCAATAGCTAATTCATCTTGAATACTGTATTTAGATAAAATAATGCCATTGACACTATATAGGAAAGAGTTATTTTAGAGTGTATTTGTGAAATTATGTTCTTTAATAAGGAACTTAAGGTAGTCTACAGCTTCTTAAAAACTTTCCAGCTCAGAAAGCCTTTATGTGAGTAACAACTGAGATCGATATCCCTGCAGTCATTGGCATTAAAACCATCTCTGCTTGAAGAAAGCTGCATATAAAAGAGGATTGTTTTTAATTAAGCAAAAACAGTGACAACGCAAAGGAACTTACAAGACATAGTAAATAGAGTAAATAAATTTTTTTGATTTTGATTAATAAATAGACTTTTAATGTGTTGAATGATTTCCCATTTCTTTTTGGATTCCATTTCAGTACATACACATTTAACTAAGTATTTCAACAACCAAACACTAACACCTGGCAAGAAGGACTTTTAAGAGATGCTCAAAGTAAGGCCACAGTGTGGAAAGAAACAGATGTATACACAAACTCTGCTACATAAACTCTCCCACAAAAGAAAAGTATTCACAGTTGGATTTGTGATTTCTGGACTGAAGCCGTTAGGTTTGTAATGTCCTTCATGACAGACAGGACTGAGTTATTTCTTTCCTGGGGAGAAGTACAGCAGTTACTGTTTAAACTAGTAAAAGAGTGCCCCTGCCAAGGGTTGGCAATCTGCAGGATGGTTTTTGTCTTATGATGCTTTATCAGCAGGGGAGCAGAGGAAGTGCCTGAGTGACCATTTCAGAATGTTAGTCTGGTGACAAGGACAGCGGGAGAAAGACCTGGAGATGTCGTATTACTAGTCTTCCATTCGCCCTTCTCAGGATTAAGTAGGTTATGTATGAAGAAAGACTGGTGGCATAAACAGCCATGACTTTCTCTGCTGCGAGGTGGCTGTAACATTGCAAAACATTCTTGGCAATTTTGTAGATTTACATGCATTTTTAGCTGAATTTTCTTCACCCTGCCTTGGGCTTAAGAGGATGTTAATAAGGATGTTATTTTTCAAAAAGAGCAGAAAACCTGTGCAGTTTTAAGTAATATTCTAAAACGGAAACCTTTATACCATGAGGCTCACATACTAAGCAGTCTATTTTTTTAATATATGCATATTTTATATATTTGTGTATATATATAATAATATATTTATTTATATAGATTTTTTTTGAACTGCAGTCTGTGATATTAGAAAGTTCCATGAATTACAAACATGTCCTAACTATCAGACCCTGTTTAACACACTCTGTTTAAAGAGTGGCTGTTATAGCCCACACTCAGAAAGAAAAAGGTATTGCTACTGCCAGAGAAACTGCCAGGCATTAAATACCGAGAAACAAAGTTAAAAAAACCAGACATTTTAACTGTGGATAATTTTTTTTCCCTTACCTGACCATTGTTTAAAAGCTGATTAAGCTACTAATTATCTGATAAGACGGAGACTAAATAAAAAAGTAACTTCAGAGAGGCATATGTAAGTTTCTAGTAATTAGTTAAAAGTCGCATCTAGATGAAACAACATGTTAAACACGAATGTATGTGCAAACATTTTGATCTTGGAAAACTCTGTCGTTTTGGCATTTAAATAATGCTTTAACTTGTCATTTGAAAAGCAGTTATCGTCAAATACTTTTCTACTTTTAAGTGGCTGTTGGAACAGAAGCAGAAGCTTCTGTCTACAAAAGGAGCAAGCACAAGCTGCTAGTTTGCACCGAGTGCTAAGTTCCATGCTCTATGTACTGGTCCAATGTATAGTCAACATACTGCCCAACAGAGCATTAAGGGCAGTGCTCTCATCCTTGCATGAAATGCTAACTGAATAAAACCATAATTGTATGCAAATAAGCCAGAGCAGTATTTGAAATCAATTTCAAGACACTGAAAGCTGCCATGACCCTCTCTCTGAGGAAACTATCATGACTAATTCAATTTAACAATATACAGGATTTCAGTTTAAGGATGATGGAACTGCCTCGAAACTGCAGCATCTTCAAAAGATGTAGAATATAAACAGGAAATAGGATACTTGGGACCACAATAACTGGCTACTGCAACAATGCAATAGAAAAGAAAAAGAAAGAAAAATATAATGCTTTTCTGTTACTTCTTTCACATGCTGCCACATGGATGTGGAATGAACTTTTTGTGAATGACGCCAAATAAAAATAAAACAAGCTAAAGGATTAAGTGATTTTAAAACAATCACCTCCAGAAGTACACAAACATAAATGTTACTGCCTAAGTTACACACCCATGCTTCAAAGGCTTGCCTTCAGCACACCCGTTAAAAGGAAACATTCACGCTCAGTTCATGGAAAAGTAGTACAGTATGTATCAGACTTCATGAAGCAGTGTCGTTTCCTGCACACCCACTTATACCATATGGTAAACAGGTCTTTGTAAAGTTTAAAAAGTGTTAAAAATGTCAAACCATATCTGATTGATAAAATTTGTATTTGCTGGCTATTCCACATATGTTACATGTTCAAGAAAAAAAAAAAAAAAGAAATTCATGTGAAGACAAAGCTATTATTATTAAGCTATTAAATGACATCTGGCTACCGCAAAACATTTACATAGTTTCAGTGCTTCATCTCAAGACCCTTGCTTTCTATGAGCTACTTGCCTTACAAAAACATTTCACAAGTATACTTAGGAGTTTAATCTAAATTAAAATATTTTTAGAAGTCAGTCACATTATATAGAGTAAATTTAATTAATTGATATGGTAATGCGCACAACTCTTTCTTAGATCTATGCAGACCTTAATCAAGACAGCTGAATACATTCAGAAAATATGATGGTGGAGTGATATCTTTATGTAGTTTAAAGCACTGACTGGCACTTCCTACCAAAGGTGTGAATAATCCCTTCTAAAAAAAGCCCTCATTGTACAGCACCATCCTCCCCTCAGACACTGGACCTCAGGAATACCCTTCTGGATTTTTAGTTAAGGTGATCCCCTTTGAAAAAAGTTAAATTTTCAAAGCCACCACTGTGATATCAGCCAGGCAGAGACAGATGTCTGAAAATAGGGTTAAGAACATAGCCACTTAAAAGATTGTTCCTTTCCGTTACACAAAATTGCTCACTTAAAATTACTCAGAAAGTGTTGAGAATGAGTGCACATAAATTTACAAAGTATCATGCAAAGCACTTGTATACTTATGAAGAAAAGCTATATGCTTGTTCTCAATAAAAATAATAATAAGCTCCTCCTAGAAAAAGGTAAGTATAGCCTGTCTTCCTAACTTTTCCTAATGGCAGAAGCTTAAAAAAGTAAAACCAAGTGATTGTGGCAGAAGCCATGGATCTGAACACAATTATTTCAGTCCCTTACCTTATTTGGAACCTGAGCAAGAACAGAATTATAAAGCAGAATGACCAAACAGGCAAGCACCACCTGTCCTTCCATACAAAGCTTTGGAAAATAGGAAATAAACATTTTTGCCAGTTATAGGCATTTGAGCACTGTGAGTAAGTCTCTTAACATAATCATTACAACATAAAAGTTTCTTTCTTTTTAAGTCTCTCAGTTTCTTTCTACCTTTTGTTTTCGGCATTTAAGACTTAATTTTCAAAGTTCATTATAACCAACACGATTGATAACTATTTTTCTATCAGAGTGACAAAGTTACACTAATGATGACAAAAGTTTCTTGAACACTAATTTCAGAACATGGAAATGAAGCAAGAGCTGGCAGTACTTCTTAATTTTTTTTCCTTCCCCAAAAGGGACTTGGGGGACCTTATTTCTCTCTGCAATGGCCCCAAAGTTACACCAGGGGAGGTTCAGATTGAATATTAGGAAAGATTTCTTCGCTGAAAGGGTGATCAAGCATTGGATCAGGTTGCCCAGGGAGGTGGTGGAATCACCATCCCTGGAGATGTTTAAAAAGCACAGTCCTGGGTTAACAGTTGGATGTGATGATCTCAAAGGTCTTTTCCAACCTAAATGATTCTATGACTCCAAAACCACAGACTACTGCATGTGTGCTACAGGGAGCGTGCCAACAAGCCTCTGATCAAGGCGCCATCAATAGACTCTTGCCAAGGGTCTCTACCTGCAAGGAATTCCAATGCATTTTTTACTGTCTGTGGACAGTCAAAAATTGGACCATGGTTATGAGCAATCTAGTCCTCTCATCCCACCAAGCACTTTACCTGAAGGTCTTGGTAACATGCACTAGGTACACTTAAAAGAGTAAGAGCGCTTACAAGCCTCTAACACCAGTTTGGGGTGATTTAACATAGCTATTAAAGGTTCCCTGAGATCAAGCAGTCATTCCAGCAATGTGCCGCTAGCACTATGCTCAAGCTTATTTGCTCCATTGATATGACATAAAGTCATGTCACATTGTTAACAAGGACTAGTTTAGGAGAAACAATGCTAAAAAACATAAAGCAACATAAGCATGCAGGAGACACACTCTGGAGTTTTTCATCATTACCTGTCAACTACTACAATAAAGTATTAAACAGAACCCTATCTGAATAGAAAAATCCTTTACACTAGCAATCTTCCAGGGCATTGTCAATATTCAGCCACAAATGAAAAATATTTTAAAGGAAACTCTACACTGAAGCGTGTTGCTGGGATTTGGCAAGGACTGGTTAGTGATCCAGTGCTCTTTTTGTGTGTGTGATCAAATGGCTCTGAAAACAGAGCAGCTTACCGAAGTCTAAGCCGTTAATTCAAAAGCAGGGAATACCACCATTGCGTGGGTCACAGATAATGGAAATTAATTTGGAAGTCTGTCAAATTTCCCTTCAAAATGCACACTTGCAAGACTACTAACAAGTCAATTCCAGATTGGGAAAAACAAAGTCATGAATGTAGGACAGCCCATCTTTATGAATAATGAATTGGTACTTAGAAGAATTAAGTTACAAGGCCATAAAACCACAAGATTTCCAGCTTTCCCCCCTCCACATACTTCATATGTTTTTTGGTGAACATCTGGGACAGTATTACAAAATATCAACTGCTTTTGAGATTTAGAAAGACTACTAACATACTCTTCTTTCCAGCTCTGTGCCTACAATTTTGAGTTGGAATCATGAGGGAAATAATCTCTGATTGCTTCTGCAAGGTATAAAGGATTGGAATGGTACTGCATGGATCGAAACAAGCTGTATGCAGCAATGTCTGCTGGCAAGTGGTAGGAAAAGTATTGTTTTTCAAACTGACCCTGTGGAAGACTGGTGAAAAGGTGCTCTCCTGGGAAGCCCAGAACAAACCCTTCTGCACTAGAGTGGTTGACAGCCAAGCTGAGCATGTTGTACCACTTCTTGGACCAAAGGCAGGTTATAGGACGGTACCAAAGAGGATGTCATTACTTAAGACAGAAGCCCCTAAAGTTGTTTCAGTAATACAAGGTACTTCAATTTCACCAGCTGCCCAAGACTCCTTTGGCAGCTGTCCACAGTAAATTTCCTACTCCTTGCATTGTAAGTAGGAGAGCACAAAACCTCATCCAGAGATTTAAAGACACTTTTGAGCAGATTCATAAAAAGTAATTATCAGTATGGTACTGCAGATCACTCTCAGTAACAGTTCATCTCATTTAGTGTTAGAAATCCTCTAGAAATACACAAAGTCATGTTAAATGAATGGATGGGGACAACCATGCCATTATAATGTGTTCTACTGCATCAACACACAAGGACTGGGGTGTTGTGGTTCTGTGTTGGTTTTGTTTGCTGGTTTTTGTTTTTTTTTAAACTTCTAATATATTTGCACTACTTTTATGTTACAGATTTGATGGGCTTAGCAATGCAATAAAAATGCTGATTAGTCAGAAATACCATTCTTTTAATATAGCAGTTTTATAGAATACAGTCTTAGATTCCATTTTATGTTCCTATCAAGTCTCCAACACAACTGATTAAACAGAAGTAATTGTTTTGTTTAAGACAAATGGCTAGATTGAGTCAGTTCAACAAGTGTTACAGATCAGCAATAAAACTCATTGAAATAGGTGTGCATTACAGCCCATAGACCATCTGTCTGTACGTATAACTGAAGTGTTGCCAGCCTATCAATCACTTAATAATAGTGCTTCATTCAGTTCATGGGGTGAACTGAAACACGTGCTGCGTTTATCTGTTTCATGAACCCCTGCTGAAAGGTGCTCATTTTAACAGAACAAGTCAAAGCATCTCTGTAATTCTGAACATTCTTCACAGTATATTTACTGCTTGCATAATTTGAGGTAAAGTCCCTCACTTACCAGTGTATCACTGGATACAGTACACTAGGGACAGCAATTTTGTTAGTAAAGGATCTTAAATCACATCAGGGATTTCCACAGACCTTGAAGTATAACACATTCATCAGGCAAAAGTTAGTATCAGACAGAAAGCTGATCTGAAGCCCAATGTGAGAGTAGCTGTAAGTTAAAGATGCAACACCAGGGAACTTAAAAAAAAATTATAACCTTTGGTATAATTAAGTGGTTACAAAATCACGCTGTTTTAACATACACTCAGAAATTAGAAAACATTACAGCTGCAACTTATGCAATTTAGCTGTTATGCTCACAGCTTTGGTTAAAAATACCCCACTTGTTTCTTATAACTTTAGTCTGAGCATGATTTAAAAAGCTCAACACTTAAAAAAAATACCAATACCCTAAAAGTGAAAGACTGTCTCTAGAGTGAACATTTTCCATTAGAACACATTAATATTTGACAGACAATCTTGAACTAGAAGCATCTAACTTACAAGATGCAGAAATATTTAAATATATCTCTGGAATTAAGTCTTTTAAATTAAACAATACTAGTGTTGAAAAAAAAGTAATTGTGATCAGTATCATTTGCAACTCTGAAGTTAAAGCAACCTGTAATTTGGGGCCCTTTGTTAGCATATCCTATCAGTCAAAGAGGGAAGTCGGTATTCAGGGGCAGTTTTCTTTGATCTCCCCAAATATATTCCTATATTCTATTTTCTTAATGCAAGATAAACCACCCTAAAGGCCACAGCGTTGAATGATAACAACTGACAGAAATAAAGAGGCAATTTTCTTACTAAGGAAAAAAAAAAGCTACTTCTGGTCTAGTTTTAAATATAGCCTGAAGATCCTATTCTCATCACAAAGACAAGAATTTTGTAGCTAAAGTGCAACTTATGTTTTATTTATTATTTAACTTCCTTTCATTATTGTGTACTGACTTGTCCACAGAATCCAGCACAGACACTTTAATCCTCTGATGGCAACAGAAACTAAATTATTCATAGTTTAAAATTTTTGTCCACTACATTTCAATCAATGCTACAAACACCGATGTAAAATCAACAACTGGAATTCCTACATAATCCAGTATAGGGCAAAACTTAAGGTTCATTCAAAAGTTAACTCTGTTACTCATTTCTACTATCTTAATTTTTTCCTACGCAGCTTCCACAAATCTGGTCAAACAATTTTTCTCTTTGATAGATGTTTATGTATATACTTACAGAAAACATATTTTTCTTCTTTTAAAGTTCACCTTCCTCACACACTTTTCATATAGTTTGTGTCCAAACCTAAGTGAACTTCCGCTCCCTTTTAAAAGGGCCAAAATTTCACTTATGGTGCAGCCATGTGGATACAACTAGCAGTAAGAGGAAAGCATACCTACAATAACAAAGGTTTATCGAACCATTTGGTAAAAGTTCTTACTATTAACCAATCAGTTATTTGTAGTCAAACAGGCAACTGGCAATTCAGAAAACAATCCAAGGCACATCTAAAGCTGTACCAGCCCAAACACTACTCTTTATACAACTGGTTAGAGAGTTGGGTCATGCCCTTGGGACCAGGCTGCACAGCAGAGTTCCCTCGTGTCATATCATGCTCTCCTCACACAGGCTTTGGACGCTGATTGAACATTTGCAAAGTACTTTGCTGGTTCTACTCTAACATACCATATAAAAGAGTTCAGTTTCTGTTTTTCTGTTAGGCTGTAGAAGGAAATTTTTTGCAAGGTGCTCCCTGTGTTTTAACTGTACTATGCAGGGGAGATGTATTGAGGCAACAGGCTTATAGCTGCCTTATCAGGTACTGAAACTGTTTAAAATGGATTTAATAAAATACAAATATACTGGGTCTTTTTATTTTTTTTAACCTAACGAACAAACTATTGTTTATGCCATTTTTTCCTCCCCCCTGAAAGTTAAAGATCACTCCATCAGCTGCCAGCTGTTATTTATAACAGCCAGGTGAATAACTTCAAAGACCCTGCAATGAAAAGATTTTATAATTATGTTGCACTGATACAAGACACAGAAAAGGAAAAAACTTGAGTAAATTCAGACTGTCCTCAAAATATTAACTTCTCTTAAGATAGATGACCTTTGACTTTTAATGAAGGACAAATAAAACACTTTCTTACATATAAAAAATTCTGTTTAGGTCAGCAATTAATTTTACAGGCAAAGTAAAAGTGGAATGCAAAGGCACACCCAAAATACGTGTTAAAATACATGTCTTCAAAGAAACTATCGTGAGACATTTCATCAAATGGTGTAACAATTCAGTATAGCCATTTAGTGTTACCTGTGTCAGTGCTGTACACTGTACTTGAAGAAAACATACCTTAGAATGTACACTGTATATACAAATAACTGAAAAAATTAAATTAATAATGCCTCAAAAATTAGACAAACATCTGAAACTCAATTTCTGTAACTCATAATTATGTTGTGGTAAAATGATACAGAATACAATTCTTCTCAGCAAGTAACTAGAAAATTGCATTTCTCGTTATTCCCATATTTCAGTTCCCTGTGAGCAACCAGTAGCACATAAACATGATAGCAACAATTTTTATTCAGCTGAGAGAAAATTTACAAGTCTATTGCTTTGTGCAATTATTTTAACCCTTGCAATGCAAGTAACACTGTTTCTTCTCATACAGTATTGCTCCTGTAATGCTCCTTCTCAGCAAGTTTCCTGACCTTATATATGCACACATATGTGTGTGGGTGTGCAGGTTGACAGCCAGCAGTGTGTTCAGGTGGCCAAGAAGGCCAACAGCATCCTGGCTTGTATTAGATACAGTGTGGCCAGTGGGACTAGGGCAGCGATTGTCCCCCTGTACTTGGAACTGGTGAGGCTGCACCTCGAGTCCTGTGTTCAGTTTTGGGTCCCTGACTATGAGACAGATATTGAGGTGCTGGAGAACATCCAAGGAAGGGCAATAAAGCTGGTGAAGGGTCTAGAGAGCAAGTCTTGCAAGGAACGTCTGAGGGAAATGGGGTTGTTAAGCCTGGAGAAAAGGAGGCTCAGGGGAGACCTTATTGCTGCTCTCTACAACTACCTGAGAGGAGGCTGCAGTGAAGTGGGTGTCTGTCTCCTAAGTAACAGGTGATAGGATAAGAGGAAATGGCCTCAAGTTGCACCTGGGAAGGTTTAGATTGGATATTGGAAAAATTCTTCACTGAAAGGCTGGTCAAGCATTGGAACAGGCTGCCCAGGGAAGTGGTTGATATAAATATATATATATATATACACACCCCCACACACCCCCTGGAGGTATTTAAAATACACATAGATGTGGCACTTTGGGACATGGTTTAGCAGGACTTGGCAGTGCTAGGTTCTAATGGTCGGATCTGATGACCTCAGAGGTCTTTTCCAACCTAAATAGTTCAATGATTCTATAAAATAAAGTCAGTTCCCTTCAGGGAACTGTCCAGGAAAGGAACTACATATTTCAGAACATTCAGCAGGTGGAAAATGACAGCACATTCCCTGCAAGCGTTTGCTTGTGTTATGCTGATCCTGTAATGCTAAGCAGTTGGCTTCATGAAGTACTTGGGGATCACTGTTTTTAACATAGGCTTGGTCTGTCTAATGAGAAAGAAGTCAGCCAACACTCTGGAAAAACCCTGATGTTACAATGCAGCAACAAATTCAGGGACCTGTGACTACTTTAACATTACAGTAATGATACGTAATGGTCCTATTTGCCCCCTCTTAAAATGATATTTAAGAACTCTATTTTCAAATGCTTGGTTATTTAAAAATTACTACCATGACTGCCATCAACGCAAATATCATACAGGTCTGGCAAAAAATAATTACTTGGGCAATCATATGCAAAACAGTTTCCAGATTTCTTTAACAGTGGATTAGAAAAACCTTTAGTCAGACAAGAAGGCTAAGGAAGCACCAAGAATAGCTCAACATCTACAGTTTCTTATCGGGAGTACTCTTCATACAAAGTTTAGCTGGATCAGAGACTGTATTTCACCTTTTTGTATAAATAGATATGGCTGCAGGATGATTTTTTAAGAAACAAATGGAGTATGGTACCCACCTCTATATTACCATATTCCAAGTTGTTACTACAACATTAGTTCACAGACATGAAGCATCAGAAATTGTATGTGTGTGCCATTTAAAGCACTTACATTTGCTCCAAAAGGCTTCAATTTAGCTTACTTATCTGCATAAAGCCAAGGCAAAAAAAAGTTCACAATATAAACCCAGAAGAAATTGCTATCAGCTGTTTCTCTCTAAAACATCTAAGTTTCTTAGGTACACATCTAAAGGACAGGCCTTGTTTAAAGAGCCTCAATTTATTTGAAGTCTGTTTCCTGCTAACCAGCTGACAAATCAAAGGTACTGCTCAGTCCTACCATTTGTTCCTATTTCCCCCTCTTTCTCAACTTAGTCAAAATTTTAAAAAATTAAAATTTATTTTTACATTGATCTTTAAATCCTTCTCATCTTCTACTCATTATTTTTTATGTTCCACAAGGTCTTCCTGTGACACCTCTCAAATTCGGGAATCTACACCATTGAAATCTTTGGGCTACTTAGCTACATGAAATTAAGCACAGGTGTAAGTCTCTATAAGGTTAAAAAAAGCTAGGATGTAAGCTTTTGAAAGCCTGAACCTTTTAAATACTTAGTAAAATATACACTGTTGTATAAATTATTGTGCACCTAAAGTGGGGCAATTTAATATCTAAAAGATGCCTTTATATGCAAACCTGGTACATTTTATGAATTAAATGTTGCTTCATATACATAATTTTCGCAATTGCTGGACTTTTTTGCTGCCATATACTGGTAATCTATTCCTATCAATTCATTATCTCAGCGATATGCAAAACCAACAATTTCAATAAGGATTGAATAAAATATACTGTCTTACAGTTAAAACAGCTACAATGCAATATGCTTAGGTAAATAATTTGTCAATACTTGACTTTACAAAATGTACTCACCTGTACTCAGTCACTATGGAAACAATGATCATAAATTTGATCATAGTTTAGTTTCACAACCTTCTAACACTGTAACTTGATTATGTGCCTTTCAGTCCAATACACAGATCAAACACCTGGAATAATGCAGCTGAGTAAAGAGACTTGCTTCCTCTGTGTCCAAATTTTTTATTTCTGAGGTTAAATATAAGGACCTCAATATTTTTCTGCTTGCCTTTCCCAGTTTTGAAAAAAAATGCCAGTGCAGTTTTGGACCTCTCAAAATGAGGTTCTTAGAAGTCCTCAAAAGCTAAGAATTCTTAAGCACCTTTTCCCAGACATATGTAGCTCACAGTAGGTTTAAAAAAAAAAAACCACCAACCAAAACACAAAACAAACCCCCAAACACTTTTCCTGCTTAACTCTTTTATTTCCAGATCTATTACTAACTTGATGATCTCCAGTAAATCACTTTCCTACCCTTAATCTCAATTTTACCATCTCTGTAACAGAAGAACACTATTAACACTGATTTGTGAAAGTACACTGACATTAAGGTATACCTAAAAGAAGCAGAGTGTGATGAGGTTTGAAACAAATATGAAGCGCCATATGATTCTCATCTCTTCTTTAACCTTTTAAAAAACTGAATACCTAATCTCAGAAGTACTGAGTTTTATGATAAATGTGTTAGATCTATTCCGTGTCTTCTTAAAACGATCAGATGGGTAAAGAGAGATGGACAGAGAGGGTAGAGTAGATAGCGATATATACACTTCTGTGGAATAGAGGGTGTAAATGTGGTATACATCAAAATGAAATTAAACTTAGTGAGACCCCAAGCCTCTAAACAATCAAGCATCTGTACAGTTTTTGCACTGATGCTGGTTTTACACCTAATAGCATGTAATTATACATATACACTTCGCAGGTTCTGGACTGAGCTCCCATATACTGGTGAACTATGTTTGCTACCAGCCAATTAAAGCACGCTTTAATTTTTGGAAAGGAATGGGAAAAGAAGAACATGCACTTTTATGGACATGATTGTTTTACTTTCTTTGTACTATGCCATGCAAAACTTTATGAATACATGGTTATTTCATGTTTATTTATACAACATTCTGGTTAACTGATGTTTGCCATCTTACCCCAAGTATTTATTTTAATTATACACTTCATGTTAGAACAGCCACCTGCACCCTGATGCTAAATCCACTAGCTCAGATTGTCTGTAAATTCTGATGCTTCATCGTAGCCCACTGCCTAGCGACACACTTTATACATCATCTTCTTATCAGTGACATGTGCTTCCTTCCTTTCTTATACCCAAATACCCAAAGAGCCTGTATTTTTTGTTTTCATAAATAAAAAAGGATTCAGAAAATACTGTACATTTTTTGCCTTCACTGTTAACACCTTACATCACGATCAGAAGTTAATTGCCAGACTGGATGAGACCACTGGGTGTCAAAGTTTTTTTATATCTCAAGAAGTAACAAACTAAGATGTAGTCCAACAATTCCTATGGTATTAGAACACAAAAAAGTCTCCACTTCATCAGTGTACTGCCCACTATCAATTATCACATAATAGATAATTTACCTCCTTTCTGAATTAATCAGTTGTAATCCTCTCCTGTCCAAATTTTTCATGCCTCTGAGTAATTTGTAGTTTATCCCTGGTCCCTGTAGAATATTCCAGAAAAAACAACATTCTCCAACATAACATTATCAATATGAAAGCTACTAAAATGCATGTCTATTTCCCCCCTAACCGACATAGATCTTTGATGCATGGGTCTTTCAGCAGGTCTGTGGACCACTGTTACGATCCAAGCAAATTATAACTTAGCTCAGTTATTCAATTGACTTTGGTTTTTAATACATAATTCATTCATAAAGCAAGATTTTTAAGATCTTCATGTTTTTAGTCACTTTTGGGATTCTTCCTCCTTAAAAAAAATAATTATACACTTCACAGCAAAAATACTATCTGCCGCGTTAGGTCTGACAACTTTCAACAGCAATATGACAAAGGGAAATAGAATCTCCAAAATGAAGTATTGTCTCTCTAGACTGCCTGTCTTACTGTTTAGCATTACAAGGCTTTACATTCTGTAATCTGCATCAAGCACCATAAGGAGAGGAATGACTACATCTTCAAAAGATACTGCTCTTTCAGGGATTTTCTACAATCCAAGTTTTTCTGTTATAGTGGTTCCAGAAGAGTTGAGGAATACTACACTTCTGCTTTGTGCACCATTTACTTCAGTGCCAAAGACGACCAGGACACACCACTTACCCTGGCAGAGGTACTGTTACGACTCTGCATAGAACCAAACAAATTAATCCAGAACCCATGCTAACAATTCTGCTGGTACAAAATACCTGGGGATCACGTGCTAGGAAGCTGTAGTAACCTTTCCAGTGGTGTGTGTGTCTACTTTTTTTTTTTTAGTTCAGAAACTACAAGCCAAATCAACACTGATTTTCATCTTACAGTGTAGTTTCCCACTGCCTATGTGTCATGTCCCTATGAACACAGGCCGTTCTTCAGAAAGTTTACTAAGATAAAGTTAAAACTCTGAAAATAAAAGATGCAAATGTATGTCAAAGTCATGTTTTTCTTTTAACAGATGGGCAACGTTTCACGATAAAAAAAAATGTTTGCATTGAATGTATTAAGATTAATTATTAATAAGGAAGCAAGTATATTTTCATAGGGCCACAGTGTCAGGATTCAGTTGCAAAATTCACAGTTCCGTTTGCTCAGCAGATGAAGTTAAAATACATTTAGTTTAAAACTAAGTTAGGGCAGCTGTTAACAGCATGGACTAAGCAGGTCTTGCAGCATTAGTTCAGAACTGTCTATATTACTGTGTAACTTACTCTGAACTATGACATGACTTCCAATAAGCAAAGCTGTATGCAGCAATTACTGAAGGAAGAATAACATGACATTACAAAATAAATCTTCTAAATATATACACCTTTTCCAGAGCCATAAATTTTAAACAGTTCTCTCTCTAATAGGGCTGGGCAGTTTTTCCATCAGCTTGATCGTAGTTGTGGCATAGAGTTCAATAGGACGTGAACTCCACTGACTGAGTTAGCTCCCCAAAGAGTCAACATGACAAAACTGTCTTCCAAAATCTAGTATGCTATGTTTCAGAGGGCTGAAACAGAAGATGCAACAAAAATCTCCTGCTTACTCACACAAAAGGCAAAAATGAAGTGGCAAAGTACTTTTCCCTACTACCAGATTCTTAACTCACAAGTACATTTGGAATATAAAGTTCCCAAAGGCAGCTAAAGCAGAAGATCCAAAACGTTGTTCAGCATTAAAGTATTTCTAGATTCTAACAAAAGATTAGTCAGAAGAACACCACCATGAAGGACAATTTGTAACTGGTGATGCGCTTTGCACATCAGCTCTGCACAGTTGGGCATGACTTCAGTCTGAATGCCCACACATACAGCTGCTGGGAGCATGCAGATTTCTATCTCTTAGAGGGATTTCCAAGACACTTGGCAGAAAGCCATGACCTTGCTCTTCCCTTGCACTGGACAGCAAAACTGGCAGATGCAGAGAAGACAGCTTTCTGAGCCAACCCCCCTGACTCCATACAACAGAAGCCCAGGAGACCATGTGTGCTAAGGCTCCACTCCTGCCGATGATGTCAAGGACCAAAACTGCAAAGGAGAACTAATTATCCTGGACTCACCTCATAGAGTTTGTGCTGGGCACGCATGAAAGTTACACAGCGCATCCAAATCTCCCATTCAGAAGGCTACCCATGAGAAATACTAGAATGGAAAAAGGCTGCAGCTGTGTATGCTGCAATGCAATCCATGGTGTCACTTTCCTGCCTAACAGCACGACAGCAACAGTGGGGCTTTTTTGTATAAGGAGAAACGCCTTCTTTGAAACTGCTAAGGTTTCTCCTTTTATTTTCTCCCTTATGAATTATGAAGATATTTAATGAATTTTAAAGTTGGCACTGATTAATGTCCCAATTAAGAGCACTGCAAATCCCTCAAAACACCATTCTATATGTTTCTTAAGTAATACTGGAACATGCTAAGAGGAAGTAAAGTTATACTGATCTCCGCCACCATATGCAAAATAAGCAGATTTGAGTTTGCTTAGAAAGTGCTGATAAGTAAGAACTGCTTAACAGAAAACCTATTTGAGCTCACACTCACCAAATGACAACCTAAAATTAAGAGAGAAAAAGGGAAGAATATACTTCTTCATTTTTTAACGTGTTAAGAAAAACTTGCCTTTTCTCTATTTCACAAAATAATCTACACTTGGCCTCTATCTGTAGAGTTAGAGACAACACTATGACCACATTCAAACACTTCTATAAAAGAAAGAATTTTTTGATTTTTGGTCCTGCAAACTGTTTCAAAATGGGAAATAGTTATATTTTTAGCTTAATGATAGATGATCCAGCTGAACCCTGGAACCAATCTTCTATCATCAGATTTGCTAAATAAAAGATCACCCAGCTGACTGTCCAATTTTTATTTGTACATTTCATTCAGACACTTTCAGACAAGAACACAGCAGTGATATCACAAACATCTCAATTCCTCTTAAAAGTATTTTAGAGATGTCAGTGTTGAGCAATAGATGTGCTCTCGTGTGCAAAGAGGTAAAAACACATACTTGAACCCAAGATTCTCCAGTTCGTTATCTCCAAGAGAGTAAACCTCTAGAGTCCATCTCCACATGACACATTTATCTAAAGTGGCTGCACACATATAATGATGGCTTTTGTTTAGTGATCATGGTCATTTTGAGTTTTTTTAAATACTGCAGCCAAATGCTTATAAACTAATCCCAGAACATTTTGAAATGCTTCAAAGCTTTTAGCAGGGGAACCTCTTGCATAGGCTTTGTAGATGAAGCTGACCACAGTTCACTGGAACCAGCCAGCTCAGATAAGTAAGATGAAAGCAGACATTTCCTGAAAATATCTTGAAAGCTTTCCATTAGACTGTACCAGGGGTATACACTAAAAACAGCAAGTGCCCATGCTTGTGTAGCAACCCATCTTCCCACTGCTTTCTCCATCCTTTCTTGAACTACTGTATTTGTATCTATTTATCTGCTTCATTTGGTATCTTGCAAAGTTCTTTGGGGTAAAAAGATACAACTTCTGTATTCTAGTTTACAGTACATTATGAAGTAGCTATTACTGTAACAAAAAAGTCTGCTTAACATACTAAACATTGGAACAGGAAGACAGAAATGTAGCACTGCCAAAATTATTACAAATGACAAATAAATAAGAAATTTGATCTACAGATCACTTTAAAGAGTCACCCACCCCATGATAGGCATGAATGCAATTATTTGAACATAATTCTCTGGCTGTCAAAGTGTACTCTAAGAAGGTTGATACACCATTGCTGAATGTGCTGGTCATACAGGAGTGCCTCAGGCTAGATTTTCAATAAAGGCTGAGACTGGCTGTTCATATTTTATACGATAATTTGATTGAATAAATCCAGCTGTTCACTAGGAACAGGAAATGCTCCACTGTTGTAATCACCAGCATTTTATACTTCAAGAAATACAGTCACACTGTCTAGTTTCAGGTGCTTTGTTTCAGAGCAAGTAATTAGAAGCTCAGTTTCTTTAATAGTCAGTAGACTTAAGGGCACATAAGTACTTTTAATAGCTTTTCAAGTACCATTAGACTATAAAGGGAGCCTAGGTCTAATTTAAGCACCAAACTTAGATGTTAATGACTATGCAACATGCTACATCCCACAAAGAGTTAATATGCACACTCCAATGAAGAGAGGATAGCTTTATAGTAACTTAACACAAAGCATTAAGCAGTGATGACACTTGAATTCAATACAACAGTAATGGTAATAGTTGTTCTGCCCAGTAGCATACACAAAAAGGGCTGGGGCACTCTGAAAGTGCACTGTGAAGTTAAGTGCACTGTTTGAGTCCTCAGTACAGGCTAGCCATACATGAGAAGGAAGCAGCGCACAACAGTATCAATGCATGAAATGGGTGTGCAAGCGAAGTCCAACAGTTGCTACTTTAAACAAAACAACCCTGTCCCCTTCCTAACAAAGCAAAAACCAAAATATACTCGTGGTCTTAGTAGTTTCTTTTGAGATACACCCTGAAATCCCATGCTCACCCTGTCTTCTGTACTCTCTGTTCTCACACTGCCTGCACCCCAGGGTACCTGTAATACACTCCTTCATCCTCCTGGAAAGAGGAAGGAATTACTATCCTCTTCCAGAGTGTTGCTTTAGGCTACTTCAATGTTTAGTGTTAGGAGTAAAATGGCTGTCCTGTGTCTGAGACCAGGTCAACGCCTGTGAATACGTATTCTGGAAATGTCCTCCTCCTTCAGTGACAGAAGCTAGGAACCAGCCACTCCGACTCTGGTCCCATACAACTCTGCAATCTAAATGACATTACACATTCTGCAACATGCATCATCTCTCAGTATATCTAAGGGGAAGCCAGAGAAGACTTAATAGAGTGCAATTTTTTTAATAAGCAATATTAATAAGATACGACATGTTACTTAGCAGACTGCTGGAGATGAGAAAGGGCCACAATCTGAGAACCTGTCTGCAAGGGGTTGCCCAGGGCCTCAGCACCCTTTCCCTACACACTTCTGGCTTCCACTAAACATTCAAGTTTGATTAGAATTCCGAAATAATTAAATGTTCTGGTTTAATCTTTCCAGAAATGATGCAACACTCATCATCTTTGAGCAATCTTAATACTCATTCTACTCCATCTACATTCTTCCACATCCTCTCTTAAGAGGCAGCTAAGAGAAGTTGTTCAAAATCTGAAGATCATGAGCTTGCAAGAACCTTACAATAAGCTGAGGTCAACAGGAGTTTTATTCATGATTTCACTAGAATAATATTAGAAATAAAATCTACTGTATTTTAGGGTCAAATATAATTCATTTGTTTACGGGTGGACCCTTAGAAAGCAAAAGTAAAAAGGGACTATGTTCTGCTTATACTAATTGCTACCAAGTCTGCCTGCTACTTGTATAACATTTTAAAGCAACTGTAAAACAATCAATCATTATGTAAACACTTAGAGCTCATCATATGCAGAGAGACCAGCAACATATTTTAATTTCTGAACAAGAGTCACCATTTCCTTAAATGTACAGAAACTACTTGAAAAATTCATAAGATCTGTTTCACAAATTACCAATTCAACCATAAGAATATATAGTAAAAATGACAAAAGATTTGTTCTTATAGTTTATAAAAAATTTATGCCAAGGCATTCAAGTAAAGTTACTTTCTGTGTTCTGATTTAATGAATCATTTGAGCGGTATCTGGCTGGGTGACACAGATGTAAGGCTCGCTGAAGCCTACTCTAATGCCTGCTGGTATAGTCTTCCTTGGGACAGTAAAGCCAGAACAATGTGTCAGACTGAAGTAATATCAAGAAAAGTAAGTGCAGTACTGGGGATGCTATGAGGCTGGCCCACAACACTTCCTGACCTGTGAATGTCTGTAAGTACCTCTCTGTCCTACAGGCTCCAGTGACCCAGGAAACCCAAAAGCAGCAGCAGCAGTGTGGTAATAAACAGTCTCTGGAATAAGATTTTTGCAATCTTGTAATTCAAGCTGAAAGACGTACAAAGATTGCTTGATGGTTTAACCCTGCTGAAAGGCAGGGCCTGACACTGTGTGAAACCACCAGTGATTTCTTAAAAGGTGAACTAATGTTAAATGTTTAATATGAATTTGTGAGAGAACTGTCTGGTTTACACACTGCAAAGTTTGCATCTTTAACTTCAGAAATGTACATGAATTTGGAAAATATAAATTAAGGGAGTTACTTGATGCGTATGACTACACCTCTGTGTAGAGGTTTACTGCAAGACACTATAATAAAATCAGACTTTCCTTTAGAAAAACCCTTGGAAAGAAAGTAATTCTACAGTAAGTAGAACAAAGCTAAGGAGGACTGTAGGTATCATAATCTTAAGCAATAAAGCTAATCCTCGTAAAAAATAAAATACTCTGTCGCAGTATTCCTTTCAGAAATTTGGGAGTTGCTAAAAAGGCTTTCCCCTCTCAAAGAAGTTTGCTAGACTATTCAAGCAAACATGTTTAGAAGCACACCCTATCTTTATGGAAATAATTAAACTTTAATCGTGAAAGTGAAATTTTTAAGAAATTAGAAGTCAAATGAGAAATGAGAACTGTAACAGTTATGCCAAATCCAAATAATACAATGCACATAATTTTGTCTTGCTGTCAGAAAGGGGAAGAGTGTCTGTCAGCTGCAAATGGAAGAAAGTGAAGTATACTCCTCCTTCACCCCAGCAGCCCTCTTTAAAACTCCCTAAAGCTTAACTTTTTTTAACATAACATTAAGTTTGTCCATTATTAACATGTTGTTGCAAGTGGGACAATCCTGTTTTGTCAAGAGAATTTAGTTTATTTGCATGAAAATAATATTTCTGTTTGATTCCCCAGTTAAAGCAATCTTTCCCGCCTTTTCTCTCCGATTTAAATATTGTCTTGATAGGCTAGTTTAGACAGTTGTGCATGAGAATATTTGACATTAAAGGGTACTTACACAGATAACAAGACAATAGCAATTAGAGTCCATTCAGGCATTTTGTGAATAATATTTCTGTTTGTTAACCTGAAAAATAGTTTAAAAAAAATAATTAGAACATCTCAGAGTGAAAGTAAACAGATTTTAACTGCTGAATTTTGATTTAAGGCTACCATAAAAGACTCAATACACTGAATTACAATGTAGCAATGACAGCTGTACTGAGTAATTCACCAGCTTCCAGACTTCTCTCTAATCTTACCCTGTAATTGAGGAGTCCCAGAATTCCCAATGTGTCTTTTTTTTCTACATCAAAGTGGGATGGGGAAGAAGCTAATTATTAGGTCACAAATAGTCCTGGCTACTGTGAGGGCTCTGCTCTCACTCATACCACTGGGAAATTCTCAGGAATTGCACATGTGTTTCTGAAAAGACAGACCTTCTTACACTTAGTTTCCTCCCTGTTGGCTTCAGATCCAGATTTGCTGTAAAAGCTAATGTTGCAGAAACTGACTGGATTTTATAAGGTACCAGACACAATCTTCTGATGATTCTTGTTTTTAAAAGGGAAACCCAGAATTCTAACTTACGCAATGGGAGCCAGTGCGCATATAAGAGCAAGAAAATGAGGAGCAAATAAAGAACCACATGGGTGCTCAACAAAAGTGCTGCTGCATTTTTATACCTGCTGATCTGTTTGGCTTAAATTTGTCGTAAGACAGATCTGCTTTAAGTTAAATGTTAATCTGACTTAAAACAATTCATGTGTTAATTGCTATGGCTGAATTTAGGCATGGCCCATGGTGTTCAAGACAAGCAGTTTCATGGAAAAGTCACAGCTACAACTGAAGCTGTGGTTCTGTGGGTACCCAAAAAGGCTAGCAGCGTTAATTTTATTCAGACAGAGCACACCATCCTGGGTCAAGCACCTCCTTATGTTTGTGTCCTTGCTCTCAGCTTCCCTTCTATGCAGCCTTGTTTAAATCCAGATCCAGAATGAAGCTACCCTATCATTCATACTCACTTCTACAAGCATTGGTGAAGATGGGTGGCTGCATAAAATTAAATACCTGGCAACAAATTCAAACCCAGGGTTTTCTTCCCCAGTAAGATTTTTTGTTTGTTTGTTTCTTTGGGCAAGTATATAGTTACCCCCTATAAATGTGTTAAAAAGGTGGAAAAATAAAAGTATTTGTACTTGTCATTGTTAAAATTCAAATTCTGTTAATTAATCCCCCCAAATTATACTCAAAATGGTCATTAAAAATGCAGCTATGAATAACATGTTTTATAGGATCATTCTGTGTTTCCCTAATTTAGGAAGATATTAATAAAATTAATTTTTATCAAGGATAGTAATGATCAAAGCAGTATTATTCTATTTTTCTCCTCAAATCTCCAAGTCTTTGAACAAAAGTAAGATTTTGAAGCAATGATTACTCAAGTAGTCTCTCAACAGCCCGAGTTTTGTTAAGTAATGACAGGAAAAGCCATGTTTTGTACTACATGTGCGGTGTTTTGTACTACGTGTATAGGAATTGTCACATCAAACTAGAACCGATAGTTCTCGGAAACACATTATTTTTCTTATTAAAAGAATCATGTTCACCAATTACTATTTGAAATAGCTGATGGCGTTAGTTGGCAACAAAGCTTGTACCTGGTAAACTTACATTTTCTGGCTATAGAAAAAGAGACAAAACAAAGGCTGAACATCCTGACTCAATACTGGTGACAGTGATAAACACTACCAAGAAATGCCTGACGGAATCATCTTGACAGGCAATTCATATGTAACATTCCAGTTAATCGGCTATGATGAGACACAATGGAAGAGACAGCTCCAAGCCACCTGGGAAAACTCTGTCAAATAGAGAAAGCAGCTTTATTTCAATGCTCTACAAGGAGTTACTATTGATTAGAGCACAGGAAGGTGTCATTCTTGTACGCAAACTGAGAGATGCAGTTATTTGTGTCAATTAACTCTTATTCAATGTTAGTATTGATTGGCAAGGTCTGAACACTAGTCATTGCCATCAATATGCTAGTTATGAAGGAGGTAGTCAAAAGACACAGATAACCAGCAGGATATGGCAATATGGATCTGCTGATGTACTACTGTCACTGGACTGGATGAACAGTCAGGCTTCCACAATGAGTAACCTTTCAGTACAACACCTGTCCTAAAACACTTGTGCAGCTGGAAAAAAACCAAACATTTCAGGCAGATCAGACTAAAGCTAGCAACCTACAGGTGTGAAGCCTTAAATAATAAGGAGCAGTGGAAGGGCAATCACTTTCCAGAACAAGCTGTGTGTCAACACCAAGGCCTCTGAAGAGCAAGCTTTCAGAAAACAGGGAAGTGCAAGTCCTCTGTAAAAATGGTTCATTAATTCTTTGTCTTGCCTCTAGCCAAATCCATGAAACAGAGGTCACTGGATTTCTGTCAGAAACACATAATGTGGAAATGTTAAAACTGTACAAAACTTTGTGTACATTAGTTCAGTTTTGCACTAAATTTTTTTCTGTTAAGGAGCTTGGCTAAATGCTCCCTCACCTACCCAAAGAAAGCAAATAATACACAACTTTTCAAAACAGAATATCTCTACCCTCTTGGCCTCTGCAGGGCAGGATACGTAAGCCAAGAAAGTTGGGATGATCCCAAACAGTTGTGTGGGTTGCTTAGCTGCTAGTCTGTGGGTGTTGTGGTTCACCCCAACAAGACACACTGCAGCTGGACTTGACTGCTTCTACCATCCAGTAGGCAGCAGGACCCATGCAGTAGTTTTAATACTCTGTGAAGGAGCTCAGACTGAGCAAAGGGATCCAAGTGGCAGAAGCTGAGAGGATAGAGGAGTAAAGAGTAAGATGCATAAAAATTCCATCCCAAATGACCTCCCAATTTGCAGTGCCCAGCCTGCAAAGAAAGTGAAGTCTGATACAGGAGTTGTAGAAATACAGGGGAGTCCAAGGTTAAGGTAACTAGTAAATAAAAAAAGTAAACCCAAAAACCACAGAGAAAGAGCATACACAGTTGATTCTACTTCTTTTCTTTTAGATGTCTTTCCATTTAACTACCATCAGCTGCAAGTTTTGCTACCAGAACGCCACTAGCAAATGCTGGCCTGATTTTTAAACGGCACCTGCTGTGGCAGCAGATCTAAGCACAACCCTAAGTGTCTGTACAAGAACGTGGGACAGGGGCCACAATGAACTTGAAATTATAGGAAAGAAACTCAGCAATGCAGGAGCTCACCACCCTTTCCTCAGCAGGATTGCATTTCCCGGGATTTCTAGGAAACAATTTGGTAACAGGAACACTGTCCAACGGGGCATGGCAGATGGACACCAGGTTCATTATGGTGAATTGTTATCCCCTAACAGGCCCCCAGCATCACGTATTATGAATAAAATGCAAGAAAATGTAACTGCTTAACATAAAACCATCTTTTTAAAGTATATTTTTCTTTATACCTATTTATAAATTATAGTCTTGAGTGTTATTTCCTTCTAAAGTTTGGTTATCCTTACAATGAGAAAATACTTGTCATCTGTGAATCTATGAGCTCAATTTTTAACATGTTGCTATGAATTTGACTAATAGCTAGTAGCATCAAGTTATTGGTACCAAATGTACATCTCGTGAAAAAACATTCGGCTGAACAGGTCCATACTTGCTGTCTTTGTTTTACCCAGTATGTCCATGTTCTTACACTGGGAGAAAAAGAAAAAAAATGTGCCCCAAATGGACAAGATTGTCTTTCTTCCAATTTACAATTTATCTTTGCTGCAAAGTGAAGTCATCAGCATGTTTGCAAATGAAGCAGCCTCTGTGTTCACACATCCGGATTCTCAGGTGTAGGCTTATTTGACTTCAAGAATCTGACCTGTTAGTTTGGCTGTTTGCCTATTCTGTAAGGCAGCAAGCTGACTTCATGTGATTAGGACAAAGTTGTGACTTTAGGGGACCTCAGCTATCTACGATTTTTCCAGTATTTGCACCAAGATGAGCGAAGTTTAACTAATCCAGGTCAGCACAGGCAAATACTAAAGCACAGACTGTTTTTCTTCAAGCTTCAACTAGACCAATTTAACCATAAAAGACAGCTCCACTATGCCCCAAAAGAGAGCAACATATTTACATACTGTAGTATAATTTAGTTTGATGACAACCAGCCCAAATAAGCTACTATTCTAACTTCAGGCTCTCTTCAAGAGAAGCCCATTTACTTGAGAAAAGATGATTAATGTTCTGGTACTTTCACATTTCCATACAGAACATTGTCTATCACAAAGTATTGCTAATTGACTTGAAAGCCAGAACTTAAAATTCCACTTAGTAAGGGTAATAGGTAAAAGCCTATTAGTGAGCATATACACTAGATCACATACACTCATGATACATACTTAAAAGCTAGAAGATTGTCTTGGAAACAAGGTAAGACAAAGCTGTAATAAAAAGTCTTGAACACATCTTTAGGAAACAACTGTATCATACTCATTGAGAGAGCTCAATGTCAATGACGAGCTCCATAAAAGGAATTAAAATACTTGCAACCGTAAGATAGAGATGAAATTCTATTTTCAATATGAAATATTGTGCTTAAAAAAACCCCACCAGACTTTCACAAACATAATCGTTTAGCCTCAATTTATATATAAATAGCTAATTTTCTCTTGATCTTTTAACAAAGTGCTCTTACACACTCTGGAGAATTATTTGACATCTCAGTTTTCGTAACAAAAGCTTACAGGCACTGAGGGACTTTGTTTGGGAAGAGCTCTAACCATTCTAAAATGTCTCTTGAGATCCCTCTAGTGTGTTTCCCAGCAGTGGTGATTGAATAAAATGCTGCCCAAAGGAGGCTGAACTGCAAGTGTTCCTTTAAAAACCAATGGAGCTGAAAATCGTTGTTGCTTAGTTCTCCACATGCTCTTTTACCCTTCTTCAGCTAAGCTCTGCTACAGCCATGTTTTTTATCTCCTACCCTCTTTGGCAAGTTCTTCAGCCTGAAATATTTCCAGTACAAAAAGCAGGAAAGAGCACTAGCATTTGTCGGTGCTCCCTACATAATCATTAAGCATTTTAATCACACTAAAAAGAAAGTAACTTTTAAATTTCTATACCCTGCAAACATAAATACTGTTTAAACTTTATCCCAGGTCCCCCTGTCAAAGCATTCAACCTAAAATCAGACAGACCACTCATATTAAGTAAATTTAAACCTACATACAGAACTGGAAGTTCAAACCTATGCTTTCATCTTAACATCCATGAGCTAGCTTTTGTGTATCAACAGACCCTCCTTCTTTCATCTCTGATATGGAAGAAAGGGCCTAAAGGTTTGTATTACTTCCCTATTTCCTGTATTTTTGTATTATTTTACTATCAGTGACAATAAAACTCCACTTATGTTGATTTCTACATATATATATATATATATATATATCTCAAAGGCACTTACAAATTCCTGTGTAGTGCCTACAAATGTAATCAACCATTTCCTGCCCAAAATGCTGAATTTCTAAGGAATTTATCAAGAGTCTTCACAGTAAGACAGCCCCATGAACCTGCTACAACTACCTTCACCTTACTTCCTAACAGAAGAGACTTAAAAACAAACTCAGAAGTGTTACCTCAGGGATCAGAAACAGTTCAGGGGAGACTGTTAAAATATGATGAATTACTGCTACATGAGCCAGGTATTGGGATCAAACTCCAAATTAATCAATTTGGTTCCATTCTGTAAATCCACAGATTTTATATACATATATGTATACACACATACTATGTGTTTTCAGAAGTCCATTTTGGCTTCAAGGTTCCTTTTCTAGAACTTCATATTCAGGCCACATTGTTTTTAATAGCAAAAATTATTTAAAATAGAAGTTCTGCTTTTGAAAACCTCTAGGATTTATTACATAATCAACCATATAGAAATAGATTGAAAGAGACCAAATGTAGTTTTTCCAGTTCTATACATCCATAAGCCAAAGCTACTAGTAAGCATTTAGACTGCAGAGCAACAAAACTGTTTTAAGTTTTGTCTCTTAAAGATCTTATTCCAATAATAAGTGTATATATGCAGTATATTCATGCTGCCTAAACACAACCAAAAATATCTTCCCTGGTTTCAGTGGTGGTGTTAAAATAAAAGGTTCCTCACAACTTAAAAGACTGCAATTGCAGAATCAAGTTCAAACATTAACAATTCTTTCTAATAAAAGAGATCAGGCAGAGTCACCAAAACAGAAAAGAGGATCTTCCATAGTAAGAAATCCTGCATATAAAGACCTGTGTTTTAGTGGCATCCTTCCAGACATCAGATAAATCATAAGGAATAAGGCAGGCAGAGCTGGGTTTCTATTCACCAAAGCCTAGATGCCCTGTGGCAAACACCCCATGAATGAGTTTTGGAAAATTTCCGTGTAACTTCGTGCAGGCTGGGGATGTGGGGAGAAGTTTCAAGAGTGACAACATCCACAGAGTTAGCAACTGTTGTTGCTATCTTTCCTGACAATACTTCAAGATGCAGAACATGATCGAGGTCCAAGTTATGAGAGTTCTGTCCCAAAGAAAACCTAAAAATGTTTGGAGAAGTTACCAACATTCTGTTTTCCCTTCTTTATCCTAGTGTCTCCAAATACCGTCTTTAGGGCTTCTGACTGAAGCAGAAGCTTCATCTGTGGTGACAGCATGTCTGGTAGGTCTACTTCCCCTTGAAATCAGGAATACGATAGGTCAAGCTGGACCTTCTTCCTGGCTCTAGAAGTTAGTGGTAACAATTATTAATCACATTAAACCCATTTAGCCTGGCTGTAGTGAGCCAGAGCAAAAGAAAGTGACAGATCTCAGAAACTCATGCCTAATAGGAGGTGACGAGGTAGCAGAACCTTTAAAAGACTCACCATCATCCTCCAGAGACCACTGGCCTAGTTTTTAAAAATCTACAAATACTCCTGGTGACCTAGCCACTGTCAGGAGCAGGGAAAGGGTTGACTTGTTAGTCCACAGGGAATGTGACATTACCTACATTTAACACACAGCTAGAAAAGGGCAAATCTGCAATGGGGCCCTCTCTGTGCCCAAATCACAAATCATTCAACAACATGTTTAATTAATCAATCAAGAAGATTATCTAAATAAAGATCAATACTCACCGGAAAGTTTTGACAAGATTTTTTAGCTCTGTGTAAACATCAGCTGGGGAAATCTGAAGAGGGCCCAAAACTGTAGGTAATCTAGAAGGCAAAAGACAATGGTCAATATACATTTTCCTCTCTTCCTCATTTCTTCAAGTAGTACTTCCACCAAAGCTCATGAAAATTAATAAAAAGAGATCAACTTCTATGCAGCAGATCAGGCCAGTAGTTTACAATTCAGGTTCCTCTGAGTGGTGTTTGGGCAACACCTTCACTTTAAAACAGCTTCTTCTTATAAATAAGCTCTAGTTCACTATGAACGTGGAGAAGAAATTATGGTTTTACATGCATACTCTTATTAACTTCACAGAATTTCAGTTCTGACAAGACATTCTTACAAAAAAATTAAAGTGTTTAACATTATGAGGATTAGAATTCCAGGCCCCATCAATGTTTTGAATATTTCTATTTACTTGGTTCAAAAGTAACAATACAAAAGGAAACTACATGTCTAAATGAGGTTTGCAAAGAGAATGTATCTGCTAATCTCAGACTCAACATAGATGCAACAGAAATAACATTCCACTGTACACCTGATAGTTGGAATCACGATGATAGCAGGCTACTGAGAAAATTTCGAAAGAAAGAAAAAGAGCTACTGCCTCCCTACTTGACTGTGTGTAAAAATTGACACAGCCCACAACAAACCGCTCACACTGCTTAACTAGTAGTCAGTATCCCCAAATGCTGGAAATAATATGCATTGCTTTTCACATTTAGGATGAAAATTTTGCCTCTATTTACTTGTTTAATAGTTAATAATGTCTTGCATTTGAATATCCAGTTATTTACATTTATATGCACATATGCGCATGGTGCATCAATATTGCTGGAAGAATCAAGACTTTTGTTCTCGTTTACATCTCTACATATTTTAGGGAACTGAACACAGGACTCCTATGATGCTGGGCATATTCATATTCCCACTTCATCTGAACACACCAAGAAATCATGGCTTTACCAAAATGAAAACTGTCTCTCTTACTTGAGTGGGACAGGACTACTGAATCATCTCATGACATTTGAAATGATCAACTAAAGAAGTGGATAGTAAAAAATAAAGCCTTTGAAGAAACTAAGGAAAAAAACCCCAAAACATTCTGTCTTTCTTATCCTCTACTCATGGAATACCAGATTTTTAAGTTCAACAGAAATTTTGCTAGAAGCTGCAAATGACTAATAAACTTGTAGAAACATCTGAATAAGCAAACTGCTTTACCATACAGTAGTCATCCTTGGAATCTACGTGAGATTGACACCTAAGAAGGGACAGGTTTCTTCTAGACAACAACTTAGTGGTGAGATTCTAACATCTACCTCACCAGGCTCTGCAAACTGACACCTGCAACTATATCACAGATGACTGTCTCAGAAATAAATAAGTTCTTTAGGGCAGTAATGAGTTTAAATGATGACTAAAGCCACCAAGAAAAAGCCAGAATGTCCTTGCATAGTGTGTTTGTTACTTAAAATGATGATGATTGTGCACCAACCTCAACCTGACATATACCAAAGTAAAGGATACTTACACTTTTCTCAGTTTGTCAAGGACAATTCGCTTTCTAATCTGCATTTGTGCATTTGAATCAACAAGTGGGAAGGTGAAATCTTCCTGTTGATCATCCTGCATTAGATAAAAAACTTTTAACAGCTGTAACCTAGTCTTGAATTAAAGTCAACGCATCAAAATAGTCACAGCTTACCAATAAATGTTTAAACATAAGAAAACTCTTTATCTCTGAATAGAAAAAAACCCCAACCAGTAATTTCTTAACGGACAGAAAAGTTTGCTTAATCTGACCCAACATACAGTGTACAGCTAACGTACTTTTCCCCTTCCCCGGGCTAGATACTTATCTACTTAGGATGACAGAAACAAAGAGCTTGCAATCGTTGTTTGAAGGCAGGCTTTATACAGCCTTGACACTATTCCACTGGACACTTACTCTTTCTTTGCTTGGATGCTCCTCTGCCTGTGCATGTGTTACTGCCTCTTCAGCCAAGATGTACTTTCCTTTATAGAACTCTTTTACTCGGAGTTCTAGAAACTCTGTTTCTTCTTTTAACTTCTCGTAACTAGGCACAGGCTTAACTATTCCACCTGGGCCTGTGAAAGGTAAAGAACAGTTCAAACTGTTTTCAGACTCCCCTACAGCAACAGTGTTAAGATCATCAGCTGTATCTAAGTCATCCTCATCAAGTTCTTCGTTCTCCTGGTTGGCAGTTGAAATGCTCTCTGATGAACACAAAGAAGTATAGTTTGGGCCATAGAGAAATTTTAAAGTTTCCTCAGTTCTCCATTCCTTAAGTGTTTGCTTAAGCACGTCTAATAAACTTCCTTTGGAATTAACTGGATGCCTCACCTCAGGTTTTTTACAGTCTTCTGAGTTAGCGAGTGTTCTTTTAAGATGTTCTGCCCCTCTTTTGCTCACACCTAGAAAAACTATCTGTGAACCACAAATATCTTCACAGTTTTCTGAAGCACTTGATTTCCCCAGAGTAGTAGTTTTTGAAGGCATTGCAGTTATTTTATCATGAACAGAGCAAGCACCTATTTCTTCTTGAGCATCTAATTTACAATTAGACAGTAGTTCAGTGGCTTCTACCACATCTGACTCTTCTGTTTTAGGGCTGGAACAGACTTTCTGAGCCTGCTTCTTTTTGAGGATGCTGTTTCTGTGCAATTGCTGTGCAAGACTGGCTGAACTTGACTGACTTCCTCGTACGACAGAAGAAACAAATTCTTGTTCAGTATCACTACTACTGTCACTGGCTGCATCATGAGAACCAGATTCACATGGATTTGAAGATATCCTAGGATTTTCAATGTCAGATGCTTTAATTACTTCATCACGTAGTGTCACCTCTTCTCCAGACTGTCCACTATAACAAAACACAAGCCATCTATGAAATAAAAAATGGGTGTTCCCTGAAACATTACATAAGCTTTTCATTCTCATGTAAGGAAGATAAAGAAAGCATTTTTCCCTTGTAGGAGAAGTGTACTTTTTTTGCTTTAAGAATCATAGCTGCTCTTTCAAGTCTTCTTGAACTCAGAGAGCTGTTCTGCAATCAAGATAACAGGTACAGACACTATTCCAAGGAGTGAGTTCTCAGTTGCTTATTGGCCATTAGAAAAGAATAGTAAGCAAGGTATTTATTAAAGACAACAGAATAATATAAGACTTAGCATGACAAATAGTGCCATTTTAAAATGAAAATAGTCATCCTAAAACATAAAAGGAATATAGCATGCTAAAAATCAGGGGGATGGCAGAGCTGTTTTCAGCAAATGTTAAGTTTGCCACCTAATGGCCAGGTGTTGCAAAAGAAAACAAACAAAAAGTTGCAATACACAGCAAGGTGCAGAGAGATGACAGAGTAGCATGATTTCATTTCAGTTGATATACAGATTTTTGATTAAGAAATACAGAAGCTTTCATCACACATAATTGGTACCATTTTCTTTATAAAGAATAGCTGTTATAAAATATGCAATGTACAAACAGTGTATTTGTTTCAGATTTCAACAGGCTCAAATTAAGATATATGGGCCAACAGCAGCTGTACACTAAATCGTGCAGATCAAATATTCTGGTTTAGGATCACAAAGGAAAAAAACCTTTGAGTAGGTTCTAATAAGGTTTTTTCTGTAACACAGGAAATCAAAGATTCCCCTTTCACCTGATATGATACTAATATTTCTAACTGTAAGTGCATATAACAAAAAAAATTATTGTTCGGTGTACCTCTGTCCCTCCTTCAGCAGCTCTATGTCTGGTGGTCTGCAAAAAGATGACACAGAATCAAGATTTTCCTGCTCAATCAATGCTCTTGAAATACACGTTAATACATACAATACATAGTTGATGCTGGAAGGGACACCTGGGGATCTTCTAGTCCAACACCCTCTGTTCAAAGCAGGGTTAGCAAGAACAGGTTTATACATACATGTTGACAGAACAGGAATCATCTGCCTGCAGAATGATGCTGTTACACTGAACAACATTTAACAGAATCAGCAAGTCACACAAATGTTAGTCAGAAAGGACCTCTGGAAGTCCCTAGTCTGACCTTCCTGCTTGTAATGCAATTGTCATTAGCACTAGTTTAGGTCAGCCACAAATTCATTAAGTTTAAATCTTGAAAACCTCCAAAAATGGAGATTTCAAAACATTGCTGACTATCCTGTTTCATTCAGCCATAACCTCAGTGCAATTTTTCCCCCGCAATGTCCAACTGGAACCATCCATGTGATACTTTATGGCCACCATACCTTATTAAGTTTTCTGCTGTCAAGCAAGAATAGTTTGGCTCTGTAATCTTTGTAACGTTTTTTCAAATACTTGTAGGCTGCTTTCAGATCAGTCTTTGGTCTCCTCTTCAACCAAGTAAACATACCAAGACCCTCATAGCTCATAAAGTTCCTATTGCAGTAACAAACCTGGACCATTTATATGAAAATGCTCCGTATTAATGCAAAAAATATGAATATTCAGGATATCTTTACTTTTTTAAAAATACTACTTTGTTAAAAATTAGGGTATCAAGTTATACTGCTTTAAGAAAACTGAGTTCAAAAGGTTTCCAGAAACTCTGAGAAATATTACTAAGTAAGTGCTGATAGGTGTCTTTCCAAAGCTCTATTTTCAGTTAATCTGCTTCAATTCAGCTACGAGGCATCACCACAATGCTATTCATTTTATCCAGCACTAAATGCTGAAATCCTCACCCACCTGTCCTATGAATGAAAGAAAACCTTTTAGGCGTGCAGTGAATGCAAGTCAATACACTAACACCTCTCAGACAGTACATAAACCCCCCCCCCAGATTTAAAAAGATGAAAGCTGCACCTTTCATATGAATGAACTGAGTTTGGAAACTAAGGGGGATAATATACAATGAATAACATTATTAACACCATATAACTCTTCTTCAGTTTTACTTGGAGGTTGTAGTGGTTTTTGTCAAAAGAATTTCAGATGTATATACGATTATCAGTGTGTGCATATGTACGTGACTGTGCAAACAGATACACCTAACCATGGACTATGGGGTTTTGTTTGTTTTTTGAAAATACTGCCTCCTCCCCACAACACAGCATAAATAATAAACTATGTCAAGTGTATCAGAACTACAGACTTTTGACATTAAGAATAAAGGGAAATTTTAGAAATACTTTAAAGATGACAAAACAATAGCACAGAAATACTGGTAAACTTACTTAAACATTTTATGAAGAGACGTTTTACCAGCTAAGAATCCCTCAGATCAGATCTGGCTGCTCTAAATCTCTTCTCTCACTCATCAGGTATTTTGTACGACTGATCTGAACTGTGAAAATGAGCTCACGCATATAATTTCAGCTAGTTTCTTTTGCTGAAAACCAGGAGACCATGAAAAGTAGCATCTTGGAGAACGAAAGCTGAATAAATTCAGCTGAATGTTCTCCAGGCAAGTATTTTTTGTTAAACAGTGACACCCATTGGCTCTATTAATTATTTGCAAGCCCATGTTTCCTAAGGTAGGAACATGGGCTGCATCACAGTGTTCCAGAATGTGTATTGCAGTAACAACAGGAAATGGGTAATCTGAAATTTAGACAGGATAAAGAACCTCTTCATGTTACAGCCTGCTTTCAGGTCAAGCACTCACAGCCTAACCTTGAGCAATGCCAACTGCTGTGCTCAAATTAGAAAATCTCTTGTAACAGAGTAAGAGGAATATATCCTGTACTTTATATGGTTTGTAAAAATCCAATCCTAATAAGTACATTTTAAAGTTAATACAAGTTGACTTATTTATGATCAGTCTGCCCTCTAAATTGATATGGTCATGCCCACTAAGTATGAGTAGTACTGTCGTGTCAATTATTGTGATCAATATGGCAACAATACTTTTAAAACAAACACCATGCTAAGCTAACATGTTAACATGAGTTACCTCTGCTTCAGCTGAATCATTTTGATGCACTGCAGCTAATTAATTAGCATTGCAGCTCGCACAGAGAAAATAATACTCTCAAAAGGAGCAACAAATGTATTAGATTATACTTACTTTTCTTCTTCTCTCATCCATACCGGACTTTTGGAAATTTGAGCTTCAAAATATTTAGATGCTCTATAGCAGAAGTTGCTGCAAAAGCACTGTGAACAAGAGAGAAAGCAAGAAAATATGACTAAAGACAACTTTAACACTCAAAGAAAGGTACAAAAGTCATTGTTCTTTATGCCTGTAAAATTAAGTACTAATTCACATTTCTTTTTAAGCCCATGACCAGGTTTTTAATTCATCTGAGAAACCAAACCTGTTAAATAGGTCATCCCACTCCCCACAAGCCACTTTAGTTTCTTTTTTCCCCACTTCTATGCTTTTTGGGCTTTTATTACATACTGAGAAGC
This sequence comes from Falco cherrug, assembly GCF_023634085.1. NCBI lineage: Eukaryota > Metazoa > Chordata > Aves > Falconiformes > Falconidae > Falco > Falco cherrug. The sequence continues at coordinate 16,692,719 of NC_073708.1, forward strand.
AAGCCACTGTTGGATTCTATATAACATAATAATAATTTGAAAAAAAAAACCCCATGAAACTGTTCAAAGAGCAATCCCTAACCCAACAAGATGGTCACATAGTTTAAAAGACATGCAATAAAATGCAGGTGTTTAATAATGAAAATTTTGGATAGCAAAAGAACTTGCATGTTTTGCAGTACACAGAACAAAACCTAAGATTTTACAGCATCTTTGAAAAACTAACTTGCACACTTGCATTAGGGAACAAGACAAAACATCCTACTTCTTGGAGTCTTGCCTGGTAGCTTGAGAAAGCAGTTCTCAGAATTTTGTGTATCCCAGACTTGAAACCAAAGGCAAGGAATATATACTAGCAACACTGAAGAAATTTGTTCCAAAACTAGAAACATTCATCCTACAATTTAGCATCAACTGTAGATGATTGCATATCCTGTGAGCAGGCAAGCAAGACTTTTACGCAGCCACACACATGAATATGCTTCAAGAAAGAAAGACTTTGTGAAGAGATTTGAGAAGTCCTCAAAGAAGAACCCTAGAGGCAGACACACTAAGGAATACATAATATGTAACTTGTATTACACCAGGGCAAACTTCAGTTAAAGAAAAGGATGTGCACTTTGACCCTACTAAAGCTCACTGCTATACTGGAACAAAACAGACAACACTCCTTCACAAATGTCTTTAACAGATCAGCTGTACCACATTCAAATGCTACCCAAGTAAAACTTTCCATATTATGTTTAAAAATCACAAAAGAAAATAGGTAGGGGTTTGTCTTTCTGAAGAAAGCATCTAGAAACTGAAATGAATGAAAACCTTTATATTCTAACAGTTTGTAAAAATTTCCTAAGAATCAAACATATTGGCTCTGAATCAAGCCACTATATGAATGCTGCTACAAAATGTATTTCTGGTTGAGTCAGTATTAGATACATTTTAGAAACAGACTTGTTACCATACCTTTCTTTCAGTGATATCATAAACTCTGTTCGTTTTTGTTGAAATTCTGTACTTCTGTTTTGGCACCTAAAACAATATGCTTTCGTCAGCATGACTGTCACTTCCATCATGACTTTAGAGAAAATTAATTCTTAATTAATGTATTTTAGTATGTGTACTATGCTCTGTTTTAGCCAAACTGCATACTACACAACCATCTTTTCTCTCAATTCTTTTGACATTGTACCTTCTCAGATTTAAGAATGGCAATTTAATCTTTAATCACTTACGTTTCACACTCAATAGAACACAACTTTGGATCAACAAGAAAGTCAGTGCTAAACATAAAACAACAGAGCTGACATGGCAGAAATTTTACTTATGTATAAATATTGGGCTGTTACACACAGGTCCTTCTTTAATCCATATCTACTTATATGCACGTGACACTATACTGTCAGAGAGCCCACCACTACTCAGACAAACCTAGAGAGGAAATTACATAAAATATAATACAGTTTCAAAGTGAACTTCTGTGGGGACATATGAAGTCCAAAACAGTAAAACTTTTTGTACTCGAGTACTTTTTTTTCCACATAATCAGGTGTATCACAACTGGTATTACATCACAGGTTATGTAACTGAACTGTGAGTTCTGCTTACGCTCTGACATACCATACCTAAGTAAGTGTGACTATGATTTTGACACAGGCAATGTATATTTTTAGGGCAGATGTATATGCATTCACATAGTAATATCCCTGCATTACATTATTTTTTCACGTCAATCCTTCTTACAGAGATATGCCATTACACTGAAGAAGGAACAAGATTAGAAAGTTTCTGTATGCACAAAGGAAGGCCATGAAGCCATACTTCGTTCATCTTTATTACTGTCAAAGTAGATGCTAACTGATTCTGTCATACAGTAATGCTGTCAACTGATCAAAGTTTACCTTTTATTGCAGAAGGATTACACTGAAACGGAATTATATGATGCCTGGCCCATTACTTGACAGTATTTTGATCTATGTTTAATATTTTAAGTGTAAAATTATAAAGCAAATGCAAGGCAATAAACATTGTGAAAAGATTCTTATAAGAGCATTAATAAAAAGCTACTTACATTTTCCAGTTTATTTTGACATAGAGGATATCCACATAGCTTGATGATAGACCGTTCATCAACAATGTCTTTATAGTGAGATGGAGTAATGAATTTTCCCTAAAATTACAAGAAAATAGTTCAACAACCAATACCGGAAAATCTGTCATTTTTTGTACTAAAAATATCTCACAAGAAAATAAATGTTTAAGATAAAAGGGTAAACCGGGAAAGAAGACAGACATATGCACTTCTTTTTACATATACAAAAGCTTTGTAATTTTGCCTCTAGTGTGGCACCTATTTTCATAATTTTCCTCTAATTACATGTTTTGTAAGCCTATTTACCAGGCTATTTACAGGACTAATTGTCATACCATTCCAGCAAAACCATGCTGCCAGATAAACTGTGGTGCATTAGAGAGACTTCATCTAAATTCACAGATGACATGATATAGACCTAAATTTTTATACTTCATCAATCAGTCCAGAACCACAGAGACATAAACAAAGGCTGTGGTAATAAAGTAAGGATTCATAAATGTATAGTCCTGCAAAACTAGGGCATGTTTTCACAGCAGAATCCTTGAAAATAACACAATCATCATCAGAGCTGACGAGAGAGGGAATAAATGGTTTGTCTCCTTTAAACTGCAGCAAATTGCTCCGAGTATTTAAAAAAAAATTGAACACTAACATATAAAACAGTATAAAACTTGAAACACTTACAGAATTCAGAAGAAACTCTTCAGTAATATTCTCTTCCAGGAGTTGTTCAACAATATACAATGCTTTTTTCTCAGATTCAATCTTCTTTCTCATAGCAGCTGCCAGAGCTGCCTTCCTGTAACAGCATAGACACTGAATGACACAGAATGCAGATTTCCATAAACAATTCTCCAATAATACCTTTATTTCTTTTTCTGAAATGTAGTAGCTTACATTTTTCTGCATTGCACCGTGCTGGCCAAATCAGGCAACAAGTAATTGGACTAGTAATTCTGTAATAACCAAATTATTGGCTATTGCTTATTACAGCTAGTTGCCAACTTTGGTTTGCATTATTTCCACTCCAGTCAGGAAAAGTATTGACTTTTATTGCATTGCAATACTTCTACACAAGGTTATGCAACTCCACTTGCAAGAGCGGGAAACCCAGAAGCGGCTGGACAAAGGGCCTGCGACAAACAATTTACGGATTGTTGCCAGGAGAATGGGAGCTGGGTGAGACACGAAGAGCCTGAAGAAAAGGACTGGGACAAGATGAGTGTGAGGGTACAAAGGAAGCAATAAACCAAACACATCCCACTACAGTAGTTTTCCTGAGTCTTGCCACTTATTCTATGGTCAGCAAACACCCAAAGAGCAACCATCCAGATGTCTCCGATCTCCATTTAGCAGTGCTTCCCACAGGTTGTCAATGCACAGTCATTCTGCTGTCTTAACCAACCGAGATCTATGCTATACACCTGGAAGTCTGGCTCTACTACAGAATCAAATGAATATTCAGGTAATCATCCATGGCAGAAAGTGTTTTTTCCTCTCAAGTTTGGTTTTTCAAGCGAATAAAGAAAAATGGCAGGTATGCAAAGAAGTTAAGATGGCAAAAAGCAAGCACTACAGCTAAGGAAATACAACTATGGAGGTTAGATTTGTAAACTGTCCGCGTACTAAACAATGCACATATGTGCACGCTGTTAGAAGTTACATAGCATCACGCCGGACAAGTCTGTATGATGTTGCTAGAGAAGGCAAAAAACCACACAAGGCAGAGAATGTGATTTCAACGTGAGGCCAAACAACAGGAATGCCACATATTGTTACGTCAGAAATTGTACCTTTGAGCAGCATCTTCATTCTTCAGAGCAGCTGAAAGTTTATTCCCTAAAAATAAAAATATACAAATGCAGAAATATAGACATTAGTGTACTTTCTTCCTTCAATAGGGGAAAATATTGGAACCTGAAAAATATGAAAACCACTAAACTGTAAGCATAATCAAGAGATCTGCTTAGAAACTTGCTTTTGGTGGCAGAGCGCAACTTCAGTAAGCTAGTCAACATTCAGCAGCTAGTCAGACACACGTTTTGTAAGTGTGAGGACAGACAGGCCCAGCTCCCTCCATGTCCTCCTCCACCATGCTCTGTACGGTCAGAAAGCTAAAGGAAAAGTAACTCCGGCAACAATTCTGCGCCGCGCCGCACTCACCCTGGCTTTGCACCGGCTTCACCCCCGCACCCAGCGCGGGCACACGCTGCCCCTTCCCTCAGCTCCACCGCTGGGGCCTGCCCCGGCCAGGGCCCAGCCCGCCGCCGCCACCCCCGCCGCCGCCACCGCCGCCGCCGCCCCCGCGGGCTGCCCCAGCGCTCCTACCGCCCACCGACGGGGGGGGCCGGGCAGCTGGCCCCTGCAGACAAGGGCAACAGGGAGGGAAAGTAACGGACCCTGAGGCTGCCGGCGCTGCAGAAACCAGGGGCGCAGCCGCCGCCGGCTTGAGGGGACAGTGGGGGCACTCGCTGCCCGGGCCCCGCCTGGGCAGACCCACCGCCGGCAGCCGCCGCTCGCCAGCCCCGACTACGCAGCCAGCCCGGCCGCGGCCCACCGAGATCGCGGCTGCGTGCCCGCGCCGCCGACGGCGGCCGTCCCGCCGCTCCCCCCCCCCGGTACCGCGAGTTGGGCGAGTCCGCCGCGCCGGCCTACGGGCACAGGGAGAGCCCAACGCGCCGGGCGGGAGGGCCGGCACGCACAGGCTGAAGCCTACCTGCGTGCCGCCGGCCGAGCCTCCCCTGCGCGCCGCCCGGCGGCTTCCTGCCCGCCATGCCGGCGGCTGCCCGCTCCCGCCCTCTGACCTCTCACCCGGGAGGCGGAGCCAGAGCCGCCGCCGCCGGCGGGACGTGGCCCGGGCTAGGAGCGGGGGGCGGCGGCGGCGCGGCCCTGTGGCGCGGTGGGGCGCAGCCGAGCGGCGCTGGAGGGGCTGCAGCGCGGCTCCGCCGGCCGCCGCTGAGGTGAGGGGGGCGGCCGTGGGGTGTCGTAACGCAGCCGAGTGGTCGAGGCGCGCGTTGGCGGCACCTGTGTGCCGGCCTGGTCGTATCCTGCCGAGCGAAGGGGCTGAGGTGCGGTTCGTGAGAGGGGCGGGAGCTCGGTGACTGTTAGTAGTAGAAAGTTTCTTACGGTTCAGGTGCTATCTGCTTGCCGCTGAAGCGTCTGAAAAGATTTATTTAGAAACCAGGTTAAGTATCAAGGCCTGAGACCGTCTGTGAGCTTGGCTGGTAAATCCCTGGATCAGCACGGTGAGCGCTCAGGGCTTGTTGCAGGGCTGTAAGTACATCGTAAAGTCAATGCCTGCTGCAAATGCAAGAATATTAGAATTCAGTAGTATATTTAAATTGTTCTGGGAGGATTGCTAACGTCCTGTAAAATAAAGAGCTCAAATAGCACAACGTGTGGTAATAAGGTATGTGATAATCAAATTAAAAGGACAGGTCAGATGTGCTGAGAGGTTGCAGGGACATGAAAATGTTAAAATAGGCCGTTGAGAGCAGAAGGTGATTTGTTTGTGCTTTGAATAATAAAATTCTCACATAGATTTTTTTTTTAAACTTTTGCGAGTTACCTGTTTTTTGTAAACATCCAGGTAGCCTAGTTATCTGGGTGTGTGATGTAGCTGAGATCTAATGTAAGAGGAAATTACACTGAGATGTCTAAGTATGGAACTTGGGTGTTGTGATGAACAGTTAGCTAATTATCCATTTGCAGAGGTAACTGACGCTCATTGTGGCCATATAACTAGATTTAGGTACATGGTTATAAAGATTGTGACTGCTGCTCTGAAATATCACATGGGATAACCAAGCTTGGTTTCATTTGTAATTCGTGGTCCTGACTATGTAAAACTTTTTATGTACTTAACATTAGTCAAATGTTTAACTTAATTGTGTTTAGCAGCAAAGTTGTAAAATGATATTATCTAGAGGTAAAAGGCCACTGAAGTAGCCCAGCCTAGACACTAGAAAGAAATAAATAGTACTGCCAGTGTAGTTGTGACTGGACTGTTGGTATAAACTGGTGTGGTGGTTGGGTCAGCTGTGCACATCCCAGGCGTCAGGTTAAGAGTGTTCTGGTCTTGGCTGAGCAGGACCTCCTCCGCTGGGAATAGTCGCAGAAAATTTATATCATGGGCATCTGCACTTGGTATGCAGTGAGCCCACACTTGCTCTGTATTAGCTGCGGTTTTCAATGTATGTGCCTATGTATAACCTGAGGCCTCCTGACTTCTTAAGATCAACCTGATACTACTTGAAAAATTGCTTCCCTGTACATAGAATACAGGGTTTTTTTTCTGCCAGTAATACCATTTTCTACAAATATGGGAAATAGACTAATACAGTGTACACCTTAAAAATGCATTCTTCCTGTTTTTTTTTTATCATGTACTCTTCATAATATCTGTCTGTTTAGGTTGTTCTCATTCCTTTACGGACATTTTTTTTTTGATAATGTGATTACTTTTCAGTCTCTGTTTTTACTTAATACTGCACTCTTTAATTTATAATAGTTTTCAATGCCAGAAGAACAAAGTCAAACTATAATGGCAGTCGATGAACTTCAAGCCATAATACAAAGATGTGTAAGTAGTTTTGGTTTTTTTCCATAGAAGTCATGAGTGTAGACAGTGTGCATTTTGCTTCATATATTATAATTAAAAGTAAAATGATGCCAAGACACCAGACAGTTGTTAGCAGAACTTCTCATTGGACCGCTTGTTTCACTGACCTGTCTGTGGTGCGTATCTCAAGATGCTTGATAACTTCTGCTTCTTGGAGAAGTAGATGTTCTTGTACTTAAAAGTGCCTGTCTGAAGGAACAAAACCTTAGCAGGTTATTTTAGAAAATAGTTCTTTCAAACAACGTATTGTAGTTAGAAGGTGCTATTCAAATACTGCTTTGTTTTCTGTGTTAGCTCTTGGTAGCTTTTTTAATATGTGAAAGAGCTATATAAAAAAAGATGAGCTACAGTGATGCTACATTTAATTTTGAAATGAAAGCTTGGATTTTCTTATTTTTTATTTGCCTTTTGTAACTATGGAGTTAAACAGGCATATTTTCTTTCTAGCAAATTCTGGAAGAAATTGATTTCAAAGGAGAAGATTTTAATCTGTTTCAAGTAGCAGGTCAGAAATGTTTAGAAGATGGGTACGCAGCTCAGTTATTAGAAATAATTCAAAATGAAAAAAATAAGGTGAGTTTAAGTTTGCACTACACAAGTTGTTCACTGACACCATTAAATAGATAAAACTGCTTATTAACAAGGGAAAGCTACTTCACTGTGGAGCAAGGCTGTACATAAGGATAGTTATTAAGTTGCTCTGTGTTAAGTGCACATTCTTGTGTAACTTAGGTAGGTCACAGAAACCAAGTCATGGTAATCTTAACAAAATCATTAATAACTGTTTTCCAGTGAGTTAAGCAAAAGGAAAAGAGAGGACAAAAGCATAATTAAGAGAAGGTGACAATGTCCCTCTTTAACAGAATGGGATTTCAGATGGTGTGCTGGGTCTGACTGGCATGGAGCTGATTTTCTTCGTGGCTGCCTGTATGGTGCTGCGGTTTAGATTTGTGACCAAAACAGTGTTGATGACACGCCAGTGTTTCAGCTATTGCTGATCAGTGCTTGTACAGTGTTAAGGCCTTCTCTGTTTCTCGCTCTGCTCCCTCAGTAAGCAGGGAAGTTGGGAGGGGACACAGCTGGAATAGCTGACCTGAACTGATGAAAGAGATATTCCATACCATAAAACGTCATGCTTAGCAATAAAAACACATGGGCATGGGGACCTATTCGAAAGTAGCTGTTGCTTGGAGATGGCTGGGTGGGAGTTGATTTGCATTATTCCCTCCTCTTCCACCCCTCTGCTCTCCTTTGTCCTTCACTTACTGAATTGTCCTTACCTCAATCCATGAATCATTCTCTGTTCTGCTCTTCTGATCCTCTCCCCCACCCCACTGGGAGAGGAGAACAAGCAAGTAATTGGTGGGTGCTGCTGTCTTATCCACCACAGTGGATGTAATAATGTTAGTTACTTGCTATTATATCCGCCACAGATGGATATTATAATGTTGGCCAGAAGTGTAGGAGCCAACTAAGCTGATACTGATGTAAGAGATGCTAATGTCTGTGGGCATTTAGGGGAGCTGGGAGAATATACTAAATTATACACAGATAAATAGGAAGTTCAGAAAGAAAGTGAAGGATGGAATGTTTTGGCAATGTTACATGGGATTCACAGTCTGGTTTTGAATTTTTTGAGTTTGGAGTAACAACTGAAGATCTCGATCCCCTCAAGTTAAAAATAATTTGTCTAAGCATTCTTTCTTTCAGCAAAACTCCCCTACTTGGTCCTGTTTTAAGTGTATTGTCATATAAATTCTTAGAAATATATATTGAAATGTTAGAGTTAATACACTGATGAAAACTATACAAAATATGCTACTGTTTATAGGTATGGTAGAGAATACAATGTATGTCAAATATAGAACTTCATGGTAATAGTTGTTAAAATTTCAGTGACATTATTATGGTGTTGGTTACAAGCAGGACATTGATATGTTGTCTTTTTTGACCTTCATATATACAATCTCTGTGGATTTTGAAGATGTCCAGTTTTGGTTTATTCTCTGAAAATCTGGGTTTTAGGTTATCATCAAGAATATGGGTTGGAATCTCATCTCTCCTCTTGTTAGATGTATTTTCATGTATAAACAGGAAGATGATAAGCGAGAACACTGCCTGAAGATACTAGATCAGTTGGCACAGGTATGTTTTTTAAATACATGGTTATAATACAATAATTGTAGGGAGGGGAGAGGTCCTAATTTTCCCCCTGATTTCCAAAGAAAACAAGGCATGACTGCTTCTGGGTTTTTCTGTCCATTTCCTGTAACTTTTAAATGCACAGACCAGTTTCATCTGAAGCAGACGTAGGCTTAGTGTTCTCAGAGGTAATTAACCTATTACAAATCTTGTGAAAATAGTAATTGGGCAAAACAGAGACATAGCATTACCCAGAAGAAAAAGGCAGAGAGAACTGATGATGTTTTTGAGAGCCAGCTGCTGTAATCAGAGCAGCCACAGCAATAACATCTCTTGGCTACTGCAGATACAGTATGATTACCTGATAATTCTGATGGAGTAGTAGGGGAAAAAAGTTTTAATCTGTAGAAAACTAGTTCCCTTTCATTCATGTATTTAAAAGCAAACTCTATAGCTTGAGTTAATTTCACACTGAAGTTTTTCTTTTCTCTCTACATCTAAGGATTAGTTTGCTAAGGTACTCTGAGGCTTTTTATAGACCACAGAAATCCGGTTTAGTGTCACTATTTGTTATTGTATGTTTTCAGCTTATATGAAAATGTATACACTACAGAAGACATTACTTGTAGGGAAGTACTTACTGTTTCATATTTGTTTTCTTAAAGATTATCTAGGATGTTCAGACCTGCTTTCCTGACATTCAAGAACTTCTGTATTGTAGCTTGCTTGTGATGAATTTGTAGCTTATGACCGTGGTTATTAAAAAATATACATTGTTTCTCTTTTGCAGCTATGCAATCCGAAGGAGCTTTTTTTGGGTTTACTTGAGCAGATTGAACAGACATCTGGAGAACAAGTGTGCCAGACTGTCATGTTACTGCTTCAGCCTTTGCAGACAGGTAAGATATAGTTTTTAATGTGATCTCTAAATTAAACTATTTTCTCATTTATTTATCAATTTTGTTTAGCCTTTGCTGGGATAGTTTCAGGATATGTCTGTCCTGACAGGCTTTACAATCTGTTATATTCTGCAAAATAACATGGGGTATAACTTTCATACTTATATTGGCCTGTTAGAGAAAGATTTTAGATAGGATTCATAGCATCAGTTGAAATAGCAATATTCAGCTATTTTTCATCATTTACAATAATATTGTCCTGTGACATTTATATTTAAAGGTGTAAACCATTCACACTGTTAACAGAAACAGAGAATTACATGGATTTGTGAAAATATTCATTATTTAACTTATAAAATATACTTTCATATTTTCATAGTGTAAAAGCTTTTATTGCAGATTGAAGCAGGTTGAAATATTTGATTGGTGAGAGGGAAGCATTCTTCTGGCTTACATGTAAAAACTAAAAATGTTGGGTTTGGACACCCATTAAGTAGGTAACAAGTAGTAGTTTCTGTTTTGGTATGGGAGATGAAATAAAGTGTTGTGTTTCAAGTTTAAGTCTGATTATAGCAATCACTGAGATTTGATATTGAATTATGTTTTAATTTAACAAGTGAAGCATTTTGGTAGTTAGAAGCATGTGGGTTTTTTGGATAGTGAATCTGCAGTTAGCCTGCACCGAGTGCAGCTTAAGTGGAGAGCCACTTGGGCTGCTTCCTCAGTTTGGGAACCCCTCTGTTGATTTTGCCATGGAATATAGAACAGTCCTGAGCTGCTTCAAGCAGAGTCAAATATCAGCAGAAAGGTTGGGCTGTTGTCTCTGGTTTTGCCAAGCACAGGAGTCAAACAATAAATGAGTTTTCCAGGTCAGGTAAACGAGTATTATTTCACTCAGGCTATTTCTAGAAAGATGTATTTATTTTTTTCAGTGCTCATCATGGTGCTACAGAGAAAGGAAGAATGTGTTGAAATGCATGACTGCTTTAATATCTGTCTTTCTCAAATATAAGGTCATCTTAACTACAGCATATTAAACTAGTTGATGTTTAGTTTTGCTGGATTTGCTCATGTGATTTCAGGTATCAGTCCCTCTCCTTCCCTGAAACTAAAGGCTTTCTTACATATTCATACTGTTTTTCTTCACCTTTTCATCTACTTAGTAATAACTGAACATCTCAATAGTCTCTCTCTTTTTTTATTTTCTGGTGACTTTTTTTCCTCCTTCTTTCCCCAGTGCTTTTGAAACTTCAGAACAAGAAGGCCTACTCAGTGGGTTTATCTTTGGCCATGATTATGAATCAGCTTACTCCCTTACCTGTACCTTACACAAAACAACAAATACAAGAAGATAAACTTGGTCTCTGTCAATGTTGTAATGCAGTGGTGCACTTTGCAAAACCTTTCGTGAATGAAGTTGTTAAAAACATGGAAGAGTCATCGGAATACAATGACATGGAGCTGAAAGAAGAATTATTAAAATTGTGAGCATTTTATGTCTGTGTAATGTATTCCTATAACTTAACAAAATGAACAGTAGGCATTTATTACGTAGGCAGTAAATAAATCATCTTACTAGTGTTTTATAATGCTGCCAACTTATATTAACTAATGTGATATTTTGAAAAAGGAAAAAAACCCTAAATATGCTTTACATATTTATGAAGTAAGAGAAGAAAGGTAAAAATAATGTTGTTGTGGGGTTTTTTTTTGTTTTTTTAGTACAGGGAAATGTTGAACAAATATTAATCTGTGCTGTGAAGCTGATTTGGTATTCCTCTGCTTCTCGCATTTACAACAGTGAGGATAACCAAATTCTGGAAGTGAAGTCTAAAGAATGCTTTTACAGCAGATGTTGGGGTTTTGGTTTTGGGTTTTTTATATCCTTGGAATATCATGAATGGTAGCACCTAATATGAGTATAGACTTCATTCTTGGTTATCAATGACACTATTATAGTCTGTATTTGTGACTGTATTGGTGATTTAGTTTCACCTCTTTATTTCAGCTGTATGAAAAGCCTGAAATACCCATTATTGACAGCTCAGCTTGAACAACTTGAAGGCATTGAAGAACACCCCTTGCGGCATTTTGCAACTGAAATTATAGTAAGCGCGGTCAAAATTAATTACAGTGTTTGCAAAACCAGTGGTCTAGTTCAGAATTACCTATAATTAGTTCTAGAGCTCATTTTGCTTCCGTTATTGGTTAGTGGGATGACTTACTGGGCTTACTTGTAAGATAATGCAGGTAGATAAAGGTCTGAAACAGTTTCAGGTCCCATCTCTGGATATTACAAATCTTGCAGACACATTGTTGCTCCTTTGATAAACCACTTGGGACTGTTCTCTGAACCAGCAGCTGCTACTTGGCTGTAACTACTTCTTTTTCTTCATGTTATATGAATTTATTAGAATATTTGAAGGATAGGCTTTGCTGCAGTGTTAATGTCAAGGTAAAATCCACGTTACCTTTAATCCAGATGTTGCACAGAGACAAATCTCTAATATGCTTAGTGCAGTACCAGCTGATTATTAAAGAATATAAATTGATGCTTGACTGTTGCTGCTGCTGTAGCTGGAAGTTCATTGGGAACATGTCCATTCTCTGCTACCAATGCAGTTACTCTGGTTTTGAATGTTTTACATCACAGCTATGTTTTATTAAAGCAAGATTCTTGTGGGTATAGATAATTTTATTTAAATTTGCAGCAAAATCAAGTCTTACAAGGAGATAGTCAGGTACGGTCCAAGCATATGTTGGAACACAGAATGTGTATGTTTTCAGTAATAGGACTAGATGTGATAAAGTTAGGGCAAGTGGAGCTGTGCTTTGTTCATGTTTTGAATGTGGTAAAGAGTCTGTCGTCTCCTGCACGTAGTCAAATGTAGTGGCATGACCCCAGCTGGCAGTTAAACCCCAGCCTAGTCACTCACTTAGGCCCCCTCCCAGCAGAATGAGGAAGAGAATCTGAAAAGGGAAAAACAAGAAAAACATCGTGGGCTGAGAAAAAGGCAATTGAAAAAGTGAAGGACAAAAAAACCCAAGTGATGCAATAGCAGTCACTCACCACCTCCTGTCAGCAGATTGATGCCCAGCCAGTCTCTGAACAGCAGTTAATCTGAAAAATACCAGCTCTGCCTGTGTTGTCCCCCCTCCATTTGTTGCTGAACATGATGTTATATGGTATGGAATATCTCTTTCCTCAGTCTGGGTCAGCTGTCCCAGCTGTGTCCCCTCCCAGCTTCTCACCTACCTTCTGCCTGCTTGCTGAGGGGCGGAGTAAGAAGCAGAAGGTCTTGATGCTGTGCAAGCACTGTTCAGCAATAGCTGAAACACTTGGGTGTTGTCAACATTTTCGATCACAAATCTAAAACACAGTGCCATACAGACAGCTGTGAAGAAACTCCATGCCAGCCAGACCCAGTACACCAAATGTAAAATATTTGCAAATACCGATTATCTCTAATTTTCAAATGCGTGCTTACACAGTTATTTTTGTTGGGCTGATAAAGTCAAGGAACCTTCTTGATAACCATTATTTTTTGGGTTATTTCTTAACAGTTTGTTCAGAAGCACGCTGGTAGTTCTTGTAATGAGATGTAAGAGTGGAAAATATTCTCAGTACTAAATGGAGTCTTCCCTCAGGATGGCCAATGCGCCACTAGTTGGGTAACGCTGAACACACAGTAACAGTTCATTTGTATGTAGATTGCAGCTATTTGACTTCAACTCTTACAAAACAAGCTGACCTTTTTAGAAGTGTAGGAGAACTGAGCATTAAATGATTATTAAATGATTCTTAATATTTTTACTGTTAACAAAAATACAGTTCTGGTTTTGATAACTGGCTATTACAATGCTTTTCTGCAAGTTGTTTTCTTAACTACAGATACACTTTTTTCTCCTGTTAATGTCAACTGTATGAAAGAATAGAGTCAAGTTTGAGCTTTGGAATTTGTTCTACCTTGTTATCCCTGGTTAGAGGAGAAAAATTCACAAGTCAAATACAGAAATACAGAAGTCAAAGAATATATGGAGCTATGTGAGAGGGAAATGGAGGTTACAGAGAAGGTAGAGGAGCGGGTGAAGCTGGCTGAGGGACTAAGGAAATCCAGCTATCAGAGAAACATGGCTGAAATGGCTGGGAACTGTGAACTAAAAGACAGCTTTTTATATGATATAGTGGAGGAATTAGTCCTAGAAGAACAGAGAGACTGGGCCTGGCTGTCATTTTGGGGTAGGGAATGGCACATGAAAATGGTGTTTCAAAAGGAAGACTGGGAGCCAGCTGGGATGCGGAAAGCACACATAAATATATGTGCAAATGTGCGTGGATGCAGAGGAAGTCTGGAAGTTGCCATGCAATACAACTGTTTCTTCTCAAATTTGTGTTTAAAAACTAAGCATTTTTGCACACAAAATTCTGTATCCAAATGTTAAGACTGCAAAGTGAAGCACATTAAGCAGTTAGCAAAACTTTTGGTTGTTTTTCAACAATAATTAGGTTTTCTATCAGGATCACATCCATTTTTTTCCATAGCATGTGTCAGCATAGGATGGAACTGCTGTGTGGATCAGCCAGGGACTGTGCAATGAAAGAGAATTTTTTCTTTGAGACCTTTACTTCATCTAGTGTAGGACTTTCAGGGTGTGCAGTGAAGGAGGCAGAGTTTACCAGAAGGTGGTCTCATGGTTAAGATAGTTGAAGGGTGCTCTGAAAAAATGCCTTTTTATCCTGCCTCTCCTGTTGGCAAGAGTCTGAACCTGTGGGTTTTTATGCTAATTATGAATTAACTTTTCTTCATTTTCTCAAGAAATCCACTTCTGCTGTTTGTGGAATTGGGTAATGAGAGCTGCAGCTAAGGTCAGTAAGGTCATGCTTTGACTATATGACATCTCCTGTAATCCTAATTTTCCAAAATGTGAAATCCCGGATATTCAGTTTGGACAACCCTGGAATAATGAGTTAACCTTGATCTTGCTGCTTCTTCATAATACATACAATAGGAGTTACACTACCTCCTAATCCACGTGAAGGTTGGAGGGGTGGATGCGAAAGCACGCTGGTATTAGTGGAGTACTCAGCTGTCACTGTGCTGTGCATCACTGGAAAGAAAGGCCATACAGGGTGATTCTAACTTCAAAGCAGGGCTTGCCATTAGCAGATAAACACTGCGTTGCATATTGATTAGCAAGCAGAAAACAAAATTCTGAGTATTCTGTGATCTGAAAAACACAGGGGTCCTGTAGTACAATGTCATCATGAAGCCATCATTATTCATGGCATTGTGGAAAGGGGAGCTGAATTAGGGGTTTGCAGCGTGATTTTATTTGTCTCTTGCTAACTTTTGAGTGCTTGACTTTGCTATCTTAGTAACGTTCTTCTGACAGTAGTTATTTTTCCTGCAGGGTCTTTTTTGTGTATGTGTATATATCATAAATACTCAACAAATATTTATAGTAATTTATACTTACGGTATGTAAGAGAATTTACTGTAAAAACAGTTAAAGCTTTGAAACTTAATTGGTAAACAGTTCTTTTAAAGGAAACTGTAAGCAACCTGTCTGTCTTTTTTAGGACATTTTGTGGAATGTAAGAGAATTGATACCGTTACTGTTTTTACATCGTAAAGGCAAAAGTCCACACTGGGAGAATCAGGAGTTTGCGGACATAGAGCAAAAGAATTCTGCAGATTCTTTGGCATGTCTGTCATATCTGATGTTTGTTCAGCATTTTGGTATTGATTGCTTTCCAATGGTATTTAGGTAAGAACTAGATTTCCTCACTTACTGTAAGTCTGTATGTTGAATATTCATTCTGAGCAGAAGAAAACTTTTTGTGAATAGATATGAATGAAAACTGTGTATTTCACTAGTATGTATTTTGTGTTAATCTTTATGGATTTATATTTTATGTAGCTTATATTATATACATAAGAATATACTCCAGTCCTGCAGACTGCTTTATTACAGTTTAATTCTAGGTGAGCTGTCCTTTTGAAGAAACTGGTAGGATTAGTCACATGCTGAAAATCTACCATGTATTAAATTTTCAATTGTGTATTTACAGACAGTTTCCATGTAAGAGTTACTAACAGCAATTTGACTTACTATTTTGTGTCTATTTAAAAACTATTAATTTTTATTTTAATCAATGTTTCAAAAAAGACTAATCCAGTCAAATATATTATGTTCAAATGTATATGGCTTATGTAGTTTAATGTAAACCTGATTTTTCTGTTTTAGTCCATCATACCTTCTGCAGTGTAACATGATGCATGTTGAAGTGCTACTGAAAAGGTAGGGTTTATGGTATTTGGAGCTCTAGATAGTAGATGTGACCTTTTATAGTATTTCATAAAATCATATTTTGCAAGTACCAGAAAAATTCAGAGGAAGTTTCTAAACCTGAGAGTTAAAAGGGCAAGTTCCACAACACGATGAATTCTTTCACTAAGAGGTCTAAAACATTTATTTATTGTTTTCAGCTTGTATTATGATACCGTTTTTAGGAACTTAGAAAGTCTGAAAATTAAAAATTAAGGTCTTTTAAACACATGCAGAATAATTGGAGCGTGTATTTACTTCTGTGACACTTAGTACTTATTTGAATGTATTCTAGTGTGGTATGCAATCAGTTTCTAGCACTGCTGTAGAAGGGAAGTTTCCCTTTATGACTGCTTGCCATTTCCTGGTAAAGTTTAAGCAAAACTTTCTGGTCTCTTCAGTTTAGGATCTGCTACGTTTTTCTTAGGCTTGTAGAACTATGCAAATGGAATCATCTGGGAAAATTTTCATTTTCTTTGTTAATCAGTGTCTCGATACCTGTGAGATATGAGTTGCTGCTTTTGAGCATTTATAAATACTGAGGGGAAAAGTAATTTTTGACCCTGAAGAGAGGAGTCTAATTTTCATCAGCCAGTTTATTTTAAAAATCTTTGAGAACAATAATGAAGATACTATATTTAGAAAATAGAATGAAAGTTTTTGAGGGACAAGTTTTTTCTGATCTCTGTTCTAATATTTCTTCTGAAATATCAACAGTGTCTTTTCATTTAACTTAAATTTGATAATGTTTCTTTTTTTTTTCCTAGAACAGAAGAATCTATGTTATCTAAAGGACTTGTAAGTTTAATACAATTTTCAGTGTTAGAATGTTTATTTTTTCTAATCTAAGTAATGGTAAAACTTCAGTTTCCCCTTCTAAGAAAGGTACAAACGATAGTTCAAATAATAGTTTTAGAAATATTTTGAGGCTTAATTAGGTATTCTTCAGTTTTACAAATGCTTATATTTTTTGAGCTTTACACACATGCATAAATGTTTAAATTACCATTATCATTTACATTTGTAGTTCCTAGGAACTTTGGATATCAGAATGAGCATTTATAGTGAAGGCGGTTTTAGCCATGAAATGTTAAGCGTGTAGATTAATGTCTTATATATGAACAAAATGTTGGCAGCTGTTTTTTTCCCCACCTACAGGATCTGTTTGAGAACTCTTTATTGAGAATGGAAGATAATAGCCTTCTCCATAAGTATTTAGAATTCAGAGATTTTATTGACGTACCTCAGGTAATAAGAAGCAATGTATAGAAGTCTGTAAAGCTTGATATAAATGATATCTAGCTGTCTTACAGGTGTTTGAGAGGACATACTACTGAACCTTCATACACTTCTGTCATTAAATTGAAAATCTCAGTGTCTTTTTTTTGTAAGGAATTTATTGTCTTTTCTACCTGCTACAGCATGAAGTTTCAGTGATAATTAAAATATATTTAGCACATGTACAGGCCACTGAGGCAGGTGGGCAGTGAACTTAGCTGAAAGCTGGTGCTTGCTTGATTTTGTCTCTTGCAAATCTGCTACTTGACTACATTCTTACTTGGACCCAAAAGTATGAGAACAGTATTCTTACATAGCAGCCCTGGGATTTCAACCACTGAAGCTAACGTGAATTTCACTGATGAGAGTCTTCTCATAGGTGTGGTTTTGGGATTTTGTTGGTTGTTTGGGATTTTGTTGTTTGTTTTTTATAATGTCTTGGGTAGATTTTAGTTAGATGGTATAATGTAATAATCTGTATATAATTAGAAATTATGTTTTCTTTGTCCAACTGCAGGATTTGGTGAAAGTTATGACACTTTGTCCCATAGAGCATCTGGTATGTAATCTGACCTACAGAATCAGTGAAGTGCTGAATTTATTTAATTAATAGAGAATTATTAGAACACAGAATTAATAGAGAAAAGAATTAATCTGATAACATTTTTTTTTTAATTTAGAGAAAGAAGAGTTTAAATATTTTGCAGTTGTTCATAGACAAGTTTGACGCAGAAGGAAAATACACATTATTCAGGTGTGCATTCAAATTACTGTAGATTGTGTAATGTCAGCCTTACTACAACTTAATTGCATAGATACAATGATTTCTGAAAGTTTCTATCTGCTAAACCACATTAATGTTACTACGTTAATTTTCCAATAAATAATGAATTTTAATTGCCTCACAAAATCTGCTGCCTTATATAAGTTAGTGTTTAAGGTTACATAGTCATCTTACTTTTCTGTGGTGAAGTCCTACTTAAATGACATTATGGTCTTATTCACTAAGTTTTAAGCTAACTGTATAGGCAGCTTTGAAGAGATAATATTTTTTATTTTTTTTTTGTCTGAAGGTGTTTACTGAAGACAAGTAACCATGCTGGTGTGGAAGGATACATTATTAAAAATATAAAAGATCAGATTCACTTAGCGTTAACGGTGAGACTTACCACTAAAAGGGAAGTTGCTGTCTCAAAATTCTGTCGGCATTATATTGAGAAAATATGTACAGCTTAAGCTTTCAGTGATGCATTAAAAAAATACTTTTTGAAAAGATACATAAAACTGGGAAAGTATGTAATTAAAAATACTATTTTGGCTTTTTTCTGCATATGTATTTTTACATTATAATTCTACAATTGTATTTTTAAATTGCACAATCTTACTCTATTTATTTAAGAAGTTACTATTACCTTTTCTGTGCTTGAAAATATATGTGCTGCTTTCTTACAGAGGAACTACTTGGTATTTTGTTTCATCCTCACAGTTCCTCATTTCTTGAGTATAATTCAAGTGCTACAATCCAGAGAGAGTTCTTGATTTTTCTTGGTTTTTATGATGACAGCATTATATTAAAGTGCTTCATAAACATTAAATTCATCAGAAAGCATTGAGCTAGATCAAAGCCATTTAAATCCCACATTTTATAATCATTTATACCAGGAAGTTGGAAAAATTAATTAAAAATTAATTACACAATTATCCCCCCCGCCCTAAAAATTGCGTAGGGCTTTTTCTAAACCACATTTGATTCTCAAAGATACTGTCTTTTGTCAAATAGGACAATATAGTAAATCTATGCATGTTTTATGCTAGCATAATTATATTAAAAAACAGTGAATTACTACTTATGAGATCGTAGTCTGTCCTGTATATTGAATCAGCAGGGGTGAAGATGATAATATGAAAACTGTTCCAAAAGGGGCTTGCACTAAAATTGAATAGGTAAAAGTATATTCTGAAATTTCATTACTAATTAATTTTTGACTATGCAGCTTCAGAATTCTCTGAAAAACTTTTCTTCTGTGTAGTTCCCTGGCTGTCAAAAAGATAAATAATTTTAAAATTTCATCATATGGATTTGAATGTTCTAGGTTTGTTGCAAAGAATTCTGCCATAGATACAACGATAACAATTTCACATTGCTATCCATTTATTTCATCTTAGTTTTTGTGCCCAGCTAGTCTTAATGTTTCCAGGTCCCTCATCTGATCTGACTTTAGACAGTTACCCTTCTCATCATCCTGTCTAATCTCAGTTTTCCTTCCATTCCATTTCTGCATTTAGACATGCACAAAGAAAACATAAACCACCTGATCATCTTTAAAAAACAAAAAAAATTGTGACACTATTATTATGAAATGAATAGAGTCTCTGATAAAGATAGCTTATTATTCCATACCTCAATATAAAAACAAAAAAGTGTGCCTACTACAATTTTCTAAGTTCATGTAAACAAGTATTAACTATATTGATGGTGGTATGTTAAAGAGGTGGAGAATTGGAGACTGCTCTGATGAAATCGGAAGGAACAGCTTGGCATGGACAGAGTACAGAGGATTATGAAAAAGCTAGTTTCTATACTTCACATGTAGTAATTAGAAAATACTACTTCCAGTGTTTGATTTTTTTTATTATTATTATTATTTCCCTTTTCTGTTTTCCCAAAATTATTGTTAAATTATTTAAGATACCTTTTAAGATTTAGCTTTCGCACTCAGCTGAACTTTTTATATTGTTTTTTCAGAAGTCATGTGGCAACACTTGGTTTACAGGACACCACCTGGTCTCCCTTCTAGATTTAGTGCTTTTGCTTCCAGAAGGTGCCGAGACAGATCTTCTGCAAAACTCAGACAGGTGAGTTATTCGTTTAAAAAGACTTCAAACTACCGTGCTACAATGGGAGGTATGCTGTCATTTAATTAATGAGGTGACCACGTCATCATATTTTAAATTTCTGGAACTAGAAATGGAAACGATTGCTTATTTCAACCATCCTTTGAGCTAACTCTGTCATAATGCTCAATCAATATCACATTGATTTTAACGGTAGGGAAGGAATTCCTCCTCCATTCTCTGAGAATATAAGGCCTCAGGTGTCAAGTTACAGAACTAATTGGTAAAGCATTGTTTCTTCAGGAATGTGTGGTTTGTCAGCTTTCTGCAGAAGCTATTGGAGGAACAGAAGACGTGTGGTATGTCGTCGTATGTGATACAGTGGAATAACAATTATCAGATACAGCTTCCAGCACACAGTCTTTTTGAGGCTGTTTCCCAGACTGCTGCTGGGAATCCAGTACCTCATGAGTGGAAATACAGAGCCACCTGAACAGCAAATACTTGCATTAAGTAATATAAAAATAACTGAAATGTCTTTGAAAATCTCATGTGTAGGACAAGACTTTCTCTATATGAGTAAATGTTGGGCTTTTAAATCAGAGGGTGGTAGTGTCCAGATGGACACATAACTACTTAATAACCCAGATGTATGATCTGTAATTGTTACTGTTTATCTGGAAAAAGCAATAAACAGTTTCCGCTAAAAAGTATGGTAAAACAAAAGCAAAAAGTATATTTTAAAAAGCACTCAAAAATAAAAATGCAATACACTAATAAAGAAAACTCACACTAGTTTCAAATCAACTATGGATGCATCACCAGTGATGCGTATTACAAATTCTGTAATATGGTTCTATCTCTTCAGAGAACTGTCCCTCACAGTCACCAGCCTTCTCCAATGTCCTCACAGTTTTAATTGTACTTGCGAAGTGTCAGCTGTTGCAACATGGACATTACTGCACACTGGTGCTCTAGTCTATGCTATATTGCTCAACAGATGAGTGGCTGCATTTTGTACAAATGGATATTTTTAGGATGTCTGGCTAATGGACAACAAACTATTATCCATGTAATGTAAGTCTGTACTCGAAATGATAAATAGTACGTTTTTAATTCACAGGATTATGGCGTCACTAAATCTACTGAGATACTTGGTCATTAAGGATTGTGAAAGTGATAATCAAGTAAGTACTTCTTTGAAAATTATTTGAAAATGATTGATTAGCTGACGGCTGAGAGCTGGTTTCATGTGAATACTGTTATCCTTGATTAAAAAACTTGGTTTTTGCGGTTTTCTTTGCAATGATCAGTAATCCAGAAGTGATGCTTTTAATAACTACATTAGGATATATGTGATGTGTTCCTTTGGTGAAATTTGATTGCATTCATACTTAACTGTTACTATAAACAAGCTAATCCTTTTTCTCTGCCTGATGAACTGTGGTCCA
Source organism: Falco cherrug (assembly GCF_023634085.1). NCBI lineage: Eukaryota > Metazoa > Chordata > Aves > Falconiformes > Falconidae > Falco > Falco cherrug. Next base: position 16,714,367 of record NC_073708.1, read on the forward strand.
TGTCCATAACTTTGGAGTATAACACCATAAAATCACATTTCTAGCAAGTATTCCCATGAGAAAAAGTATTTATTACCCTTTTTTATTTATTTGCTGGTATTCCTCAAGCCTGTGAGTGGATTTCTTTGTAATAATAATACAAACCTTTGCGGTCCAAGAGATCCATTTTATTTATCTTTAGACAAAATACTTTTTGTGCAATATGCTGGAAGTTGTTAGTATTAAGATTTCTCAGAAAGTATGTAATAATCATTATTTAAATAGTTCTTAGCTGTGCAAAACAATATTCTATATTTACAGCAGCTGTGCAGGTACACAGTAGGTACATGTAGAAGGTACATGGTAGGTACAGTTAGAAGCTTCTCTAGGTATTAGCATCAAAAAACTTTTCTGTGAGATCCATCTGCTGAAGGTAACAAAGGGAATGCCCAGACCCATCCAGTTTTCTGCTACATTCCTTTACCAGAAACAGCCTAGAATGTGTTACGCACAAAGGTAACATGCCAGCCTAAACTCGCACCACTGCAGTTCACCTATGTATTTATTATAGTTATAGCTCTTTACCTTCATGTCTCCTGTGTGAGGATGTTTGAATGTAGATATTTCAGAAACACTCTGCATATTTAAGCTTTGCAGTCCATTTAAAAAATTGAAACTCCTCTTATGTATTTTACCCATATATTATGCTACCTGATTTTAAAGCAGGATTTTGTACCTTTAGTTGTAATTCCCACCTATTTGTTCTCTGTTTAGTTTAGCTCTTTGTCTGAAGCAGTCAGCAACATTTTTTACTGGTAGATCAGTGCAGACTGTATTTGTAATTCAACTGCTGTATGGCTATTCAATGTGGTATATTATGATGGATGTGCTGGTTTTGTGTACAGTCAGCTGTGCCCACCTGCAGTTGATGGAAATGTGTTCCTGGATACTCAAGGGGAAACTTGGTTGAATTTCACAACTGGGTCAATGTATGGATTCCATATTCTAGCAGCTGATTTATAAGTGCTCTGACTTGGATTATGTTGCTACAGCATTGAAGAGCCAATGGAATTATTTGTGGTTTAGTTGTCTGATTACATTCTACTACCAGATGGCTACTTATTCTAACAGTAAATGCAACTTTGTTGACTCTCAAATCATTGTGTTCCACCATTCCTCTAGTTTATGCAATTCATAAATATAAATAAAATACAAAAATATAAATAAAAGCTTCTTATCCACTTTATCATGTAGCAAACAAGTATCACCTGTCTCCTTAGTACTAAATGCTTTGATTTTTGCATTAAAATATTTAATTAGTGTTTAAATTAGTGACAGTTTAAAGAAAAATTGCTTTTCAGTTTTAAAGTACAGTAAAATCTTTCTTGTCTTGAATAAGCAATGTCATGGTCAGATGAATATTCTAACCAGCAGATAAGTATCCTAAGGTATTTTGTTGTTCTCCCTCAGTTCCTTGACTTTATTATTTGGAGTAATGGATTTCAGCATATCGTTTTCTGTTTTCTAAAATACAGAAAAAAATTCTGATCTACCTCTAGAGCACTTTGAGATCTATGAATGCAAGTTTTCTAAGTGCCTGATTAATAATAATATAGCTTGCTTTGATTACTGAAACTGTAATGAAAAGTAATAGCAAAAGTGGCTTTCAGTTGGTGCATTTCTGATTTGCTGTTTATGTAATTAGTATTGATAGACTATATCCATTTCTCAGATTTGAGTGATTACTATTTAAATGCTCATTAGGGTCTGCTCAGTTTCACGTAAATGCATAGCTTTGTAAGAAAAAAGAGAATTTCGCTGTACAAGCTCTAAAGCTTAAATGTAGTAGCACAGAATTGCTGTGACAATGCTGTCTAGTACCTGACTTAAAGAACCTACAGTTTGAGAAGAAAATAGCATCACCTCTTCTGAAGTTTTCCCTTCAATTTAAGCCCTGCCAGTTCTTCCTGACTTCATCCCTGTCTCCCTTCATACAGTGTAAGTGGGGCAAAAAGAAAATGCCTCCTTTCATGTCAGTTCAGATGTTTCGATTGCTGTGTAACAAGCACTTCCATTAATCAAGTTTAAAATCAGTATTTTTCTGGAAAGTTATTTCTTCATTTTTAGCTCCATTCTGGTGGAAGTAATTACCAGTTTTATTTGACCAGTTAACTTTGTGCCATTTAGCATTAAAATTTGGTGAATTTTCCACTGTAATCAACAATACTATTTAACACTGAGAATTCTTTTTATCATCCTCACTCTTTGAGGATACTGCCTGAAGAAAGGAATCATATAAATGGCTCCTATATCTAAAGATACAAAGACTGCTTTGTATTTGTTTCCTTCCACAGTAGTTTGTAGCTACAGCCTTACAAGGTGCCGAGGCAGAGAGGCTTTCGTCGTGCTGCGTAGCCTCGAACAGCCTTGCTTTTTGAGTGTCTTTCCCTTGTATCTCTTGCTTCCTGAGCGCCGTTATTGAAAACCTTCTCTTACACATGCCAGACTGGGGAGAAGTTCATGGTCACTCCAGCTGCTGTGCCCAAGGACGGGGTAGTAGCATATCCAGCAACACTCCCAGAGTGCTTTTTAAACTGAATACAGTACAGACAAGACCCTTATATATTTGGGGAGCATGATGTTCATCAGAGCTTTCATTTGGCATTGCGATACAGGTTAATTCAGGAGCGTGAATTTAAATATTTGTTGCGGTTTGCTACTGAATTATCTTAGAATAATCTACAACTGCTTTTTACTCACTGTAGAGATTCTAGCCTGAGAATGTGGCTGATACCCTCTGCAACGTATTGAGATAATTTCAGCTTTGCTTACAAGAACAAGTTGAAAATGTGCATTTCTGTTGCTGTATCAGTCTATGTACTAAGTTTGGCCCCCCCTTTTATTATTTTTTTTGACTGCTTCATCCTCCAATTTTCAGCAAATAATGTGAGAGAGAGGAGCTTGAATATCCATTGTGATGCTACTCATGCTTAAATACATGAATCTGAATTATTTTTTTCTTCACAGTACAGAAGTTTGTTATAAAAGATAGTCCAAAAACTTATGCTCAAAAATTTAGGATTGCAATATGCTTTATTAAAACTAATCTGTGACCTTCTCTGTTCTGTTTGAATAGACTGGTGTATGGACCGCACTTCCGAAGATTGAGCAAAATTTTTTAAAACCACTGCATGTAGGACTCAATATGTCAAAAGCCCACTATGAAGCAGAAATAAAGAATAAGAAAGAAAATAGAAGAGGTCAGTTGTTTTCTTTTTTTCTTAGCTTTGTTCATATTTAGAAACATCAGAAATCCTTTGGAAACAAGGAATCGGTGAGTGCTGTATGGATGTCCCAAATGGTAATTCAGTAGTTGCTGTATTTGACATTAATAATTTTCATAATTGGTCAGAAAAATCTGAACATGTTTATCTTACACATTTGTAAACCTTACGGAAACTTGATAGAAATGTCACATGAAGACCTTCAAACCTTGATCTGCATTTATACTTTGGATTTTAAGGTTGATTGCAGCGTCTAAATCTCTCTGAATATATAGCCCTTAAGTTTGATACTAGGTGTGAGAGGTTAACACGAGAAGAAATAATTTGCATGGCAAATAGGTGCTCTCTTAAGGCCTGAGGGGAGTACCTTCTGGATTTTTTTTTTAAATTTTTTTAATCTTACACACAGGATCAAATTCTGCTCTGGGTTAAGCAGACACATTCCACAGGGTATAAGAGCTGTAGCTGCTTTAGGCAACCTCTGTGTATGTCAGATCCTCTGTTCCTTTGTGGCCTTCAGTATAATTAAGACAGACCAAGGAACTTGCTTCTGGTACCAAAAATGCCAGTACAGCTTTTTGCCTCTAGTCTTATCTTCTGTTGTTGTAAACTGTGTAAGTATGAGGCAGAGACAGCCACAGGTTGCTTTCAGAAAAATTCCCTATCATTCTAAAGGGAATCCTTTAAAAGCAGGAAGCTTTTTTCTTTAAGTCTCTTACATTTCACTAGCCTTAGACAAAGCTTAAAGAGATTTGGGAGAGAACATCCAACTTGTAACATTAAATGGTTTAGTCTTTCTCCCAAACGTAAACATTGTATGCATTACGTCAAATTTCAAATGTGCGGTCTGAATGTGAGTTTTTCAGACTTGCCCTTGTAGTTTTGCCTGCTGCAAGAACCTGCTTGAAACAGAGAAGCCTGCAGCCTTTTCTTAATGTCTGGATTCATTAAGCTAAAGGACCTCCTGCTGTCTCTCTGGATGTGGAAATGTTAAATATTTATCAAAAAATTTCCAGCTTTAGTAATTTTTTTTCTTTTTAAGGAGCATTTCAGCTATATAGAATGGTTTTGAGTTGCTGATATTGCCTGTTTAGTAATGTAGTCATATGTTACAGGAAGTGTAGAGAGAGCATCCAGCTCACACTGTCTTCCCCTTAAGGTTCAGCACCTTCTGTCCTGTGTTTGGTCAATCCCTAGGTTTGTGGGTTTTAAAAATTACTGTCTAGAAATACTAATAGCATGAAAAAAATATATAACATAAAAGTTACATGAAACAGCAGCCTGATCTCTGTTGGTTATTTTCTTCTACAGAGACACACAGTTCTAACACAGTTTGTTCTCTAACTGTTAGTGGGGAAAAGATGCCTGCCATGACTACTGAAATGCAGCTTCAGGTGAGTTTGCATTTCTTTCAGAGTTATTCAGAAGTACTGAAATTTTCTTTTTAATCTGGAGACAAATGTATATGTATAGTGGGTAAACAAAAAAAGATTTCTTCTAATAAAAATAACAATCTCCTTTTGTCATTTCAGGTTTTACACTCAGCTCTCTTCACGTTTGATTTAATAGAAAGTGTTCTAGCTCGAGTAGAAGAACTCATTGAAGTGAAAATAAAAGCTGTAATGGATGAAAATAGTTAGGTCAGCTGGAGTATTTAAATTAACGTACTTCTTACGAGATCATTTTGACTATAAGTCTTCAGTTGGAAAGGAGGCTGCCAACCTTTAAAGAAGAGCAATTTAGAGTAGCCTCTAGAGGAATTGCAAATGCTGCTCTTTATAAGTATTGTTGCTGGTATTTTTTTATTTTGTTTTGCTGTTGTTGTATGGGATTCACAGAGATGGCCTATTTACTAAAGTACTCCTCTTCAGAATTTGATGCTTTTCCTTAAGTTTATAAACTAAAACCAAGGGTGGATTGTTTGGGGTTTTGGTTTTTTGGGTGTTTTTTTCGTTCTTATGCTGTGGCAAGGAGGTATGGCTGTGTGTTATTTTTTCTGTTAATTTTCAAAATTTGTTAGATAATAGTTGCTGACTGCTGTTGTGAGTTACAAAGATTTTTATGAAGTTACTGGAGAACCATTAACTAAAAAGCACTGTTTAAGCACAAGGTATTTTTGTTAGCACTTTTAAATGTTGACAAACAAGCTTCTGTATTTACAAACAGGACTGTAAGGTATAGATAGATAATAGTAGAAACACTATGGCAAAGGAAGCCAGGTTTAAAGAAAAACAAATCAACTTTGAACCAAATAAGATGTTAAAACTTATTAACATAAAGCCCCACATGCTGTATTAAGATTTCATACATATACCTGTTCGTGCATGGGAAACCTGTATTTTGGAATCATTTTGATCTTCATTATCTTTATTGATAAAGTTTTAAGATACATTAAATATTTGGGATATTGGGAAATTATTGTAAACAAATGAACTCATAAATTCAGAAGCAAGTTAAAAATAAGGATCCCTTTTCTATAGTGCGGTTAAACCACTTTTTATTTTCCTTCAAATGCACATTTGGTATAATGTATTCTATTTTACCTATATAGTTTTTGATATACATTTTCATTCCAAATGCATAATTTGTATGTATAATCTTTTGAAATGTAACTGTCTTTTTAAGAACATTCCATATTTTATATAAAATGTAGCCACTCTATTTATGAATAAAACCCCCAAATACTAAATTAATTACAATGCAACTGGTACTCCTGAAGCATCTTCCAAACAGGACTGTTTTCTATTATTTGGGCTTTTGTCATTGCCATTTTGTAACGAATATCATCTGCTCGTGGCTTGGAAGTTACCTTAGAAGAAAGAAAAATATTATGAGTAGGACACAGCAACTCTAGGTAATAGAACATCTATTTTTCAAATAGTAGAAATGTAAGATTATTCAGCAGTAAAATTTGAATCATGTTTTCTGAAGTAGATATTTAGGAATGATGTACACAGATGTCATTTGATGTATGCCTTTAGGTGCATGACCAGTCTTAAAATAACCAGTCCCATCAGCACTGCATTTGATTATCTGGATAGTATTTCAACAGGACTTGGGTATGGTAGCTCAGGATTAGAGTATTTCTCCCTTGGCCATGCCTGTTAACCTGCGGCAAAAAAGTTCATTTTGTAAGCCCTATACCAGTTAGGAATTCTCTGGCAAAAGGTGAGCTCATTAAACTGGCTTTGCACTGCAAAGGGTAAGAAATAATGCAATGGCAAGCAACAGATTTGTGATATGTACTATTATTACTTCTTATGGGCCTGTCCTGTTGATGTTTGGTGTCATTCTGAAGAAGCAGAAAAGCAAATTCAAATTTATAGGATCAGCAATAATCTTAGAAGCTTTTAGGTTAATGAGGTATTAAGAGACTGGGCCAGACATCAGTAGATTCCATAAAAAGTTCAAGTACAATGTTCAACATTGGAGTAAGTGACAACTTTTGCCATATAATAAGTGAGGGATAGCTTACACACTCTTAAAATGATGAATACTCTGAATAGGTTAATGCTTATTATTTTGAGATTCTCACTTCAGGAATGGCTAAAATGTAAATCCGTATTTGATTCCTAACATGTCATTCGACTTGCTCTTTTTATTTTTGGTACATGGCAGGCTGCTAGTATCTAAGTTAGAATTTTAATGGAAAAATGTTCTTTAACGAGGTTCAGTAAATAGATTTAATTAATAATTTGTTGATGCATACCAGATGTGTTGTAGATACACAGATAAAATACACTCAACTTGTAGAAATATACTAGTGTGCACATCATTAAAAAATCCACAAGTAGAGCTTTCAGATTGGCATTTTTAATTTACATTGAAGTTCTCTCATATTTAGATCTTGTGCTGGTTCTGCACTAGTAAATGAAGTGAAGCCATCCTGACTTAACAGTGGTAAATTAGAGCCAAAGTAGCTCCTAAATATCTAATTTGTCTTCATAGATGCTATTAAGATCTTTTGAAGTTAAGTTTAACAATGAAGTCTCTGCTAAAGAATCAGAGTAACAGCCCTATTTCAATGCATTACATGGATTGCGGTCAATAGGACCCAAAAAGTTCCATTAAGTAAAACCAAATATTTTATAGTTCCTGGCTTTTCCTGGCTAATATGCTTCTGAAGAGCTAATATTTTAAAGTATACGCAACTAGACTTACCTTAGCTATAGTTAACATTAGCTTAACAGTTTCAGCAGTATTATGAGCTGGTATTATACGTAGATTACTGCCCAGGAATCTGCACATCAAAATAAATGAAGGGTAAGAGTACTTTTAGAATGAACATTTAACTTGTTATGCCATAAAACTCCCACATGATATAAACAACTTCCTACTGTGCCTCAGCACAAGTACATAGAAGATTGCTTTTATCTTTAAAGGCAACTGGAGAGTTCATGCTGTTTGTATAGCCATCTGTCCCGTTTCTGTACCAGTTGTTTAGTTGGGATTTGGAAGGGGCTCATTTCTTTTCCTAGGGCTATTTGCCAATCAATCAACACTTCTTAAGCATGTGTACATTTGGATAATTAAACTCTCTTCTGCTATATTGTTGAAGACTGTCTGTTCTCAGTGCCAGTAAAAAATGTTTGGGTTTTTTTAATGGCTTTGGAAGAACACAGGAAAGTATCTAAAAACACTGTGCTAAAAATACTTTGGAATTTGAACTAAATCTTTTAGTGTACTATCTAAATATAGCAATCTGTAGGTCGGATGCGATTAAGATAGCAGGATATTCTGCTACAGATTTCATGCAAAGACTTGTTAATTCAAATAATTTAACCTAAAATTCATTCTTTTTCTATAAATAATGTTACTCATTTGCATTCATTCTCGAGAATGGAATGTGAAGACATATTAGTATCAGTTGTCATTTAAGGCAGTCATGGAAGAGAGAGACATGAAAGCTTAGGCAAGTACAGAGCCTCTCCTTAAGACTTCTCTCTTAAGTGTTTGTAACAATGACAACAGTTAGCATTGCTGCCATTTTCTGTTGTAGAGCTAAAACATGATGGGGATTAACAACAACAAATGAGGAATTTTAAATAATAAAAGATTAATCCAAATGAAGTGCCCAGCTGCTCAACTGTATACTCCCCTGTGACCACCCCTTGTGACTACCACCTGTTCTTGCCCTCAATCTGTTTGATGACTTGGACTCATTCGCATTAAGGCCCATGCTGGTCAGATACCTGATCTAAACTTGGCTGCCCGTTCTAATTAGCAAAAATAGGTGTTATAGGCTGTGGCCTTCCCTAAGAGTAGGTACTCAGGTCACTGTTGAGTTTTACTAAAATCTGATGGAGAAACTGTGGTTTGATTTACATTTAGGGATTAGGGAAATAAATAGCTGTGACTTTGCTAATACTAGCAATGTGCTAAGCAAAGCATGAATGAATGAAGTGCAACAAAGAAATAATTACATGTACTTACCTAGATCCATGAAAACCCCATTTCTATCAATAATTTTGCTTCCAATTACAGCAGGTCTAAATTTAGTTTGTGTTTCATCAATTTGATCAATGGGCAGAATAGTGGCCATTAGAACACAGGGCTGGTCTTTGCTCCAAGGTGTTTTGAAAATTAACATACAGATTTACTGAGGATATTAGTGTCATGCTCATTTGAGCACTGATGATAAAGGTTGCTTTTATTCTGCTTCCCCCATGATATATACAACCCTACATAAAGCGTTCATGTTGTTGAACAACAATCCGATAATGTTCTTGTTAATAATAATAAAAATCCTCCCCCAACTGAAACAAAACCATAGATAAGCAGAAAGAAACAGTAATATAGGAAGACCTGAAAATACCAAGGGGCTTTGGTTTTCTGACAGATCTAACAAGTGACTTGTAGTTTGAAAGCATATGGCACAGATTTCAACCCCACCAATGCAAAAGCTCAGTCAGTAATTTCCATACTACAGCAGAACTCCAAGCTGCAAGGTAGTAAAAAAGCACGTGCATCTAAAATATAATTGTGCCTCATCAACATGAATTTGGTATGGCCTGCAATGACAAAACTATTATTTTTATTTTAATAAAGTTGATGACTTGCCAAATGGAATATAGTTTTAAACCATCACATTTGTTAGTGATGAACACATGCACAACATCCATTGCACATAAACACAAAGGAGATAGAGAATTGGCATTGCCATCAGCTGAATAACATGTTCTTGCTGAATGGTGGCAGAGCTTTTAAGACCTCTCATGAAAATTTATGGAATTTTCACAAATGGGTAATAGATTTCCTACATTTCATCCCATACACTCTGGTAGTCATCAGCATTTGGCAGTGTGCCCAGGATTTAACGGAACTGGTGCTAGTTTCAAGGAGGTAAAGATCAAAGACTTCTATAGAATAGTCACTTCTTTGATGTCAAGAGTGAAAATAACTGCAGTTAGGACTACTGTATCTACCAGAAAATGCTTCTGACTGCATGTTTGGAGCACAATCTGATAACTGTTGTCAGCAGGTATGTACTAAAACATGCAAGTTTTCAGGCTTCATTGGAAATCACAGATAATGTTTTAAACAAACAGCTTTGATGTCCGGTGTTACACTTTTGCTATAAAATAATATTATTTCAATTGTTGTAGTTCTGTATAATACACACTGTTCCAAGTAAACATTTTAAAAGCTGATAAATAATCTGTACTTTACAATATAGCCTTTTCTCATGAAGGAAACTTGCTTGTTTTGTTTTGAAAATGGCTGAAAAGTGCTGACAAGAGCTAAGAAAATTGCCTGGTTTTCCAGTTCAAGAGACAACTTTAAAAAGAATTACATTACATAGCCCTAAAGTGATTGAAAGGGATGTTATTTGCTCTCTTTTGCAGAAAGTCGTCTTTTGTTACCTATGACATATCAGACTGATTCACTTGGTATTCTTTGCCATTAATAAACATATGCTTTAAATAATTTTCCAGTGCATTAGTAAAATAAAATTCATATTCCTGAAAATAATTCCTAAAATAATATTCCTGGATCTAGGACTGCTACTTCATTTCTTCCTAGCAATAAAAAGTTTGGGTTGATGTTGAAATCATACCTTCTCTGAATCCTAAACATGACATTCCATTCTTCTGGGCCGTGAAGAGCAGCTGACAAAACCAAAAAACTGTTCCGATGAATGTTTATGAAATTCTGAATTCTTTTGGAAAACTGTTCTTCTCCTGTCATAAGCAAGTCTTGAATGTCTGACAGTATAAATGCAACACCTATTGAAGAAATTGATGTGAATGTACACATCATGGCAGTAATGTGATTTAAGTTCTCACCACAAACCAGGAAGTAGAATTCTTATTCCACCATTAGTTTAAAAGGCGATGAACAAAACACATGAATGAATTTACATATCTTGACAATGAATTGCAATCATGAGATTTGGCCTAGTCCTTATAGTTCAGGAAAACTTAAGATAAAGGATCTTGTCTACCTGTCTAAGTCATTTTCTGCTCTAAAAAGGAAGGATAGATTTTTCATGTTTGCAGTTTCAGTGATTTCCTGATCAAAGCTGCTCAAGGAACCCTCTCCCTAACTCCTTTGCTACCACCAGGTCTGCAAACTCAACTTGGAAGATGAAAGCCAAGGGCCTTGGGTCACTCTTGTGTTTACAGCCATGAATACTAAAGATCCTGATGGCTGTCTTACATGTTAATGGTGCTCAATGTGTTTGCTCGGTTATAATGAGAATTTACTAAGTTCAGCTGATGATCACCACATCTAGTATAGCTGTTCTACAGTATGTCCAAATAAAGTAAATACCAATGAACGCATTTCATCCCCAGAGTTCTCTGTTGAATCCTCTGATTTACATACAATCACAGCACAGCTCCTTCCACTGTTGCATGACATTCTGACAAGGCAGATTTTATTCAGTTCAGTGTAGCCTACAACAGGGCCTAATCTTGTACCCCATGGGAGTTTATGAGTTTAAAAGCATAAACTTCAAAGTACTGTACCAGAAAGGGAAAAAATCACGGATCCGATTTCTACTGATTCTGAATACCGAACTCTGTGTTGTTGCCTCTGTAGAACTGTAGAAATTTCATGATTCTAAATAAATTTTAAAGGGTTATTTTTAAAACATGATCTCAGCCAACAAGTTAGAAATATTTAAAGCATTGTCTGAATGATTACAGATAGAACTTTAGCATCATTGTTTAGAAAAATATTTTTTATTCCACTTGCAATAAAAAACTGAAATGTTAATTAAACTTTTTCAGTTAATGAGATTTTGAAATACTTGCATTGGAAGTTATCAAACAATGGCAATTTTGTATGCAGCCATTTCAGTTTGCCTCAGGAAACTCTTGCATAATACATAAAGAAGCGCAAACATTTTACAGTCTATTTTTGTAAGATGTGCTAAAGGAGGATTTACAGAAGTGAGGAACATACGGTAGTGTGTTTCTATGATTCCAGTTAATTAGACTGCATTATTTTCACAGATGTCAGCATTTCATTTAGAAGATAGTTCAGAACATCTGTATGGGACATGATTTTCTTTAAAGCTTTTTGACAGAATGCAATCCACTCAGGAAAACTAGAACATTGCACTATGCAATATAATCATCTACAGAATGGAGCGGGTTTGGATATATTTCTCAGCCTGCAAAAAGCATTTCTGCAGTATGTTCTACAGAAGCTGCTCAAATATATTTTAAAGGTTAAATCATGGAATCCTTTTTAGCTAATAACGTGTTCTTTAACCTAGACATTTAAAATGTAGCCAACCTGCCTATACAGGGAAGAGTACAAAATAAAGTCAGGCTAGCAAGTGAATCCTGAAGGAGACAGTAACCAGAAATGTTATGTTTTATTGGTCTGGAGAGGGAACACTCAATGACAGCTGCTTATGAGGTATAATTACAATTTTGGAAAAACTCTCTTCTTCAAAGCCACTACTGACAGTGAATTATTTAATGCACAAATATAAAATAACAGCTATGAGAAAAGAATAGCCGTACAGGGAAGAGAAACTCATAACCAAAACTGATACAAAGCACTACCTTTGTAAGAAAAGCCATCTTAAGATTTGTATTCAGCTGTTTCCATGGTGTTGCTCACTGAGAGTCCTTACTAACAGCAGCAGTTTTGAGTAGAGCTGGGGCTCATATTAGTAAGAATGAATTATGCTGGTAGAGCTGATGAGATCACTGCCCTCCAATACCTCTCACCATATTATGGATTAAGTTGCTCTTGAAGCAGTTCCCAAACTGGAACAGCTTACAGGCCATCATGCCAAGACAAGCATGCAAATAAAAATAGGCTTTAAACTGAGGTGATGCAGGAATTATTTCAATACCATTCACCCATTTATACAGCAGAGATGGGGTGATAACCTTGTCAGCCAAGCTAGTATAAGATATTTTTGCTTGTGAATCAAAGCCCTCTTGCCTCTAAATTCTCTCCAGCTGGCATGAAATTTGCCTCAGCTGCAGAAACTAATTACCAGCTCCTTGACATACCCTTTCACTTTACTGGGGAACAGCCTAGGCTGCTGATATTAAGAGATATAAATCCATATCTGTAAGAATCACTATTTTAAACTGACCAGCACACTTACTAGTAATAGTCTACCCCAGTGTTGATACTGTATAGTAGAAAATCAAGCGCTTAGGGAGAAATCCAGAAAATTAAAAAAGAAATCTGATGGAATTATTTATAGTGCTAATAGAAAGCAGCATCAGTGCAGTACAAAAATGATGAGTCAGGAGGACAATCCTAAAGCAACATAACCCAGAACAGCAAGTGGCAGGAATACTAAATAGGTATGGAAGCAGCTAGGAAAAAAGACACACACACACACACACACAAAAAAAAAAAAAAGGAACCAGTGCTATAGTGGAAGTAACTTCAGAGTAATATCACTGTTTTATCCTCAAAAAACTATATTAATTGGTAGGAACCAGTGCTATAGTGGAAGTAACTTCAGAGTAATATCACTGTTTTATCCTCAAAAAACTATATTAATTGGTATTGAATAAAAAATTTCCATGTATAGAATATAAGAAATGCTTCTTTCAGTGTTTCTTAGCGAGTCAGATGCTGCTCTTAGTAAGTGGTGGTGTACCTGCAGAGCTGTACTCATAATAACTGTTGTTACCCATCTTGGCTGTTCCTGCCCACCACTTTCTGCCATTTTTTTCAAGGGTTTAGTGGTTCTGCAGTGAACTCTCAGGTGCCACCTTCTGAAAAGCCTGGAAAAAGAAAGATTAAAAATATATTACCTGCTAATTAAGGAGGTGAAATATTTAAGGCACGCAGATCCATTAAAGATCTGATTAAAAACCAGGGCACTGTCCAATTCCCCAGAATTTACACAGATGCCCACTAACACTGAACTAATTTAAGATAGCAGTTAGGTACCTAAACAGCTTTAAAGAATCTGCATCTGAGAACAGGGAGAGCAGCATGAAGAATAAATTACTTCAGAAAAACATTGCTAAAAGCACTTTAAACGAGTAAAGAGCATCTACCCTGTTTTGAAAGGGTATGTTTGCCACCGTGTATGTTTTACACTAAGATAATTTTGGGAAGGCTGCTCTGGGCCTTCTGCCAGGCCCGGAGCAGCCTGCCATGCTGTGGGCCTGAGCACTAGCTCTTTCCATGTGTGTTTGTATTTTACTCTTTTGAAAATACTCTTGGATATCTATCTGCCTTGGCAGGCGTTGCTATTTCAGCAGGGCTCTTGTGGTGCAGTTGGGGACACTGAAGCTGCGCGGCAAGAGCCTGTGGCAGCCTAGGGGCTGAGACGCACCTCACCTCACAGCCCCTCACCTCACAGCCCAGCCCTGAGGCGCCTGCCTGTGGAATGGTGGCACTGCGTGCCACGCCGGCCGGGCTCGTTTCCACAAAACCTTTGTGCCAGTCGGTTCCCAGTGTAAGTTTTAACCTGGCCTCTCCCCGTTTTCAAAGCCTGGTAAGGCACGAAAATTAAATCCTTGCGAGGCCGCCTGGTAAGGCTGGGCAGCGGGCGGGGACTCCCCGCCCCGCGTTTCCCGCCTTCCGGGCCCCGCGGCACCTCAGCGCCGCCGCCGGGCGCGGAGCCCTCAGGGGGCACCGGGTCGCGTACGGTGGGGCCGTCCCCTGGCCGCCGCCGCTGCCCCTTACCGGGGACGTGCAGCAGCTGAAACCAGCTTCGCCTCACAGGTCTGAGAATGAAGAGATGGCAGGCAAAAGCTCCCACCGGCCAAACGAAGCGCGCATACCTCACTGCTAAGAAAGTCAGTCAATGTAATAAGTAACTAAAGGTAATTTGCTGATCAACCAAGTTAAGCAAGAGGAACGAACCCATTGTGGTGGTCTTAAAACCTTCCTATTTAACAAGAAGAGACACGTCCACAATGTTATCTTGCTACACCAAACGTGGGAACGTCCTGTCTGACAAGAAACCACAGTAACAGAAGCAGCAGAGGGGCGTCCTGAAGATGTCAGAAGCGACCTTGGTGAAGATAAAAAGAGCTGCTCAGCTTGCTTGAATTTGCACGCCGTTGGTGGAGCAGGAGACTCCCCAGCTACCCAGCGCTGTTTTGCTTACTTGTCGCTTGCTTTAATAAATCAAATTTTCTAATTGGCCAGTCTCTGTCATTTAATTGGACAGGTAAAATATAACAACTCAGGCTTCGGTGGGAGGTGAGGAAGCACCGAGGCCGCTGCCTTTCTGCCGGCCTGCTTGACTCCTGTCCACCGCTCTGCGTTTCCCTGCAGCGTGTGGGGACTGGCTTCTGCTGCTGAAAACCCTGCCATCTCCTCAGCGTCCCCATAAAAGTCTTCCAGAAGCTTGGTGTTGGCCTGAGAGACTGCTGCTGCTGCGGAAGTATAGATTGTGTGACATTTTTAAGATGATTGAAGGGACAAACATGTGGAAGGACATCTGCCAGAACAAGTGGGTGTTATGAACAATGGTGGTAATAAGTCTGCTTTTGCATAGGAAAAGATCTTGAGGGAATGTTTTTAATGGACAGCTAATTCTGCAGCTATTTCTGGGGAAGAATATTCCAAATTATGTTCTGTGATACCCTAAATATAGAAGCTACACAGTACAAAAATGTGAAAGCAAGAAACAGCACCAGTTTTACTGAAAGCAAAGTACTAAGAATGTTGGAGCTTCTTTTTTTGTCACGTACAAGGAAACAGTTCTTCTTTTACATGGTAAAGAAGAGCTGGAGTGCAGAATCATTAAAAGTACTGAAAAAGAGCATTGGTTTATAGCTCTGCTCTTCACCCAGTATGTGACTCTAGACTCAACCCTATCTACTGAAACGAGTACTTTTACTGAAAATCTGATACTGTAGTAAAAGCTTTTCCTTTTAAAACTCTTAGAGCATTTTAAAATAGAAAAAAAAATCTCCTTTCTGTATTAAAAATAATACATTGAAATAGCAAATTGTCTGGTGTGCTTAGAAATAATTAGAAATCTTAATGATTAAAATATTACTCTCTGTTTCAGACAAGAAGTGGATTCACATCTGGTTTCCTACTTGTGTCAAGCCCACCCAAGTTACAGTTAAGCCTCACTGCAAGGGAGCGGAAATGTCATGTTACTTTTGATAGTAAGTCAAATATTTCTAATACTGAATTTTTAAATTTCTGTGGAGTGTAAATGTGAATGTCAGGATATTCAAGGAAAATAACAGATGTATGAGGTATCCCAGCTGCAGTGTTCTGGAGGCCTGTGACAGGACCAACAAACTGTGAAGCTGTTTCCTGTAACACAGTGGAGCCAGATGCTCTGACTGCATACAAAAATCAGGGGTTTAAGAGCATCAGGAATTATTTAAAAATGCAATTATAAAATAATAAGGCAGTTTATGATGAGGATTGATGATTCCACTGACATCTGCCAACATGAAGTTTGAATTCATGCACACTATGAATGAATTTGTGTTTCAGTACTGGAGAAATCCCAAGGGTAAAGAGTAGGAACCGTTTTGTTGTAGTGGTTATACTTCATTTATAACACTATACTGTATTTGAATTAATATTTTGGAATATGTCTAATATGTATATGCATTAATTGAATTACAACAATTCAGATGGAGAAAAATAATAGGAAGGAATAGAAAGACGATTCACAGTGTAAATATTTTTAACAGGTGAGTAGATTTTTGTCTCCTTCAGTGTAATACAGTTAGAAATGCACGGTACATAAAAGAAAGGATAAATTATTACATTTGGAAAAAAAAATTACACAGAAATTTAAATACTGGATTCAGGCTCCTGGATACCAGCAGATGCCTTTTTCCCTGATAGCCATCCGTCATACATGAAGTTGGACACTCCCCGTACCCCACAACTCAAAATACTCACTTGAGATGCATCCAAGTAAAATGACGGGTAAGTGTGGGACAATGAGGAAAACCAAAACCTTAACAGAAACTGCATCCTGTCAGTATTTTGACTCCAGCTGTTACATTTTAACTTGCATAAATTCTGTGCAGCTGAATTGCAGTTGGCAAGAAGTTATACTGGAAACTTAGTTGAATGTATTTCTGCCTGTCATTACATTTGACATAGTTCATATTTGAAATAAACATAGGACTCCTTCCAAGTTTGAAAGTTCTAAGGGGAATGCACCCCACCACCTCCTGTGTAAGAGCCACCCCAGCCTAACACTCCTCTGGCTCAAGCCAAGCTTATGCAGTGGGACATGCTAAGCCCTTGAACTACAAACTGCTCAAGGGGCAATTCTGGTAGTAGTTTGTTTTGCAATGCTATTTGAGTCTGAAGCGCACTACATGACTTGGCTTTCTCTTTTTATGAGCCTAATGCCAGACAGCCCATTAAATAGAGCTTGGATTTCAAGCAAATAGTTTTTTCTGGATTGTGTATTCTTCAGAGCATTCTTACCCCCAGCAGTTTAGCTTCCAACATGTGACTTTGAGGGATCCTGTGCTATCCGCTATTATGAACTAAATTTACTACTTAGTTATGTCTGCTGTGACAGTTTCTGACATTTTGCTAGTCTTAGCTTTAAATCTCAAAAGCATTCCTTTTCCACGTACCTACATGGTGCATTTCACATATAGGTGAAGCTGCAAGAGAGAGAAAGGACAGGGCTGTGTCTGGGAGCATATTAAATAACCCCTGGGAGCGGAGCAGACAACCCCATTTAGGCAGGAATAGAAAGATCTTGGGATTAGAACGCCCATATGATAAAGATAATGGCTAAAGTACGTGAATGAATAACTAATTTATGACAAGGCAAAATCTTTCACCAAGTTAGTGTTTTCCTGAGCTCTCAGGCCACATCCTGCATGTTCTAAGTCAGCACCATTTTTTTTGTAGCGCAGTTACAAGGGTATCTTCCTTCCGTATAAATTTTTATATGAGAACTGCTTTTTCATCTTCACACACATCACCTGTCTTGTTCTCTGATGACATGATCCAAGAAAAAGTTTTTTCCTTTTAAAGGAGAAAAAGGTGAAGTTCCACTAAACAGACAGAAAAGGAAAGAACACTTTTTTTTGCAATTTACAGAGCAGATAAAAAATGATGGTAGCAGTTCACAAGTTCAATGAAGTACAACAACTCAGCATTTAAGTTACACGTAGGATTTATTATTTTCTGTCATACAGAAATCAACTAAGAATCTTTAGTATGTAGCATGGGGAAGAAAGCTTGTGGGACTATGCAACCATACAGAGATTCTGGAAATAGAAACTGTTCACAAGGAGTCATTTGGAAATATAGTTAACTGAGGCCCCAGCTAATTTTCTAGGTTTGAAAAGCAAGCGGGCGAAAAACATGCAAGCATTCACTTCTGAGAGTTTAACACCCTCCTCTCACTCTTCCAAAGACTGAGTGGTCAGGATATTCTAGGACCATAAAGCCATGGACTACAGGTAGTTACTCAAACTTTTATCCAAATGCATCCCATTATACATATATAGAGTTAATCTTGATTAGTAGAACATGATAATCCAGAATACGGAGACTGAAGTTTCCTCTACCACACAATAGAGGAGGATGTTTTGTTACAGGTAAGAAAAAGGACATTTTGTTATCTTTGTTATCTACAGAGATCTTCTGGATCTTTGTAAGATCCACCTTGACTTACAGGGGGATCTCATGTTCATGTACATGAAAATTACCTCAGTCTATGAAGATAACAAAAAGTTTTTACAGTGCCTACACTGAATCTGGCATGTACATATGGGTTGTCCTGTGTATATGGCTCTTAACCACATTGATATAATTCTACTGAGAGGCAGGATGCCATGCTGCACTCAAAAGAGGGGTATTAAAAGAAGTGAAGAACTAAAACTATTTCATTAAACACAAGTGTAAGAAAATCACACAAATGACTAAATAAGGAATGCATAAATGAGGATGCTGTAGATTTACGTAATTTGGTGAGATCAGTCTCAAAACTGGCTTATACATTTAGAAAGTAAGTTACATGAGCCCAAATTTTTACTCTGGTTACTAGTCTTTCTGTTCGGACAGTGAAAACTATTCTGATCTTTATAAATGTTTATCTGATACCACTCAATAATTTCAGAGGGAGCTAAGAAAAAGTCAGAGTTGCTTTTACTTGTGTGCATAAATATAAAACCTGATGGATTACCAGGGTAATCAGGCTCAAATCCCCAAATTTGTAGATGTAAGCCTCTGTTCAGGTTCACTAGAATACGCACTCACCCTAATCCAGTTAAGTCATCTTCTGTTAACATACAAATGCTATTTTGGCCATCTATGTCCTTGTAAATATAGCTAGTTACTGAGTTATAGTCACCCACCCTCCGCCCCCCCCCCCCAAATATTGAGGCTTCAGTTATTGAAGATCTGATCAGTATTCATATTTTACTGCAATAGCAAAAGATCTTTTGTTGCATGTAATGCAAAAAGTTAGATTTCTTAGGACTTTGATTTTAACGAAACAGTCTTCTGAGCTGGGAACTTCAACAATAAATAGAGGAGAACAGAGAAGCCACTTAATGGAATTCCATTATTAATTATTTCATAGTTTAACTGCGTCCAGATGGTTCACCAGGATTAGAACCTCATTACGTTGAGTACCATATCAAAACACAAGTATGCACAGTGCCTGCCCCCAGTGCAAGTTCCATTATGTTTTCTGAAAAGTGAACTTTAACCTGAAAGGCAATCTGCAAATGTTTAAGTGAATTCGCTCCCATGTTTGCAGAACTGTGACCTAATTGACTATACAGTATGGATTGCAAAGCAAAAGGAAGGTCAAATGCAAGAAATAAACAGGTGTGTGTGTGTGTGTGCATGCACTGTATAGCTTTTTAAGTTATTAGTTACCAAAGGTTAAATTAAACCCCAACAAACCAACCCAGTATTTTTTCCCAGTTGATAGCCACTTATATAAATCACTTCTGTCTGCTAGAGGTTTACTTCCATTATACACATACACAGTAGCCGTCGATGGGAAGCTTGGTTTTAAATTAGCCAAAGAATAGTTTTAGCTGTATTTTTTCCAAAATTGAACACATTCAGGCTTATTTTTCAAAACCAGCATATATAGCTTGTGTTCAAGAGGTAGAGCTGAAAACCAGTATGGATTTTCTGCAAGAGACGAAAGCTTCTTAATTATACTGGATTTCAAATCTAAAAGCCCGTTTCCCTGGAATCATCCCTTATAACAAAGCTGCTACTTCTCATTCTGTCTTTTGTCCTCAGTTCCTCTGTAGTCCTGGCAAGAATGTAATCTATCAATGTACAAATGTTAAATCACCCCAGTCATGAAATATTAACAGAATGCATACAGTTATGACTCCTAAATTGAAGTCTTTCTAGCTGCAATTTGTCACGTCTACAATTGTACAATGTTACTAGTAGAGTAAAACTAGAAAATTATGAAATAGATATATTGGAAAAATTGCATTTCTAGTACATGCATTTAATATAGGTAAGGCCTGAACCTGCTTCAGATGAGGTCAACAGGAGTTTCTCCTTTGATGTTACTGGAAGCAAAATAATTCTAAATGTCTTAGTTCTGAGCAACAGATGAACAACATAATAGCAGTTTTTAATTCCTTCATGCAAAGGCTTAAATTTTTTGGAGCAAAGTAGAATGAACATGCTACTAATTATTTTCCAGATGGAAATAATATATCTTCAAAGTTTTAAAGCAGTCTCTTACAGTCTGTACCTAGAGCAGATACATTAATCGTTCTCCTTCCACTAGTTCCTCCAAAATAATAACAAAATTTGCAAACTCAAAAATGCAGTATAATTTTGAAATACCATAAAACCTTAAGAAGTAAATGGGGAATAAAATTATTAAATGTGTACATAAGATTATTAAATATGCATATATGATCCAGAACTTAAAAAATATTGCAAGCCATATTTCTTTTACTTCATTACTAATCTTTTGCAACAATACCCAAAGTAGTTTTATTATAACGAGAACAGTTTTATCTCAAATAACTATTTCCTGTGAGCACCGTGTTCTTGCCTGCTGACTTTACTACATTTTACAAGGTATGGACCTTGATAAGGCCCTAGCAACTTTTTAAAATTTGAAGTTGCCCCAGCTTTTAGCAGGCAATTGGACTAGAGACCTTTGGAAGTCCCTTCAAGCATGCATTTTTCTGTAGTTCTAGGATTTTTCTGTAATTTTTCTGTAATTCTGTGATTCTACATCAAGGTTTTCTAAGAGAAAGAGTGGTGAATATACAGAGTGACCTTTCTACTACCCCTCCCACAAACGCAGACATTTGTCTTTTCTTATGCTTTTACCTGATTACTTTTGGTAGCAGACCAGACTGCCTGCTGATCTCATTTCATGCATAGTTATCTCTCCTGATCTTCACTTTAGCTCTCAGTCTCCTAATTTCTTTTCCTATGCTATATAAATATAGTATAATTTCATGGCTTTAAAAAACAAAACAAAATATATAATTAACTGATGTACTTTTCTAACTGTTGCCTCTCTCTTATTGGTTAAGCTGAGTTTCCTTCCTGCAATTCTGTCATATTCTACCAAACTGGCATGTGCTTGCCCTTCTTTCTGAGGAAGCCAATTATTTTGATCACAGTCCCTAAGAACATGTTCTTAACCAGCCTCAAAACTGTTATTTTATACTCATCTGTCTTGTGGTCCATCTTCAACGAAGCCAATGGTGCATTTTTCCTTATATCCTGTCATCCTCATTTGACTCCTGTCACCATCTTTGTTTTCCATTGCATCCCTAATTATCTTTTTGAGCAGATCATTTGGAAGAACCTCCACTTTCCTTAGTTTCCTGCAGGGTTCCCAGTGTTTGGGCTCCATTTCCTTCTCCTCTTTTCCCTCTGCAATACGTCTGTCAGTGATTTATTCCACAAATACTATCTTATCTAGCATCTATATGTGAAAAAGCTGCAGAGCTGCTTCTTCAGTCTAGACACTACCTTTCTAAGCAAAAAATGTAATTATGCCTATTGACATCACCTTTTGGAGGTCTAGCCTATTTTAAACTTAATACAGCCATACATGTGAAACATCCTTATTTTTCAATTTCATAACATGTCATTCAACATAGGCAAAACCAGGGTCATTATCTTAAAACTCTAATTTCCATGTCCTCTCCTCTCCTCTAAATATCACTAAATTTCTTGTAGGATACAAACATCTTTACCCATTCATTCACATAACTATCTCATGTAGGCTGTCAGTATCACCTTTTGACTGCAACATTATCTTCTCAGGTTTTGACAAAGCTATTTCACTGCTCTTACTCATTCAAAATACTACTGCAAAGGTAAATCCTTAAACGTTATTTTGACTATGCCATCTCTTTCTTTAGTTTCTTCACTGATGCCCTTTAACTGTTTCATGAGATGTACATACCTTGTCTTTACTTTAGAGGTCATCCAGGACCTTTTAATCACTATTCACTTGGAGCCCATGACATTAGTTTTGTTTCTATATGAAGTTTTCAAACACACCTTTATCCATTCTCTCATGTTTTGCAGAAAAGGCAAAACAGTAGCAAAAACACTGTCAGGGGGCATGAGCTGGACTCCAGAGAACTCAAGTGACTGATACTATTTAACTTGAACACCTTCCTGAATGAGGGACTAATAAAGAAGGTCAAACAGAAAGAGTTTAGATGGCACACAGGGCTCGTCAGGAAAATAGATCCTTAGCTCTCTCCTTATCCAGCCTCCAAATCTCACCCTCCGATTTCCCCTTCTCATAATACATACAGAGGAAAAAACTTACAG
This sequence comes from Falco cherrug, assembly GCF_023634085.1. Lineage (NCBI taxonomy): Eukaryota > Metazoa > Chordata > Aves > Falconiformes > Falconidae > Falco > Falco cherrug. The sequence continues at coordinate 16,736,827 of NC_073708.1, forward strand.
TATTTAAATGGATGGTATGCTGGAACCATTGCTAATCAGCTAGACAAATATTGACACTCTCATTTTACTTTCCCATCCTTTTTTTTTTTTTTTGTCTTAACTTGGATTATAACCACTCTGTGGGAAGTCTTTGTTTTTGTTCTGTGTTTGTACAATGTCTAGCCAGTGGGATGCTAGTCTCATTAAGCCTCACAGGCGCTTTGGTAACGCGAATTAAAAACAATACTGCTTTCTATTCTTGCTACTTCTACAGAGACGATTTGGCTGTGGGAAGCTGAATTCTATGGCTGCATATGTACCAACTGAACAATACACCAAATCCTAATCACTGATCAACCGCAACATTATTAAAGGAATTGCAATGACATAATTGGGGACTTCAGAAGCTAATTTAATTTTCATACAACAGGAAAAGTAAATGCAAAGTAAAAACAATTAAAAAACCTCTATAGGACAAACGTGGAACTCTGTGTGCCACTTTTCAGTAAGAAGTTAAAAATACGTATTTTTAACATAAAGCAAAAGTAAAGTAAAAGTAGACAAAAGGAAGCCTTCTTTCACTTTCTGTCACTTTTCCTAATCCTTTTATCTTCTCCCTTCCATCATTTCAGTTTATTTTATTTAGCATGTGAATGCCCACTACCAGGACATCACCAGAATTTTAAAGTTGATTAAACTTTATTGTAAACAACTTCTAGTCTTTTACTCAGAAACTAAGAAAACAGCATTCCTCAGCCTTCTGTAAGAGCTTCTCTAGAGTTTCATTTTTTACTATGGCTAATACTATAGTTTTCATTTATCCAAAAGATTATCCACTATTGATATACCTGGTAAACTTAAAGGCAAAAAATAGGTTTTCTTGATTATTTGCACTTCTAAAGGTTCTTCTAAATTCCTCAATATGAAGACTGGGGTAAATACAACATACTACATTTAAAATATTCTGAATTATAATATCTCAGACTATTTATGCTGCTAAAAGCTAAATGAGTAGGGAAAAGATTTTTATTATGAGACCGAACATCTTCCCCGAGTTCAGACTCCTGCTTCTTCACTGACATGAAGAGAAAGGAAGGCTTTCCTTTTTTTTTCCCCTGCCTTGATATTAAGAATGAGATAAAATTCTTCCTCTATTTATTTTGGGGAAAATAAAACATCACATTTACTTCTGTATCAGAAGTTCAAAAAAGTGGCTTTCTAGATAAAATTATGTTGCCTCAGAGCTCTTGATTTTGTCAGGTCCAAAGATAAGACAAGTTGTAACTTCTTTAGTTGTGTGCTTGGGCAACGTCATATTTCCACAGAACCAAGAGTTTCTGACTATGAACAGAATGAAATGAAGTTTCTAAAGAAAATTAAGGTGCACCGTTGGAATTGTGCAAAAGCTTGCAAAACTGACCATATTATCAGTGGTTACAGACAGCTTAAGTTGTGTACTTATCTTAGTTTTAACAAAAACAAACAAAAATGTTAGTGGCCTTTTACTGCCATATGGCACCCACTTCTGAAGGCACTTCTGTTAATGAGTAAGAAGAGATAGAATACTTCCTGTTTAGATTTTAAGCTATGTGAAAGTCAAGCCCTGCTATTCTATAAAGTAAATATCTTAGAGGGCCTAACCTTTCAGGGAAAAAAACCCTGTATGTTTCAGGAGGAGACCTGGTAAGAATTGCAAATAGTTTCTCACTCCCTTCATCCCCCATCAAATAAAACAATAAACAGTCCTATCCACACCCAAATTAATAGCCAAAAGCAGCAGAATGAGCAATACTGAGAAGTATATCCTATTTCACTCTTAGTCGGAAGAATGGTTATGTTGACATTTAGTCTCAATATAAAAGCTACACTAGAGGTATTAATGAAAATGCAGGAATCCCATTAGCCCTCAAAAAAATGTAGCATCTATGAGAACAAACAAAACCAAATTCCTGAGAATCTTGCTATGCCTCAGACAGCATCAGAAGGGTGCAAGTGTAACGAATTGAAGCCTGCAGACAATTCTAGTCAATGTCAGACTTCTGATGTATTGCTGACCATGACTTCGGACTGAGATATACTGTTGGAGGTATCAGACATACTGGTTTTTAGAACAGGAGCAGCATTCTACCAACTACTCTAAATTAATGGATTATGCCATTAAAAATGTTTACTTAAATATGTGCATTTCCAAGAAAGAAACAGTGCTCTTCCTATAGCACAGACTCTCTGAAGTCTTACATTTAAAGGAAAGACAAATTTATTGGAAACTTCTAAACAAAACAACCCAGAAATACAAAAATCAAATCTGGAAGAAACAGATGAAACAAGCTGCTCATACTAATAAGGCCCAAGGTAGATTCATATTGTAACTTTTATCTTTGAACATAAGTATATGTTTCCGTCATCTAAAGCAGCGTCGGCACATGTCACCTTCTGACACAACCATTCTGAATTTTTATTGTTGTAAAATGAAGTCACCATATATAGAGAGGGGGAAAAAGGAGGGGAATAGCTCTACTAATTGTGCACTAATCTTTAAATTCTTTCTCAATGAGAATATTAAATGTCAGAAAGAAAGATAAAAGGGAGGGTGGAAACCAAGATTTTTCTTTCATGTCATCTAATTTTTCTAACAATTCTAGAAAATACGTGCTCAGAGTTCATTTTTAGAAAAGACATACATTTAAGTCTTGAAAAATTATTGTACTTGTGATTAAATCTAGATTATAAATTAACATATTTACCTCATTATATCAGAAAGATTGCCTCAGTATCAAGAATTGCTTGTTCTTGACTGATGCAGTATTTCATTATTGTATGGAAACAACTCATCAAAAATAGATTTGGGGAATGGGTTGGAGTTCAGTTGCAAACAGCTGATCACCTTAATGATGGGTTTCCAGTTCAAGAATTGTCCATTCCCCTTGAGGGGACGAACAGTCTTCAGATGAAAAGCTTGCCACTGTAATGCTTGCTGAAGAATCATCAAGTGGAGACATTAGTTCAGTCCACCTACTGAATGTGTCAACTTGTGAGGTACCCTGAGGATTTGAACCATCCCGAGCCAGAAACAGTGTCTGATTGATAAGACATTGTGCTAAGTTAAGGTCTTCAGGAACAGAGTTTTTGAAACCTATATTTGAGTCCTGCTCAGATAACAATTGCCTGAGAAGAGTCCAGTCCTGTTCTGCAAACTGCTGATCTTCAAAATCCACATCTAGAACTGCTGTTTCTGAATCCATCCTCTGCTCAATTGCTTCTCCAACATCCATCTCATATATTGGAGAAAGGGTTTTTGAAGGCCGATGCTCATACATGCAGGTTTGTGCCATTGTGTCATAATCATCTATGTCTCCTGAAATAATTCACAATACTGTACAATGTAAAAATTGCAGATGATCCTCCCCTCAGGGCTGTGTAGAGCAAAATTTAACTCATTCAGGAAGGACAATCCAACCAGGTTAAAAAAGGGGGGATGGAGGGTTATACAAAATTGACAAAAATCGAGGCATTTATTTCCTATATAAAAAACAAGGTATGATTTATAAATTAAGCAGCAATCACCACTGGTAATTAACAATAACCTCCATAATTAAGTTTCTGATACAGAAAATGACAATGTAAATATACACTTAATGTACATGAAATTTCTCATTTACTACAAAAATTAAATTTAGACCAGGAGGTGCATGGAGGGAATTAATAGAGAATGATTACTGAATGGTGACTTAAGCTATGTCAGCTTAGAAGATAATTAAAACCAAAATTGTTTATCCACAGGCTTATTTCTACACTGCACATGCAAGGGCAGTTGCAGGCAAGGGCAAGCAAACTTAAAAAAAAAAAAGTACAACTTTTAATGTCTTCTTGTTCTGTGGTCTGGCTGAACATAGATCATCATCAGCATTTCATTGCTCTTGAATACACAATAGTTGTAATCAACACTATTGTATATTTTTGATGGGATAAACAGACTGAATTATTGGTATAAAGAAGACAAAACACAAAACTAGACAAGTGTTCATCTGGCTACATAAAACAAATTAGAACTTTTCTGTATATAAGCATTAGTTCTAAGTATAATCTCTCTTATAGGAAATAAGCTTTTACTGGTAAAATTTAGAATTTTAGACATCTCACAAGCTCTAAATCAAAGTTCAGACCTGCTCCCACTGATGTATATGGCAAATATTCAGTTATATTCAGTGGGAGAAGGATTCAGACTTGTGTATAATATATAAATAAATTACAACAATAATGCATATAGCTGTTCAGGTAAACAGTTCAGTGCGCTTTAGTTAAGGTTATTACTGTAGTTATTGCACATCCCATTCACACATACTATATGGTGTCAAGCAGACAAAACAAATACTAAGATTCCATCAAAAGCTGATGCTGTCAATGTTAGATTGGATCAAAAATAACTGAAGTACAGACAACTGCATCCAATCTTTCCTTTAGCATTACATAAAATCTCTTTTCTTGTAGTCAAGTTTCTCATTGAACAGCAGGGTATTGACGGATATTTCAAACAGAAGCATTCTCTACCCAAATGAAATACTTAAAAATATTTAAATTTAATATAGTTTCAGCCAAAATTACTCCAGTTCAGGATTCAATCCCAGACAAATTGCCAAAGCTTTCTCTATTAATTTGTTTTTGAATGACTGAATGTTTCTACTTCTGTACATTACCTGGAAGTAAATCAGTATTAGCGCATTCAGTAGTTGCTGGTTGACTGTCTCTCACTTGATCTTCCTGAGTCAGTATCTGATTCTTACTGGCTTCTACAGGTTTTGCAGAGCTGCTCTTTTGAACATCAGAAGTAGTTTCTCTCTGATGAAGATCCAAATGACATGGTCTTTCTTGAGATTTTGCATCATTGTCTAGGTATTTATTGCACTGGTGAAATTCACTAGCCACCTCATTCTTCATATTTACTTTTTGATTTTCTCCTGGACACAGACTAGCTGCTGAATACACTTTCTCTGGGCAATTTTGTCCAGTCACTGAAGCACCTTGATTCTCCTTCCCTGGGATTTCAGTGCTGTGAAGATGTAGGAGAGGACTTTCACTTTTATCAAGTCTGTTGTCTCTATCCTTATGCTGTTTACCATCCAGGAATCCATCTTCAATTTCCAGTGAGTATCTTGAATAAACAGTCTTTCCATGGTGCTCTTGAGAAACATTGTCAAATACTTCTGAAGGAGTAAGAGAATCTACTGAATGCTGACGTGAAGTATGAGTTTCCACTCTATCATCAGATCCCAATTCTTCACATTCATCTACTGAAAGTAGAACAGATCGTTTGAAATTCTTAGTTTTAGAAAATTCCTGACTTGCAGTATCATTTTCTGTTGCGTCTTCAAAAGCCAAATTATCAATTCCTTGGAACTGTTGAGTGGGAACATCTGATGGAGGAAAGTTTTCTACAACATTCTCTGCTTCAGATCTGTCATCTTCTGTTTCATCAGCAGAAGAAGAAACTTGGTCTGCTTCCTGAGTAAACTGTGCATTACCAAAAGCAGAACTTTTGCTTTCTCTAATATTGGTCCTTGCACTTTCCTGATGGGACCAAATTTCAGGTCTTTTTCTTGGTATTTCATCATCACTCGTTGAATTAACACGGAAGAGATCAGAACCCTCTTTTTTCATTTTCACTTCTATTCTTAGGCTGCTGTCATAGATTTTTAATTCCTCAGGTGTACTTGTGTCGCTGCTGCTTCTTCCAAGAAAATCGTGGCATAACATGGTGCTGCATTTAGAAATGCCTCTTTCATTAGATCCTTCATCATCCTGAGAGCCTCCAGCATCATAATCTTCTGATCTTGGTTTTATGTCATCAGAGGATGTGGTCGCACTGCCAGTATCTGATTCAGGACTCTCTTTTGGATCTAGTGCACCAGTACTCCAGTGATCCACAAAGGGAATTTCTGCATTTTCATGGTTTTCTGACATTTCTGTAGGATCTGTAGGCTCTGTGTAACTAGGTGAACATTTTTCTGTTATTTGTTCTGTGGAACATTCTGAAACATCATCTAAATCTGCTGTCCCTGATTGGTATTCAGTCAAGGCTGATGTATCACATAGCTCATCAGCTGTAAGAAATCCCTTCATATGAATCTGAGGAGAGGATGTCTCATCCTCTTTATTGGTTATCATACTGGAAAAGCTTGGTAAAGCATTTCCACTGTAGTTAAGACCTGTTTCAGAGTTTAGTTTATCACTTTGTTCAGTACAAAGTTTTGCTGCTTTTGAATGTTCCACCAGTTCTCCTGACGTAGTAGCCTTTTGATTGGTATCCTTGGAAAAGTCTGAGTATCCATCACTGGAGGACTCTGCATGACAGTGAAATTCAGCTGTATTATCATCATCTTTCTCTCTATCTTCAATCTGTTTAATTCCAGTCTGATCTCCACAGATTTGTCTTGCTTCCGTTTCATTTTGCAGTGAAACATGCAGTTTAGAAATAGTTTCTTCTGTAATTAGAGGAGATGATTCGGACTGTATTTTGTATTCCACATTTTCAGAAGGATCTGGTAATTTCTGTTTATTGGGTTGACAGGATGCCAGAAGTTTATCTTCACTGCTACTTTCCATCACTGATTTTAAAGATTCACTCTGCTCTGCAGAATAGCATTCATTATTGCCACGAAGCTGACCTGCCACAGCATCAGCTGTGTTTTGTTCAAGTTTCTGTCCTGAACTTCTGTGCTCAGAGGTGTGCACATTCTTCTGGACAACAGGAGATTCACTCCTTGAATGTTTTTGGGCAGAGGACTGAGATTTTATTACAGAGTGCCCAGCTGTTTTCGGTTTGGGGTCTTTACTATTCACAATCTCTGCGTGCTTTGACGGAGGCAGAGTTTTAGGTGTTATTTTTGCAGTGGCTTTTGCTACAGGCGTTTGCGACTGCTTAACACTCTTCTTCTTGGCTGAAGGATGTTTTTCTGAGAGTGTTGTCTCAGCCAGATGTTGTAACACATTTTTTTCTTCATTATGTTTTGGAGACATTCCTGATTTCAGTGAATTTGGCGATTCCCCCTGAGGTCCTAACAAACAGTAAAAAACCAGACTATAAAGATTGTATACGCCAGTCAAAGCATAGTCACCAAATTAATGTTAGGGTTTATGTTGAGATACAAGCTACTCAGCTTTTTCAAGGGATTTAAAGCTTGTTAAAGAATCAAGAATTGAGATCTTAAATAGCAGACAAAAATACCATCTTGCATTTACATGCCACCTTTAAAACTAGAGCATTTCATAGACTATATATATAAAGGAATTCAACCTGTAACTGAAGCAGTCATCACTGCAGTAGAAAGCAGCAGCTGTCTCATAGTGCATAGAAACACTGAACAGTAGAAACACTGCACAGCAACTTAGCATAGGAAGTGATGAGTACTATATTCAATTTATATTGTGGAGGAAATGAAAGTAGGCAGAAAATAATTACATTAGTTATAATGTGATTAGAGTACCAGAATTAATGTCCCTGCTCAGTCAGAAAATATTGCAAGATCTTTAATGACCACAAATTGACAGGACCTGTGTTTTCTGTATAATAATGCATTTAAGATAATGTAACTTAAATATTCTACACTCTCCCCCCAGTAAGTGCTAAGTCCAAATGGGATTTAAAAGAGTTCCATCCTTAACACCTTGTATATTTATAAAGCAGGGTTTCCCCTCTGTGGTCTACAATGTCATTTCCCACACTTGATACAAATAGCTGTTGATACCAAGTATTTTGTTTGTGGGGTGGGCCAGTATCTGGAGTGCTGCTGCTAGAGGGGGGGGATCACCAAAACAGGGAAGCATGGAATAACAGTTCATGAAGGAGTCTGTAGTCAAGATCTTTGATGCATATTATAAGTGTTTGACCTACAGAATTTCTGTTGAACTCAGTCATGGTTCCAAATGCAGAAGTGCACAGGATCAGTAAATAAAAGACTGCAAAGCAGATTAGACAAGCAGAAGAAAATGCCAATTGGCAATGAAGACCATCTTTTAAATATTTTGAAGATGACACAAATTCATTTGCATTTTACAGTTTAGGATTATCACCAAAGGGAAAACATGGAAAATAAACAGAATTGTTCATAAGATTTTGCCAAATGCTTGTGCTAAACTAAAAAAAAGACAAAGCTTTGCATAATAATGGCAAACTGTTTCATTGCCGTATGAAACTTTACCTTGGTTCTTGGGAGAATTGGTAGGTGTGTTTTGAGCCTTTTGCTGTGCTGCAGAATTGCTACTCACATTGCCTTTTTTCTTTAGAACAGCTTGTACATTTTGTTCATTACACCCTTTTCCAGTTGATTTTTTTGTCAGACTGCAAAGAAATTATATCCATTACTTCCAAGCTTAAGATCTAGCAATGTTTAATTACACAAGCAATATATCTTTTAATATGCATGCATATATAAACATAGAAAATGCAACCTAAAAGGTATACTTTTTGAAAATAAAACCTGTATGTGTATATTTTTTTTATATATATATATATACCCACACACATAAAAAAAATGACCCATTTCACAATGCTTCAGCTGTCTTCCTGTCCGGTTCAGTCTAAGCTATCCCAGAAACGGTAAGTTTACAACACCTTGTGTAGTCATTAGCTGTTCCAGTATGCAGAATTCTGAATGACCTATAACAATTTTAAAATCATTAGCATGAAACAACCCAACACAAAAGCAAACCAATTTTATTTTACAGCTATGTTTCCAATAGCTAACTCAAATTGTTTTGCTAATAACGTGCGATAGACAACCATTCCCAGATTATAAAGAACACATTGACTTAACAGTATGCTTAACAGTTCACTTTTTTCACATACACACACATGTGCATGCACACACACACATATATATGTATATGTAAAACAGCATGCTGATTTCTAACATACCCGCTTGTTGTGACATTGGCCTCAGGCTCAGTCTTTTTTTTTTTGGTGGTGACTCCATTTGATGTCTTCACAGATGACTTTGTTTTCACTATTGTAAAGTAAATTCGAAGTTAATTATAGGGGAAAACATGTAAGTACTGAAAAAAATTCTAATATGTGAAGATCAGCTATTGAAAACAGCATAGATACTAAACTTGCAAAACTTTTACCATTTTATATTGCTATCAGTTGATCATAAAATAAAGTCAGTTAACAGAGGAAAAAGATTAATATTCTTATCTCAAGTTAATATTCATGTACAGGGGAAGAAGGTGACTTATCAATCTATAGTAGATTTTTTTAAAGCTTCCCTGGCTGGTTGTTAGTGTGTGACCAGCCTGGGACAAATCAGAAGGGGACTTTTAAGGGAAAAAAAAAAATAAATAATTACCAGTTTGTTTTTTCCCTTCCTCTACCAGTTTATCCTCTTTAGGTCCCTCTGACTGTTCACTGGTAGTCTGGATATCTATGTTTGAGTTTGCTGACTTGCTGGAAGTTGCTGCCACAGTCACTAAGGACGGAGATTCCTTCCCTGTGGTTTTTTTCAGTGGTTTTGTTTTGATCTGTGTGCTTGAGGTTACTGTCAGCACTTTAGGTCTGGCACCTGCAGTTTTTCCTTCATGGTTCTTTAGTCCTTTGCCACTTCCTGAATTTTTTTGTCCACTTGCAGATGATGTCTTTTCTATATCTTGCTTGGTAAGCATGCTTTCAGCCTTCACATTTCCATTATTTTCTATTTTTGTCTTTATAACAGCTCTAGCCTTTGGTGAAGCAGCCTTTTCCCCAGGTTTTGAATCCTTAGTAATCTTGGAAACTATTTTTTTGCCATCTTTCCCCTTTGCATCCTCATGCTTTGAAGCCTTATTAACAGTGTTTCTATTGGTGCTGGATGTATGTCCAGATGCTCCTAATCCATCAGATTTCATTTTATCCTGATTAGTGGAAGAATCTCCCCAGCTATCTTTCTTGCTGTGTTCTGTCCAGGAAGTATTCCTTATATTGGCAGATTCAGTAAGAGATTTGTTTAGCTAGAAAAAAAAGCATAAAGGGAAAAAAAAAAAAAAGACATATAACACCAAACTATCCATAATCTTTCATTTCTGAAACACAATTACTTTTTTAGTACCACATGAATCTAAAGCAGCAAGATTCATTATATAAATAATTTTTTAAAGATTATATTTTAGCTCAGATTGCTGGCTTTCAAAGATACAGAATGCCTAGTGAACCTCCTGTGAAATACTGCTCTATATAGAGAAAATAGAAATATCTAAGTAGAGTTTCACTTTTACTTTGGACAAATTACTCTAATATTTATTTATATTATTAGTGTCTGCTGAAGTAAGATAACTGAGTTATATGTGCGTATTTTCCAATGAGGAATAAAGACTATGAATTATTACAAACATAACTCCCACAATTAATTTATAATATGTATGATCTTTTTAACAATTACCAACAGTGTATCCACAGATACGTGGCAATATTTATTCTTTCTCTCAAGTAAAGATATATACTGAAACATAAGAATTAAGTGCATGAAAGGGAAGCATTGTGATACCAAGTGTCATTACAATATGTCCAAGATTGTCAAATCACATGAAACCCATACTGGTTTTCTACTAAGTCGTAATGTAGTTTTGAGTGTGAATCTCAAAGTGTTGAGGGCACTAAAAAATATTTTATTCAGGGCAGTGGGTGTAACAGACCCATTGCCATAGTGGCTTGTGATAATAGCAGAGATTCATTAGCTCAGTGGCAAACCATTTACTCTGGGAAACATCAGTTTCATTATGTAGCAACAAGGGAATGTGAGATACTGAAAACAAATTCCTGTCTTTTATTTGAGCTTATCTGTTTGAAAATGTAGCAGAGCATGGGCTGAGTCCTAATAAGTTTCCAGTAATGGACATAACAGTTCACAACAGCAAATTAATATTTAATTTAAAACACATGATGAAAATAGTTTTGTTTGCGTGCTTCTGAGTATTTTTAATGTTTGGATCTAAAAGTTTACCTGAGAACTGCTGAATACAGGTTTTTTGCCAAGCCTTCGGTCATCACCTTTGTCAAATGCAGCTGTAAAAGGAACAAGCAGTTTATTTACTATTTAGCAGGAAAGGCGGCAGACAGAAAACAATCCAGCCTACTCAATTAACATAGTCTGAAATCAGAAAGCAGTTATTTGTGTCCTGTAATTATTCTAGGAAGGCTAATTTTGGTGACATGGCAAATATTAAGTGGAAATGCATGGTTTTATGTTCAGAACAAAAAATGTGGTGTCTGTGATGAGGTCACATGGCCATAAGCAAGTTGTTTAACTCTTCTGTTTCCCTATTTCCACAGTAAGACACACTTCTGTTTATCCAGGCTTAGCTCACTTCAAGCTTGCAGTGCACTGAGACCTTTGAAAGTGTACACTATTTAAAGAAAAAAAAAAAAAAAAGACCTTCAAATTTAGAGTACTAATGACTTTTAAGTGATGTACTGTAATTTATAGCATATTTACTTATACTATTTAAATAAGAAATTAATTATATTATGTTAGTTTTCAGAAGTGGTAAAGCCAAAATATCTAAATGTACACAGTAAGATCATAGCGCCTCGTTAGATAGCATGCAGTGTAATGTCATGAGAGTTATCCCTGTGATTGTCATGTGGAATTGTCAGGCAGTGAATGCCTTTTTTTTTTTTGCTTGTCTACTCTGGGAGGGAAGCATTTTTCAATAAAGCCTTTAAATCAATTGCGCTTGTAGAATACAAAAAGGATATTTATAGACACTGTACAGGCCCAGAATCAATAAGGTTTCGTTTTTGTTTGTATTAATATTTCAGCTGAAAAAAGGTTTTACAAAAAATGTATTAAAATTTTTTAAGCATTTAGTGCCTTATGTTCTGACATAGTATTTTTACACAGACACTTTTTTTGTATGTATAACACAAACAAAAATTCTGCTGGATTCTTATTGAAAATACAAAAAATAATTTTATATAGGTCTGTAAAAATCACACAAAAGGTATACTGAAAATGGCACCCCAGGGATCTAATCCTTTTTCTAGCAATGACTCTGCACATTAATACATACCAATATATTAAGACAAAATCCATATAAACTTGTGCCTAAGAAAACACAAGACATGTTGTGAATGAAAAAACCCATAATATCATCTGTCTTCTTTTGGCATTTTTCCTCTATTATAGCATTCTAATTCTATATAGGTTAAATCTCTAGAAGATAAAGCACCACCAGAAATCTTTAAGATGATAGTTGATTTAAGTTATCCTAGATATATTTCACTGGAAGATTAACATTTGTCTACCAGTGTTGTGTGATTGCTTTGCCTGCAATTAAAAACAGATAACCTATACAAACATTTCAGCCTGTCTATTTATATATAAATTATATGATAGCTCTGATTATAATTTAATCTAAAAGAAAACAAAACAGTTTCTGGCAAGATGGAGTTTGGACAACGAAGGCACACCTTAGTCTTAAATATTTTTTTGTATTGAAAGCACTTAGTGCGAAGCAGCCTAAACATTATTTACAATAAGGACACGATCCTCCTAAAAATAAACCACCCCAAAACAAAAAACCCTACCCTTGTTTCTAAAGCCAGCTGCTCAGCTTCTGAAGGATTTTATAATCCAGAAAGAAATCAGAAACCTATTTTATACAGTAGCAGTGAGATGCTGATTACATCCCTAAATCATGCTTAAAGACTGTCACTGCATCTTTCTCTCAGCATGTAATTTAGAATAAAATTTTCATCTGCTTGTAGATGTAAACAATTTTGTAACTATTGTATTTAGCTATTAATGTCTTTAACAGAAAGGACACCAAAATGTTTATTCCTTCTTTGATTGAAAAGCGATTTGATTTTAGAGAAGTCTTCAACACATTCTTTTGTTTTATAACACTGTACTGTCAAACCTAATATTCAACCATAACCTGAACTCCATCGTCAGTTCCACAGCCTCAGAATACTTGTGTATTTCAAAACAAAGAAACATTCAGAACAAAACCTCTCTTTTTGTTGGAAGTGCTGCCTGTTAAAATTTTGAGAGATCACTATGCAGCTCCTTAGGGGCTCTCTGCAGTAGCATACACAATATCACAATCCCAGTCAACTGTGAAGTCAAGCTATCTGCATTTACTCACAGTGCATGAGAGAAGCAATATGCAAAAGACAAGCAATATTCATACATTATGGAGAAAACAACAAAGGACAGAAAACGAATTCGTAGAACGGATAATCTGCTTTGTGCAAATTTAATTCATCCACAGTGCTTATCTCCTTAAAAATGAGACAGATAAGGTTTTTAATCCTACTGCAGTATTTTCAATGATTTAGAGTAGCTGTAAACAAGAACAGAATCAATCTACATGGTTTTGGTCCCTATTCTATCCATGCCTAAAAAGAAAAGCAGGGGAGGTTTTACACAGAAAATGACTTACAGATTTCCATGTTTGAAACTAGCTAAGCATGCTATCATGCTTCTATTCTAAAACACCACTTCAAAAACCTACAGCATCACAAATTTTGCTTTAGTTTCTATCTGGATCCACAATACGACTTACGTTTTATCTACTAAACAGATTGCTAAAAAATTCTAATGCCATTTGACGCCAGACATACCTGCTTGTATTTTTTGTTGATGGTCTGGCCTCATCAGCTTCCAGCCTTCTGTGTGACGAACAGCATAAAAAGACTGAACCAGGAAGACCCAGAGCTTATCACGCAGAGCCTGGATCTTGCACGTAAAACCCTGTGTTCAAGTAACAAATCAGCAGCTGGTGAGGGGCATATTGTCATAGCAACCAGTCATTATTCCTTTCAGAATCTACTTACTCCCTAAGCTAGATCAATGATGTCATCACTTATATTTTATAATGGTCTGGTAGATAGAGATGGTGTTTTTTAAGGATTATTGCCCACCACAGTAATTTTTACAATACTTTTAAGCCAAGGCATACTACAGCACTAGAAAACATCACATTGATTCCCCCCTCCCCCCCCTTTTTTTTTTAAATGAACCCCATAATAGCTCTTTACTGTCAGTTGTGTCACAACAAGGTCAAATACTCTAGGGAAAAATAATATATCTGATTAAATTTTCATTGCTTTACCAAGGAGATCTACAATAGCACCAGATTGCAGTAATTCATTTTGCATTTATTTTTTATTCTTTGTCATACTATTTATGAATTATACCCAGCATTACAGTCAATAACAGCTTAAATATAATTATTCAGATTGTGCTGATATACATAGCATGTTACACACATGGAGACTGATGCCTTCCCCCGATCCAAAAAGCTAGATCCAGAGGCAGCCCTTGCTTCAGAGGACAGTCTTAAATAAAAGCAAATGTAGCTGTGACTTTTACAAAAAGAGGGGCAAAGATACATAGAAAGAGAACAAGCTCTCCTCTCCTGTAAGTTTAAGGTAATGCAACATTTTGGTAAGTTTTTCTCATCACAAATTTAAAGCAATAGTAAAGATCAGCAGAGCGGTGGTGCCTGTGGGACTTACCAGTAATATACAATAACTTTTCTATTGCCATAGATAGGGTTTCTCTTTATAAAGGAAAAATGTGTTAATATCCAGTAAACAAATGCCAACATTTTCTGCACTTCCAACAGGACCTTGGATTTATGCAGATGCTTTGCTGTGTGACCCCCGTTGCTGAACTGAGCCACATGAGCTCAAACTGTATCATCTGATTTGAACCATTACATGAAACAATACCAGAACAGTTTTTCCTGTAAACACTGCACATTGAAAAACCTACCATCTCCTTCACATTTGTGGAGTCCAACAATGTATCCACAGCTACAAGAAGAAAGCAGCTATTTTCATTATTAATACTTTTTTCAATTGCATTAAAAATTAGTTCTAGAAGGTCAGGTTTGCTGCTCATTGCTTGTGCCTGAGAAAACAACAAAAGGCAGCTGTTTAAAACAAAAGAATGTACTTCATATGCAAAAGCATTATTAAGCAGAGAGGATCTGCTAACACGCTGTGCAGGAGGTATTCCAAAACTGAGCATCTTCCTTTGTATCCATTCCGTAACCCCACCCCTCTCCAGGTCTCTAGCAAATCATCCTGAGGCCTCTCGCTAACCCATAGGAACAAGCACACTGTGATGAATTTGCAGCCACATTTAACTCCAGATTCAAAGACAAAACGTTTTAACATCTCCCTATTATTTTTTTTAATCCTCTATACATATTAAAAAAAAATCTTTCATGGGAGAAATGAACCAGCTAGATGACTAAGTATGTTCTCCCAGCATGTGCAGCACTGGCACATTCTTGCCACTTGCAACAAAAATCAGTGTAAGTTTCAGTATACTGCTAATACTCATAATCATTCTTGTAAGTAGATGCTGTTTGTTCTAGGGGTCCGAAAGCTTTTTCAAAGTTGATGTATATATTTATTTATCTCTTTCCAACACAGAAGCTGTCCCAGTAAATTAACTGGAACTTTTGCTTAACTGAGGCACATAACCTGACCGCAATATCAACCCTGTGTATCAGAATATTAATGCACTTTAAAACAACACTGAAAAAAAACCCCCATACCACCACCAGAAGCACCTTAGCACTGCCTAATGTTGTTTTTTTAATTATTTTCCCTAGAATTGCACTTTAAAGCAAAAGTTGAAACTATTTTGATTAGCCTGAACTATCCAAACTGTGATATAATTCAATTCATCTGGAAGCATACAATATCTGGAGAGCACTTTTACCTGCAATAAAATAGAGAAGCCTTCACTTTGTACTATGTGTAGGAAGTTTGCCACAATAAATGTTACACATTCTTCTTGTAGCCTAGATGCCAAGGCCACAGCTGTCTCTGTCCATTTCACTTGGGGAAGACTATTGATCAGCCGGTCACTCTCCATCAAAATGAAGGCAGCATTCTTGTGGTTCTTAAAATAAAGCCAGAAATTAGCCTGTTGCCAAGTAATCACCTAAAGAATTGTTGCTTGTAAAATACCTTCTGTTTGGTTACTGAGCACTTATGTAAGGATCCAATCATTTACTTATTTCTCTTCTTTAAGTAAAATTGGATTTTCATAATTTTGAACATTATATCTACCTTTGAAACTAAAGCAGAAAGAAAAAACCTACTGCTTCTGTTTTGCCTGCTGAAGTTAGGCAATAAATTTTTCTGTAGCATTTTTTCAACTGTGTATCATTACACACTGCAGTCCTGAACAAAATAAGGCAAATGTTAACTGGAGAAACTGAATAGAGAAAAACCTCTTAGGTACTGAAAGATGTAATAAATTCTCAAATAAAATGGGTAAGCGAAAGCTTTAGGCGAGTGTGGATGGCCTAGCACTTGGGATACATAAATTTCCAAGCATTTTCATAGTTATGAAACCTTTTGCTTTATTTAAAGGAGTCAGACATCAAGTACTTGTCTTCCCAGATGGAGTTTTAACTGAACTTACTCTTTGTTGCCTAACATTTCTCAAGAAATGTATTCTGCTTATAGTTACATTTAAAACAAGCAAATAGATTTGCTAATATTTATTTCCCTGTTCTGTGCCTTTGGTTCTTTTGTGGATTGCGTCACCATGGTACCTGAGGGCAACTTCTACTGGCTAACATATCACTTAAAGAGAACCTGCAATTTATTGTTATCCATATTAGAATGGATTGAAAGCTCTACTCAACATGACCTAGCAGGTCACTGATAAATTATGCAGTAAGATCAGTAACAATGGAGAAAACAACAATTCAGATAAATATTTGACACAAAAACCCCTACTGTAAATTCAAGTTATAATAATGTTTGTTCCATGCAAAGAAGAAAGCAGGAAGGGTTTTCAACATGAATATTATAGATAAAACATAAAATCTGGCCAGCCATTGTTCAACTACATTTTTTTTATTTCACTCATCTGTGGGCAAACCCAGTTTGCCTCTATGCATATAAGGTAAATTAAGGATAAAGTATATGTTTATGGTTTGAACTTGCTTCCACTGGACTCAATTACAAGCTTTTTGAATTGTCCAGAATTCAGCCCTTGCTCACAAGGCAATAAGCCTTGACTTCCATTAGATACTTCCAGTGAAATACAAAATGCCTTCATTGACTTCTAATTACATCTGCACTCTGTAGGAGTGGCTCTACCTGAATTTTACTTCTCTTTTGTATTTTTTTCCTAACCATTCTAAAATAGAATCCACTTATCTAAAAAACCCAATAATTTTCTTGCATGTAGTTGAGACACCAGGGATGAATACCTGAACAGTGTTTTAAACTGCACTCCCATTTTAATGTTTCTGTGTTCATCATTGTGGCTTCCAAGAGATTTACCAATCAGCAATTTCCTTTTCTTTACACCTTTTCTTCCTCTGAAGGGCTGCCCCACATTAACTAGGTTTTATATTTCCAAGACTGGTAAATGAAAGGATCGGTAGAATCATACTGTTTAACTGGGTGTAACTGGCTATAATAGCAGCAAAGAGGATCGTAAAACATACAGTAGCCCCTGCAAAATTACTGTTGGACCTTTTCTTTCTTCCTCAGGCAGCCTTCAGCATTTTTGCAGATGGTGAAAAACCCCACTGGGAATTCCACAAGTTTTTGGACTAGGAGTCTTAAGAGTTCAGGGTTAAATGATCACTCACCAGAACTGTTCTGTGGGCAGAAGAGGCTTATGCTTTATTTTTTCATTTTGCAATTCTAAAATCTTTCCAGCCTCCAGTCCATAAAATACTGGTGAATTTTGCAAAGACACACCAACACAAATTTGAAATCCATAAAATGGGAACCAAAACACACTTTAGTCCAGACTGCAAAAATCTACCAGAGAAGCTGGGTACATAGCTGGACCAGTACCAAGTACCCACAGTGCCACTATGATTCTGCAAATGCTGGTAGCTTAAAGGTAGCTCATGTATTTCAACACAAACTCTAAGCACAGCATCTTCATATGTCATAGACACAGAGGGGAAGGCAGGCCTGAAGTGGCTTAGGTTCACCTTTAAACTGGCCTGATAATGTTGCACAAGGGAGCCTGCATAGCCTAGAGCTGTGTCTACATATACTCTTGGCTACAGTACTCACCTCAGCTAAGTTTGGAGATAGGGGGTGGTGTTAACTATGAACATCTGTAGATCAAAATGAACTGGTCTATAATCCTGAAAACATTACTTAAAACTTCTCAAATATTTATACAACATATGACATACAAAGCTATGTATATATTCTAGGAACAGCTGAGTATACTGATCTAATGTAATAGCAGAATACCTAGTATGTTAAGAGCTATAGCTACTATCTTTATTCTGTTAGAAATTATGCATTGTGGCAGAAGGACTGTTCAGGTTTCATAACTGTGGATACTCTGAAACTTCTCTTGGTATAGCCACATAGCTCTGAAACCTTGTTTTTCAAACTTTCACCTGAATATGCAGTAGCAACTCCCACGCACAGCTGACCTGCTGGCCTCAGCACTGGATGGGATAAGTACTCCATCAAAGAAGTGCTGAGAATAACCAGCCCCAAGAAGCCTTCACAGCCCTTTCAGTGAGGGACAATTCTTGGCCAGAACCATTTCAGAGTGCTTCTCTTGAACTAGGGGTATGTTTGGCAGTATGGGTAGCTGTATCTGAGCTGCTTAGCTTGGATAACAAGTAACAGAGACATGGGGACAAGGACTTCAGCGTGAGATATACAAGATGTTACATGCTTAGTCTGGTGTGTGCCAGAACCAAAATCATCCTGTGAATGTTACCTGAGCTAGTTATAGTAAATTTTGTGTATGCCAGTCTACATTACAGCCATACATGTACAGTCCTGCTTAGCAGCAGCTATGCAGGTTTACCTTTAGTTCCTGTGCATATTCCTTATATCTCTGTTACAATTCAGTGCATTTACAGGCTAATTAATGGATCAAATTCCTGTTAACAGGTCTAGTTCAATTCAGTTACCTTAAGGCAACTCTGAGTGTAGTTTAACACAAAAACACAGTTAGAAAGTACTTAAGTTTAGGTAGATCTAAATTGGAAGAATGTAAGTATGTGCCACAAAAAATGAATGCTGAGCTTTGAGGGAACCAATTCCATAGTGTTACTGGGGAAGCAGAAGATATGTATACTATACTGTTACTTTATTTTTGAAAAGTCAGCTTGTCTGTAAACAAATGGCTTGTGATCACTGATATCCAGTTATCACCTGAAGACTGATAAAGTAGCGCATTTTTTACGAATTAGAATATAGTCAAAAAGGAAAAGGCAATCACCAATGACATATGCCACCACCTAACATCAAAATCGATACAGCAATTCCCTGTTCTTCACTACCCAATACATAATGCTGTGCTATGATGTCATGGCTGTGTTTCATAAACTTATTTTGCATTATTACTGGACTTAGATGTGATTGTCACTAGACTGTGTGCCATAAAGCATAGCAACGACATCTGCACATCAAAATCTGGTTTTAAATTGTTATTTTAATGGGAACTTTTACATAGTAGAACTGTACTACAGATTTAAAATACTATATTTGTTATTTCTTAAATTACATTGTAGAGCTAAATAAGGAAAAATTTACATTGCTCTGTTTTTATATAAACCACACTATACACTACTTACCAAAGAGTTAATCAACATAAGAAGACAGTTGTTCTGAAGTTCAGTAGGTAAATTGGCAAAGCTTCTCTCTGACAAACATTTTGCGAAATGTTTTCCTACCCATCTGTTGAAAAGAGAGCCTTTCTTAGGTAAGGAAGATGAAATCTGTTCTATCTTCACTTGTTAGCAAAAGTGAAACCTCTAAAGTATTGCAAAGAAAAAAAATGTTTAAAATGAATATTTTTTATGCCAAAATAAACTAAATCCTGCAAAATAAAATAATTTCAACAGAAAGCAAAGAAATGAAAACCATAAATGATAATTTATTTTATTTTACTTACTTCATGCAAGCAGCATATAGCTTTTCCACTCCCAATGAATGAGCAATAGCCATGCATTCTAGTACAGGTTGCTGTTTCCCAGGAACAGGCTGGAGTTGTTAGCAAATTATCACAATTATTGTACATTCTTACTTACAGAAACTGTACAGAAGTACAAATATTTAGTTCAAACAGAAGTACTGTTAGCTACTACGGTATTTAAGTTTGTTTGCCTTTATGCAGAATAGGGAAGTCAACTGCTTCCACATGTGTCAATAAGGTCATGTTCAGCTAGTGAGCCTAATGCATGAAAATTCTCAACTCTAAGCAGCTGTTTGTTTTTAAACTAATTTTATTTGAACAGAAATATTTTCTAAATATATGCCCATGAAATATGATATGCCAATATATGGTATTTCTGTATTCCTATTAAGAACAATTATATATACAATGGAACATATTAAATTATACTCCATGTAATTTAATATATTGAATTAATCATGTGGCATACTGCTTTTCATCAGTTGTAGTTTACAAGTTTCTATAAATAGGTGGATGATACCACAGGCCTTACTCCCATCATCAATCCTAGTGCATTGAGAAGATTTACACATAAGAATAGGGCCCATTGACTTAAGGTAACAGCTTGATCACACAGTTAATTATCTTGCAAATATGATGTGTAAGTAATAGAATCAAAATTCTTCTTAGGCTTCACAGCTCACAAGGTAGCATGAGAACAGACATACCTTTTGGAAAAAATTGCAGTAATCTCTTTTCAAAACGTAGATAGCTACTTCTTTCAGCCCATCTAGCCCGTACATATCTGCAATGCCTAATATGCGACTAAAGAGAAAGCAGTAGCAAGAGGAATAAAAAATCATTTTGATATATGCATTTTGCTTACAAGAAAATTTGCATGCTAATTTCACGTCTTTGTTCAGTCAGAATTTACTGTAGAGATTGATAATCAAGTGTGAAAATTGCCAAAGAACTATCTTTGGACAGAAACATGTATTGACCTAATAATAATCTCCCAACCACCGAGTTCAGACTATGTAAGAGTAAGCCTCAGCCACGGGCTGAGAAACTGTTTAAAAAGACTCAGTTTCTCTATTTTAAGAGTAGCAAATGAAAAAGATATTTGTGCCAGTAGACTTCTTGCCATTTTTAAGTTTTTTTCCAAGGATTACCTAAAATGTTACTGATGAAATCATATCTGAGAATTATGTCCCTTCCAAATATGCAAAAGCACAGTGAGCAAACTACTAATTATTTTATAGAATAATAAATAACATTGTTTTATTTTCTGTATTGATTAGTTACCTAAATCTTGACATTGGGGCATATTGTAAACAATTCTGTATTTTTATTTTAGATAGATAAGCTTTGAACAACAATTTCTAACATTAAGAAATCATAGTATTTTAATGTTTAGTGGCAGACTTCAACAGCTAATATAAATGGTTTCAGGGAAAAATTCACACTCTTCAGAGCTTACTTCAGTAATACAGGATTATGTATAAAACTCTGATTAAACGCTATCCCAGAAGCAAATGCCAATATTTACATTGGTTACTATATATCATTTTTTATGGATCTAGGACTAACTACTTAGCCTTTGCGTCAAAATGATTCTTTAAACATAAATTCCAAATATTAACTGTTACATGTTATCAGACATTGTGTATGTTATTCTGAAAACTAAAAGGAAGGTACAGGCAAATCGGGAATTATTTTGGTTTCACTCTCCTTGTGTAGTATTCCAAAGATGGCTGCCACATCTTTTCCAGTAGCTGTCAAATAAACAAGATTTCTTCAACAGCTTTAATTTTGGAATTTCCTAAAGTATGTTTAGGTGTGATGATCATGATATTTGACATCTTTGTCTTATATATACTACATGAAAAATTTTCCTTTTGACTTTTAACTGAGAAAATACAGAACAAGCACAAACTACAATTAAAACATAATAGAATTTGGCATATACCCAACATCAACTTTGTCTGGGAAGTCCAGAATACCTCCATATATAAAATGCAAGATGATACTCATTTCTACCTGGCTTATGCTGCAAAAAAAAAAGAGAAAATATAAATAAAGACATGTCCAGAATAAAACACACATTTCTTAGCCAAAGTAAGCTGGTCAAAAGGCTGATACATCATTCAGCTGTTCTGTAAATGGAAGGTAAATGATCTGATAAAGTTAAAGCTATTTCCAAGACTACTGCAATGTAGAAGTATCTAAATGGACTATATATCGGGTGAATTATGCTACTCAATAGTCTTGCTGAAACTTTGTAATACTTTAAATCTCTGAAAAGAAGTCATAAGCAACGTAATATTAGTATCTATGTTGTTTACACTGGTAATATGCATAAAGCATTTTTTTATCATCTCCAAGCTCTTTACTAGTAATAATTTTTAAGCAACTATGTATTTAAAAATTGTTTTATAAAATTATTTTTAATTCTTGATTTTGTGATATATTTAAGCTTTTCCCACAATAAAAATACATTTAATAGTTTTATTGCAATGCTAAGGAGGAATGTTGCATCTCAAAATATTTAGAAAATGTCTTTATGCCTAGATTCAGATTAAGAAATATAGAACTGCACACACAGAGTAGTGTTTGCATCCTTGTATCGTCCCAGCACCATAATGCAGAAAGGCACAGAACATCTATTTTAATCCTCTATTTTAAAAGACACATCTCCTGAACAATACATTATATCTTACTTATGTACGTACATCTTGATGTGCAATCTTCAGAACGCACAAGTGCTGTGTACATTAGTATGAATGGAATACAGTCATGCAGATTAAGCTAAGATCCTTTAAAATGTTAGACATGTTTAAGCAACAGACATTGATGACTAAAAACAAAAGGAAAAATCCCCAACGTTGCAATGTGCTAAGAAGCAAAACCAGCACAGTTGTCTCTCTGTATATTAGTACACAAGAGCCATGAAATCAGCAAGTAGGAGTTTCCCCACAGCCTTGACAGCTGTTATCTTCTGCAGAATTTTCATTATTTCAGAGTAAGTCACATGTACTTGATTTATAAGTGTTTAAAAAAGACAGCATGGAAGTCTGTACCAAGAAGAAAACTGAACTAGAAAAAGTAAAATTATGGATATGATTCTTAATAAGAGAAATTATGTGATATTGGCATGAGAATATACTCATATAAAGATTAAGTACTTCTCAGGAGAAAGCCTCTACTGAAAAACAAGGGTGAAAATTTCTTAGCCATGTAGAAATCAATTACAGGGACAGAAGTGTAAATACTGGAGTAACTGTTGACAACCAGCCTCTAAAACATACCATGCATAGCATAAAAGCTAAGGAATCAATGAAAAGTTTATTGTTTTATAAGGATTAGGAAGTTATAACCAGATCAACAGATAACCTTCCTGCTTTGCAGCAGTGTTATTACACTGACAGAAAACTAAAATTATGAAAATATGAGAAAGTTGGCCAAGCAATTTTGTATTAGCACAAAACAATTTTGCAGCACTGTAAGGTACACAGTTCTTTCTGAAGAACGCTTCAGCCAACATCATGCCTGGAGAAAAAAGCTAACATGTACAAGTATCAGTATTAGTTTGCATTTAAAGAAAATTTAATATATTTCAATTCACTTTTCTGATACTGAGAAGAATTAACCTGGCAGACCCCAGTTTATCTATGAAGTCTTAAGTATTCATCCTGTACCGACAGCTCCATTATTTCCAGCTCTCACACAGAAAGCCATTGTGAACAAGCACACTAGTCAATTTTTTTTTAGTGTGATGCTGAAACAGCATTATTAAATACTATTTAAGAACTCCAATTAGTTGTCTTTACATTCTAGATACACACTGTACAAATAAGCATGAAAATAAATTACACTGTTCAGACATTCATAATACTTTTTATGACATGTACAACATGAAGTGAAAGAAGAGAATTGTAAAATAGACAGTGAATACTAAAATATACTCTAGAAAAAAGGATTAGTACTCTTCTGCTGATGAAAAAGATTTTTTCCCTGAACCATCTGACAACATTAACAAATACACTACACATGCTGTTTTATATTTAAGTCAAAACAGTACACAGGAAATCTATCAGGCTGAAGAAAAGTGTCAAGGCAGATTAATCTTCAGTGCTTTATACACAGCACAGTTGTTATATATTTGCAGTTATTTTAAATAGCCTACCTTGCTCCCCTACGACTCGCAAAGACAACACTTACCCTTGAAGAGTGATGTGCTCTTGGGAGCTTTCAGCCCAACTTCCACTCAGCATAGCAGCAAAGTAACTAGATCTGGCACATAAAATGGCCCTAAGAGAGAAAAAGTAAACATTATTCCACTAGATACAAATATTTATTATGAGAGTCTTTGAGAATGTTGACGTAAATCTTTGCCCTTTGTGCATTAAGGTGTCATCTGTATACTGCATGCCTTTTCTTCCAGTATGTTTGGAATTTCAAAGTACGCTACCGAAAAAAAACCACACAGTACTCTAAATTTCTCAGTTAAAGCTTGTTTCTAGTATGACTGACATTCACACAGAGGACATCTATCATCACAAGCATTTTCCTTTTATATAATATAAAATTCAAATTTATTTTTCCTATTTACCAAATAACAATAAATAACCTCATTTATACAGCCCCATTTCAGCCAAATAATTATATCTTGAATTTCTTAAATTCTTTTTATATTACAAAATGTGTATTTATTAGAAGGAAAAGGAAAAATATACAGCTTCTCTTATTTGAAATTGGCTGGCCACCTAGCAGCACATCCTAAAAGTCAAAGAGACTTGATACTAACATATGACACAACAATATGATGTGTGTTTCCAGCACTGTTTAAGAAGAGTTATCAATTACTTCTGTTTAGATTTCTTACTCTTGCATTTTTAAAAGGCATGACTGGCCGTAAAGGGGCTAATTTGATTTACTACTACTTCCAAAGACAATAAAGAAACCCCAGTCCAGTAGCCTGTGTAGCTGAGTATCTCCACCAGTTTCACAGTCTTCAAAAAAAACAGATGAGACCTTTGCAACAGGAGCTTCTTAAGCTGGAAGTGGCAGGGCAGAAAGGAAGAGAAGATAGTGGATAAAAAATGCTTTATGATTCCAGCCTTCCAGATTTATATCAGTTGTAGTGTTAGCCTTTATGTATCTTATCTGGGCTACTGCAGATGTAGACAACATTGTCATACATACAATTTTTTCCTGACTCTTACTAAGCTTCCTATTATTTATAAAATTACTTTATGTCATGTATTTCCTATGGCAGAAAAAGCAAAGTGTTATATTAGGCATGAGAATCCTTTCTTTCACATGTATTTCCTGACTCTTAAAATGTTTTAGAGCACTCTTATTTTGCGTAGGAAGAAGTAAGAAGAATGCTATTTATGGTCTCTTTTCTAGTCATTATGTAGTCTGGAATGTCTCTTCCCTCCTGCTTCAGAAGTCTCAATACTTTAAATTAGGAACTTCTCGCACATTCCTCCTGTGATTCATCCAGCAATAATAATAATGAAGCTTTTACAGAATATGTCATATCTCAGTGAAATATGTCAACACATAAATGGGTATTACATCACAACTTTGAGTATATGAAATTCTGAATACTCTCACGATCTTGTTTTTATACGATACAGTAACAATGGTTTAATGGAGATATGACATACACTATCTCCAATTTGTCACCCTCTTCCAAATAAATTTTAGTAATGAACAGGGCTAAATCAGCTTCAGGGCATAGTTGAAGTGGATTTCAAAGATTTATTTTAAATAACACACCTACTCAGTAGAATATGGACAAGTATGTATTACCTAAATATACACTGATAAAATTTTAACTTATAAAATACATGGAGATACCAAATGAATTTGAAGCAAATTTATCTGTGCTTTCCTACTGTCATGGTTTGTGCCACAGGTTTATTACTGAACAAATTTAATTTTCTCCACTCAGAGCTCTGTAGAATACAACCAGCACTAGGAAGACATAACTTGGCAGCTCTCTCAGAGCACCACTGCTCACACTGTAAAGTCTATTGCAGGTTCATATGACTTCATGAGAAAGTAAGGAATACTGAGATAAGTGGGTGTGAGATAGTGGGGTCTTAAATTGTCTCCTGTTTGAGAACTTCCAAAAAACCCTTAAAATAAGTGAATCATACTGGTGCTTTCACCACAATAATACCGAAAATTAGACTTCCCTTATTGACTCCTACTGTTCACATGATGCAGTACTAAAGCAAGAAAGCCTTGTGCTTGTTTCAGAACATCATTGTTTTCTCTATGGTTTACTGCCATTTTTTTTGGTGCTGGTTAGACTAGTACATTGCTCCAGGCAGTTAAGTGGCCTAAATTAAAGAAGCGCTGCTGACAGAATCTTTTTGTTGAGTTTCTTTCTACATTATTTTCTTCTCAAAGTTGCGGACCTGAGAAAATGTCTTATAGTGCAGACCAGAAGAAACAAACATGCCTAACTACACTACATTCTAGAAATTTAGTATATATCCTAATTCTGTTATTTAGAGAAAATAAAATACTCCCTTCACACTATTATGACAGATGTTCTGTAAAAATATTTGTAATGCCAGTATTGTAACCCCACACACTGGTTTTGTGTTGAGAAAATACAAAAAGTGGAGGGGTTTTATAATCCCTTTCTGCTATTTATGTAATAAAAGGGAACAAAACACAGGCTGTCTAGTTTGCTATCTCAAATGCAAACAGACTCAAATCAAAGGTACAAGGAATGGTACTGACACTTTATTTGCTTTCCCAAGCTACAGAAGTCCAATAAGCCAAAGTTCGTAATGGTGTTGGACTTCAGATCTAATAAAGGCTGTTGACAATCTTTACATCTACATGACTGCAGTAATGAAAGTAAAATCAGATTCTGTATGCAGGTTCTGAAGAGCAGAAAAAACCCTCGTAATTACTGCTACAGAAGTTTTCTACCTGTATGGTAATTTTATTCAGCATTAATAGCTGAATAGTTTATTAACAGATTTTTCATTTTCTTCAGACAGCACAGATTATTTTAAAGAAGGTTAGCAAACAAAATCTACACAGTATTTATACATAAGTGTATACTTATTATATCAGTTTACAATGGCAATCTTAGAAGTGCTAAAATGCCATTGTTTTCACAATAGTTGCCACTAATGAGATAAATTATTTTCATTAGTAACAAAGTATGGCCACTTCTCACATAAGACCTAAAAGCTATTATATGGTTCACAGCTAGATAATAGCACCAGCAATAACTTACTATAGATATACAGTATATATAGATATATAGCAGCATTTTATACTAGAAGGATTTTGGTTGAAAATCTTTACTGTAATACTTACGTACCTGTGAGCTTGAAAATCTTTGCCTTCTATGCAAATATTAATATCTGGACAACAGCACTTATTGTAGAGCATCATTAAGTCTTCTCCTAACACAGATGCAGCTTCTAGTTTCGAATTACCTGCAGATGGAGAGAAATAGCTATTTTCACTCTGTCCAGTGTAGACTGGATTATCAACAGCACACAGACAACTTGATTTTAAAAGAAGAATCTGACATAATGAGATTTTTTAGTATTGCATGTTCAAGCTAGAATTTTTCTTGAAACTTTTTCCAGACCATGCATATTATTTCTCACTTTGACTTGATATATCAGAAATTTGACCAATGCTTCATATTTGATACCTATAGAAGTGCTACAGTTACTCTTTTGTAAGATTATGTAGGCAGCTCATTTTTTCTACAGAGACGTGGTACCTCTGCATTAAAGAAAAGTAGACTCTGAAGAAGTTCAGGGTATTGTAGTGCTACAAGCTTCTGCCTGAACAGATTCGTTGCTTGATCCAATCTTACTGACACAGCTGTATCAGCCATCACCTCTGGTGTAGATGCAGTCACACATTTCCTTGTGTTACTTATCTCACTCACAGTTGTAGCAGGGACAATTCTGAAAGATTCCAAAATCCTCATAAAACAGCAGTGGAACTAGTGTAATTTGCTAGAAAAGGCAAGGAGTAATGGAGGGATTCTGCTCTGTGGAAGTCCTACATGATGAGTACTCAAGTTTGCTGTATTACACAAAAAAAGACAGGACATAATGCAGATGAACATGCCTGATGCCTGACAAATCCTGTCAGATTTATTACGCTAAACATTGGCTGGGAAGTACTTCTGCCAAATTTCTGCAGCAATTCATTTCTTCGAAGTATGAAAAAACGAGGTGGACTGTAGCAAGGAATATCCACGTAAACTGTGTTATAACAATAGCTTTAATCTTTGCCCACATTTTTACATCTGTATAAGTATTTGCATAATTATTTAAAAGAAAAAAAACCAAAATGAACAAACAAAACTATAATTCCAAACCTACCTTCAGTGGCTTTGTTGCTTTCCGCATCAACAACTACTTCCAGAATTTCCTCTTCAATACAAGATGAGCAATCATCTTCTTTCTGCACAGCTCCACTTGGAGTATTCTGATCAACAGGTATTCTTTTAACAGCTCCAAGACAATTTACATTTGTTTGAGTGTTCTGAAGAGTAGCAGTGTTGTTTTCTTTTATTAATTTGGGTTCCAATACCTTTTTCATCATAGCCAGCTCCTCAGCTTCTTTAAGATTTTTATCAGATGAATATACAAGCCTAGAAGTTGACAGCAAGATTACTCCTGTATTTTTTTAATTGATCAAAATAAACAAATAAAAATTGACTTTTATTTGTCTAACATAGTTCATGACCAGAAAACCAAAGCTGGACTCTACAGTGCTTAATAATAAAAACCCCTTTTTAAAACTGTATCTCTGGCAAACTTGCTTTGTCAAGCATTGAAAAAGCATAAACAAGCACTACAAATAAAACGTAGTTATCAGGTTAAAAGGAACAAAGGTTTCTTTCCCTCACTTTGCTTTTTTAATTAAAGGAACTTTTTCCTGCTTTTTATAGCTCATATATTAATACTATAATCATCTACTGGCAAAAGCATAAGCAAACTGTATCACTAACGACTGATTTAGAAATCTTAGTATGACCAAGAAAAGGCATTTGATTGTCCTTTAATATCAAATTTACAAACCCCAAAATATAAAAACCTTCTAACATCAAGGTTACAAGTACAAAACCATAAGACTGGTATAGAGATATAAATGAATGTTATTAGATATAAAAATTTTAATTTCAAAGGAAGTGCTTGAAAGCATGAAAATTTGCAGTTAAGATTACCCAAGAGCTTTCACTTTGCCCATATAGTAATTCCAGCTTCCCCCTTGCCCATCTGTTTCACCAGCTTATTTTTGGCTCAAGATCTGGAAATGCTAACAAAGCCCACAGTCTGTGACTGCAAAGATCTCTTATTTATAGATACTGCACTCCAGCAACTTAATGGAGCCTTAAGAAGTCAATGTAACAGATAACATGATTTATCAGTGGTTTCATACCACATAGATGAAGTTAGCAAAGTTTAACAGAAGAGCTAGTTACTTTGGATTTAGCAGATGTACTTACAGATCTGCATTTAGTCACTCATTCCATGGCAGTTTTTATTGTTAATACTGGGAACAATGTAATTTGACTATGTTATTTGAACACTATCCTCTAGAAGGGCAGAGAAAACATATAAAGAAGTCTTCTTCCTTAAGTCCTGTATTTAAAAGATTGAGTTAGGTAGAATTTTTTTTTTTAAATCTGTGTGATACACGTTCTTACTGAGAGAGAATGACAAGAAACAAGAATGTAGGGAGTGGGAATTTTAATATTTTATTAGATTTGGAAATCAAGGGCCAGGAAAACATTTGACAGGAGTAATAAATTTTTACAGTAGGGTTGGTGGACCCTTTTTATGTGGATTTTTAGGGTTGTTGTACCTATATGTGCTTTCAAAACTTCTAACCTGTGAACTTGGCCTGACCATGTTTTGCTTTTTCTATTTACAGTACTTTCCAACCCAGTGTAACAATAGCATGAGGAAAAGGAAAGTAATAACATGCCATATTACCAAGAACATTAAAAGAACCAGAACAAGGCTGCTTGCTGGAGCAGGGAGATTTTGCAGTTCTTTAGAAAATTCAAGACCATGACTTCCACGCATCACTATGCT
The DNA here is from genome assembly GCF_023634085.1 of Falco cherrug. NCBI lineage: Eukaryota > Metazoa > Chordata > Aves > Falconiformes > Falconidae > Falco > Falco cherrug. Next base: position 16,766,810 of record NC_073708.1, read on the forward strand.
GCTCAGTACTTAACACTTGTGTTTTACAGCTCTGTGGCAGTAGGACTCAAGAACAGAAATTCAGAGTAGAAACCCAATTAACCTAAAGATTTCAAAATTCCACAGTATTCTGAAGTTTTGTCTTCACGTTGTTTCTGCACATTAGATCTTCCAAGAAAGGTCACTTCACACAGAGAATGCCACTACTAGACAAAATGTAATCAATTCCCACTTTATCCCTGCAGCTTCACCAGATGTAAGCAGATACCACAATTACAAAAGTAAACTGGTAATACATAATGAATGTGAAGAACTGCAGAAAGATCTCAAGTAAGGGTTTGTTGAAAGAGAATTGCCATTCAAAACATGTCAGGTTAAATTTGCACTGGAACTTTACTTATTCACCTCTCCGTTGCTGCGGAGCTATTGCATATTCAACATGTAAAGACAGTACTAATTGACTTTGAGGGAGAAAGAAAATTAGCAGCAACAGATACTTTGCTTTGCCATAAATTCATTTTTAAAATATTTTTTGTTTACTTTCTGCCAGCTGCTGAAAAACATATCCATGGGGAATCTGATAAACAAGGCAATGAAGCAACAATCTGGGGATCCTCATGTTGTTTTCAGATAATCCACATAAGAAACCTCAGGAATGCAATTTTATCACTAGGTTGAAGTCATTAAAAATGGCACCCTTACCACAACTAGGAACTCTGTAAATAAACCAAGTGGCATGTTCTTGAACCAGAACTAAGTGGTTCTAGATCAGAAAAAGTTATTCTATTTGAAATAAGTTTTCTTCCTGTAAAAAGTCAAGGAACTTTCATTATTTCAGTTAACATTTAAAATCCAGCCACAGTCCTGGATTCATTACTTCCAGAAATTCAGCAGAGTATTTGTACATTAAGAGTCCTGCTTAATGCAGACTCTAATTTACTACTTTGAAAGACTCATGGAGGCATCCATAATTCAGCTTCACAGACAGCAATAATGACTGTGGCACACCTTTTAGAAAATTCCCTTTATCTCAGTTAAACTCCATTAGATGTTCTTTCTAGAATGGAATGTACTGCAGCTTTCTAGAATGTATTATATCAAAGTTTGCTTGACAACACCCTTGATTTTATAGGCTTATTGCTAAAGGCAGAGTAAGGCTTTCTAGACTGATTTCTGTGGAGTATCAAATGGTGCCTTCTTGCATAGATAAAAGCTAGGGAAATCTTTCATCCACAGCAAAATGCATAGCTTGGACCTTGGAGCTCAGATGTTTTAGTGATAATGTAAAACCATCTTTTTAAAACACAGAGGCCTACTGCAGAATTATGATATGAATGGTTTTTACCATTCCAAACCTCTTGAGCAGGCATTGTTTGATGTGATACCTTAGTTTAGCAAGTTAAAGTGCAAAAGATTACAATTCTATAAAGTTACAAATTTATTTTTTAAATCAGATAGAGGTATCATCAGGAGGTCTTAGAGCTTGACCAGTTTTGAACTGAGTTAAGTATTTACAAGAAAGCAGTTTTCATAGTCATCTGAACAGTCACAGGCAACATAAAAATGTTCCAGTTCTTCCAGTATCCCTAATGGTGGTCAGGATAGAAGTAGTTTGTACTCACTATGACCAAACAGCTTCCTAGTAGAACATACAAGGAGTATGGAGTTACTTTGGTTTTGTAACAACACATAGCCTACTTGGACATCTCAAAATGCTCTTTGAAGAAAAGTATGTACTTTGTGGGTAGTTTGCAAAATACTAAGAAAATGCTAAGTAGCACAACCAAACTTACTTTTGTGGTTCTAAAGATTTCATTCATTGTGTTGTTTTTAAAGGTGTCCTGAAGTTACATAACCTCTCATTCCAAATCAATGAAGCTAAATTATTTGGGAAGGTTCTCAGCCTTAGAGGTCTCTATAAGGCCGACTCCACACAGTCTTGGAAACCATACAGTGTCATTAGAAGAGCAATCGTGCGATTCTGTTCTTGGAACAGCCACAAAGCCATACAGACTAGAATCAGTAAGACATGCTTAACACTCACTAAAAATGTAAAAAACATGCTAACAAAGAATTCCTAAGACGATATTTGGGTTAAAAAAGAATTTTACATTATGATCCACTTCTTTGGTCCTTCAAGTCAAAAGGTACATTTCCTTACTGCAGGCCACACACGCTGTCTGCAAGACTAACAAAAATACCAAACAGAAATCTTTGATGCCACTAATGACCATGGAGACAACACAAATAAGAAGGGAAGTGGGAAAGGGCAGGTTTTATTTTTATGAAATACCATACTCAAAAACACAAGGAACCCATTTTTGTTATTTCCAAGAACAGCAAAAGTCACTGGAAATGACACCATTGTCACCAAACTTCACTGAAAGCTGTTAGGACAGCCTCTCCTATAGTCCCCAAAGTTGCTAACCAAATAAAACTACTCAACTAATTAGGCATCCACCTTTCAAATGCTCCCTACTGCAGCTTCCACTTGCTCTGAGTGAGAGTTCTTCACTGAGAGCACACCTGGAAAGTTACCTGCCATCTTCTCTTTACAAATGTTCTCCTTGAAGTTATACAGACACATACACACACATCACTGATGCTATTAGAGAAGTGCTTTTGAGTTCTTAGCTATTTAAGCAGACAGGATGTTGTACACGTTGTTATAGATAAATTGCATATATGCCCAGATTTGCAGAGCATCAGTAAAAAGATTACAAAGCAGTCCTGAACAAAAGCCATTAATGCCAGGGTAGAGGATATTTTTTTTCTATCTTTATTTTTTTTTTCCTATCAGCTAGCAACACATACTGATTGTTAATGCTAAAGTCTATCAGAAAATCAGAAACTCCTCCATCATAAATACTACGGATATTAAGAAACTGTCTGCACAAAAGTCCAACATATATGAAAAGGTGAAATTCTGCTGTTTGACAGCGCATTAGTTTAACTGCCCTGAAAAAAAGACACTATGGTAACTTTAGAACAGAGAGACAAGTACACATACCCAAAACAGGATACTTACCTGGTAGCATAAGGGATAATACAATTAATGAAAACGGACAAAAAAATAAATGTATTTTTTATTTACAAGTTGTATGGATTGCTGCATGTTATTTTTTATTAGGAACCTCATATAGCACATACCAGAACTTTGTAGTATCATAGAATGGTTTGGGTTAAAGATCATCTAGTTCTAAATCCCTTGCCATGAGCAGGGACATCTTCCACTAGACCAGGTTGCTCAAAGCCCCATCCAGCCTGGCCCTGAACACTTCCAGGGATAAGGCATCCACAGCTTCTCTGGGCAAACCATTCCAGTGCCTCACCACCCTCCTTGTGAAGAATTTCTTCCTTGTATCTAATCTAAACCTACCCTCTTTCAGTTTGAAGCCATTCCCCCTTGTCCTGTCTCTACATGCCCCTGTAAAAAGTCCCTCTCCAGCTTTCCTGTAGGTCCCCGTTAGGTACTGGGAGGCAGCTGTAAGGTCTCCCCAGAGCCTTCTATTCTCCAGGCTGAACAAGCCCAACTCTCTCAGCCTGTCTTCATAGCAGAGGTGCTCCAGCCCTCTGACCATCTTTGTGGCCCGCCTATGGACTTGCCCCAACAGGTCCATGTCCTCCTTACGTTGGAGGCCCCAGAGCTGGATAGAGTACTGCAGGTGGGGTCTCACGAGAGCAGATCAGAGGGGCAGAATCACCTCCCTTGACCAGCTGGCCATGCTTCTTTTGATGCAGCCCAGGGTATGCTTGGCTTTCTGGGCTGCAAACACATATTGTTGGGTCATGTTGAGCTTCATCTCAGCCAACACCCCCAAGTCTTCCTCAGGGCTGCTCTCAATCCATTCTGTGCCCAGCCTGTATTTGTGCTTCGGGTTGCCCCACCCCATGTGCAGGACCTTGCGTTTGGCCTTGTTGAACTTCATGAGGTTCGCACAGGCCCACCTCTCAAGGCTGTCCAGGTCACCCTGGATGGCATCCCTGCCCTCCGGCGTGTTGACTGCACTGCACAGCTGGGTGTCATCAGCAAACTTGCTGAGGGTGCACTCAACCCCACTGTCCATGTCACTGACAAAGGTGTTAGACAGCACCTGTCCCAATGCTGACCCCTGAGGAAAGCCACTCATCACTGGTCTCCACTTAGACATTGAGCCGTTAACCACAACTCTGAGTGCAACCATCCAGCCAATTCCTTATCCACAGAGTGGTCCATCCATCAAAGCCATATCTCTCCAGTCCAGAGACAAGGATGTTGTAGCAACTAGATTAGCACTGAAATATCTTCTGTACACATATAAAATACCATATTATACAGTTTTACTTAAACAAAGCTCTGTGTTATCACAATTTAACCCCAAAATAAAAACAAGCTATATTAACTTTTGTTAATAAAAATATCACTGAGAATGTAGAAGGTCTCTGAACTCACTCCCTGCCCATGGTTTTAATACATTCATGTCTTTAGCAAACCCAACTGCAGCAAATACTCTCATGAACTGCATTTAATCTTGGTGGACTTGCAAATATCTTTCAGTAATATACCTATAGCAGTGAATCTTTGTTAGTGCAAGTTAGGCATGTCATATGCACAACTTCAACTTACCTGAATCATTTAAGATACTTCCGTTTCTCTTTAGATTTGCTCAAAGAACTGTCTGCTTGATTTTTGCAGCTAAGATTGTTATTTTAACTGCATTAATTCCTTGACACAAGTATTTAAGTAAATTTCTTCTCATGAGATGCAACATCAGCTGCTTCGCTGCCTCACACAAGTGCCGATTAAATTTTCCAATATCTTGTGAAAGATAAGCATTTCAAAAGATGAAGAACCTGGTCCATAGGCAGTCATGGTCCCAGCGAAAGGTTTCTACCCATTTCTCACAAATCGAAATTATTTTTTCCTTGGGGTGTAAATCCATGGCATTAAGATACAGTTTTCCAAAGCAAGATGTTATTATCACACACATACTGAACATACTGCAACTTGACAATTTAGCTTCCCAACTTCCTCTGAGAAACTGAGATTAGATACAAACATAGGTTAAAAAAACAACAACCCAGTAAGAAAAAAAGACCAACTCATTGTTTCTATGGATGGGGAAAGGAGATAAGGTTGCCATTGTCTGCCATGTGTTTAAAGCCTGTTTTCATAGAAAGAAACAAATCATTATAATGAAGGCTTTCTTCCCCCAACACGATATATGGCTTCATGTGGTATCTTACTTAATTCCCTCCCTCCTTTCTTGCTTATCAAAGTCTAACTATTCTCAATGACCAGGTAAGCTCACATTTACAGCTACAACAAACTAAATTGATGCTATAGTGACAAACACAGACCAGAGAATATGGTTGTATGCATGAAAACCATTAAATCAGAACAGCCTAGCTATTCAGAGGAGCAAATTCAAATTCCTTAATCCCTTAACTTGGGAAATAAAGGCTTTGGCTCACAATAATTTGGACTCAACTTTCTCAGTTTTCACTGTTCACTGAAGATAAGCCTTTACAGAGCATTTTAATGTCCACAATTCAGGATTTATTGTTTCACAAAATTTAACAGGCACATCAGATTTCCCATATTGCCCATATTTGTAGGTCAGGGTTTGTTAATTCTGTTTGGTTTGGAAGGGATGGAGTTTTTTTCAGCTGTATGGCTGAATCCCTTATGTGTTAATGCAAGGGAAAGAATAGTTGTGGAGCCAAAAAACGCACCTGCAAGTGCCACAGAAAGAACTTTGCAGTTAGCTTGTTTTCAATCAGTCAGAGAAGATACTCCTTGCATGGTAAGGTACACTATATCAACAGGCACGAGTGGTGAGACGATAAAAGGGAAGGACCGTATAAGAATAACTGTATTATAAACCACAAAATTTCAAGAACATGGAAGGCATGCTATTCTCCTGACACAGAGTGGTGTGCAGTCATAACCCACTAGAGGGGAATGCATAAGCCTAGATACCAAAGGTAAGATTGCTGAGGCATAAGTGTAAAGTTATTCAACATACATGAGCAGAAGTCATGTTTGCCTCCTCCAAAATAGACAGAATCCAATGGGGACTATGACTACCTAGTAATCAGTAAGAATAACCTCATGCGTAACTTAAAGAAATGTTTCCCTTTTTAGCTACTTTGCAATCCAGTGTTACGGAAATATAACTGGAAATTGTATTATATTTAACAAAAAAATATTCACAAACGTGTTTTATTTGGTGCAACTGCTTTATGAAAACCTCATGTGCAAAAGAAGGTTAAGCTGAAGGTTGAGCTAAGCCATCATCTTCTGTAGTGCCAGACTGATGTCATGTAATTTTAACAGGTACCCATCCCTGGCTTGATTCTTTTCCCCTGTGCACAGAAAAGATTCTGACAGAAACAAGCAACAACGAGATTACAAGAGGTGTGACTGAGTAACAGATGAAACTGGAACAATACTATAGTGTATCTGTTGTATTAATAGCAGTTACTACAGTCCAAGATTTTTTTTCTACAAGGGAAACGTGCATAGAGTCTACAGAAAGATGTTCCTGTCATCGTGCTGTCTAGGAGTTAACCTTCAAGAATGTTTTTGCCCGCACTTAAGCTAGACGTAGCATCCTTCTGCTGCCTCATACAGAACTATACAAACATAACACAATCAAAGCCTTGGCTGGTCTACTTTGAATCAACTACTGGTAGTGCAAATTAACTCCCGTGGCAGTAAATATCACAATGGCAATTGTATTCCTTTGTATTTGATCCATGTTATTGGTTTTTAACTGGATCTGACTGTCATTAGGTCCTTCTCTGTCCTTCCTTAAATCAGATCCCATTAATAATATACTAGGAGACAATGACAATAACAACTAGGTTTTTATTTCTAAAGCTGTATTTTTTCCAACTAAAAGAGTAAAAAGCAGTTTGCCTCTCAGCAGGCAAGATATTAATCATCTAATGATCTGTGACAAACTGTTGTCCTTCAGAGATGCTAAGTTTCCCTCTTCTTGAGGCAGACTGCAGAACCCTGCTTGAGCAGTCATCTCCTGCCATTGATGTGCTTGCAATTATTGACCCTTTTCTAGCTGCATTACGAAGAGTGACAGAAGGCTACAGGAGGGCAGTCAATATTACATTAGCTTCATCAGGCAAAAAAGTGGGGTGAATGGTGTCTAAAGTATGGATGCTGCACTTCCTGGTGACCAGCACTTCCTTGCTGGTATCTTCAGACAGTGCAAGTATAGGGAGGGAAACAAAGTAGCGTTCAGCTGCTCATCTATTTCATGCTGAGACTATGCAGAAAGATCAGCATGAAGTTCACAGTGTCCTCCATCCTGCTCAAAAACACTTGGGAGTTTGGGAAAAGGAACCGCACAGCCTTCAGCACACAAGTGACATGTAGCCCACATCTCTCCTGATTAAGAGAGACAGAGGCCCAAAGGAAGTATGTCTTACTGAGATGCATGCCAGATATAGCTTGTGAGAAAAAAACACAAAACCACAAAACCCCCAAGGAAAAATAGAAGCTGAATACAAGCAGGAAAAGGAATGAGATTTTCTTAGAGCTCTGATGAACTCTTCAATACTATACTAGTATTCCACTTCTACTCTACAAGCAAACAGTGTTTATAACCATAAATCCTAGGATTTTTGAGGGAAGACTACAATGTTCTCTTGGGGGCTCAACAGCAGCTACAGGTCTTTGTTACAACTCATCATGCAATTCAGATGCTCCAAGAACTAGGCTAGCTTCCAGTAAACCTCAAGCTGTAATTTAAGGCACTGTTTTGGATTTGTGAAGATCTAATTAATCTGCATCTTAATGCTGAGAAACCAGTGAGATTCAACAACTGCTGATACTCGCAGAAGTTATTGTTTGAACAATGAAATTAGGCTCTTTTCAACCAAAGCTGCTTCCTTGCCTTGGTCCAAAGCAGTTCACCACCACCAAACTCCACTGTATTTTGTATCACAAATTTTCACAGAATGTATTAGGTTAGAGGATTCAAAAGCTTTAGTATCAAACAGCACTGAAGACTACCCTAAGAAAAACCAACCATTTTGCAAAATGCACTTAATCCATAGCTTAGAATATATGGAAGCTTCATTTGAAGAGTTTAAACTCACAGTGAAAAGATAAAAGGTTTATAATTAGATGAGCTGTTTTGATTTTAGAAGTGTTTTTCAATACCATGCTTTCTGGAGAACATGCAGGACTCTAGAGATCATTACTTGCCTTCCAGCAAACACAGACAACATTGAAAGCAAGTATCAGTGAACTGTAGACATATTAAATGCTTACCATTAGGAAAACAAAGGAATGATACAACAGTATATAAATAATTAAAATAATTATTCCAAATCCCAATTTCCAAATTAAAATAATTTGCATTATCATGCTTTTGCATTGGTCCTCTGTACCACCACTCACATGAATGTGAAGCAAATTAATGAAACCAAAGTAATAATGGAGTTAAGAAATATACGAGGCGTGAACCATGCTGTTTTGTTGCTTACTGCTTGGTTTGCTGATGCTCCTGGGCAGACTTTGACAGTAACTGAACAAATGCCAGTTTATCAGCCTGTTTCACTACAATGATTCTGCGTTTTAGATATTACCTGCAGTTCAAAAAGTTTTCTTTCATACTTACTATGACTTCTATACCCTGAATGCATATTTTTAGCCATCTGCTGCCTTATTTACAAATGTAAGGAGAATGAGTGAAACCAATAGGGAAAGGTCAGCCTAGGTTATATTTTAGGCACTAAACTTTGAACTGCAGCATCCTTGCCCTCCTCTTACCAACAGTCTCAGGAACCTGCAAGCACATACATTTTTCTTGGCACATCCTGAACTCCTCTGAAGTCGCGGAAGCCTACCACTTTGCTCCTGTCCACGCCCCAAAGTGCCGGCTATTACATTGCAGCTGTTTTATAGAAGGTAGGTGGCACCACCACAGCTTTGTTAGAGAAAAGCAAACGCTGCTCTCAGTTCTTTGAAAGGAGGATTAGAGGCACTTACAGGCAAGGAGGATTGCAAGGTTGGTGGTGGCACCAGCCAACACCCTTCCCGTACTCACCTAAGGTTTGGAGCAAGACAAGCGAGATGTCAAATATGTGCTAACAGCCGGCAATGGGAACACATGTGGGCCCTTACACCAGTCCCTGGGGAGCAGCCAGCCTACACACTGCACGGCCGGCACGGCACGCCTGGCTCAGGGATCCAAGTTCCGTGGGAAAACTGTGCTGCATTTGGCCTAGCCCAGAGGTCACTAGGATTTACGCGATGATCGCACAGCTTCTAACTTGACGCATCCTCATTGAACTTGATGAAGTCCTTCTGCGTCTCCAAATCCATAACTTCTTGGGTTTTTTTACCATGACAGAGTGGATTTTCTTTGCTGTTTTCACTAGGTAATCTTCCCAACGAGTGTATTAGTAGGCACAGATGGTTTTAAAGGATACATTCGGGATTTTTGCTGCGTTTTCTCTTGTTCTCTTACAAAGCCTTTACATACCACAACAAACTCACTACGGTGGAAGAGTAGGCCCATGCGCTGTCAGCAGAGGGACCAAGGCAGAAGAAAGCAAGTTACAGGGAAGTAAGACCTTTGCAAACGCTGCCGGCAGGCTGTGAAGATGCTGCTTTGAACGGGAAAGCTTTAAAGCAGGTGTTAATACCGGCAAGAAGGGAAAGGAAGGCCAGGGGAGCGACGCCGCCACCAGCCGCCCCGGCCGCGCACTCACCGCAGGAAGCGCCGGAACTCCGCGGGCCCCACGCCGTCCAGCAGCAGCACCTGGAGGGGCGGCCCCCCGCACAGCCCGGCGAAGAGGCGCGGTGCCCGCGCCAGCAGCACGGCCCGGTGCGCCCGCAGCGCCGCGTCGCCCACCCGGATGGTCACGTCGGAGCGCGTCCCCTCCGCCAGCAGCCTACGGGAGCGTACCGTTACCGCCGGCCCCGCGCCCGGCCCGGCCGCCCGCCCGCCGCCCCGCGCCTACCTGCCGAGGTCCTGCCGGAGCTGCTCGGCCAGCGCCTCCTGCAGCCGCTGCCGCTCCACCGCCGCCGGGCCGGGACCCTTCGGCGCAGCGCCGCCGCAGCGCGCCATGTGCCAGCCGCCGCTCCGCTCCGCGCCCGACGCGGCGGCAGAGACGCGGGGCGGGGATCGACGGACAGTCCCGCAGCGGAGACGCCGAGAGGGCGGGCCGCCGCGGTCACGAAAACAACCGGGGCAGCGCTCGTCGCCGCGGGTGGCGCCCGCCTTCCCGCCAGCGCCGGCGCCAAGGGACCGCCTCACAACGAGACGCGGGAGCCCCGCGGTGCGGGCAGCGGCGCCGACCCCGCTGTCTCGCGGGGAGCGTGGCTAGAAGTGGCCTCCGCCAATAAGGGCCGGCGGCGCTCCTCCTGGCCCCGCCCCTCCCCGCGGGCCCCCTACCGGGGGGCGGGCGGGCCCGCCCCGCCTCCCCGCCCTCCCCGCGGGCTGGGCGGGCCCTCCCTGCGGAGGGGTGGGAGGGGCCTTCCGGCCCGGCCCCGCCGCGCCCCGGCTGCTGCAGGGGGGGCGCCCTCTGCCGGCCGCCGCCCGCGCCGGGCTGCCCCGCTGCCCCAGCCCGGCCGCTCTTTTACCGAAGAGCAGCGCGATCGTACGCAATCGGTGCCTGCCGCGACTGGGACGGCAGCGCCGGCTGTTTCAGCAGCAGAGTCTGGCTGCTGATTGTTGCCCGTTACCCGCGCACCGGCTGCACTGCCGCCGGGGGACCGGACACCGGCCCGCGGGCGCTCCTGGGGCTGAGCCGCACCGCCCGGCGCCGCTGCCTGGCCGAGGCACCCATCTGCTGCGGGGGCGGCACCCTTCCGAGGGTGGCAGCGCCTCTCCAACTCGAAGTCAAAAAAAGCGCGTAACTATTTAAGCTGATGAATGCTGAAAATATTTGAGGTGAAATTATCCTTTAGAGGCTGGTACCAGCCTCGGATGGAAAAGGCGAGATCGGTACCGTTACCTCGATACTGAGGGGACTCTTCCTTGGGTTTTGCGTGAAAAGCGGCGGATGGCCAGCCACGAGCTCACAGACAGCTAACAGCACCCTTGGTCCACGTCCCTGCCAGGATTACACCGGGTGAGAGGCTGGCGAGGGCCGCGTCTCGTACCTGCCTGGGAGACTGCGGCTGGAAAGGGACAACGCAGGTGGCGGTGCGGGGCCTGTTGGGGCTGCCCAGCAATGGTCAGTGCTCTCCTGCTCCGGTGTGGACAGTTGGCTCAGGCTCCGCTGGCTCCGATGCCTTCCCCAGCGGGTCCTTGTGCCTCCTCACCTGTCCCCAGGGCACTGCGCTTGCTCTGCAGGTGGAAAGGGAGCCCTTGGAAACCCTGTGGGCAGGTGACTCATCTCTTCTGGGGACTCGTTTTTTGCCTGTTTTCTTTGTAGTTAGCATCTGATTTTCTTCTCCCCTGCCATCACATGCAAGTTAATTCTACCCTCTGTTTCCATAATCACTGTGTCTCTTCCTCCTATAAACACAGGAACTTGGCAGCAGATCTTGGAGACAAGAACAGTAGTTGCTAACATAGAAAGGATAATGCCAACAATGAGGCATTATTTCCGAGAAACTACAGCAATCATAGCATAAGGAAGGCTGCGCAGCAGACAAGACACTTCAGCTATTCAAACCCAGTTTTTAGCTTCAGCAAGAAAATCTCTCCATAGCAAGTCACATAAAGGGAGTAGTGTAAGTTGCATTTTATTAGACAGAGGTGGATCTGATACATGTTACACCTTAATTTTCCATTTTTCTTGTTCAGACATGTTGAGTGTACAGATTTCCCATTTTTTAGTCAAGAAAGTAAAACACATCACACAAAGCAGCTGCATTCAACAATACAACAAGATACGTATCATTATTCACTTTGAGACTAGAAATGTGTCCAGAAATTTTTCAGTCATTCAGTATGCTAAAATATAGATAATAAAAAGAGTTAGATACTGTTTAATGGCAAAATACATTAAAAAAATTCAGGCGAATCTAGAATGAAAACTCATGACTGTCTTCAGTATGACACCACTCTATTGTTTCATTATAAATCTTTAAAAGGCACCACACATTAAAACTGTAAAGCAAGGGGGAAAACAAAACCAAGCAACTTTCCATGATTTTCTTTCTGTACAAATACATATATATCTTAAGGCAGGTGTCTTTATGTGCAAAATACAAGTATACAGGTAAAACCAATGTTGGTATCATATATTCTCATACTCACTTTTTCTTTTAGCAGTAACATTGGTGTCCAAATGTACAGTACATTGAAAACACTTTTCTCTAACAGAGCTCAAAATAGAAGGCAGGCTGGAAATATGGCCCTGATAACAATTAGGTTTTAAATCTGACAAGCTTTTATGTGGACTCCTTAAAACACATACATACAGTCACTCTCTTTTTCTTGTTGTCTCTTCCTTTAGAAAGGTCCATATCAGCTTGTTCACTATGTCAGGTTGATCCTGCTGGAGCCAGTGACTGGCTTCAGACAAAATAGTTAATCTGAAATGATTTTTAACATAAATCCGTGTAATTTCTGCCATCTCAACTTCCATAAATGCATCTCTTTCTCCCCACAACAGCAGGGTTGGCATAATGACTTCATGGTGCTGCAAAGGTAGACAGCTTTAAAAATAAAACAAACCACACTTAGTTAGGTCTTATTTTAAGAAAAAAATAACCAAGACAAATTTCAGTCAACTTAGCTTTTGAAGTCAACACAGAATCTCATTGCAAGCTTCCTAGGTTCCAAGATATCTTCTACAATACCAAGAAAACAGTCCTGTGACTTAAAGTCCTTTAATTTTTTTAAGGATGGTAAAATAGTTAGAAGATACTTTTACTGTAATATGTCTGTAATCAGCATTTGATTACAACGCAGGTCTTATTTTTGGAGCATGAGTGCAAGGTGCACAGCCCAGGAGCCCCATGACCTCTGTAAAAGGGAGTATGGAACAACACGGCCAGAATTTTGTTGTCAGTGGCTTTCCCTCAGTTGATGAATGCTATAGCACATTTCTGAACCTTCATTATTTACTGCAAGTAGGTTTTAATAAAATATGATGCTTTGAATAACGTTTAGATTACAGTGTTGAAGGCATTTAGCTACCTCAGTAACCAAACTGCCTTACCAAAAAATGGTTGCCCAGGAAATGGCAGCCTGCCATTTTGGGACACTATGGAAGATACCAGCAAGTTTTTCAGACCTACTCAAACTTAAATATGAAGTAGTACAGCTAAAAATAAAAGTACCTGTAGGAATTATATTCTGTAGAACACTGATGCCTGAAATGCTGAACTGTATTCAGTTACATTCATTCATCTCTGAAATTCATGCTAACATTCAAAGAGTATCCGAGTTCCCTTTACAAAGAGCTACAGTATGTTTTTGAAGGCCTTGGACTTACATACCTACATCTGTATGCAGTGAGAGAAAACTGTTGATTAAAAATTTTCATGGAGTCATAATCTCTTTAAAACTGCAACATCACAAGCCACAGCTTTGGCAGACTAGAAAGCGTTTAAAAATAAATACATTTATAAGACATTTGAAGAAAGTAAAATGTTAATAAAAATTATACCACCAAAAGGACCTATTTAAGCTTTCAGTAATAATGTATTACTTTTTCTTAATACAGTAATTTTATTTGGAATATTTCATGAAATATTCTATAAATATTTCCTCACATTAAAGGCAGACATTATGAAAGATACAAGTAGCTAGAAATGAAAAAGTACTTCAACATAAACCATACTAACCCACCAGAATTTATTCCAGCTCATCTGTAAAAGAGGTGCTGAAAAATTGATCTAATTTATGCTTGAATCACTTGATCTTAGCCACATACTGTAACAGACTAGCCGTGTCAATTCAAAACAGATTCCATCTGATCAGATACAAATTTTTATAACATTAATGCTCAAACATAACTATTTTAAACCAGTAATGTATAAAAAAGATTTTTCTGATCAAACTTTTGTGACATACTTAAGTCCTAGGTTGAAACTTAAGAGTTAAGAGACTATGCTCTAGAAAGGGAAAGACAAAGATGATAGCATGCATTACTTTAAAATAAGAGAAAGACATTCTCCCTCTCTACTTATACATAATGTCAAGAAATATTAATAAATGGTCACTTTAAATAATAATTTAATTTCATTTTGATTGATGAATTTGGAAAATTCTTTAAATGGCTTTTGTACCAGTGGATTTAAAATCTCATTTTGCAAACAGCCTGACCTCAGCCACTAAACCATAGCTTATTCATATTATCAGTTTTAAAAATTGATAATCTGATGATCTGATTCAGTGCATTTAGATGCCTAATCCCTTTACCTTTTAAATCCACTGTTCTGGATCTCTTCACTATTTAGATGTGTATTTTTTCACTACTGTAGGGTTTACTATTTTCCTTTTGTGCTGAAGTGCCTTGCAAGATTTCTGGCCTCACTTAGGAAAACCCTACCAGGCTTTTTACGCATAGAGCATAGATGAACAACCTGTCATTTTTCATTGCCTATGAGCTACACTATATTCCTTTTCAGTCTGGAATATGGGACGTTACATCATGCCTGAAGTTTCTAGAAATCTTTAAAACACAGATTGCACATTTAGAAAGGGAAATTCCACTCAAGAAGTTTGTCTGAAAAACATGCGAACCTTCATATAGCACTGTTATGCAGCTATCTGTAAACAAATAGTGAAGCACTTCTTAACTGCCGTAAGAGAACTAATGCCGTTTTCTAAAAAAACAGCATATCAGAAGAAATTCAAGCTTCAAACGCTTACCTATCTCTCTTAGCCAAGCATAATACAAAAGCTTTATGATTTTTATTCCAAAAGTGTTTGTATCTAAAGTGTAGCAAAGGGAAATGACTGCTGTGCTATTTATACAAGGATGTGTTGGTGATGGATGGAAGTAGGTGATTTCAATCATCTCTTTGGAAATAACTTTCCAGAAAAATTAAGCTCTGAAGAATGAAACTCCAGGTGGACAGTAATGAGTTGGAAACCTTTAACACCTAAGTCACCAGTGCCAGCCCACTGAGAGTTACAGTGAATACCAGTCATGAATGTCTAAGTGCTGTTTAATGGCTTGTATGGGAGGAAGTAAAAATTTCAATCCAGTTTTAATATTTAATGATTCACACCCCATAAGGTGCAGCTATCAGGACTAGTGGCAAGAACTGAATGAGCTGAAGACTAATCTTTTGCTTCCAGTCCAAAGCCTGCTGCATTGTGGCTGATAGCACCTAAAATATTATTCTCTGAATTCAGTACAGGTATATTTTCCTTAGAGAAATAAAGCAAACAATGCACAAACATACACACACAGAGATGAATTAATAGCTGTGAAGATACTTTCTGATTAATAACTAATAGCCTGAAAGGCCTGAAAAAATACTTTAAACATATGCAACTCTTACATTTGTCTCATCTGAATCCCATAGCAATTCAGCTATCAGCTATCACAGATACTTCACTGTTATTGTCAGAGAAGCATCTGGTTAATGGGCGCACGCACTGATGTGAAGTGCTGTGGCAAACCTAACGAGCTAGGCTCAGGGCGTTCATGCCTCTCCAGTGCCTCATTAGCCCAACCCTGGGGGCTCCTGCAGTGCAGTTGAGGGGCCAGGGAGCTGCCGTGCAGCCGCACAGCTCCCTGTCGCCCTTGGACATCCCAGCTGACGTCATCAACCACTCTCTGCATAGCTTTAAATAAGTGTGCTGTTACCAGCACAGCCATCTCATTTATTTCCCATTGGTGTCTCTGCTTGGTGTTATCTTGTTTAGAAGAAAATATACCACCTCTCTACTTTCTTATTCCAGTTTTGCCTCTGAGCCTGTACAAAACAGGATCTAGCTCAGACCCTTGTTTTCCTCCCAGTATTTCCCTGCTGACTGCTCTCCTGACAGTGACAGCATGGAAGGCATGGAAAAAACAGTAAAGGTGGCACTACATTTGGACCTGAGAAAACGAAAAGTTAATCTACTTCAAACATCTACTGTTTGAGTATAGGGAAGAAAGAGAATTGTAGTTTTTAAAGAATATTGGGAAGCTGGTCTTGTGTTACAGAAGCATGCAGGAGATTTAGCGCTGTTGAAGACTGGAGGCAGTAAAGGAAAAAAAAAAAAAAAGAGTTCAGTTCCACTCTTCTTGGTATAGTACTTCAAGTTTGGTCTATAAGTTTTAAGTAGAGTATATGCAGAGTTCAAGACCTTGTGGCCCTGTTAAGTTTTTGGTAGATAAAAAGGGGGCATCAGTCTGTCTCTAAGGCCAAGTCAGCTCCTTCCAGGAAAGTTAAAACCATTAGAAAACTGCTTGAGAAAATAAAATAAACACTAACCTTGTGAATATCTCCTATTATGATACTATCTCTCAGTTTGAGTCTATGCATGCTCTGTGCTATACATGCTTACTGCGGCCACTGTCTGATGAGACCAATGCAGGAACAAAGAAAACCAACCAACAACAACCAAACCAACCAATCAACCAACCAAAAACCCCAAAACAATGAGTTAGGGGTAGTTTTATGCCTAGTTACAAAAAAACCTACCCCACCTTTTTATAAAAAACAGCCCAAACGTAATAAAATTAATCAGGCATGGTTTTGGAAAGTTAAAAAGTTAGGGAATGTACTTGGATGCCATATTATCTAGTAGTATTATGTAATAATAAGCTCTTCAGAGATCTTATTATTAGATAATATGAACTGTAATGCAAACAATTAATTGATGTTAATTTTGTGAGTATTACTTAAGAGATGGAATTTTGTGATTGCCATGGGTTCTGTGAATGAGGAAGGATCCTTGCTTTATTAGATTCTGAAACAAAGATTTTCCTTCACTGCACTCTGGGTGTTTCACCGTTTTGTGTGGATACCTCATACAGCTCACTCTGCATCAGGCTGCTTGACACCGAATGCATTTGTTGAGACCTTACAAACGAGACTGGCGGTTTTTTCCTTCTGCTTTAGCGGCAGAAGCTGCAATAACGTTTTTGGCCCCCAGGGTTCTCTGGAATATTTTAACTCGTTTCAGAATTTTACACTGACCTGAAAATATTTCTGTAATGGTTAATGGGTCCAGTTAACGCTCCAGGTTGTGAAAAAACATACAGATAAGCTTCAATATCCTCTGCTGTTAATCTGCAGCCTTTCCTTCCAATTCCAGTGGCGTGGCTTGTAAATAAACTTTTCAGAACCTACAAAAGGAAGCATAAAAAGCAATTACATAAAATAGCTAGAAAATGTGATTTCTCTCCTTCAATGGGGCACATCTTTCTAAAATCTGTCTATATATCGTTTAGAGTATAACGAATGGCTTAAATGTTTTTTTAGAGAGCTATGTGTAAAGCACACAGTAAAACTTAATTATGGTACAATTTACTTCAGAATAAACCAGTACAGGCAAATACCAGCATTACCATGTTACTCAATTCTGCACCCTGATCTGCCGCCTGTGACAGGCAAAGACAAATGCAGGCACATACTTTCCTCTGGGATGGACCCCAGCAGCTGACAGAGCAGGGGAGAGGATGATTGAAGACCTCCCCAGCTTGCTGTGCCCTGTGTGCGTGCAGCACTGGGTTATACGCATGTAGGAGGACGCAAGCCTCCAGCTGCTTTTTCCCTTTCTATATACTTGTACTTATGTTTTAAGGTTATACCAGGTGTTGGCCTTGCTGGCTCCTCAAGCAGAATTAACCACCTGGCTGAATCCAACGCCCAGACTCCCAGTCTGCCTGCGCTGGAGCGGGCTCTGAGGGTAAGAGGATATCCCACTGCACACAGTAGCTTTAGTTAAGTCAGCAGGAATTCCCCAGGCACCAAACATGTCCCACTGGCATGGGCACAAAACCAGTTGACTTTCTAGATGGAGTAATATACTGTAGGAGGTTAAAAGTACATAACTGAACACCTCACAGAGATGCAAAAGCCAGAGTTAATCTCAGAACCTCTATGTACTTATATCCTACTTTATATAAGGCTTCAAAAGAAAAATCAGAAAGCTCTGTACTTTTTCCAGTAATTATAAATACATCAGAAGGGATCAACGTAGGTGACAATTCTTCCATCACTCATAGTTAAATATATAAACAAGAGCACTCAATTTGCTCACCTTGAAATCATTTAGTGTAAACATGAATTCAGGAAACCATGGCATTTGGAAAAAGAAGTAGTAACCAGATTTAATCAATTGTGATGGATGTCGTAGAATGTATTCTGAAACAAAAATGCCCATGAATTAAAAATGAAAACTGATGACTCAAACAAAATTACTGTTAATATTACTATTTTTTTAAACGTAAAGGAATGTTTTAAAAATATTACGTTAGAGCATGCTATGTGACAAAGGATGATTATTGTTTCAGGAGTAAGTACATGATGTGGCCATTAAAACATACTTCTTTTAGATGTGTTAACAGAAACAGTCAGCAAACCAGAAGCCTGCCAAAGATTAGGTGAGGGCAGTTAGACTGATGAGTTTAATTTCACTTAGAGATCAATTTGTGTATCTAGTCCAAAGCATTTTTTTTTTCAGCTGTGGAATAAGATCCATAGATACAAGCCTTTAAGTATCTCTTGTCATCAAGCATGTGATGCACAGAAATCTGTAGATGACGATCCACTTATATTCTAAAGACAGCATCAAGCCTGTTCACAGAAAGTACAGAATTTTTCTAGCAGTTGTCTTCTTGGCAATTTCAGGAACTGTAATCAGGGTTACATAGTGTCACTTATAAAGACATCAGAGTGTATATAACAAAAGAAAATTATATAGTAAAATTTGCATTGTCTTTTTTATTTTTAATTGCAATTTCATGTCTCTACGAGTAAAAGGGCCAACACTGGCATTCAAATCTCTACCTTCCTCAAGCCAGCCCAGAATGTATGCAGGTACTAGGGAGTCTAGAACTTATCCTTTACAGATGAAAATTCAGGAAGGCAAAACTGCACTCCCAACACAGGAGATCTCTCTGAAATATTAATTCTGACAGTGAATAAAAATGGGGTTTAAAACAAAGTAAATTGAAGTGTCAGCTATCTTCTGAGCATTCATATCTTATGCCTTCTTAAATTGCATCACCCATTACGTTTTTCATCGATGGACCATCATCAACACTGCTCGCTTTACTTTTCTACGCAATTTATAAAATGTGTATTTTAATTTAATCCACAGTAGAACAAATTTGATCCAGGGAGGCTTTATCAAGCAACACATTTTGTACTTTAAGAAATATGCAAACAAACACTAAGAAATACTATAATAAAATGTATTTGTCTTCTATACAGCCTGGCTCCTGTTCTCGGTGAAAATACTGCAAGAAGCTCCTGCTTGCTGAGGTGGTGGTGTACAGACCTTTCCTTGGGTAAGTGAAACTTACTTAACTACATGGCAAAACGTTATTTAGTATCTTAGAAAGGTGCCCAAGAACACTGAGGGATCAACATGTGTGAATGGTTCTGATTCCACAGTGGTGTAAGGTCAGATTTACATTCAACTGAAGTGAAAATTAAAGCTGCAGTGAATATTCTTAGCTATTTCTGCAGAAATTGAATGACTTTTTAAATGGAAATAGGGTAAGGTCAGCAACTCAAGAAACTAAAATTAGTGAGATACTATAATTTTAATTGCTGAATGATCTAATCCCTATGAAATGTTTTTTAATTCTGGGTAGTAGACAAGCGCAAAGCCTATCACACAACAAATTCTGCTAGTACACCTAAATACTTGTTTTGGCTCACTATTAATATGTTCCTGTGCCTTCAGTAAGCAGCCCGGAAAGGCTGTCTTGTTCCAATGAATGCTATACCAGTTCATAACTTGTCACTTGTCACCTAAATCAGGATTACATTCCAATGTCTGATTCACATTTATATAAAGGCTGTTTTATGCAGATTTAATAATGCAGTGAGGCCTTAATCTAGGTGTAATGTAATATGCACCCCTCTTCAGGGAATTTTTATCCTGCCAAAGTGGTATAAAACAGATTAATATATAGAAAAATTATGTTTGTGGAACTTCGAGGGTTAAGAAAACCATCAGTAAGTTTGGTTGCAAGCATTCCCACTTCCTACAATAAATTATTTCAAAAAGTCAAATATTTATACCTTATTGCTTCATAAAATACAGTCTAGATTGTGAGAGGCACTGCGTACTGGCAACTTATCTACTGAACATCTAAAGGGGCAAGTAGCTATTTCTTCAGTAACCTCAAAGCAAAGACAATCATAATGAAAATGCAGATACTCTGGATTAACAAAGACTACTATAAAACTTACCTGTAAATACAGAAGGATGGGGGAAGTTAACGACAATCAGCTTAGTCACCATTTCAGGGTAACATATAGCCACTAACCAAGCGATCATTCCTCCCCAGTCATGGCCAATCAACACACACTTGTTGTATCCTACCACATAAACACAGATTTGTGCTTTTATTTCAGTGGAATTTTTATCCATCCAAATTATCCCAGATATGAAAACCATTATTGGGCAAAATAGGCAGTTCAGCACATTTATTAATGTAACTATTTAATACAGCACTGCTTCCATTACTAATGGCCAGAAAAAATAGTGCGCTACTATAGTTTAAAAATTAACAAATTATTAAAATTATTTAATTGGACTTCAATTACACTTTAACTATACTACCTCAATGTCAAACTCAAGTCACTCAGTATCCAAATGACCATCCTGTTCCCATCTTGGCCAACATAGGGTCAGATATGCAATTCAACTTGCAGTCATTTTAATGCGTGTACATTTGTCATGTTGAGGGAGTTTGGAGTTTGAAACTGCAGACAGAAAGACTGAGCAATCTCCTGAGCCCCTCCTGAACAAAACTAATCCTTATGAATTTCTCTGACTATGGGAGGTTATCTAAGTATTGAACATCATCATTATGCAAAAAGTGGGCATTATACTTATAGCCATATATATATATATGATATAGATATAGATATAGATATAGATATATACACACATAATTACACACATTTATATACTTGGTAGAACTGTAGCTTTTCTCCATATGGTGTTCTGATGGCAATTTATAGTTCATGGCATTCACGTAGTTACTCTTCCATCGATAAAAATGGTAGTTTAACAGCAATAAAGGGAGGAGGAATCATCACAGAGTTTTTGGAAGCCTAACCATTCCTCCTTTAACCACTGCTGGAATACATACTATAGTATGTATCTGACACTATAGTGTCAGATCCGTCACCCATCCTCAATGAGGACTGTAATGCTGAGTACATACACTACAAATAAAATATATAGAAGCCCGTTTAGAAAGAAAACTGTTTAGAATTCCAACATCAATTTGGACACAGTTATCAAAACACCTTATAACCCCTCTTGAATAGAAATCTTTTCAAGCACTTTTGATATAATCAAGTTCTCCAAAAGAATTTAACTTGAGGTTAGAACAAAGATAACAAGCCTTAGAAATACTTTTTTTTAAAAAAATTAAGTCTTTATCAAATTAATTATGATGAGAGCACTTCTCAACCATAACCATGGCATTACCATGGAGATGAACACAACCGGCAAAGGCTGGAAAACATAAACACAGTGTGGGGACTGCCTGCCCAATCGTTTGACAACATTCAGACATCACAAAGCAAATCCTAAATTCAAACCTTAGAACTGGAATCACTGCTTTACTATTTCTTCATGTGAAATGCAGTAAGTTGTTTCACAGTCCCTAGAGTATCTGAGGAATTAAAATGAGTCAGAGAATGACAGTCAAATCCCTTGTCTTGCTACTGGTATGGAAGGGAAATACCTTTCACTAGGTGTTACAATTTATCACTAGAACGGCTCACTTCACTGGAGGGGCAAATTTTGCAGGGTTGCTTCAGCTCTAGGCTGTTACACTATGTATTTGCCACAGGGAGCAATATGTCCCTTGTTATCCCTTCTGTTCTCACTGTTGTGCAAGACAGTGATCCAGCTCTTGAGAACTGACTACTGTGCAGGAGTAGTATTCTGGGATATTTTTTGTTTAATACAGCAGATGTACAGCCCACAATGTTTATTCTATCTTGTTTGTGCAAGAAAAATGTCACCCGATTTAAATTCTTCTGTCTGCAAGTGCTATTAGACTTTTCATTCAGAACATTCTCCACTAAGTGCAATGGTTAGGAATAAACAAAGACCTTCTTAGTGAAAAAGACCACAGGTTTGTACTGCTGGATTTCACAGTACATAGGGAAGATTTTTTTAAAACTCACGATGGAAAATCATCTTTACATATTGTTTATACTGACATACGCATCATAATTAGAAAACAAACCTTTTCCATTGATAATAGTCCATAAAATGAGTATCCTTAGATTTATAGCTACACCTATCTGTAATGTTTATATATTAGAGAGAATTAAGTTAAAAAAAATAAAATCAATGCTAGATCTTTATGGTTTTTATTCCAGAAAATCAAGTCATCTATGAGCTGAGTAGTTTTGTCTTCTACTAACTTACCTAGAGATTCCAAAATATCCTTTATATCTGTTATCAGGCAATCTAACTTGTAATTTTCTTTGTGAGAAGGGGCATCAGTTTCTCCATAACCTCTCAAATCCAGAGCCACCACTCGATATTCACTTTTAAATTCCCGCAATTGATGGCGCCAAGAATACCTAACAAAGGGGGAAAAGAAGTTGGAGTTACAAAGGTCAAGCAGTATGATACCAAAATACACACTCAATGCTTTTGGTCCCAAATAGTTGAGGGTAAATTAGCATGGCTTTTTTTGCAATGAGATTCTTTTTTCTTTCTGTGATGTGTTGATGGTCCTTTATGGCTACAGTAGTTTTGTGCTCCCTTCTTGAACTACCCAGAGAGGAAGTGTGGACGCCAGAAAAGGAACATGGCCAGAACCTTACAACTGTGTTTCAACAGTTCTTGAAGTCTGGCATGGTCCCTTTGCTGCAAAGGAAGCGGGCATCAACGAGAGCACACAGAGGACTATTCCGTTTTATCCTTGGAGCTGTAGTATTGTCAAAAATGTTTGAAAATTTTTGTTTGTAATGTAATGTTTGAAAAGCTTCCTCTTCTCCCTGGCTTGCTCACACACACATTTGGATGGAGTGGGGAAACACGCCTCAAGGCACATTTCTTTGTTGGCCTTTTTTCCCTTTCAGAAAAGGAATGTCAGATAATTCATACACTAAATAAACTAAAGAAGGAAATACAATGAATCACAAATGAACTTGGTGAAGTTTATATGATTTATATTACATACACTTTCATCTGTGTCTCTATACTACCAGAATTGTTCCAGAACAGCTTCTCAATGTGTTGGTACTACACAGAGTACTTAATTGCTTGTGTTTCTATGGAAAAGAGTGACAACATTGCACACATTAAAAGACATACAAAATCAAGAACTTGGGCAAAGGCCTGGGCTGTTCCTCATTCTGTAACAGTATATAGTGACTAGATGTGTGTTAGGAAGCAAGAACAACAAGAAAAGAAAATGGTGGGCCTCATCCTGAAGAACTACCTGCCATTCAATTGTTATTAAAACCAAATAAATTTCAAAATAGTCAGTATCAAGACAGATGTGGCCTTATCTTATACTGTAACAAAAAGATCTACAAAACCCATGATCCTTCTAGGCATATAGAATAATAGCTGCATCCCTCTGTGCTAGGATCTAGCTTTCCCTTCTGCTCTTGTTTCAGGTCTTAGATAAACAATATATAACATTTGGATCACCAGCAATTGTTTAAAGTGAGGCACAGAATTCTACCTTAATTCAAACAGTATCTATATCAGACCATTGGCTCTTCCACTTTTGCTTTGCCTCCAGCCTATTAGGGGCTTGAAACATAAGTACTATTACAGTAACAATCATTAATTACAGACATTTGCATTCATATAAACAGAACAGTCAGAACCTTTTCATTTCAGTGCTGTATAATGCAAATACAAGAGCCAACTTCTCCAGGAATGAAATTTTAAAGGCATTATACAATGATGTGGAAGCTGAATTTGCCATGGTAACTGTTGTAGTTATCTTAGATACTTCAGTAAGAAGAAACAACGAGGCCCATAAATACACAAACAATTTTTGTTTTCAGAAAATGTCTACTTGCTATCCTCATCTTCTGTTTTCAGTCCATCATTTCAGCAGTCCATCAACCACCAAATGTCTGACCCACCAAATGGGTAGGTTTTATATTCAAAGAAATCCTTTTACCACATACGAAATGTAACTATTGGACAACTGCTTTGCAAGCAGAATTTGGAGATGTTGGTGAATGCTTTCATGTTCATAAGGTTTGATTGTGTAAACTATTTGGTGACTTTCACAACACATTCTTTCTGAAAGGCAGCTTGTACAAAATTTAGCAGCTCACACACAAGTCTTAGAGGTCCCCAACTGTCTCAACACATTATGCCCAATTTAAAATAATTTATTGTTGTCTTTCCACAACATAGGTATTGATTTTCAAGTTCTTATTTATCTAAAGCACTAAATAGCTTTATATTCTTAAGTGATTGTTCGTCTTCAGGCATTCTCAGCCACTCACTAAAGTCAGTATTGTCTGGTTATATTTGCCCTACTTATAACCTAGAGATATTTGAAAACAGAGGATTTGTAACAATTAAGAACTGTAACTGTGAATCATATCCAGTTTTGGCTTTTGGTTGTTTGGGGTTTTTTTGCTAGACAAACGATATGAATTTGATGCTGCTTTAAATATCTCTTAAATTGTGATTATTTTATCTTGTGCTTTCAAAACAATTTCTATTCTTGCATAAAAAATTCTTCACTGATTGAATTAACAAGCTAACATCAGTATTGTTAATGCAGCTATTTTGTTGACTATTGGCATGTAGTCTTCTTTTTAAAAAGTTACATAAACTGTGCTATTGGTGGTCCCAGTGACCTATATAACAGCTTCTTATTCCTTTTAAATGGTCAGATAATACAATATATTAACTGTCACTTAAAGCATGACTCACCATTGTAGACTGTAAGAACAGCTCTTTTTTTTTTTTTTTAATAATATAATGGATCTCAGTAGAATATGTATATAAAACGCTAAATTTTCTGTTATTATTCCCACTGTAGGGGAAATCAGCTGTAGTCTCAGCTGTCTTACTGGGTTAGAATATGTGTTATGCAAGGTATACATAATGTTTGCATAGACCCCTCCATCTAACTGTCTTTTTAAAACAAAGTTTACAGTTTTAAACCGTTTAGATAATAATTTATTACCAGAAAAATCTACTATTTTGAAAATCTATCTTAAAATAAATACGACTTTCTACTATCATCCTCAAGGCTTAGTATCTATAGGAAATTGCTAAGGGAACAGAACTGACCTCTGTTTTACCTGGGTCAATTTATCATGGTATGACCTGAGTCCAGCTTGAAAGATCACAGTTCCAACAGTGGACCCTAGCTCCATATCTGAGTTTAGAAAGGAAAAGGATCATTTAACTTGCTGAATTACTGGCATTACCACTTCCCCTATTCCCTTATTGTTTTTTTGCTGCAAGTTCTGTAAGCCATGCTTCACTAGTTAAACCTGGCAATGACAGCCTGAGCAATTCGGTTAAATCATTAGACACATGACTGCTTTTCATTGTTATAAACAAACATTTAGGATTGGGTTTGATTCATCATGCATCTTGTGATGAACTAATAATAGAACCTTTTTCCCTGAGTAGCATTCTGAAATTAGGCTGCACAATAGCCTATAGAACTCATAGTTCCTCTTCCCCTCCCCCAGTTAAAAATTAATGTATAATATTTTTAACAAATGCAGCAATCCATATTGCACTTAAATATAAAGGATCCTTATTTTAACACCCTCTACTGTAATTTGTAAGTTTAGCCATGCAGTAAAAATGTTATCCAAACAGGAAGTTCACTAAAAATGAGCAGTTCCTCCCCAAAGTTTGAAGAAAAGTGTACATACTTGGGGAAATATGGACTGACAATGCAAGAAAGATGGTTGGTTTGCATCAGCCTGCAGGATATTTTTGTGGATGCTGCATTAAAGAAATGTTTCAATGGTCTGCTCCCTACTAAAACCTCATGCTGTTAGTACTCATAGATACATAAAACGGATCACACTGGGGATACAGGTCACACTGGGGATACTTAAGCTGAGACAACCACTCTTGGGTATCACAAGCAGCCTCTTTTACACAAGAAAAGAGCATAGGGAGTTTTACCAGAATTCTGGGAAGCCATGAAGCAGCAGCATGAGTGGTTTACCCCTTTCTCCAGCAGCCACATAGTGGAATCTTAACCCTGAATCCTAAAACGAGAGAAAAAGCGTGTTTTTATTGCTGCATAGAACTGCTATACTGGAATTTGAGAATGAATATGGTTGCAGGCAATATTCTAATATTGGCCCTGAAAAAAATTGTCAGTTTTTGAAGCTGAAGTTGTTTGCAATTCTGAGATCAGGTATCTGCTACACCCTGGCAATGCTGAGTATCCCACACCCTGGCTGCCACAGCTTCTTCCGGGGAGGACCATCTTTAATACATGTCAGGCTGTGGTGACTGTGTGCCAGCTCAGCCATGAGCACGCTAACGTTTCTGAAACAGCACCGCCTGGCACAGTGACTGGGAAATGCAGATTATCGTCGGAGCTGGCACCTTGCTTTCACACGGACACATCATGCGCTTCTTGGAAAGACTTTAAAATACAGTTTGCTTTAAATGCATTTTCAGTCTTTCAGTTAGTTTGTAAGATTATGCAACTATTTAAACTATCACGTTGCATTCGGGCACAATAAAGGACCGTATAGATTCTTAAGAACCAAAAGCAATCAAAATTAAGTAACTAGAAAGGAAGTTGGTTTTGCTCGTTTTTACTGTTCAAGGGTTCAGACTCGCTTCAGAAAAGAAAGCCTTAATGTTACAATCATCTTTCTGCCCTGTCTATAGCCATTATTTCTGATGCACCTTTTAAGAAAATGGGTCTTATGAGCATTACCAGCAGGCAAGTTACTTAGCAGTGCAGAGGCTGAACACTGAAATACCATTGAAATGAATGGATGTACACAAGCTTATACTAACTTAAGGTCAAAACCAGCAGAATTTAAATAAACTGAAATTATGACCTAGAGGGATTACCGACTTCTAGCACAGAAGTGAATACATAAGTTGAGAAAGAGCTCACAAAATACAACATGCTGTTTAGAAGTCATGTAAAACAAACTGCAGGAGCAAAGGTTGTACAGCTCCTGAACAAATGTCTGAGCCTGCACTGTCTCTGCTATTTTAAAACAGGAAGGAAAACCCCATGCTTTTGCTGTGCATCAAGAGCTTGTATCAGGCCAAGGATCACAAATGCATACAAAAAGTTTTTCTTGCCACAGATCCTTCAAATTCTCTGAGCTACCTTGGCACTGCTAAGTCACTAGCCAGCTACAAAACCATTACCTGACATCTCAATTCTTGAAAGGCTCTGAAGAGGGAACGTAGAGGTTTTTATACTCACTACGGATATAATAGGGACTTTTGCTCAGTTCTGTCCAAAATTACACTGGTATTTCTCCTCTGGGAAGCCAATGAAGTTGAAGTCCGCAGAGGTAAAAGTAAATTCCTAGCAAACCGTCAGGCCATTACATCACCTTCACCATTTTCCATATCACTCTGCCTAAAGGATCCTTTTATATTTTAAAAAAGTAGAAGTTTCTCAGTTTCCTTCCACAGCTTCTCTTCTCAACTTCATGAGTAGTGGGTAAGCCCTCCTCCACCCCACTCCTTTCAGCTAGTGTCCTCTAGGGATTTACCCTCAATGTTTTGATTTTAGTCCATTTATTGCTTTTAAGGACATCCCCTTAACTCATACAAATTAAATCGTTGCTTGTACAGCAGCGGTTTGAACGTCACATGCCTCAAAGTAAGCCCAGCCTCTACCTTTCCAGCTGCTTCTTTCTGTCCCCTTTTTTCTGCCCCCGCCCCCCGACATCAGGTGTTGCCATTTTTTCTGAAACACTTTTTTCTTTCTTTTTTTGAAATCTGTACAGATCTGTAGGATACGTTCATTTGGAAAGTAACACATCAGCCTGCTGTTATCCAATGCCAAGAGTTTCATATTTCTGGAAACGAGTGAGACTGTCATATTGACAGCAATTTGATTTGCCCCCAAGTGGTCTTTTATCACTGTCATACCC
This sequence comes from Falco cherrug, assembly GCF_023634085.1. Lineage (NCBI taxonomy): Eukaryota > Metazoa > Chordata > Aves > Falconiformes > Falconidae > Falco > Falco cherrug. Next base: position 16,794,954 of record NC_073708.1, read on the forward strand.
CTCACATCCCCAGCAACCCATTAATTTGCTGCTTGGTGCTACAGGAAGAAAGAATGTAGCATATGGGTGAAAAAGCACGCACACACCTCCTAATGATACTAGAAAAAGAAAACAAGTGAATAATGAGAAACCGAGAGGCTCAATAATTTATACTGCCTGGCAGAAGACCATCTGCACAGATCCCTGAGATCTTTGTGCTTGTTTCATTAAAAATAACACAAAAAACATTTGACAAAAACTGCTGTGCGTTCTTTGCTCCCCTATAACTACAAAGCAAACCAAGCTAACGCAACTTCGCTTAGACCATTTGGCCGAGGAGTAATGGCAGGTAAAGACCTGAGACAAGTATCAAACCCGGCTGCTGGCTTGAAGGGTGCAGCCTTAGGGCCGGGGCTCATCTTCGTGCTCCGCGTTCTGCCTGTGACCCCGACGCACGAAAGCGGCTCCCGGGGGCAGCCGTGCAAACCGTAAATAACCGGGAGCGCGGCGCAGCGCGGAGCGGAGCCGGGCAGGGCGCAGGGAGCGGCGGGGCACGTACCCGCGCTGCGGGGAGCCGGGGCCGCCGAGCGCCTCTGCCGCCCGCCGAGCCCCGCCGCCCCGCGGGCAGCCGGGCCGGGCCCAGCGGCGGCCCCCAGCGATCGCGGCGGGGCGCGGCACCGCTCACCGGGCGCAGCGCGCGCAGCGCGGGCGGGCGCGCAAAGGCGCGCAGGGGCGCGAGCGTGCGAGGGTGTGAGCGCGCGCGGTGCCCGCGCACCCGGGCGGGACGCGCGCAGGGGCGCGTGTGCGCACAGAGGGCCCGCGCCCCCCGCCCTCGCCCTCACCTTGATCCGGACGTAGCAGTGGGTGCCCAGGGAGGGGTCGTTGAGGCAGGCGGGGGGGTTCTCCCGCACCACCCAGCGGAAGGTCTCGCCCGGCCGCCGGCCGATGCTCCAGAGCAGCCGCAGCCCGGCGATGCAGGCGCACACCCCGCAGTAGCTGTACACCAGCGCCCAGAAGAGCAGCGCCCGGGCGGCCACCATCACCCGGCGGGCGGGCGGCGGGCACGCAGCGCCGGGTCTCGCCATCGGGCCCCGCCGCCGCCGCCGCCGCCGTCCCCGCCGGCCGGGAGCGGCTCGGAGCGCCGCCGCCGCCAGGAGCCGCCCGAGCGGAGGCGCCGCCGCGCCCGCCCCGCGGCCCCCCGCGGCCCTTGCCCCGCGCCGCCCGCCCCGGGCTGGCTAGGCCCCGGGCGGCTCCCGGGGGGCGGCGGCGCTGCGGCCGCTGGGGCGGGGGCGCTTCCCCCCGAGCGTCTGGCGGGGGAGGCGGAGGCGCGGCCGGGCGCGGAGCGGGGCGGGGGGGCTGGGGCGGCGCGGCTGCGGGCGGCACGCGCTGGCGGGGGTGCCCCGCGCGCCGGAGCTCTCGGGGGGTGTCCCCGTGGGGGCACGCGGGGCACCCCCGGCCGTGCCTGCCCTGCCCGCTCCGTCACCTGCGGGGCCGCGCTCGCCGTACGTGCGGAGGGCAGCGGCCGCAGTTAGCGTCTGTCAGTTTGTCACTGCTGCTACGCCATGACCCGTGTAAAGGCGATGCTGTGAAAGCGTTACGATCGCATTCGTTACTACGTGCTGTTACTCATGAGTATGTCCTGAAGGGGTACACATTTTGAGCTCCGGCACCAAAACTGATAGTTCCTTAAATTTAACTTACGGAGAAAAATGCTAGCAGAGGGAGTCAGGTCATCACGGCCAACTGTTCCGACAGAGTTAACGTAGCGCTGACGTCCCGGCCACCCGAGGCTGACACCAGAGGCCGAACGACCTTTACGCTGCGACACGCACAAGCTGAGGAGTCGCGGATGGGGCCACAGATGCTCTAAGAAAGGCTCCAGCCAGCACCTACCTGTACCAACCTACTGATACGCAGGATACGGGGTAGTTTAGGATCAGAATGGTTCGTGTAAACCAAAAGGGCAAGGAAAAGCATAACTGTATTAAGCAACTGATTTTTACAGGTTATAAAAATGCAGGTTATGAGAAAATTACACTTTATTAGTTCTGGGAGATGAGGAGGTGTGGACATAGCTGTTGTTGACTACAAGAAAAGTAGAATTGAGCTTCCACGTTAAATTCTGACAACACCTGATCCAGCTTGCTGCACAACCTGCTAGCTTTTACTCCTTGACCTAAACCCCTTGCTTCTCAGGCCAGAGGGTACGGGCAGGTTCAAGGCCTGTAGATGACGTACGGAATTAGACTCTATAACTCGAAAGTTATAAAGTAGGTATGTTTATTGCACGCAGATGCACGGGGGATCGCTCCTCCACAAGCGTGCATGCCCGAAGTGACGAACCATCTCACATTTATACAATAAAACAAATGAATATTCAATTAACGCCTATACATATTCGTTACCTAAACCCGCTTACTCTTGCTGCGTATGTTAATTAGCTTATCAGTCCTTTGCCTGGAATGTGGTGGTCTTGCAGGTTTGTAGGTGATTCATGTTCTTGTGACCATCCGATCTCCTCCAGCAAGGAGACTTAGCACTCCCTCCCTCTAGATAGCATTGGAATATCTCTCATCCTTTTCTCAATCTTTTTTAAATAGCCCCTTTGTTAGAGGAAGAAGGGCAGGCGTCTCCTCAAAACGGTAGGCGTCTCCTCAGAGCTGTGTGCCTATGTGACCAGACACTGCACCCATGACCGGTCACCATACCCACATTCCTGGGCAGACATATACAATCACAGTCGATGTCCATTGTCCCCATTTCACACTATTTCTCCGTATCATAGAGGCCACGTGAGACTCACAGCTTAATAACCTAGGCCTACGTGCAACTGCCTGCCTTTGGGGGTAGATGGGGTTGCCAAATTCTACTTGCATTTGATGAAGACCAAAATTAGTTCTTGGTCCAGGTGAGTTTGAAGGATTAGAACCTAACTTCCAAGATATTTTTTAATTTTTTTTTTTTATTTTTTGCTCTGTCCAGCACTGCAAGTAGAGGCTGCTACAAAGATACCATGCATCTATTAACTCTAAGATATGGAATTTAATGAGCTATTTAAAAAAAAAATATGGATAAACAGGTATGCAGACAGAATATATATAATTTTTCACTGTGCATGGAACACAGCTTGTAGACAATTTTTGTCTATAACATACCAAATGCTTTCTCCTACTTGTTCTAAATTCAGAGCTGCAAATATAGACACTGATGCTGAATCCTAGTCCTGTTGAAGCCAGTGACAGAATTAATGCTGGTTTAAGCAAGTTCAAAATTTTAATTTTTAAAAAAAAATCAAATAAAAAACTCTTTAAGCAACAGAAAGGAATGTTATAAAGAATTGCCTGTTAGTGCATTTTCATGAATTTAAAAGTTTAAATAAGATGCAAAACCATTATGTGAATTTATTTTTTAGTACTAAAGATAACATCTTCAACTAGCTGTAAAAAGCTGCCTAGCTTCCTCTTATCAGAAACACAAACGAAATATCAGCAACCCACATCAGCTGACAATGCTGAATCATGCTGTTCATCATTCCTGCTCATTGTCTGAGCGTGAGCCCTACAAACTTAAGGTCAGGAGCTTTATCAGGCTGCTGGGGAAAAAGGTGTGGTGCTGTTTAAGGCTCCTTCAGTCTCTTGGGCAAGAAGAGAAGGAACATCAGAAGCTGATGATTCAATTAAGACACTAACCTCTGCAGACTCCAGTAGGATTACATGAATCATGCCTACCAAGCCTGAGCCTTCCGTTCATGCTCAGATTAGTCATATTGCCAACCCTAGGAATTAGCATATAGCTCATTTTTTATGCATCAGACTTTGTGCTAATAACCTTTTTTTGTAGGGAAGAAGCCTTTGCAGCTTCTCAATATCAGATGAGCTGCAGCAGGATTTTCCCTAAAGTGCACCTCAGTGAACCAGTGACCCAGTTAGATAAATTAGAAAGTTTGGCAGGAGCAAAGCAACCAGTATTGACGTTTATATCACAGTAGTCATCAAATTCCCTAACAAACCAGTAATCGGAATGAATTAGTAGAGAACATCCCTAAGAAAAACTGGAAAACAAAGGTTGGAAATCCTGGAGTTGACCACAAGCTTCCACTCATCTCTAAAGCAAGCCCAGTGACAGGTTAGACACAGCAGTCACAAAATGTTAGTAGCCATCTGGAATACAAGAAGAATTAAAGATGGAACTGTGATGTGCCTTTTTATAAGCAGGTATTTGGCCAAACTGAGCCATATTTCTTGTACAAACAGCAGAGCCAATTTTTTCATAAGACTAGAACTAAGTCTATTTTTAGTTTATGCATCACTGACTACCGAGTGTCTACTACCTATATCACATTTCTAAGTTATACAAACCTTTTGCCTGGGGAGTTTAGCTATGTCATCTCCAGCTATTAGATCAAGATCCAGTATCAGAACTGGGAAGAAGATAGCGCTTGGGGACCTAGCAGTTCTGAGTGGCTTTTGCACAAGGGAATTGCCGCACATGCTAGCTCAGCATTTCTGGGCACCTCCAGCTGTGCTACCTTAGTTGTCCTATTTGCCAAGGAAGCAGTAGAATTCCTCTTTTGTTGAGGAGCGTCTTCTTTGTATTCTAGGACCACGCTGTCTACATATGTGTGGCAAACCTGCTTGTATAAGCCGAATACCTTCCACACATTTTCCAGAAGAAAAATTGAATGAGAAAAGAAAAATATGAATAAGAAAAATTGAGAACCCCAACAACTATTTTTCTCTTTTCTTTACATTTTGGTTTTCTCACCTTCTGCTCTAAATTATTGTTCTAATGGGTGCCAAGCCAAACCGACCCCAGGGCAAGGTGTCCTACATGCTTTGACTGTGTGCTTTGTTCTCCATAATGTGCCATCTGCCTGCTTATCTTTTGTTAGTTCAACTAATCCCATTTCTCCCAGAGACAAAGAGGACAACTTCTCACATCACTGACTCTGCCTCCAGACTGACCAACTCATAGCTGATAGTAAAAAACCGTAACATATTCTGGGTATTAATGACAGATAAACTTTTTAAAGCTTGTGACTATCTTATCCTTCATTTACATCTCCTAGTGTAGACACAAGTATAAAAATGACACATTAATGCAGCTGTTTTCACCAATCATCAAGGTAAGTTAATGATGTAACAGAACTTAGCATGCATTTTAATTGTTAGGTAACTAACAATACTTGGTTAGTTTAAGCGGCTTCTTGTTTGCAAGGGGTATCTACACCAGTGGTATTCCTGCTTCCTTGAGTGTGGTGACAGCTTTGGGCAAACACAATCATTACCCGCTTAAGCTTGGAGGCCATCTGCCTTTCCCCTGAGCTCAGCCTAATGTCCGGAGGCATTAGGAACAGGTTATCCTCTTTAACTGACTTCTAGGTTGCAAATAAATGGTTTATCAGATTAGCAGCACTGACGTTATGTCTTTAAGTCATCATGACAATATAGAGTCATGGAAGCTGGAATTAGAAGGGGCAAAAGAATTGTTTCATGCCATTAACAACGCTACGTTTATATAGAATGGATGAAATGCAGAGAATGAATTCTTGCCCTTCCCTCTGTCACCTCCTATTTCCAAGGCAAGAGATCTTGTGCTCCCATTAACCCAGTCAGAAAGTACATCCACATGACAGCAAGGTAAGGAGTCCTGAATGTGAACAGTAATATTTTATTGCAGGACAAATAGCTATTAAAGATGTATAAACTACAAACAAGGGCAGGCCTAAATCCATAAAAAGATGTTTTATTAGTCCTATGCTTAATTTAAGATAGCTTTTTGTAATCAACAAGAAGGTAAGGTTTTTATACTTTCTGCTTCTGACAAATAGTCCAACATTAATAGAATCTTGCATTAATCAGAAAGTCTTTCAAACTCGAGTCAGAAGTGGGATAGTTCTGGTCCTTCACAGGAAGAAATCATCTGGCAAACATGCTTATACCCTTATCCAAACATCGTGTTAACATAAAATACATTAAACAGAAGATCAACATGCCTGGGCCTTAAGAGACATGCAAGTATACAGGATTTGCTGCTGAAATTACAGAGTTCCAGGACATGGTTTTTTTCACCATTGCAAATACTGTTACACACCCTTTAGAAATGATCACTGTTATAGAGGTCTTCTGTCACAGCCCAGATTCTGTGCAAGTGTGTCATAGCAAAGTGACTGTTTTAATAGCAATCATGTAGTTGACAAGACCTTGGTTTAAAGTAGTTCCTATAGGTACATATTTTCTATACTATGACGTAATACAGTCAAAACAAGAATTTGGCTATGCTCAGTATAACAGATTCTCAAGTGCTTCAGAATAAAATTGCTTTAAAAATGAGAAAAAAAATTAAGAAGCTGATATTTTCTCATATATATGCACAACATACAAAACTATAATCAAAAGAGTAACTATGTTCCACTGTGTAGCAGGCTAGATTACAGGCTGTAAACAAGCAGCAAGATCTTTTGATGCTTCAGGTGCCAATGAACAAGCTTTTAATATTAAGTGTTTTAAAGGAGTTTATGTTCTCGTTGAAATAGGCTTAACATTTAATCTTGTAACTAGTACATTTTCGAAGTTGTACAGTTTGAAGTAGTGTTGAAGTTCTGGTATTAACTACAGCTTTCAAGATATTCTTCAAAAGCTTCCATAATATCTCTCTGTAGATAGAGATCAATTACACAGGACATCTGCAAGAAAGCAAATTGGTGCATTTTCAGAGCAGTCAGACATTAATGAACACTGTGCAGGTCAAATAATTAATAGAGATTTAAAAAAAAGCTACAAAGCTTCTTCCCCTAAAGTGTATGCTTCCTCTGTTATTACAAGTTTGAGCATACAGGTTGTTGAAGCCCCCTCTGAGAAGAGCTGAACAGAATGAAAGCTTCAGTAGACCTTAGCTGAGTCTAGCGTGATCTCATATTGCAGGTCTTACATTCCATTGTACAATATTATGAATATTTAAAACTGTTTAATCTTAAAAAAGAAGTAGCAATTAAAAACATTCATTACCTATGCCAATAAAACTAGTAAGTTTTAAAAAAGCTCACTTTTGGTATTTCAGATGAGAACAGTATGACTAGCACTTTTGTTGACATGGAATATGTTAAGGAGGGTAGACAGCTTGCAAGACTTGAGGTTTGAATTTATTCAGAAGGCAGGGACTCTAAAATTTGCTTTTGCCATGCAATTATTCTAAGCTTATGGGAGTAATAGGACCAAGTAGATAGTTTTCCATATTACCTCACTTGAATACCTACTTTGAGTTTCCTAATTTCTGGACTAACTCTTCAGGTAGCATAGTTCTGTTGTTGTCAGTCATTCAGGTCCTTTAAAAAAAGGACCTGAACTAGCATTTTTTATTCTCTACTAAAGTCAAAACAAAATCAGCTGGCAAGCGTCAGCAACTTACTGCTTCTCTCCTCCTGCGCTCTTGTTCCATTTTTCTAGCCAAGTTACGGTCTTGAACAAGAGTATGTTGTTGAGCTTTGGGCAGTTGTTCACTCTTACGCTCTTCTTTTTGAGACTCACGGTCTGTCACTGCTGTGGCACCCAATCCTGTATATTCATGGCCCCTTTAAAGACAGGAGAAGAGATTGGTATAGGACAAAAGTTGTTTCTTCTTTTTCTTTGTAATGAGCCTTTGCACCTTAACAGAATTCTGCAAGTAATTTAAATCAGTGCATACCACTCAAATTGCGGTTCTGTTTTATATGTTGATTCATAGCAATTTCCCTTTGCAAGAGGTATGTGCATGCAATTGGTAGGTTAAGGTTTCCCACTTTCCATTTGCAATCTGTATGCATACAGGATTTATATATATGCTACGCAAAACCTACATACACTTTCTCCGAAAAACATACACACTTAATTTTCTGTTACTTTATGGGCCTATGATATTTTGCTTCTACCTTCTTCAACTCATTATCCAAGGTAGGTTTCACTAACTTCAGGCAAGCATCATGTCTTATTCCATACAACTACATGCCTGGCTTCCTCCTCATGGAAACCGGTGGTAGCTGAAGGTGCCTGGACTGTTCACCATATGTTCTGAACAAGAAGTGTACTCTTCAGTCTCTCAAATGCTCTATTTATCAAAATAATACACTCCAAACAAGTGACCTAATCTAATACAGCTGGCGACGGGCAGGAGCAGGAGAGTTTAGGAACCTGCTCAGACTAATCTTCCACAGGGTCAAACAGACAAAAAAAATCAAGACTCCTGAAGAGGGAAATATTACAGAAAACAGAGTTCCAAAATGTGGCAAACAGCAATCTAAGATATTTCTGCAATGCAGTAGTTAGTAGGCAGTCAGTTATCCCACTCAGCAGAATAACAGAATAGACCTCAGACTGGGATACATATGTGGGCACTCACTAAAACAGTGGCTGCAAACAGCTAGGGAAGAATAATATTTAAACGTATGTGGTTACAAACCTGTCTGGTTTTTGCGGATGGTTTTGTGGTTCCGTCCTAGCTTGTACCAGAGCCCTTTTTAACTCCTGCGCTTGCTCACTCTTCCTCTTTAATGCTGCTTTCCTGAATTCTTTGAAGCTGTCAGCAGATGCTTTTATTGGCGCTGGAAGCATCATTGTTTTACATAAGCTTACCCAGGAATCTGTATTCTTAAATCCTGTATCCTGAAGTTATTAGAAAAAGGAAGATATGGAAGAGGCAAAAATACAACTGATCATCCATTCTCTGCTTAGTTCTTGCATGAGCACAATCTTGTTTTGGCTGGATTTATTGGGGAATATCTACAACAAAATATCTGTACTTTGGCAGAATATTAGTGCAAATACAGCAATATAAAGTCTTCAATATGTTTTCTCATCAACTTTGAGATTCTTTAGCAATATGGCAGAAATCATTAGCATTTGTATCTATTCTTACCCAATCCTTTACATCCACCTCTCCATTTTTTAATTCCAGAAAACATGAATTCACAAGACTGAGCTTATGCAGGGTCCATTGATAATATTTCATTATAAAGAACCTCTATCTAATTTCTAGGTATAATCTTTACATAACAATAGCTTTGTATTAGGCTTGTGGATTTTGTTTTAAAAACCCGTTATCCCCCCCCCCCCACCTCTATAGTGGCATTTTCTTCACAGTGCAAAACAGCATAAACCCAATATTCTTAAGTACTGCTTCCACTAAAAAGCCACGTGTTTATGAAGGAAATACATATTTTTGGAGTTGAATTCAATAGGTTAGTTAATGGCTTTCATAAATGGATAAAATGCCTACAGAAAAATCCTAGAAATATTCTAATTCAACAGACTACATACGAACTTTTTAGGTCTAGAGGCTGATGTGATCAATTATTTAGACTAATGATTTTGATTTGATGCTTTCAAATAGCTGATTACCCCAGAGTAATTTAAATTATAGGTGAAAAAATTCCTCTATTCCTCCATTTAAGATAATCTATTGCATGCTAGAAAAAACTTTGCTTAACTTTCATAAAACTCTTCAGATTATTTCCCAGTTTTAATAATGTCATCAGAAGTGCATTGCCCTGTTTCAGAACAGATTTTTCAATAGTACCTAAGGTTATACTCCACACTGGCCTTATTTTTGTTACTGGATAAGCAAGGAAAAGCACACTAATAGCTTGAATATTAAAACTAGATCAAGGAACACTAGTTCCTTGTTCAAATATTAAACCTAGATGGTATAAGCCATATTTTTGATGATAACATAGATATATTATTTTTCACTTAATCTTATATAATTTACTTTCTGAAATAATCAGAACCCATAGATATTTTTTTTCTGTATTTGTTTTTAGTACTAGAAATGAGATAAATCTGTACAGGTTATAAGAATGCCCAAGACCAATCAGATACTTGAATCATAAGAGACCAAATTTTTAGAGCAGATCCCAGGACAGGGAATTATTGATCCTAGTAAGCATACCCCAGCTCTTCTCAAATAAGGTTTGAGCAACACTTACCTTGCTTGGAATAATTTTGGATTTTGGCTCTAGCGTGTTTTTACCATTAGGTATACAATAACCTGATGGAAGAATAAAAAAGATTTTTCACTCACGTTGATTTTATGGATTCTTTTCCTCAAAGCTAAGCAATAAAAAAATTAGCCACTCTGGGAAGGGGCTTAAGAATTTACACTGCAGTTATTTCTTATTATTAGGTTCAGAATGACAGAAATGCTCTCAAACATTTCCTAAGCTTAAGTTGAACCGGACCACTTCTCTGCTGTTTGAAGCAGGGAAAGGAACTGTTAAGCTCAACTATAGCTGAGAAATTAACTCCTGGTTAATTCTAGGAGAGGCCCCAGCAGAATGCCAAAGTATTTGGTCAGAAAGTCTCAACACAGCACCTTAGCAGTTGGTCCTCTCCTGTCCCCTCCCCAATCAGCCTTCTTCCGCTTTGATTCCAAATTATTTAAGAGTACATCATTCATTGTATAAACTTGTTTTGCCTAAAGCTTTCCAGCCTATTTCCTTTTTTTTTTTTTTTTTCTTTTAATGAGCAAATAGGTCAACTGGTAAGGACTAGTCATCGTATTTCCAGTAGCCTACGGGATGTACTACTACTCCATGCTGTTACCTCTTTTATTATTATATAATCACTATTAACTTGTGAGGTAAGAACCCCCAGCAGTTCTACAGGTAAAGTGGAAGTGCTATTTTGACAATCCACATGTTTTGTGTGAAAAACACTTTCCCCAAACATTTTAAGATTTAAAAAATCTTCTTAAATGCAGGAACAGATGCAGTTTCCTATAGTCATTATTGGTAAGCCTAAAAATAGACTTCTGTACTACTAGGGACTGGCCAGAATATCACAAGTGTTTAAAAAAACCACTTATTGTAGGGTAGAGTGGGTTGTTATTTTTTAATCTTCTGTATTACTTCGTTATATTCCCTTTCTAAAGAGCTTCTAGAATGAAAATCTAGGTGTACTATGAAAAAGCCACTATTTTAGAACAGGATATATACAACACAGACATTTTATAACGTTCAGCAATGATCCTCTACTGCAGTTTGAGACGTTTCAGTATTTAAGTAAATGTTTAATAAGAAACTTAACATGCTGTGGGTTTTTTTGTTGTTGTTATTTGGTGGGTTTTGGGGTTTTTTTTATGCAAAGGATAAAGGATGTTTGAATCTCAAAGGCTGAAGGCAAAGCATCAAACCCTCTGTCAGCTCATCATAAAAAGGGTTTTCAGAAAGACCTCACAGCCTCCAGAAGTCAAGACAAGAACAGTGCCTGGTCTGTACCCTCTGCCCCCATGCATTGCCTGTAAGATGGTATAATTGCAAGTAAGCAGGAAAGAGGTTCTACTATATAGTGGGATAAAACAGAATGAAAGACCTCTGAAGCTTTTTTATGTCCAATAGTACCCTGAAGTACTAATGAAGAGGGTTCCAAGTCCTGATGTCTTTGTTCGCATGGATTCCAGGTCCAGTTAAGCAAAGTCTACCTAGATCAAGTTCTGAGAAACTTGTATTAAGGTGTCCCTCAATACAATAGGCACCCATCTTTCATCAGTCATTTATCTTCATACAGGCTTGAGAGTCTTGAGCAATGAATACACCAAAGTAAAGCAAGAGCTTCATATACCCAAAAATATCTATCCTTGTTGTTAAGATCAATTTTATCAACCTGTTATACCCACCAAAAAGATCTACGTGAAGCAAATTTAAGTTTAATTTAAGTTTATAGACATGCCTGTCTTACACCTGTAGATATAATATAGGAATATGAGGCTGTGTCAAAAGTATTTGCAGTCGTGAGCCTTGAAACATGCATTTTAGGATACTTATAGCAATGCGAGCCTTCACAAAACCTCTCATAGAGGGACATTGCTTTTTTATCTGAAGGGAAGCTTGTGGTTACCTGTTTCATAAATCAAGCTTCTCAAGTCACCACTAAATTCAGCAATACACCAAGCCTGCACCCATACCATCACAGGTGTCACAAGTGTAAAATCAAGAACCCGTGTTTCAGAGATGCAGGTAACCTCACAGAAATGCTTAAGACAGTGGGATTCTTTACAAAATTCAACAAGTTGCTCTAAGCATCCAATTAAAAAATGAGTTTGGCTAGTTTGATCTAAGTAGGTGCATACAGTACTAAGCACTCTCTGTACTTCATATCAATAGATTGCAGGCTTTATGAGTTCCAGATAACAAAGTTCTTGTTGTTTAAAATAAAAAGTGCCATAACCCTGTATTTCCCTACAACTCCTTCCAATTTTCTACAGAAGCTAGTAGTGGAAAGGCTAAGATAACACTGAGCACAACTGGGGCATGTATCATTGCAGGAACAGTCAAACACCACTGTATTATGGAAGGGGGCAGATAACCATGCTCATGTAACAGTGTTAATAACTCTGCTATGCAACATAATACCAAAGTTCAAGTATACTCAAAGGCAGTCTCATTACTGGATAGTTCCCATGCTAAATAAAGGAGCTCCTCTACAACTGTCCCTTAAAAAAGGGGAGAAAATAGAAACAGTACAAATTAACTTTCTATTCCTAACCTTCATTTAAGACTAAGCATTAAACAAGCACAGAAGGGAGCAAGCTTTCTCAATTGTTTTGGCTATGCTTTTTTCTATGACTATTAGAACAGTGAACTTGTTTTATTCCTGCTTGTTTTTGCAGACCTTTAATGTATTAAGGTGACATCAGGATCTTGATAGTTCCAGTCATGCAGTATGCAGGACAGGAATTCCAGTTTAGGCACCTCAAAACTTTGTAAGAAAGACTATTACCTGAAACTATGCAAACCACGTACCAACTCCAGCAAGCCTCAATGAAAGGGGTCAGTATGTGTATGGGTAGGTGTGTTAAGACCATAAAAATACCACATAGAACATCTTGGAGAACTAAACTTCCATTTTTAGAGTTGCTTTAATACAAGTCAAGAACCCAGCATCATTCTTTGGCAAAAATCAGAGTTCATCAGTGATAAGGCTGTGCCTTTTAATTTCATCAAGTTTTCAGAAGCTTGTTCCCTGCCCTGTTCAAGCCTACACAGGTAGTCTAGAGAGAAAAAAAGTAAAGGAAGAACCTAAACAATCATGTCTGGTAACACTACACTTAGCACGGGTATTCAGTGTCCAGTTCAGAATTCTTTACTTTTAAATAGATATGAAGTCTGATGCAGCTCTGCATGGAGCACAGCTTTCAGGGAACCTTTCTTCTTGTAATTATTTCAAGTTTTTTCCATGATGGAGGCCTGTTTGACATTGCTTTACTGTCAGATCCTTGTCACCAAGAGCCAGAGATGGTGACTCAAAATACAAAGTGCCCTGGGAAAAAGAGCTCCATGAAGCTTCATCAGAAGACAACCTAAAGGCCAGTGAAGTTTGATAGACTGGAGCATTGGTTCTCTCAGACTTCCTGGAACACTGGGTTACTTATATCTAGTACTAAATCAGAAAGTTAAGTTCTTAAAATACATAAAGGAAATTACTTTTTAACACAGAAGTTAAATGGATGCTTGGCTCTTCATTATTTTTTTTTTAAAGCAGCAAATCAAAATGAAACAGAAAGAACAAGGGGAAACTGCATCCCTTCCATTATTCTGCAAACTGATTAATGTACATGGTCAGCATTTTATTTCCTTAAACCAAGTTCATATACATTTCTAACTTTGCACCCCTGATATCAGTTACAGTTTATTATGAGTATACATACTTTGTTCTTGACTTATGGATATTGAATCATCAGTTATCTCACTGGCTTGAAGTTTATTAGATTTGTCTAGATGTATTGTTTTCTCAGCTTGTTTATTCCAAGCAGCATTGTCAACCTGGGAAGTTGTGTTGGATACCTAGAAAAGAAATTAGACTTCAAAATATGTTCTGAAGTGCTAAACATTTGGATTCTTATACACCAGCAGAATTAAAGATTTAGAAGCTTAGAGCAGCAAATTGTCACAGGTCTAGCTTCTGTAAACACCAGGGAAGAATTAGATTTTGTTCATGTTGTGGTAGTCAGAGAATGTTCTTACATTAACACTTTGGATTTAGATCATGAACTGCTCAGAGGTTCCAAGTGGTGGAGTGGGTAGAACAAGAAACTGATACAAGCTCTTTGACTCCTGACATAGTACAACATCATAGAAGTTGGCTTTTATTGTAAAACCAGTTGCTCCACTCTGTCTTTATGGATCAGAGTGAAGGGCAGCTGCATCACTTCAGGCTTAGTTTTTCTCTATGCCAGATTGTGTAGTAATCCCCTTGAACTGGGGAAGGAGTTGCATAAACCTGAGTCTCATAGCATCTACTACTTACTGCCTTGGATAGTGGATGCAAATGGCCAACGATAAGTTGCTTTTATTCCTTTCTTGTGCTCATAGATTCAAGAGATTGTTTCTATCCATTTCCGAAAATAAAAGCTATTAAAACCTGGCTGTAACAGGTGTGTTTGAAACCATGTTGAGAAAGATAAACACCTTAAGATAGATCATGCTTAAGATCATGCTGCTCCAGTAACATCAATAACTTCCTTTGTAACTGAGGCCCTTCTAACCAGGATACTCTCCAAGAACGTGTTAAGGCAAATCAATAGTGACTAAATATTTCACAATCTCATCTACAACCCTGAAAGCCCCAGTTTCTGTGGCTTTAGGAACAGGAAAAAAAAGCAATACACTTCTCCAAAACAGGAATATATAGTGTAAGATGCCCACCTCTTTTGTGAAACTGTAAGGTTTACAGGGTGGGCTTTTAGCTTGTAAGCATGCAAGTATTACTTAAGTTTAAGCTATAGCACTGAAAAGAAATAAAATAAGCTTTATAGGACATCATAAAGTTGATATATATTGATCAGCCAAACTCTTTCCTTTTGTGTTGCAGCCAACAGGCAATGAATTAATGACCTATTAAAGGACAGGAATCACTTTGTTAGTGGGGTTTTAGATAACTCTTGTTGTAAACCTTAGGTGGCCTTTGTTGCACCAAATTCAAGCCTGGAATATTGCATTCATTGGGGAGAAGCATGTATTCACCTCTGGGAGAGCACGTGTGCACTGGGTGACAGAAGACTGATCTGTCCTTGGAGCACTCTGAGGGGTGTGCTGGTGTGGAGCATCATGCAGAGCAGATACACCTGAGAAAGAAGCAGTGTGTGATTTCCCCTAACATGCAAAGGGCAGTCCTACATCTCAAAATTAGGTCACCTTTTAGATCTGTAGATTAACTAGATATAAAGATATGTATCCTAGCTGCATGATTTGAGACAGTTGTTTTTAATTAGTTTTAAATTGATTTCTCAGTTAATCAGCTACTAGCTCAAGCTGTCTTTTACCAAAAACTCAGAAGCATCTGAAGTTTAGACCTTTTGAAGTGAGGGAGGGAAAAGTATAGCTCCTTGGATCAAGTTCCTAAGCAACATAATTTTTTTTCTCTGCCAACAGCAATCCATTCAGAGTGCCTATGGCACCAAGTCTTGAAGTCAGCTAATAGGTATTTCATACATAAACTTGAGTAGTGGTGATGGGTTTAAGCGTCTAGTTCCTGCTTTAAGGTGTTCAGTACTTCCCATAACCCTAGGTTCATTAAGGTATCATTTTCCATCTCAGAGGGAGGCATAAACACTTCCTCCTCTTTTAATACTATCCTGCCCCACAGGTGCCCCAGCAGTCTGAAACGCTAGCCAATCCTCAGTGCTGCCACACTTTTATTTACATCGTGCTCTTTATAACCCATACCCTGCAAGAACTTTTTCTATTACCCCCTTGATAAGCTTATTGGGGTAATACAAACATTAGTCCTGCCATGCCTTCTTTCCTTAGCAGTCAAGTAAAGCCATGATTCTTCCCAGAAAAATGTTACCTGGGGGATACTGGGCATTTTGTTCTGATGGTTTAAGTGATTTATTCTGTAAAGGCTGAAGCCCCTGCAGTACATCGGCAGGTGGCTGCTGCAGTTCAGATGATCCACAAATTTGCAAGCTACTAGTAAGAGATGGGGGCTGTGCTTGCAGAACAGCATTGGAGGTTGTCCTCTGTAGACACGGTGGTACTCTCTAGAAAGAGATTGCAGTAGTTAATATAGCCAAATCTCAGTTTTTATAGCTATTTGATTCCCTCTCCCCACCACCACCCACATTTCTATTGTTTATAGAATTCAGTAGTCCTTTATTGTGATACCAATCTGGCCTTTTCTAAGAGTTTAGGTGACAAAACTCCATAAGGTAAAGTTCACCGCCTTGATCTGACAGATACAGAAAACCCATAAGAACAAAATGCAATATCAGGATTTGAAGCCTGATGTTTGTTGTAACTCAAAATCAGTTAGGGGCTGTTAGAATTGGCTAAACAAAGCTTAATTCCTGTATCCTGTTTTCTCAAGTTTATTGCTGTCATTCCATCACTGCAGAGGCTGGACCTTTTTAAACCAAAAAGTGTGTTGCATAATCCCTCCCCTCAGCCTGTGCTTATGAAGATGCAGAAGCAGCAGCTGAATAACAAATTTTCAGCCTAGTTTCCTGTATCCAACTAAGCACTTTAAGTGAAAGCAAGTCTATTGTAAGAAGAATGAAGGCTTTGCTGTGATCTTGCTTTGCTATCAGAGGTCTCTATCACTGGTAGCTTCAAGGGAAATTGCGAAAGGCAGCTAACCCTGACAAGAATTAACACCCACTGTATATACAAGAATAGAGCAATTCAATCTTACAGGCATTCAAAATTATTCTAGATTAAACTACTGTTGCTCATAATACCATAGTAATAAGTAATATAAAGTACCCTGAAAATTACTAGTGTATTGTACAATTTGTTTATTTTCAGGTGTAGAAGTGAGGTTATGCATAGGAAGAAAAATATTTAAGTGGAGTTTGCACTGTTTATTAGGTCAATTCCATGCTCAAAGATCAAGTCAGCACGGAAATTTTTTGGGGGGAGGGGGGTGGGTGGGGTGGGGTGTGTGGAGAGTTCTTCCACTTTTTCCCTACTCCTTCACCTAATGTAGAATTATGATGATTTTAAGAGGTAAAAGCCTCAGGACTTCTCCCAGTACATCAGTTTTTATACAGATACATAAGCTACTTTTAACAAACAGCAGAATTTTTTATCTCCATGTAAATCAGTCCTACAGAAGTAGCAGCATTCAAGCCACATTCATTATTTCCTGATAAAGTTATGTCATTCCCAGTGCCATTGTATGTAGCATAAAACTTTGTTCAGGCCAAAAATATAATATCCATTCCAGTCAGTTTACCTTAGGCTTTTCCACAGAAGTTGGACAGTTCTGCCTGGCTCCAGTCTGTTTTGAGTAGGTTTCTGTAACTGCAAATACAGCGAGGTGGGCAGAAAGAGGGGGATGGAAAATATAAAACAAGTCATTCACATATGTTTCATTATTCACACATACAAGATTGAGTTGCAGTTGTACCTAGAGAGCCAAACCTCACAGTGAAAGGAACATTGTTATCTTGAATACTTTGACTTCAGCTTGATGTGTTTAGAGAACTTCTCCTGCAGGATCAAGGTTTTTGCTGCCATCAATGACTTTACTGTGTTCACATCCCCCAACTGCAAAGGGCTGAGCACTCATCTCACCTTACACTGTTACCTCATACGGATACCTACACCGTAGACCTCTAGTTTGGCAGATCTGTTCTGTCCTAGAAAACTAAATAAGAGTTCTGTGCACAGAGAGAAACATCATTCTGATATCCTGATGCTGCAGCACTGTCATGTCCCTTGAACAAGCTTGAGACATCTTAAGAACCAGTGTAGACTTTGGCTCTACAGTCAATGCTGTTGGTACTTTTGTCCCTCAGCTAAGGGACTAAGCCTTACCCACAAGGTAAGGCACCCTTCACGCTGCAGATCAGAAGATGAAAAAAAGTAAATTACGCTTTCAAAACCACAAGAGTAGGCTGTAGTCAAGTCTCCAGGTTAGATACACAGACCTCTTGCTAGCTGATTTTGGTCCCTGAAGTTTTTCACTGGTAAGTTGAGTGGATTTGTAGGTTTGTGTGTTTGTTGCTGCCCCTGCCCCAAACTCAGTACTAAGACACTCATTTAATAGCACTAGAATTGAGCCTTCAACATGGAGCAAGCCTACAAGGGTAACTGAAATCCTTGGTAAGCGTGTGGAACAGCAGATGCTAACTGAGAAGGCAGATGTTTTGCCTACACAAAGACAAAAAGAAGCTTTCTGACCCGATTCACAGTCGCTGCTATCTGAGGAGCTAGAATCACTGCTAGTACTGCTGCCAGAGTCTGAGGAGTTGCTGCTATCGCTCAGTCTGCTTGGTCCAATACTGGGCTCAGCACTGTTTTCAACTGCAGGAGAAAAAAAAAAAATTAGAACAACTTGCAGTGGAGCAGTCCTCCTATATAACACTAGTATCAACCTTGTTAGATCTATCCTCGCACATAACCGTTCATCTTCTGCCATTTCCTTGTCCACTGTCCATTTAGCAGTGAATTCAAGACCTTTGTAGAAGAGGGAGATTCACCATCAGCAGGCTAGTTGAATTAATGAAATGGCCAAGGAGGAGCTGTAATCACACAACTTACAGTTCGGAAGTAGATTAAAACTGTGCTGTCTTAAGACACAATTCAAAGAGTTTCCCCCCTAAGTTTTCTTGCTGTTAAGAGACTGTTTCTGTGCTTGTTGCTGCTGCCAGACTTGCATGCTAAGGTCTTTACCTATAGCCAACTCTTCTCTTTCCCAAGCCATATGTACTCCAGAATTTTCATCTTTTGCCACCTCCCCACCATCTGACTATTTTGCATCTGCAGGGTTGATTTAACTCAGTTTATAGTGATTTTTCAGACAAAAAGCTTTTTCAGAGCGTGTTGCTCTGATGGAAGCTTTGAAAATGAGAAGCTACATGGATACCCGTTTCCCTGGACACGGGTCTGTGTTAAGTGCCAGCTTAAGCTCTTCCTTAAAAAGAAGTCAGATGCTAGTTGTAAAGGTTTCCTAGCCAGTTCCCTCCCTCTCCCCACAACATATCCCTTGCAATTTATTTCAGCTGCTTCTTTAAGCTTTTCTTTCTAGAATCTTTTCAAGCCCTCATGTGTATCAGACAGGAAGACTGTTGACTGAACTAATACCGAATGCAAGCCTGTGTCTTGTAGGGCTGCTTCTATCATTTCAGCTCACTGGTTTTACATAGGAGCTTAACAGATATCCAATAGAGGGCAATAATAGCACTCACTGGTTTAACAAGGAACAGCTTGACCTATAGTGGTAGCATCAGCTGCACTTATCTGTTGACAGTCCCTGATGAGAACCACCTTTAGATATGCTCAAGCATGTACTGAATTTCTAGCTTCGATATTGAAACACATTATTGCCTGAAAAAACTGAATTGATTCTCCTAGGGCACTTCTTTAAGACTAAGACAACACAGCACACCTGTCACCAATGCAAAACTTTTGCTCCCATGAGAGCATTAGTGAGGCTGCAATCTAACAAGTATGACTAGTTTGTTGCTCTTGAATCTCTAAGCCACAGAAAGTGAGTTGCAAACAAATACATACTGTAGGACACTCCTCCTCCCCCTCCATGTTTTCACATGTCAGCATAAGGGAGAAGGTGTTCAGCATCCCTTAAACTCTGAAGCCATTATCATCTTTACTTGTAATAAAGGATTAGGTGCAAGAATAAGGAAGATGTTTTAGACAGTACAAGTAACTGGCCAAATTTGCTGCTGTGACTTCAGCTCACTCAGCATAGGAAGAATCTTAAGACTAGCAATGGGAAGCCTAAGAACTCAACTCTTCTGAGAAGAGAGTCCCCAGCTACATAACAGTACAGAAGCCCAAGGGGAGAATCCTACTTTTAATTTTATTCATTTGCAACAGAAATAACTTAAGAGTATTACACTTTATGTTCTCCTTCTTTAGGTTTAGTTGACCATTGACATCCAGTAGTCTCTTCTCTAGCTCTTGTTTCCTTTCAGAATCAAGTTGTTCTTTTGGCTTCGTTGTTTTTTTAGCTGCATGTGAGACAGAAGTTAATGTTGCAGCAAAACAGAAGACAAATCTAGCAGGTTTTGTTTTTGTAGGCATCATTTATGCTACATACCCTGCTGTTTTCTTGGTCTTTTCCTCAAACAGGTTGCTACATATTTCTCTAGTTCTCTGAGTGTTGAATCCTTTAAAGTTTCAAAGTCTATTTCTATCTCATCAGGGTCAGAATTACTCAGTGAAGGTTCTCTTGACTGTATTATATGGACTACTTTCCGAAGCTTATCTCCAGGGAGTTTATTTATGTCCAAACTCAACTGTCTTTTTTCATCATAATTCATAGGCTTGGCACCATCTTCATCTTCTGACTTACGTGCCAACAAGACCTGCTGCATGGTTTTCTTTGATTGACTGCAAGAAAAAAGTATACTGCAGTAACAGCAGTTTAAAAATAATTTGACACCCACGCAAGTCCCCCACACTTACATGTTTAAAGACAGCTTTTTCTTAGATTTCTTCTTGTACTTTAGATTTTTCTTCTTTTCAGTCAGGCTTTTTATTTTAGCTTCTTCCTTGTTCTTACTTTTCTCCTTTTTGTCCTTCCCTTTTTTCTTTTTCGGTCTAGGTAAGTATGCTTTGGTCAAAGCCCGCAACTGCTGATTAACAGCTTTAAGCTAGCAAACAAACAAACAAAAGCCAATAATCTTTGGCAATATAGGAGGAATAATAAAATGGTCCTAAATATCGCAGATTTGTGGCAGCTGAGCTGATATTAATAGGATGTTTGCTTTTTAAATTAGGTTTACTTTCCAAGCATCTTACTATATTATATATTAGTCACAGACTACAGATATAGAAGAGGTAAGGCTATTTATTTTATGCAGACATTTCTAACAGCATATGTCTTGTAGCATCCTGTGAGGAATAAAAATGCAAAAATCACTGTAGGAGTATCCAGCAGCCTCTCTTTAATTTCAAGTGCTTGGGAAGCACATAAGTGCCTTACTAGGTTAGATCTCTACAACATTACGGAATTAGGCTAGTGGGACTGGGCTTGTGCATCTTCAATCCATAAACCCCAAATATTTTGCAATATAAACCAGCTAGATGGAACATACCAGCAGCTTCAGAGAAAGACCTAACAAGTTAAGCCTCATGGGAATTAGAACGAAGATGGACAGACAATGAAAATAGAATTCAGAGACACTGAAATTCTTCACTATCACAAAGGCTGTCTTGTAGACATTTGGTTGACCTCACACCTATATTCATAAATTGATGATGTATATGCTACTCTTAAAATACTGGAAACTAAACCGCCCCTCATTTGACTAGCAGAACAAATGCTAGTTTTCCCTATAGTTTATAGGTACAGCAGCAGCAGGTTAAAGCATTATGTTCAAGCAAAAGCAAGACCCATTCCACTCAGGCAGTGAGGCAAAGCTCTGCTTCACATCAGCATGAGATTCCTTCCATTTACTTCAGAAAACTCAGCATGAAGTACAAATTCAATTACCTGCTTTTGTGGCTCAAAGGAGACAGAGCATAAGAACAGAGCTCTTTAGCAGTACGAAGGAAATGCCATTGTTGGAAGAATATGCCACTAAACTACCTGTGGAGTATCTGTGTGCTCTGAACATATCACAGCAACACTTTTTTTAAAAAGTTTGAGAGTTGTCTGAAGAAATGGTAGGCAAAAGTAATTTAGATTCACTAAAACCAGTTTGTATTTGCTGAGGCACTATTCACTTAAAGTTTGGAGGTGTTTCCAAACAGGAATGAAGTTCTGTATTAAGAAAAACAAATTACTAGAGAATCTTTTGAATACTGATTCTTGGTACTTAGTTTTAGAATGGACATTTGCAAGTGGCATTATCAGAGAGATCATAAGTCATGCACATTGAGTACTAATGCTTACTTGCTCCTGCAGCTTTCCAAGGTGCACTGTTCTTTCCTGTTCAGACTCTTCAAATGATTTTTCTTCTGTAGAGTCATCATTACTGCTCTCACTGGAATAAGCTTCTGTCATTTCTCTTGTAGGCTGTGACAGAGGAGCACTTGCAACAAGTTCATCAGGGATTTTGGCAAAGTGCATCTCGAAAACATCCTAAAGAGTTAAGTTTGGGAACAGCAGAGAGGTCAACATGCTTTCAGACTTCTAAAAGCATTATGAAGTTTTAGCTTGTTTTCTAGAACTACACAGCACCACAGTAGTTGGTAACATTAGTAGATGCTACATCAGGCCAAGGGATGACCACAAAGGAGTCTTACAGTCCGACTTTTTTTTTTTTTTTCCGAGACTGACTTAAGTGATAACTCACCTGAAGTTTTCTTGCCATAGCAACTATTTCATGGTCTGGAGAATTATGTTTGTAGCAGCTCATGAACATTAATCTAACATCTGTAGCAAATTCTTGTATATCGCTGTATTCAAAATTATCCAGTTTCTTCTAGAGGAAAAGAAAATTAATGCACATTTAGGGCTTAGGAGTAGAGAGCATTGCCATGAACTGGCAGAAAAAGAGGAGGAACAAGAATTATGATATACAGTATCAGTTTCAGCTTGCATCAAGACAGCATATATTGTAAGAACCATTATGGAAAGACCTGCTTCTCATGTCAACCTTGTCCCATTAAAAGAGGAAATTCTCTTACTTTGTTAAACAAATTTGCTAACTAATTGCTGTAACTACTTTGTAGCACTAAGTCAAGAAAACAATGTTTGGGTGATTTTATTTGGTCAGCTCAGCTCTTGTTTTAGATTCTAAGCATGGTATTTATTCAAAGTCTATTCCATAATTGTTTGAGTCAAAGTAATGGGCTAGAAATTGGGAAATAACCTTTACATTGCACAAGCCAATTTTCAAGATAATTCAATAAGCTATTGAAATTGAACCCTCCCCACAAAAGTGGATCTTAACCTGGCTAAATACTTCAACCCTAAACAGATGTACCCAGAGTTCATGACACTGTCTCTGTTCATTTTCACATAAAGTGTGCAAGGTGTCACATAAATACCCAGTGTTGAGGTTCCAGGGCACTTCACCAAGGATACTGAGATTCAGAGAAGCAAAAGTTGTCATTACAGAATTACATTTTGTTTTATAGAGCATTAGCAACGGCATCATGTATACAGATTGAAAGATTTTTAACAGGCAGCCTGCTTGGTAGTACTTCCTGGAGATGGTAATTCCCTCATTACTTGTATTAGCTTGTTCAACAGACAGGTAGATTGTGACTATGCACATAGTCACAATGAGACTTAGAAGACTTTCCTTAGCAAGCTGTGCCTTAGTTTGTTGAGGTGAGAGTATGTTGTTTCTATGCCCACTACTTCTCTGAAAGGAGAAGCAGCTTTCATTACACCTTTTCAGCTAGCACGATTAAAACTCAGTCATTACACAAGTTACTCAAGCAAGCACACAAATATTCCAGTTCCCTCCGAAACCGACTTACTTTAATGGTTCCTAGGTCTGTAGGACATTTGGTGATCCCTTGGTTCTCACCAAGTGAGAAAGATGCAACATTTACAGGTTTCAAGAAAGGCCATGAATATGCTGCATGTTTCTTTGAAAACATTTGTTTAAGTATTTCATTACAGTGTTTTAGTTGTTCTGACAGCTTAATCTTTTTAAGAATTTCAGGTGACTGTTGAGAATCTGGCAAGTATCTCTTCAAAAGCTTTTTCTGTATCATACATTCATTTTCACCTCCGCGTGTTTTAACAGCTTTCTTTTCATTAAGTGTTGCAGAAGATTCACCACTTGCTATGAATGTTGAAGTAGTAGGAGTTGTAGTGTCAGCCTTCCTTTTCACACCTTTTTTTGCCTAGGAAAAGAAAATTTCACAGTTCTGAAATACAGGTGTCCAGAACAGTGAAAGAATGGTCAGCTTTCAGGCTACACAAAGAAAAAAAATATCTAAAAATTGTCAGAAATTTTGCAGCTTTTGAAGTCAGAGCAAAACGTGGCATTTTCACAAGTTTAGGCTGAAAACCTACAAAGGCCTTACAAGATCAGTGCACCAAGCTCAATCTTAGATGTAAAGGAAGGAACATGGTGTATGGCAGGTCAGGTTGTGGTCTGGTTTTAGTCAGTTGAGAAGACTCCAACTGGCTGGTAGGTTATGAACTTACCACAAGGCGAGTGCCACGGAAAGGGGAAAAACTAGTGCAATTCATTTGAAGTCGGGTTGAACAGCTTTATGCACAAGGTTTATCTCTTTCTTTAACCTAGGTGGTATTTAGTTTGGAAACAATACAATGTGTGCTTTGTCATCAGCATTCAGACTCTTAAGTGTAAATATACACTGTAGGAGAGCCTATTCCTCATTAGAAAAGCAAAACCAAAGCTAAGTCAATACAAGAGTGTTTATCTGATGAAAACATCAGATGTTCATATACAATTCAGATTTGAGTTAACAAGAATTTGCTTTTGTGAGTTACTAACACCTTCCAGGTGAGTTACACAGCATTTAAACACACACACTATTTTTGGGGAATCAAGTATTTGATTTTCCTTGAAAATGTGAGAAGTTAATAAATAAAACTTAGAAAGACCTTTATTTTAATACTAAAACCAATCTACACCTCAAGGGAAGAACAGTTTCTACATTAAGGTGAAGCCTGCAGAAGTATAGTAATACACTTCATGAATGAACATCTTAAAGTTCACTTTGTTTCTTCAATAACTACATTTAAACCCCATATTTATAAGAAAAGATGTACCAAGAAGTCATCCCAATTTCTGCTTAGTTTCTAGGATTAGTACTGGCCCAGTTATTTAGCAGAGACCCAGAAGATTTAGAGATCTCTTACTATCTTCTATCACAATGGAGGTTTTGAAAAAATTTGTAATAAGCATGGCTCCTGTGGTTTTGCTGTTAGCGCCTGGAGGAGCAATTTCAATACCTTTCTTTCTGAAGGTTATTTGAGGAAACTTACTTTTGTTATAGGGACTGCAGCTGGCATTAAAGCAGCTAGCTGAGCTGCAGACAAAGGAGCTAGTGTAACCTGCTGCAGCTCTTGAGTCTTCACTGGAGGCTGCTTACTGCTTTCAGCTTGTTCCTGCACTGTGCTTTGTGCATTTGAAGTCCCAGGGTTGGGCTGCTGTGTTTCTGGTTATTTTAAAAACAGAAAGTTTTAAAGTTAGGTCTTAAGTGTTGCAGTTAGTTTCTTTCATAATCAAATGGAACAGTTAACAGAACCGTTCTTCAACATCCAAACTATACAAATGAATACAAACAAGACCATTGTTACACATAATCTGGGTATCCTCTACTATTCAGCACCATTAGTACCTCAGCTAGAATATTGTACCAAGTTAGGTATATTTGGCTTCAAGACAGCTGTGGATTAACCTCACAGGGAAGGTTAGAGACACCACACTAAACCCTGTACATTGAAAAAACATTCTTGCCAAGAAGAGAATCAAGTTGTTTTCTACAGACACATGAAGACCAAGCAGCAAAGGGTGCAAACTGCATCACAAAGGTTCAAGTTCCCTAAACATATTTAAACCTGCATATATTGCTTAGCACTAATACAGATCTCTGTCACTGATTTGAGGACAGTTTAGACCAAGTTTTTTCTGTATTTGATTTGGCTGATTAAATTAGTAATGGCTTTTCCAGCTCTGTGATTCTGTTTATTTCCCATAGAAGTTCACACCTATTAGTTTATATAACACAACACTGAGCCACACCATGATGTTCTCTGAAACGGAAGTCAGCTGGGTTTTTTTGGTTTTGGTTTGTTTTTCTTTTTTTTTTTTTAACAAAATAAAGGGAAATTCAAAAAGAAGTGCTTAGAACATTTCAAAATTAGTACAGGCTGCACATTTGTGTGTGCAAAGGGAATGAGGGGACTTAAACAGCATCAATTCTAGGAAGAGTCTGTTATGAAAGCATCTCAAATTGTTGCAATCATTTGCAAACCAAAAAGCTAACTCAGCTTCCAACACATTTCTCAGAAGTCTTTTCTGGCAGTCGCTTGTACCTGTTCAATCAACATATTCTGCCAAGGCAATGAATTGCTTGAGATTTTACTTAAATAAGCTAGTAAAAGCAGAAAGTCAACTGAGTATCCCACTCTTCCTCCTAACCCCCTAATTTTTTTTTTTAGAGGACCAAGAAATGCACTGCTTTCCCATATCCACCTACCAGATCACTGAAACATAGCGTTGCTCCTCAAACATACCTTGAGGAGAAAGCTACAGAGATCTATCAAACCGTAATACTGTTTTGAAGAAACACTTGTTTTGGCTACTGCCAGCAACAAGGGCCACCATACCACATCACAGCATGTGAAGTCATCAGGAGACTCTGAAGAGCTGTGTAGTTGCATAGTTAAATAATACAAGCATCTGTTAAGTGAGCCAGTAAGAACTGAGCTAGCCAATATTACTGCTCCATGGCTGTCAGAAGTCAAGTAATTAAGAGGTATCAGGGTGAAGGAGTGTCACAGCTCTTTGAAGACATAGCTAACATTTCCCCAACAACCGACAGCAGTACCTCCAGGTCAATTTGGAATGCTACCTCAGATGTCTCCAAATTAACCCACTGAGATGCACATGTGATTCCAGACACGGCGTAGTCTCAATTCTATCAATATAGGTATTTATTCTGTAGCAATGTTGAGAGCTTACATTTAGAAGTGAGCGCTTTGTACAAGTGAAACATTATAAAAACAATTAAAAAGACATCAGAAGTTAGTGATGATAACAAATTGCAGTCAATCATCTGGCCCCTTGCAACTAGGCTTCCCAACATCACTTCAAGCAATTTCCTCATAAGTTTGAGGTGTTTTGGTTGAATGGTCCTTTTTGTGGACAAGAGCATTGCATTTCAACAGAAGTTTGCCTGTGAAGCTATGCTGTTACACTACTGATTAAGTTGGTAATTTTGACTTTTGCCCCCTCTTGAACACAATTCTTTAGTAGAGAATGGGAAACATAGCTAGTACCTATAAAAAAATATTATGGCTACACCAAATCTGCTAAAGCCTTATAGCAATATTATTACTTGTCTGATATGTTCTGCTAAGAGTGGAGAGCACCTGACTGCTCCAGGGTTGAGTTGTGACAAGCAATGGAAGATTCCATGTTTCCAGCTTTTGCTGGTTTAATATATTAATAATTTAACATGTAATACAGGCCTTACCTTCTGGCTTCTTTCCTTTTCGCTTTCCTCTGTTGAGGATCACTAGTCTTTCTTCTGGTGGCATTTGGGCTATTTTCTGCATAAACACTTTTTCTAGTTCTTGGGCCATAAATACAACATCATCACCTGGCTGCAAAATATAGTCAGTAGGATTCAGAGTAAAGGAGAGGCTGCAGTAATGGAGGGCTACCTTGTAAAATAAGCAGTCTACAGAATCCTGCTCCAACAGATTGAAACAAGCCACCAGCACTAGAGGGGTCTATCAGTCCTTGCTATCCCTGCCCCCTGCCCCCAACTCACTTTAATACAAATTGCTTCATTATTGCAATACTCTTTCTCCCACTGACCTATTGCACAGTCCTACTTGCTTTACATCCATATACTTTCTACAGCAAAGGGAAAAAGGGGTAGATCTGTAACTCCCTTATTCATTCCTATGTTCTGAAGAAAGCTGTTCAATCTCAAAGATACCAAGACACAGCCAACAAACACCCAAGCACAAGGAGATGCTCACACTTCAAGTTCGGTTAGTTAAACTTGCTGGAGGAGTGGAGCATGGCTCAGTGTTGCTAGTCTTAGACTTGTACAGCAGTTACATGGTGCTTGCTGTTCATGATCTCCACAACTGAAGCCCAGAGATCTTGCAGGTGGAATCCTTGTGCAGAAAAGGCCACGCGTGCAGTAGTTGTAACAGCAGGGTAGACTTTGCTTACGTGCCCTCTGTCAGTCCTAGTAGCACCCCCACACCCCCCACCCCATTTCAGGGAAAATACTTTCCCTCCCAGAAAAATTGTGCAGACATTGACTGATTTAGTGCAGGCTTTAATAACCATTTGTTTGGTTTAGACTTGTTTGCATTGTTCAATAGAATCGATTACTGGTAAGAGGTTGTGTTTCACATACCTTGTTATATATGTAGCAGTTCAAGAACATAGTTTTAAAGTCTTCAATGCATTCAGCTGCTTTTGTGTAGTAATTGTGTTCCAGGCGCTTTTTAATGGTGCCCAAGTCCATAGGTTTCTTTATAATACTGTAATAATCCTGTCATTTTGAAAGACTTAGTCACATATCTTTAATATTAGGACATGAGGATTCTTACACATTTAGTTATGAAAGTTAAATTACAAGAGAGAAGAATTGTATTATGTTGGAAGGAATATTTTATATGAAGGAAAACTTTCCCTTATAGTCATAGGTACCACAGAAGTACCTTCACCTCATAATTTCTCCTTGCTTTTTCATAGAACATCAACCATTCAAAGGCCCAAAGAATTTATTTCAATAGGATCCAGAGCTATAGTTCTCATAGGTACTACTACCAGTATATGTACTTCTCATTTGTTATCTCAAAGCCATTTACCTGAAGTAGCACTCCAGTTTATAGAACAGAGGGAACAAGCAGACAAAGACAGAATCTGACAAAGACAAAGAGTCAGTCACTGACAAAAAGAAGCTGCCGAGTTTTCACAATTACTAATCAAATACTTCATCCCCTGGGTTATAATGGCTCTCCTCTCAGGGTTAGCCTAGTGAAGATGTGGCAATGTGACTCAAAGGCAGCTGGAATGTGAACTATTGCGATTAGTTTAGTACCATGGCTAAAAGCTTGAGATTAAGAGCACGAGGCTAATTCCCTGCTGGTGTGTTTAAGAACTCAGAACAGGAATATACCTGCTAAGTTCACATATACATTGCAATTGTGTGGAGTTACTACTACTTCAAGTGTCTTCTAAAGCTGTCCTAATCATCTGGTTTAGTGAACTAAAAAAAAAAGCTAAATACATCAGTGCAGACTGAGTTTACCAAAGCAAAACCAAGAAAACTTAAATGATGCACCTAATAATTAAGTATTGTCCATTTTGCATCTTTAACACTTGGAGGGGAGAGGCAAAGGAAGCAAATACCTTCATTGTCCTTGTTATGGGGCCAGAGGTTTGCTTGTTATTGTGCAGCAGTTGAACTAACACATACTTTTACAAGTCAAGTGGCTGCCTTTGAAATCCAGGGAGGCAGAACTGGCCTGAGGCCAGCTGCAAATGTTGCTGTAACTCTGATTGAATGACCCTTAATATTAACCTTAAGTGACAGTTCCTTCCAAGACAGAAAAAGGGTAAGAAAAGACACAGAAATAGAGTCACTTTGACAGTGCTTTTGGACAAAGTGACCAAATGAATTTGTCACAAGAAACAGCTGCAGATAAAGGCTTTTGTCGGCTCTAAACAGAGCCAATGATTTTGTAGCATTAGTCTTGGAAATTTGGGAGAACTAAATACGATTGATTTTTTTTTTCCCCCAGCTTAAGCAAAGGAAATGTACCATGGTTTTATTTAACATCTTTCTTCTTATCTACCAAGAGCAGTATCTTCTAGGTAATTTGAAATAGTGCTGTGTGAATAACCAGTGTTTTCATTTGGCTGAAAAAGCTGGTGTGATCCAAAACTGGAGTCTAAAAATACCTGAATTAAGACAATTTGTCACTTGACATTATGTTAATTCACTTTGTTGCAATTAAATTGTAACATAAATAAAATCCAGAAGGCAATACAGAACAAGAATTTTAGCATCAGAGCTTCTATTTCCTGGAAAAAATGTTCTACCATTGTGGTATGATGAGAACACTGTATCTCTTTTTCTTCCCTAAGAGACTTTTAATTCCTCTCAAAACTTCAGAGCAAGATGACTAAGTTGATTTGAAATTAAGTACAAGTGTAATTACTTCTATGCATCAACTGGATCCAGATTTGCCCATTTGGTTTAGGGTCAATCAAATCTGCTTTTCCATCATAAAGTATTTGACATTGAAAGAGCCTGGCTTTCTCCTATTAAAAATAGAAAACTCTAGAGGAAAAGAAAATACTTGTTATATGCAGCATTAAGAAATATGGCTAAACCAGTAGGGAGGTAGAAAGAAGACAAGAAAGAACACCAACATCCACAAACTTCAAGAGGCCTGTCTAAGCATTCTTATCATCCCTTAGAAATACTGATTTACTGCAGTCCTAGGTCAAAAAGCAAATTAACATAGATGAAGCATATAGTATGAACCAGAGAAAACCCACAGTTTTCTTGCAGACTTGGATTGATGAAAGCAGTTCATATGCAAAAGTTGTCTTCCACAGTCTGTTGCATCAGAAAATACTCTTTTAAACTAGCATTAATTCACAAGTCCTGTAATACTTTACATACTACTACTCCAATTCTAAAATGGTTCTTACAGGAAGATTCAGTGCTGCTGCGTCTACAGGCTGGTGAAATGGCCAGGAAAAGTTGTGCCTCCACATGGCTTTCATGACCACCCTCTGTAAATACTGAAGCTGGTTTGTTTGACAACCACTATTTTTGTCATTAATATATTCTGGTGGAGGAGGGTTAATAATAGGACAGCACCGGCTTGGAACAGACATCTTTAGCAATTTTGTATATCCGCTTGTTCAAAGTTCTTCATTATACATCTAACCTGGAGGAAAAAAATAGTATTCAGTGAAGGTATCTAGATTTAATGCTGTTTACATTTTCACTTCTTTTTGTAGAGCGTTGGTACTGTAGTCACAGGCATACCTTCATGGTTTAACCAAAACACATTTGTTTTACAGTGCACAATTGGTTGTGCTGCACCACTAGAGTCTAGGAATCCTCCACCTCCCCCCTTCACAAACTGAGTCCTGTAAAAGAGGTTGAACTAAGAAGCAGCTTTACAGCACATGCTGGCCAGTCTTACCTAGCACACAGCAATAGCTTGGTATTACCTTCCTCATGCATCTCAGCCAAGCCACCACACAGAAGTCCTACAACTGCCAATAAAATGTTTTAGCATAAGTCTATTTTGAAATAGTGC
This sequence comes from Falco cherrug, assembly GCF_023634085.1. Classification (NCBI taxonomy): domain Eukaryota; kingdom Metazoa; phylum Chordata; class Aves; order Falconiformes; family Falconidae; genus Falco; species Falco cherrug. The sequence goes on from NC_073708.1 coordinate 16,825,841, forward strand.
TTGTTAAGTTTGTGTATATTCACAGTGGTATTTTCTGCCACTGTGCATCAGATTCCTCATGTACCAGAGGGCTAGAAAAGGTTCATTCCTCTCACCAGTTTTGGATCTTTAAAGAGTACTGCAAGGAGCAACCATAGCAACCATTGTGATTTGTCTTCAGCGCAGTGTTGCTGTGCTGGACAGGGAAAGCAGGTACTCAGGAGTGGCAGAGGCTGTGTTTTTGTGTGCATAACACCAGCACTAAGCTAGGCAAGACCATCACCAAGCATGATTACAAAAGTTCAAGTCCTTGCCCACTTCCTTAGCTCATCATTGAGTTACAAACACTCAGTCAAGAGCTTCGCTTTCTTCTCCCCATTAAGACAAAAAGCACTGTATTTTCTCGTTCTAACATTAGTTCCTTGCTTTATCAATGTAACTATTTCTTTTGTGCATTCATTCGATCAAGCATTACTTATTCCATTCTCAATTTGCCCTGCTTCCTGCTAAAAAATCCGATAACTTGCTTTTCATCATGGTATAAAGTATTACATGAGTTTCATAAAAGGTCATAAACTAGGTAACTACTCTTGTTATCAGCACACTACTAGAATAGCATCCATGCCCTGCACTTGCAACTGTTAACATCCCATCAGACATTACATATCACAGATTTTACATTTTCACCTTTGTTCTTTAATTCGGCATTCAAAAGCATGCCTCTTCTCAAATAGCTCTTGAAACTAAAGAGCTGTTCTGTATTCTGTATATAATTAGACTGAACACATGGGGGAGAAATCAGATCTGTTTTATTGAACAGTATTGCCATCGAGGTAGAATTTTTCTTTTTTTCTTAAAAAAGCAAAAAATATGACCCCCAAATTGTTAATACCAGGAACAGTTCTCTGCTATGAGCCAGCATACCTACATGGTCATTAGATCAGTAACAAGTCTAGTACAAGATCAGATTATTTTGGGATCCATAGGAAAGCAGGTTTCAAAACTACTGTTATATTATTATTTCTCATAATACTAATTTCACTTGAAAGGACTATTTTAATAGGTTAGGCATAAAGTTTTAGTTCCCACTCATACAAATAACAAGGTGTGTTAATTTTAAATTCAAGAAGAATTATCCTCTGTCAACTGTGTCTTCTGAGGAGACCAAATCTAGTACTTACTGTAAAGCAAATTTCAAAAAAGCCAAGGAGAACCTTGTTTTCCTGGAATGAGATACTCAACTGCCTTGGTACAGTATGTGCAAAACAGCTTGAGCTCTGCAGACAGAGAAGATAGAGTATGCCTTGTTCTTAACAGTGTGCTAACTCTCAAGTTAGGCGTTTATCTGCTGCTTGCTAGTGGTAGGCACTAGGAGTGCGCTGCAGTGGAGAACTGTGTCTCATTTTAATCCGGAAGTGACTTCATAATCTAGTGTCCCGCCCCCCTCTGTTCCCACTCCTTCCAGAGGGGCTTAGAAACATCATGCTAAGTGCTAACCTTTTCACCAGTGTATACATCTCAGAATGGAAAAATCCAGAGGCACAGATCATCTGCCTCTCTTTAACTGGTCAGTATTAGAAGACCTGGGAAAAGTTCTGAGGCAGTTTTAAGAACCCCACAACCCCGCCAAGTGCATCATAGTTTTCATCTGGCAGGCCATGCTATCATCTTTCCCTGATTCTTTCTGCCAAAACCCACATTATGTAATATAAAATGCAAGTTGTTCACCTTCCCCATCTGAAGCCCAGAGGCTAGAAATTGAAGACAGGAAAGGAAAGACTGGTTTGAACTTAAAAAAAAAATCCCCTCATAAAAAGCAGATAAAAAACATCTAACCCTGAAATAAGAACATAAAATAACATCTAATTTCTTGAATATTTTATAAATTAGCACAGAGGAGTCTCAAAGGGAGCACAAACTTGGCATCAAGAGCACCCAAGGAAGCCAGGAGACTGAAGTTTTATGTACATAACACATTGTCTTGGGCCTAGATGCCTAGCTTTTAAAACCTTAATTTATGCTGTGTAAACTAACTTCCAAGCCAACAAAAGAGCCAAGATAGCATCTTTTAAAGGACGGACAAGGGTTTAAGTTTTGGGCAATCCCTCCTTTACCACCTCCCCCTAGTCACACGACACTTCTCTAGCTTAAAATAAAACCCAAGTTTGTATACTGAAGCAAAAGTGTGATTGGATTCCAGCCAGGTAGATTGTTTGAAAATTTTCAGAGCACCCTTTTCCCAGCCCCATGTGCCCTTGAGCTGCTGAGACAGGTCCCAAAGGTCAAGCACTCTCAAAAGAGAAGCCTTGAGTGTTGCCTTAAGGTCCAGTTTGAAGGTTTTAGCTAACTTGACAGAGGTATGGTTTTTAGTTTAAGTATAAAAAGCAAATAGCTCATATGAATTACATCACTAGATAACTACAGGCTTTCTGCAATGCATCACATCTTGTGACAATCAGATTTCCTTTTTTAAAAAAAGAAAATACTATTTGTGGTCACAGATGGCTGTCTAAAAGCATACATTAGTTAACCTACTGAAAAGGCAGCTACCTCCCCTTGTTTTAGCTCAGCATTATAGGTAACAACACAGAACCTGTATATATTATCTTACTAGTCAGGAAGAGCAGCTGAGAGAAACATTAGCATACCACATACAGAACAGAAACATATAGTCCACCAGACTCTACACTCTCAAGAACATTTCATTCTTCAAGGCTTTTTTAACAGGTTTGTTTAACTGATAGTCAATTATCCCATTGAAGTTTTATAAACAATATTGAAAATCCCCTTAGTTGATACATTAAGGCCCCCCAAAACAGAGCACAGCCTTCTTGCTCCAAATAGCATAATCTCATGTTTCAGAAGGACAGCTATTCCCTTACAGACACTCATAAAACAGCATTTCATTATCTTTAGGACCTCTCCTGGGATATATCAAACAAACATTAGTTGTGGGGACAAACCATAAAAATACTAGGACCTGAGACACCACTAACTTACAACTACCACTTATAACCAAACAGCCTTACTAGCCTTGGGTGACTCAAAGTTGAACTACCACCCTCAAAGCAGACCAGACATGTTTTTACCTGAATTTTAGGAAAAGTCACAACTCACTTCCTTCCAACCTGAGAGGTGAAGGAAGAAGAGAACTTTAGAAGAAAGAGAGAGAAGCCTTTATAATCTACTCACTCTCTTGTTTTGCTCTTTAGCACTAACTCAGCCACACACCTGCAACCCTAACTAAAACCTGCCCTATCAATGGTTCTCACCAGGAAGTTATCACTGTGAAATAGGAACAGCTGCTAAGGGCCAAGACACACCAGATGGTTATTTATGCCAGACCTACTCAGTATTTAGTCAATCAAACAAGGTGGAAGAATGCAAAAAGTGATTCTACTTAAACTGATTTTGGTTTGATTTCTTATCTTTAGCTTTGAAGTCCTGAATTTAAAATAATGGAAATGCTTATGTTTTATCAATTATACTGCATCATACTGTGTAATGGTATAAGAGGGGTATATAAATAGCATGTCTGGTTAAGGGCTGTGCAGTACTGACACCTTCTATTGCTTTACAGCCCCATTACTTAAATTAAAAACCAAATATATTTAGTAAATGCATGGTAACATAAAAATGAGAACCAGGTTGTTTCCTAGTATTTGATTTCTTGCTATTAAAACTAAAAAGGCTTGGAATTTAGCCAGCTTGTTTTGAATTTTGGCTTTGACAAAGCCTTTTTTTTCTCTCAATACACCTAAAGGTTTTACCCCCAGCATGCTGTAGCTCTGCAAAATCTGTTTTGCATTTAATATGTTGTTTCATTCAGGTGTTAACTTAAGACCAAAACCTTGGATTCTTGTTGTGTGATTGATCTGCATGCTGCTTTTCCTCTCTCTCTCTCTTTTTTTTTTTTTTCCCCAACCCCCCCCCCTTCAGCAAGATGTCTTAGTGACTGGACCAACCTTATTTGGATGACTTCATTTTTCTGGTAAAAGTATGAAGTACTTGTGTAGGATCAAAAATATCTAAGTAGATCTAGCATGTGTTCTGACTTAAGCAGCCCAATCTGTTAGGAGCATATGGATGAAGTCATCGGGGGAAGCAGCAAACAGCTGCTTCCTCTGGCACCTCTGCTGAGCTGGGAGTAGGTAATGCAAAGTTTATTCTTTACAGGTGTTACGAAGGGGGTATTTTTATTGGGATAGCAGCAATTCCTGTATTTGAAGCAAAGCAAATAATAGAAATACAGCTCTATAGTAATAGAAATAAAGCTCAATAAAACAAAGCAAGGAATGGTGAGCAGAATCCTCTATAGGTAGGTCTCAAGGTTTGCTGAACTGTGTGATCTTCTTGTTAGAATGTTATTGGGGTGTGTGAGGTTTTGTTGTTATTGATGTGATTGGGCAGTGAGATGGAAAAGGTACTCAAAAATCTCAGTAGTGGCAAAAAAGAAGCTTTTGTCCATTAAGCATACTTGTTTGCTTCTTGTCTTATTCTTATATGTTTTATTGTCTTATTCTACTTTTTGTCTTTAATTTCCAGACTGTAACTGCTTAATGCTCCTTTGAATCTGTTTTTGTCTTGTAAAAACTTAAGTCTGCTGAATTTGTTAGGCTACCCTGCAAATGGGGAAACGCTATGTTTGAAAATTATACTAGTTTGGTTTGTAAGAGCTTAGAAAGCTGAGTTTTAAAGAAATCACTACCTTTGTGTATTTGATGTTAAAATAAGCTGGAAAAGTGTATGACAATATTTTTTGATTAATTTAAATATGGTATTGAAAAAAAAAGACTTGAAAAATATCACAGTATTCCTTGCTGGCTCCGTAGTTGCAGCATTTTCTATGAGTTCTGATTCTGGCTGTACGACCTGTAGGTAGGTAGCTGCTAATGATACTTTTGGCAGTTCTCCCAAAGGTTGTAACAGGGTAGAGAGGAGAAGAGGATGACAAAAGAGTAGAAAGAGGTTGTTACCTCTATGCTTTTGCCCTTACCTGATATATGCTATTTCTGAAACAGCCCTAGTGCCATCCACTTACATGAGAGGTAAGAATGACATTCCTGACACGCTCCAGCAGATGAATTTTTACAACTCTGGCAGGATGGTTGAGATGGAGTGGTATTTCAGTGGCAGACTTGACTATTTTCTCTTCCTGCATCAGGTCAGACTGTCTTTCTGAAGATACCTTATTCAGTAAAGGCTTTTATTCAGCTCTGTCTGGGAGACTGTAAGACAATGTCTGAGGGGATAGAGTGAGACTCCATAAATGTGGTGAGTATCATGGAAATAGATTGATGACTCTGGATTGGATATTATTTTGGAAATGGTTCATCTACTTAGAATGTTAAAGCAAGTATTGCTGATCATTCTTAAATGTCTACAAAGGTAGAAAATATGTTATGAGTGGGATCTGATCTACTGAACAAAGACATTCGAAGGTCCTGTGCATAGAGGGTAAATTTTTAAATACTTGCTAAGGAGATGTGGAATAATGAAGTATTTATTTCTTGTCATCTTTAAATAAAAAATATCTTGCTACAGGGTATGTTTTACAGTTGCTATAGATCATATTAGCTGAGATTTGAGAGTTTTATATGTTCTGGTGAAAAGTTCTCATACAGATAGCCATTTATCCCTGAATCACCGTGAACTCTTCCTGATTGTAAATGTCCACGTACAAATTGTCAGTGATGATAAACAATGCTAACTGCACACTGGGTCATTATGTGTTGGTAGCTGAGGATAAGAACCTAAAAAACAGTGTTACGAAAAAGAAATTTGGGCACCCAGTTTGAGCTAACAAGGAGGGTTGTTTGGTTTTTTTTTTTTAAAAACTGTGATTGGAAGGAACCCACTGACTTCAGTCTCCTCTTGTCACCAGCAACCATGTCTTATATCCCTCAGAAAAATGTTTAAGTTATGTCTTAAGGATAGCTGGATTTTCAGCCCCTAGAAACCCTACTATTTTTTCCTTGACTAACCCTTATATCTTTCATATGAGATCATATTCCAAGTATAGTTTGTAGAGTTGCCATAGTATGCTATTCAGCAGAAATTCTCCTTTATGAAAACTTTTGCCCGCCACTGATATACCTTTACCATGTATCACTTTAAAGTGATAAATGCAGTCTTGTCTTTGGAAATGGCCACATCTCATTATTATTATTCCTAGACTGGTAGCAAGTACTAAAAAAAGCTATAAATGTGTTGTATATGTGATGCAGCTTTAATGTGGCTGAATGTGCAGCCAAGGTGAAACTGGGAAGGAAAGATCCCTGGCTGAGGGAGGAAGGAACAGGAAGATGTCAAGAAATCAGTCCTTGTAGACAAAGGGTAGTTAGTGACTATAGTTGTTATCTGGATAAAATTTTCATATAAAGGGTTAGTTTGTTTTAGAAGCATGGAGATTATCATGCTTTGGCACTGTAAAACAGCAATTTATAACACTGGGGTCTTTGTGATAAGAAAGGTAATGTGTTTGGTTCAGAACTAAGTACTTTAAAATTGATCCTATTCTTTCTAGTAACATTAAAATACTAAATGGAAAAAGAAAAAGGGGACAGGAAGCTGCCTTTTCAATAGATGTCTGTACTTAAGAACTCTCCACTATCCCTTACTTATAGTGTAAGGTGATATCGTGGTTAAGATACCAGCAGCTGTCTGTAGCCTTCCTATCGTACTTTTTCTAAAATGCTCAGGTACTTCCCTGGGGAGAGTGCTGACGCATTCATTCTTGTAGCAGTTCTCTGAATTGTGCCCACCTAGATCTGTTCTAAATAGGATTTCATGATGTGGTGTCCGAGCTACTGTAGTGTTACTTCTTATTATTAGTTTAAAAACAACCCTACAGGTACTGATGCATGTATTACTGTGTTTCAGCAATATTGTCTCTGTGTTTGGAACAGAACATAGAACAAAGGCAAGTGCTTTGCAGAATTGTAAGGGCTGTGTTCTGCAAATAAGATCTTGGGGAGAAATGGGGATAAGTGAGGCAAGACCATTTATACATCAGATTCTTGACAGTTTGGGGTTTTTTTTCCTTCTTCCTCACCCTGCACTTACCTCTTAGCACTTTCTAGGTTTACTCATGTATGGAGAGCACTATCCTAGATAGTAACATTAATTTGATGCATATGTTAATAATTCACATTGATATATACTTACTTTGTGGTTTTGGCTATTGCTCTGAGGCTGCTGAATCAGCCTTGCAACACGTGAAATGCAAACACAATTGAAACCTTGTGAATGAACACTTTGATTTGTTTTAATTTATTACAGATGAATGGTATTTCCCAAAAGTATTCACTTACAGCATGTTAATATTGTTCTCCCAGCAAGCATTTAAAGCACTGCCTCACACTGTGAATGCTGTGTTACAGCGCACATAACTAAGCAAATAACAAATACTTCAAAACCCATGGGAAACGGAGTAACAGGGACTGAAGTTTCCCCCCAGACGGAATGTGATTACAGGAGTCAGCTCTGCATCACAGCAAGACATAGAAATTGGTGACTACTGCTTTAATTCATAGGCCAAATTTGGCTCTCAGATACTACTGTCTATGTGGAATAACTCTATTGACTTCATTCGAGTTGCCTTAGGTTTCCATCAGGGTAAATGATAGCCAAGTGTCATTGCCCTGTGCTATTCGTTTAACTCATTGTATCATTTCCCCAGTTACTTATAACTACATCTGAGATGCTATGGCAAGGTACCTATGAAAGTTGTCAGGCAGCTCTTCAGCATGAACAAGAAATGACGGCGGAAAAAAAATCATTCATCCCAGAAAGCTGCACTTTTCCTGCTTACTGCTGCCTTTTTCACCTATTAGAGTGGTCTCACTTGCTAGAGAAATGTCACACTTCCTTAGCTCAGCCTTCAGCCAGTGTTCAACCGTGGGACTCTTGCAGAATGATCCCTGATTTGGGCCATATTACATCACCAGCTGATGGAGCTGGCAGCTACCTATTTCTTTCTCTGAAAATTAATTTCTGAACTCTTTCCTTACAATTGAGTCAATTATTTCTGACATTCAGCCAGTGAGATGCTCCCTGTACCCATGCTGCTGCTCTCCTGGTCTCTGCCAGCCCAAAGATGGGTGGTCTCCTCTGCCTTGCTCTCACTTCTGGCACTTCATCTTCTCACCTGAAACAAATGTGTTCTTCCAGCTGCTTTTCTCCCACCTGGCCTTATTGTTCATTGGGTTTGTAAGGGTTGCCTGATTACTTCTTGGATCTTTTAAGTTCTTTCTTTACGCATATTCTCTTCAAGAATTACCTTCTCAAAATACTGTCTGCTCAGGCCTTCACTTGTGGCAGGCAACTTGCTTCTGTGTGTCCAGTGATCACATCTGAATGCAGATGTGGGGGCTGGTCTGCTTTGAAAGGGAGGGTGTTTTGTGGAAGTGCCCATTCCTCTGTACACTGAGCATGAAAAGACACCCTCAGTTACTGAATGACTGGTGTGTGGTCTTCCCTGTATAGGACTTCAATGCATTATTCTGAAGAGTTCAAGTATACATTAGTTCTTTGTCCCATCCTATTACCTTTAAAGTTAAAAACTCCCCTGATATAGAAAAGGGGGATGCTTGTGTGGGTTTTTTTATGTGGTTTGTTTGTTTGGTTGGTTTTTGGTTGTTTTTTTTTTGTGGTGTTTAAAACTAACAGAACCAAATTCTCAGCATGCTTTTCAGAACCAAAGATTTAAATAGGTTGCCAAGGGAAAATGATTGTGGTGTTCAGTATATTTGTTTATTCCTCAGGGTGGCAATACTCCATATCAGCGCTAAAACTGCATAAAGTTTGTGGCTATTAGAACCAACTAGAGTGCAAAGAACAGGAGAAACAAAACAGTGTATTGAGTCTGAATTTCACATTTTTCTTCTCCTTTGTGGAATGCCTTCTTCAAATATGTCAGAAAGGGACATGTTCTTGTCTAGGAAGTCTTCTAATGTTTGCCTAAAGCAACAGTACGTGATAAAATCCTATGCATTTAGTCACAAATTAGGGATCTAATTTCTGTTATGTAAAATATATTAAATCACATAACTTATAGTAGTTTGGACAGAATCTGTGGCAATTTTTCAAGTGCAGCTATAGTGTGGCAGTGCTGCCATCATTTGACTGACTCGGGAGAATCTGAGTGCCACTTTCATGCGTATTGAAACGTTTGGGCACTCCCCATGCCGCCAATCTCCTCATCATGCTATGTGAGAAACTGAGGGGTGGAAAAGACGCATCTGCAGCCTTACTGGCATACTGAACTGATTTTGTTGAAGTAGAGTTCTTACACTAGTTCAAGTCCCTGAGAAAACAATCTTTTTCTTATTTAGTAATGGTTTATTTCAGCATAATTTGAATTTTTAAACCCTCTTCAATGGTGGCTTTGTGCAAGCTGGGTTGACTATGTTGCAGCTGGCTGCGAGGATGTGCATGTTATTAATTACTGTGCCTCAGCTGAGACCTAAGAACTTTTTGAACTGCTCTAACACAGTTGCAAGCTATTATGTGTTCATACCCATCATGATCTAAGCTAACCCAAAGCAGATTTGACTAAAACTAATTTCAGCACAATCATTTGTAGTAATAAAATTGTCTAAAGGTTGTTCTTGAAATGACAAACTTGAGGTGATGGTTGAGGAGTTGCATCTCCAAGCAATGTGCCTGATCACTCTTTGAAAGATTACTACCCTAACAGCAGAACTACTTGAAATTTATACTTTTATGAGCTTTCATCCTTTCCAATCTCGTATCATTCACCAGGTACCACTTGGAGATCCTTAACGAAATATGTGTTTTCTGGTTGTGTTCACTGTTTTACTCTGTTGCTGTCTTCTGCCAGTAGATGTCAGCTCAGAACTGATAAAAGTTTATTCTGTTTGTTTCAAAGTAATTAAAATTGGTGGTTCCGTGGCTTTACCCTTGACTTTTAATATCAGAGTGCTTGTTCAGAACATCAGAAAGCATGATGTCAGTATCCCACACATTCAGCGTACAACCAATGTGACATTTGAGCACTGTGACATCTGTAAAGAGAGAGAATTCAGACTGAATAGGTGTGTGATTGAAAAAGCCAGTTACTCTCTTAGTTATTAAACTTTAAGGAAAGATTTTATTATTTTTTTTTAAGATCAGACTTTAGTTCCAAGTCAGCATACTTCTAGATTAAGCTAATAAACCAGGGCAAAGGAACTGCTGCGATGCAGAAGGCAGTAGTAATTTGTGGTAGCCTCTATGCTGCCAGAAACAGAATTACTGGAGCATTTGGAGCAGTCTCTGCCCCAGTGAACTGGTTACCTCTGCCAGACAATGTGAGGTAGGGATATGCTTGATCAGTACTGTTCTGTTAGGATTTTTTTCTTCTTTTCTTAGGGCTATTTGTAGCTTGGATATGTTGCTGGAACATCATCTGAGAGGTAAAAATATGACCACTGGTCTTTAGAGTAGCATGGCTCTGTACTTAACAACCACATGCTGGAACAGGAAGAGGTGTATTTCTCTATATATTATGGAGACAGGTGCCCTAGCACTGTCTCTGCTTGCTTTATGGCATCTGCTCTCCAGGCAGAGAGAAAGACTTATTACCGTGCTCCTGGAACATGTTCTTGCTTCAGTGAATTCCTGTGTTTTGTGAGCAAGCATATATGGGACAGTCAGTCTTGTGTTCAGAAATTCCTGATTTGGGGATAGAAGCATGCTACTAGTATATTCCCACACTTTCCATACTGCTGTAGCTGTTTCTCCTGAGGACTTCTGGAGCCCTGCCCCAGAGATCTTGGTGCCTCAGCCATGGAGCTATGCGGAATTGGTCTGTGGTACACCAGGAGAGGTTTCTGTGCCCTGTGAGGCAGTGACTTTAGCCCACTGTCACATCTAACCGAGGCTGTTCCTATGCTGTGTGTTTCTCAGCCTTGCCTGCTCAAATCTGTGTTTGAGAAATGTGTTGGTTGCTCCTGCTGGCAGAAGAGTTGTTTGTGCTGTCGGTTAGATGTTTGGTGAAATCAGTGGCATTCAGAAATGTTTTTTTTTTCCCCCCTTGAAACACAGAAGGCATGGGTGTGGACGATGAGGACACGGACTCAACAGACGTGCGAATGCTGCAGTTACTGTGCAATTCTGTGGAAAGACTGGGGTGCTGGGATGGGCTGAAGCCATGTTGTTGTACACATCTGGGAGAGCCAACAGTGGGGCAACTAGGAATTAGACCGTGGGGCTGAATAAGGAGCTCTCTCCCAGCTGTCAGGACCCTGAGTGCACCAACAGGCTGGGCAGCCCCTGCTCCACTCCTGGGGCTGGGTTTGGCCGCCCACCTTCGAGGCCAGCCCTGACGCAGTGCAGCTGCGCAGCCTTGGGTGAGCCTGCTGTGAAGAGAGCAGTGCGAGAGGGGGCTGTGAGGGGCCTTCCTCGGGACCTCTCCCTTTCGGGTCAGGCCCTTGCCTGAGCAGTGTGGTACTTGTGCTCGTGCCTGGCCATCCCCCTGCTAGTCCTGACCCCCAGCTGGCTCCTGGCTTGGCCTAGGACCTGCTTTGTCGCCATGGACTTGTCTGATATCACTGGACTGTTGGCTGACCCTGGTTAGTCAGACCTGCTCTGTTCCCTTGCCTGGGGGCTTTGGGATGGGACCTTGCTGGTGAGGCCACTGTCACCGTTGGCTCTGTACTTACCTTCCCTGGTGGAGCAGCCAGCTCCTGCTGCTCCCTGATATGGACCTGCTGCTGCCGATGGGTGGTTATCACAGGTTAATTTTATGTATATCGCAAATGATAATTTATAAATACATGTGTAAGTTAATTAAACTTGTGTTGGCAGTTCAGTTCTCTGTACTGGTACCGTGGAGTCTTTAAAGTGATTAATGATCCGTCTCCTCAAAATTCATGAAGATAAGAAATAATAGATGATTTTTAGAGATTAGGCCTTTTGAACTGTGACTTACAGATGGCATACCTGTTCCCACTTGGTCCTCTAAAAAGAGAAAATGCATACATCAATTCCAAGGGGATGTTATTGCTTACCTTTGCAGACAGTGGCCTAGTTCAATGCACAATTGTGAATGGCAATATATTAAATTCAGCAAAGCTGCATTGCACAGTTCCAATGTCTTTAAAAGATTAATTACCTGTTTGCTTAAAAACTTTACTATAGTGACATTGCTGCTTACTGTGTGTCATCACTGGGGGGGGGATGGGACGGGGATGGGACTTCCTCACTATTGCCATTGCTCAACAAACAGTACTACTGTAACATCAGGGGGCCAGGCACAGTAGAACTGGCTGTACATGTTTGACATGGCAAGAGGGTGATTTTGTTGATGCTGGTGACAAAAATTCATTTGGATACCAGTGTGGTCAGGGCCATCAGTTAGATTGAACTAATGAACGCTGCACTTGTAAACCCAGAGGTATTTTCATATAGGGTGTGAAGCAGGAGCTTGCTTTTTTACAGAGCTGATATGGGCAACCAGAGAGAGTCCCTTGGTTCCCTGGGCTGGATCAAGGCAGGTGGGGGATTAAGACACCCTGCATAGGTGACAGAGGATGTGAGTTTCTGAGGGGGTCAATAATGGTTTGTACAATTTTAATCTATTTGCTTGAATTTATTTATTTAATTAATCTATTAGATTTTATTACACAACCATCAGTTAATTTGTCACAGGCTTTATGGGATTATAGAGGTTTTTAAGTGTTAAGTGACCACATATCTTACAGGCTTAATATGGCTTTAGCTTTTAGGTGATGGTGACATTTTGCAACTTTTTAAAGCTTAGTAATCTGTTACTTGGCTTTTCTGCATGTGCATGATCCATGTAGCAATATATTTTAAAACCAAATAACTATTCTATTAAAGCCAAACCCCTTTAAGCCTACTAGCTTGTCCATATACAGAGAAAATAACTCATGTGTAATGTGAATTGAAATGATCTGAATGTTTATGTGCTCAAAACACCTAAAATAGGTATAGTGAAATTGTGTGAGTCACAAATGAGATTATTGAAGGTCAGTCTCATTGGTAATTGCTATATGAAGAACTCTTCCACTTCTTGGCCATCCCCAAACTTCAGCAGCTCCCGGTGCTTCAGAGTAGTGCACTGGTGTTGAAGCTGGTAGAGAAGCTGCTATAAAATTGAGTATGCAAGCTCTTGGCCCCCAACCAGTGACTGATTTCACAAGCACAAGGTCATGCTCCTAAGACTCTGTCCTTTTGTAAGGAGCCTGCCCCGCCATTTCTGCCTCCATGTCTGTGGAAAACTCATCCAAGGCCTACTTGACTTTCCTCTGTTGCTAAGCACTCCTTCCTCCATGCATGTCAGCAGCAGCCCTTCCTATTAGAGTCTACAGGCGTGTTATGTTAAGAACAATTTAATAATGTTAAAATTTGGCCTGGAAGAGCCTCTGTTACCAGTGCTGGTTCTAACTTTGTTTCAAGCCAGAGAAGTCCTGGACAGTATCACAGTTGCTAAAATACCATAATGGAAAAAAGAACTAATATTTGAGGCCAGTGGGAATATTCCACCTCTCCGTGCCAAGAAGCCTGTGAAGGGAGCAGTGTATCAGCAAACGGAGAGGCTTAGTAAGTGACCAGAGCAGCCCTCAGGAGTTTGCCCTGTCCAGAGATTTGATGGACTATTACTGCTCTGGCTGTAATAAACACTAATGGCCAGCATTATGTATTAGGGAGGAGAAATGATAACGCAGCGCTGCGCTGGGATGCAGATGCTTGCTGGTGGAACAACAGCTTCTCCGCCTTCATCCTCTGGCCTCAGCTGTGTTCTGCAAACAAATGGGGAAGGGTCAGCAGTGTGGACGTACAGCTTTACACAGCTCTGTTCTTGCAACAGTAACAGTCCTTCGCTAGTCAGAGATGCTTACCACGTATGGGTGTGGAGATAGGTGACTTTCGCATGGGGTGAGGTGTTAACCACAGCCTATAGCAAGTGAATGAGGAGCCTCACACAGGAGGAGATGAGAGGTCCCTGCTGAGTTCCACTCTTGCAGCTAGGACTGTCCCAACTTCTGCTCGTCCTTGGCCTCTTGCATGAAGCTGAGCAATTGACACAGGGGCAGATTTGAAGGTGGCAAAGAGCAGACTGCTTGGGCTGGGACTGCAGCCTGTGTGCTGATACTTCTGACCCAGCTCCAAGAGCTGAAATATCTTTAGCTGGAATGGGCAGGGGAGTGTACGGAGAGGCGTGTTTCTGGGGGTGAGAGATGTGGCTCAATTCTGGACGCTGGTACTCGTGGACAAGAGCAGAGAGAAGGGAAGAGGGTTTTGGTACAACCTTTCTTATAACTGATGCTAAACTAAATGCTTGTTCAGCAACATGGTATAATAATATTTAAATAAATGTGGAGGATTAACACCCTCCCACCCCACCCCCCACCTCCCGCCAGGGTGTGTGCAGAAGCTTCTGTATATGGTTGTCTGAATCTTGCACTTGGTCCTCCAGCGTGGAATTGCATCGCGCATATTTGGTTTTCTTCATAGGATTATCAAAATATGTTAAAATATTTTTTTTTTTACAAGAAAAAATAAAATGTTGAGGCTTTGTGCAGGAGAGAGAAGCTGAAGGCAAATTGTAGATGGAGGAAAACTGTCTTTTTGGTTTTTTTGAGATAGATGGCTGGCTGGGGTCTGTGTTTTAGCTTAAACAAGGGTAATACAATTTGTGTAAGACTGACAGCAAAGCATATTTATCTAACTTCTGTTTATTATTATCTAGTTTTCAGAATTTCTAAACCTCTGTGTCAACATATTCAGCATTCCTATTTCATTTTTCACAAGATACTGTTTTGTTATGCATTTAGCTGTATTGCATGTGCAAGGGTTACAAAAAAAGCACTCTATGTGCATTACTGCTGTACCTTTATATTTATCTACATGCCAAGATTAATCCAAGATGCGGTAATGTTTTGCCTTAGAGCAATTGTACCAATGAACCTTAACCCTGATCTTAAGAGACTTACTCTCTGTTCCTGTGACAGTTTGTTTATTCTTCACTTCAGGGCCTCTTTTGAGCTAAAACAGCCATTAACAGCAAATTGTTCTGGACAGCTTTTCTGCCTCTGAGTAACAAAAACTCTGCAACTTATTTTCATTTCTTCCTATACCTTTTCCAGGTGATTCCTGCAAACAAATCCACTGTAGTATCCATCCAGCACTGCTGGATGTGGATGAATATTAGAGAATATTCTAAATGTGGAGAAATTATGTGACTCATTAATAGTGTGACATTTCATCATTCTGTATTTGCAAAAATTGCTGCATGCAGGGGAAAAATCCCACTGTACTTTGTGTACTTATTGTGAATATAACGTGTATAATGCCCATATTGGAGCAGAAAATTACATCCAGGTACTTTGCATATTTTCAGTCCTTTGTGTAGGTTCTTGTGCTGCGTGAGTGGCAGATAAAATTATAGCTGTACTGCAAAAGAATGTTATGTGTTGAGTTTAGTCCTAAGAGAGAGCTAAACCCCTGTAATTCAATGGAAGGTGTCAGTGCTCTGCATTTTTTTGAGTATTTGATTAATTCAATTAATCAACTTAAAATTATTAAAAAGAAACAATAATATCAAAGTGACTGAGATATCTCTATACTAGGCAGGAAATATTTTTTTTTACTTCATTATAAACAAATATATTATCTGTGAAAGGGTAAAAGAACAGGCATGAAAAAGGATTGTTTGCCTGTAGTACAGTGGAGATATCAAGAGAAAAATGGAGCCCATTTCAGCTGCTGTTAAAGTTAATAAGAGCTGGATCAAACCTAGGATTTTTTACAGCTCTCATGAGGCACCACAGCTCTTGACTTCACTAATCAAGTTAAAACTGAACAATTATGAACTATATATTTCTATTCACTAAAGAAAAAAATAACTCCTGGGTAGATTTATCATGGTAAAACTTGCTTTATTTAATCTTTTTTAATTGACCAAATACCTTTCATTATCAGGACCTGAAATATACTGTGTTTTCTTATAGGAGAACTACTGTAACAGCGAAAAAGGTCAGTTTAGGAATTTAAAAATATTTATTTTAGAATTACATAAAAATAAGAGATGATGGTATCAACCTTTATCAAACTAAAATCTCAGGCTGACAGTGCAAATATGTTTATAGTAGAATAATAAAAAAATTACTGCCCCTTTAAAAACATTTTGTTTAATTGTAGTTGCAACTTAATTTACAAATTGCTGGAAAGGAGATAGAATTTTTTTGTTTGTATTTTCACAGAGACTTTTCTTTCTTTGTTTCTGCCATGGAACAGAGGCAGCAATTATTTCTATAATATGGTAAGTATTCTTTCTCATTGCATAATCCTAATATAACTGAGATATTGCGCTGCTTAGAATGAAGAAAAAACTTTATACGTGTATAGATCCATACATATAATGTTTATGTGATTACTGATTATTTTTTTTTAATAGAAATGTTTGTATTGTTAACTGTAATAGATTTCTGTCTTGTCCCCTCTGTTTGTATTTATTAGGAGTTATGATCTAGGAAAATATGAACAAGTGAAATTCTGATTTAGTGTTTCATGGTGCATCTCATTAACTATAAAGCTGTGTAATTTTAAACTCTACAGTAATAATTCTGAACAAATATTTATAGGCAGCTGAACAGATAGATTGAGGAGCTGAAGTGTAGTCTTACAGAATACTTTAAGATATTTTGTGAACACTGTATTACATGCATTAATGGTACATTTTGAGAAATGTTAAGTGTTGATGGGTGCAAGGAACAGAGCTGGGAATGAAGCTTGTTCCCAGCTGTAGCAGTTTGTAAATATGAGGGTTACGGCAGCTCAGAGAAGCCAAACCCAGCGAATTCTTGCAGAATAAACACCTGCTCATCAGCTATGCTATCACGAAAAACGAAACACTGAGAGAAACTTCAGACTGTGTAAAATCTGGTTATGTTCAGGTATTATTGTCCTGTAGTGAGGCTGTGAGAACCTAAGCAGATTTTACAATCTTGCCTTGTCTGTATGATTTTACACAAAATATGTAAATTTCTCAGGTGGTGCTCAGTTAGCTGTAGTTTTCAGCAAAATTATGTAGGAACATAAATAATTCTAATAGTTCATGAATATGAATAAAGGCCTGTTCGATGCTTTCTTTTTTTGAGTCTCATGGGAAACCTAAATTGAATGGTGGTGCTGAAGTTCTTTTGAAGAGATACTCTGTAAAATTTTTAACATGCCACATTTTTCCATTAGTTTGAAATAGTTTTCAGTTCTTTCAGTGTTCCCTTATGACTCAAAATTTCATCAAATGCCCGTCCTCAGTTGTGCAAAGTTTCCAACAAGGGCTATTGCACTTGTCCTAAAACGATTAACCTTAGTGCTGGAAACATTTCAATTTTCTACCTTGTTGTTTCTTATTATTACAGAAGGAAATAGTCCTCTGTAACTGCTGGGCAAAGTGTTTGCCCCGAAGTAAAATTATACAGATACTGCGGCTTGTTTGCTTGACATGTACAAACACAGAAAGCCCAGTGCTGTGGCTTGCAAGGCATCCCCAATTCCCTGTGTCCCCTCACGCAAGGGGCTTTCCCTGCATCACACCATCATATACTGTGAATGTAACAGGAGTGGAAAAGACAAAACTATCTGTCACGTATGTTGGTAAGGCTCCTGCTGCCACAGTGTATCTGAAATTGCAGCAGGCTACAGCAAGATGAGTTTGGTCAAAAAAAAAAAGTGATTGAAAACACAGAGAAGCTTTCAAACTGAGAGAGGTTAAAAACTCCAGTTAAGATAATTATATACCTTAAATAAGCTGTGCCATGATCCATCTAGTCTTTTACAAATTAATAGCAAATGTTGATAAGTTAGAGCGGGAATGGCTACTCGCTTTATCTTACAAAACACAGCGAATAAGCTGTTCATGAAACTGAAATATTTTACCTTCCAACTTGAAAGGCAGTTTTTTCATACAATGTGTATTTTCTTTGTGGAAATAATTTTTTCACAATACTGTTACATATCTAGAGTTTAGTGGGATCTAGAAAAGGAGTTAACAATGAAAACAATCAGCAAAACTAAACCCCAACCTTGCTCAGATTTTGACATAAGTAAAGAATTAACTATTTTGGAAAAGAGACGAATTCTTACGATACTGACCCACAGGGTCTAGAAGAATCGTTACCTGAGGCAGATGTGACCTAAGATGTGACATCTTGAAAACTCCTGGAAGTTTTATGAAACAGTTGTGGCCAAGGACAAAGCTCTGTACCAGCTGAACTATGGGCCTGATCCAGCACAACAATCATTATGCTTCTGCTCTGATGTCAGTAATTCCCCCATGATGCAGAATAAGGTCCTCACAGCACCCTGACACCTACTAGTTTTAGAGGGAATCGGGGCGTGTGTGTGTAGAGAGGGCAGTTTCCTAGGTCATACCAGGCGAGAGAAGTCCAGCTCAACCTCCTACATTGCACCAGTTTGTAGAAACACCAAGTGTTTTAAAAGTGCTACTGTGGTTTTGGAGACGTGAATGTAGCTCGAGTACATCAGGTACACCAGCTCTGCTGACTGCTGTGTAGCTGGTGAGGAGCAGGAGCTTCTGTTCCTCCTACCAGGAGGCCTGTGTCCCCGTGCCAGCAGGGCACTGCTGTCGTGACTGTGTAGGACTGGGGGAAAGGGAGTACTGAGGCGCCTTCTGCTAACCTCCGCGGGGGTCTGAGGGACTCCAGGCGTGCCTCTGCTTGCCTCTGCTTGCCTCTGCTCCCCTTTCAGTGAACCTTGGGGACAGACAGAGCTGATGCTTCCAGGCACACTCTAGTACCTTTTTGCTGGTGAAAAATGCCGATTGGCATCCTAATGAAAATCTAATTAATGCAATCTAATTGTCTGTTGTTGATCCTGAAATGCACATAGTGACAATTCTCTTCTGTGCTGACACACATGGTAAACAATTTCTTTTCATGTGTAAAGGAGTTATTTTACTTCCAATATGCCCCTGCTTTACATCAAAGATACGCCTTTAAGAGTTTTATCTGATAATTAAGAACCAGCATGAAGATCAAATGTCGATTTTAAATTTATACAAATAATTTCTATTAAACAGCTTCTATAAATGAGACTCTCTGAAATTGAAACCCTGAAAGTGCTTTACAGTAATTGAGGTATTCAGCACCTTAATATTTACTGCTGAAATATGATTAATTATATATTATGCTATTTACTGTGAAAGCTGGATGCACTTAAACTCTTGATATATATGAGCTGCCCAACTTGGATGCTTTTTCACGTTCTCTTTGGCAGTGTATTTCATACATTCTGAGTGAAAACTCCTATCTTTTCTCATTACTGTTACATGCCTGAATTCAAATCTCTCTCATACAGTGCTGGGTGTGGTTTTACTTGCTTGATCATTGGCATTCCCAATAGTTTTGTGGTGGTGATTTGGAACTCTAAATAGTAGAGACATCCCATCTCTAAAGTAATGGCAGAATCATAAGAAAAACTGAGTGTGATACCACAAAATTAGGCCCCTTTTACCTCCTTTGCCTCTCCCTGCCCCTGGGGCTGAAGTTGGCTCAGCCACAACTAGTTCAGTTGAGAAGTTTGTTTGCAGTCTAAAATGCAAAGGGCTTTTATTCTGCATATGTTACAAATAATAGCTTTGGACTAATAGGAAGATCCTAGAACATTACTCTGACATCTGTAAGTCATTATTGGAAGTTACATTCCTGGTCGAAGGACCTCTCCAACTCTCCCCTCCTCCCCTTCTCCCAGATCTCTGCTGGAAAAAAAGCCACCCCCTGTATGTTTGAAGAAACTGGTTCTGCTATCTCTTATAGTAGCTATGTGGATAATCCTTATGGTAGAAGTCCAATCTCTCTCCTATGCATCAACAACAGCTTAACTACATGACAATTACTGTGATAACAGAAAAAACCCTAACTTTTGGGAGAGCAAATTGTCTGGTGAACACATGTCTAAATGCTAAAGTTCACAGGCTCTTTAATCTGAAGTGGCCTGATTCAGCCACTCTTACTTGTGTCAAATAATGTGTGAATTTTCCCGGTAAGCACAGCTAACAGGGCTGGGGCCTTGGCTCAGTAACACAGCATCCTACAAGGAACAAAATGCAGCATCCCACAAAACTGTATGTACTTTTTTCTTTGCTTACTTTGGCCTGAGTCTCATCTTCATTTGAGTCTTGGTCTTTGGCTAGTGGTTGTTTGCTAGTACTACTAGGAGATCTGAACTCGTGTGAACTGAAATAGCGAGGGGTTCTGACTTGCATCTTTCAGACAGATGACCTCGGCACAGCTTTAGCCACCACAACTTAGTCACTCAAGCAATTTCATTAACTCTGAGGGGATCAACTTCTTAACTCTTGGTAATTGCTTGAACTGGGGCTTGGTGAAGATGTGCATTATGGACAAAGTTTCCTAAAAACTTCACTGGCAAAGATGGGTAAGACAATACGCTAAATCAGAGTACCAGAATAATCCAGGCACTGTTCTGGCATGCAGGACAAACACAAGTTATTACTAAAAGTAGTAAAGTAAAACCACTTCGTAAAAGTTGGGTGGTTTTGGGGTTTTTTTTTGACATGTAGTATACAGAAAAGGAAGAAGGCAATGTAATTAGATATTGCAATGAAAATGTTTTGTGAAATTCCTCAAGTTAGCTGACAATTTTTATAATCTTTTTTGTCAGATCCATGAACCAAATTGAATAGATTTTTGCCCCCCTCCCCACCCCCCCTTTTTTTTTATAAATTGAAAGGAAAAATGTGTAAGTTTAATCTGATCAGTTTTAGTGTATGCAGAAAATATGTGGTAGATAAGTGTGAAATACTTACAGACAATCTAAATGTGCAATTGATTTCTTCTCTTTTCATACATGCTAACTTTAAAATCAAAGTGATAACACATTTCTACAGTATATAGTTGGGAAAAGATAATTAAAAAAATTACAAATAATTTTGAATTCAAAATAATACTTATTCTTTTGAATGTGTTAGAAGGACTGTAAGAAAGCAGAAAAAGGGGTGAGCTAAAAAAATATTGCTTACATCTACATAGCTAAATTAACAGTGGGCTTGTATAACGCTTTCCTTTCTAGTGTGTGATAAGCCCCATGTGCAATATCTGTATTTGTTGGCAGATGGAAGATGGGAGCAGAGGGAGGTGTTTCTCATTTAAATGGATCTGGGTTGGTTTTTTTTTTTTTAATAATAACCAAGAAATAAAGTATCCTTTTACTGTGCTTGGCTATGTGTACATTGTTGCTTACAATTGCCCTGAGTGTATTGATAGCATAGCACAGCATTCAAATAATATCATTTGTGGTGGCTGTGGGAGTGAAGAAGACCTTGTACTTGGGTTTGGGAATATCTACCATGGGAAATCTCTTATGAAATAACTGTTACTTCGTGCAGTGTGGTCCATTCCAAATGCTAACCATTTACTCTTCAGCCATTTTTATGAGTCTTGCAGATAAGAGATCTCTGTGGGGACTGATTTAGCTGTGCTCAGAAAACTAAGCTCTCACCAGAGATGGGGAAATCGCCCCACCTTTCTTTCAATTTGGTGGTAGAAATTAACAAGGGGAGTGTTAGTCTCTGGAGCTTCCTCCCACCCTTTAACGCATCAGATTCATATTAGCAATATTTATTATCTAGAAGGGTGACTCAGTGTCAGCTGTTTTCAATTGTTGCTTATAGCGCCCTAGAGAAAAATGTATATCTAAGTAACAATTTACATTTTCATTTCTATATTTTATTGCAGTGGAGTTGGTCACAATACCATAGTAACAGTTGCTTTGCAGATTCACTTTTGACAGCAATTGATTCTTTGCCATAGTAGAGGTGGTTAAAAGGCTTGGTTGTGGTAAGAACTGGTAAACTTGCAATTCTGAATAGTTGAGTGCTATTATTCTGTTGAAAGAATTTAAGGAGGAAACATTTGTTTTTATTTAAAGAAAGCCAAGTATTTACAAAAATAAGTAAAAAGAAATATTCAGTGTATTATTTTGCTTCAGGACTTGCTTAATACATATGCATATTATATTCAACAACATTTGCAATGTGTAAAGACAATTTTACAACTTCTACAGCTGCTCACCACATGTGTGGCTGCATGGGGAAAACAAGTATGAGCTAAGAATGATCCCCAGCTTATGCCCTTATGAGAGATGTATATGGTTAAAGTAAAAAATGTACATGTAGGTGTTGTTAATAATATGCTAATAGTATAGTTACCAAGGACTAAGTTTTGAGTAGTACAACAAACCTGTATTTCAAAAAACTACATGTAGAACAAGAAAATTCAACTAAACTGCTGAATGTGTTGGCTTGGACTTTTTTTTAACTCACAGAAATTCAACAAATACACAAAACCCAACATGGGCATTAGTTTTACTGCTTAGGACATGAATTACTCTCAAACATTAACTGCATTTCTTGTAATTAGAAAAGAAATCAGCCCAGTCGTATCTTTTGTCTGTCTTTTGCTAACTTGACCTAACAGATGCTAACCTAGCCTTTTTGCTGGATGGATGTTTTCATGTGTTGCCTTCATGCTTGTTTTTTTCATAAAAGGTAAAAGGAAGTATGTTGCATCAGAGAAACCGCTCTTGGTTTTGGTTAAAAAAAAAAATAAAAATAAAGTGTTCTCATACCTATGCTAAATATGTCTGTTTTATTATGAATGTATGTGGGATTTATTATGCAACTGTTAAGAAATTATCCTTGTAATCCATTCTGCATTAAAGAGAATTTGTTACTTTTTGTATTTCTAACACTGAAACTTTAGACCCAAAGACTTCATCTGCTTTCTCTTCAGGGATCTGCATTGCACCTCATACAATGAAATAGGACTGCAATTGAATATTTTTCCCCTGAACAAGTAGAAGCATTTGAGATAAAGGTAAGCACAAGACAGTATCTCCTCTGCTACGTCTGCCTTACAGATACTCATGTGGGTATATAAGGCTCCAAGTGTAATGGAAGAGTCATTTGCATGTTGCTTGAGAGGAGAAAGAAGAGTGGGGAGAAGGATTCTATAATCCCTTCATGGACAGTGAAGTTTTCCCTAGCGGAGGGACAGTACAAAGCCTGGATGCCACATGGAGTCAAAATAGGAATAAAGAAGGGTAAAGCAGTACATGAATGCTGTTTCTCTGCATTGGCATAGATTTCAACCTTTAGAAGCAGAGATCTAGAAATTCTTGTTTTGTGAATCTGAATTCATTTTGAGTGTGAACATCTTAGGGTAGTATCAGATGCATCTATTTGGCAGGCAGCAAGTGTTAGTGCTGTCAGTGCCCTGCAGTATCTTGTCTGTAAGTTTCTCTGGCCCAAGTGGGTCCCTGTAGAGTACTTAGACTAAAATTGTGTCCTGTGAGGTATGCGGGATATGTCTAATTCAGCATTTTAGGTTGGATCAGGAACAGGCTTTGGAAACGAAACTCCTGGTCATTCTCCCATCTTTGGTTCACAAGATGGTTCGCAGTCTCAGAGTACATAAATGGGATTCCTCCTGGGTGAAATTAAATTGTGACCCAGGACCTAACATGCTCCAACAACTAGTGGACATGCAGTCCACACTGGAATTGGTTGGAAATAACTCCCCATAAACCGTGTGTTGCATAGACATCAGACCCTCAATACATATGGTTTTGTTCTGTAGACCCCTTCCTCTTGTACTGTGCTAGCTGTTAATAGAGAGAGACCCACAGTCTGATCATTAACACTTCTTGCTCTTTTTAAAAATGATTATGGGAATCTGTTCTTGTATCTCCTATTCCTTCTGGAATTAATTACTGTTTGTTAACTAAGTGGTTGGTCTATTTCATGGGAGAAACAGGATGAGACAGATGGAGGCCAGCCAATGTTCCTTAGCATGAGGCCTTTCTCACCCTCATAGTGATAGTTTTGTGGCTCACACATCAGGAATAATTCTCAATGTAGTTAACTATTCTGCTTCTGTTGCCTCTCGATATCTAAATATTTAGATATCGAAGTAACATGAACAAATGTGTTCTCTTTACCTGTGAGATAACAAAGACCTCTCTGGTTTACAGATCTTCCTGTCAGTGTGTACTTGGATGTATCAGTATATTTTTTTAAAGCAGGTAAACATTATCCTTCCATGTTGTTTAAAAAAGTATGTTGTGTAGAAATGGTTTGTAGTCTTTGCTCTTTCCAAAGAGCAATTGAATGAAACAAATGAAGTATCAAAAATAAAATGCAAGCACATAATGTTTCTTTGTTAGTATTTTTGGTCTCTTACGCTCTCTAAGAGTTTAATTTTTTAGGGACATTTTGGCTAGTTCAGAAAAACATGAATTTTTCAGTATGAGCTTTGAAACCTCTTGCAGGTCTATATTGCTATGGTAGACACCTACCATGCCAGCCTGTAAATAACTTGGTAAAAAAGATTCTGGTGCAGATGGAACTCCCAGTCTTCGAGACAAAACTAATCCTTAAGGCAACAGCAAAATCGAAAGACCTGAATAGCAAATTTATTGGATACATAAATTTATGGTCTGTGCTGAAAGTATAACTTGCCTTTGAATGTTTCTTTTTGTCCGTGATTTTCAACAGTACCAAGTGGGGAATTTTGTTGCCTGTCTGATAAACTTCAGTGGTTCAACAGATGCACAGCTCACATGGTGAGCGTAAGCAACCTCTTTTGTACAAAAGGTTCTTGTCCCTGCAATATAGCAAGGCCTGGATTGTCCCTGCTTTTAAGCAATATCCATGTGATAACATTGGGGGCACTGGCTCTGACGTACTTAGTTTGCTGATGTCCTTCAGCTCATTATCGCCTTCATATTTGACATTGCCAGTTCTGTGGAACAAATAATTCAGAAATACATAGAATTCTTGTGAAATAGTGCAAGGCGGAGAATGTTGGTGGGTTACAAGAAGCAGCTGTGAGAATTACCAAGGCTTCTGTTTGGGCCCTTAGTGAGAAATATTCATGAAAATACAGCTATTTGAATGTGCTCTGGACTGCTTGTGAACTGATATTTCTCGTTTTTTGTCTTCAGATCTGTGCTATGATTGGTGTTGTCAGTCAGTTTGTTTCAAGGTGCTTTTAGCTGCTTTCAACTTATCTGCATTGACTCCTACGTTGAAAGATTATCTTTCTCCACAAGCCTCATTGTCACTAGCGCAAGAGACTCAAGAATTGGAAAGACCGATCTTTCCTCTCAAGGTTTGGTAAAGGAGCAGATAGGAGGTTGGGTTGTTTGTCCTCCTGTCTCTTTTCTCAAGCCATCTCTTTATCCTTTGTATATACGCAAAGGAAAAAGAAACTTGTATTTGGCTTTTTTAATGTGTGAATGGCAACAATGAATGTATTTCAATAGCAATTTGCACACATCTACGCTAAATAATTGATACTTTATGAATTGATGTATTACTTGTAAGTCTTCCAGCAGCAGATTACGTGTCAAATTTAACCATAAACCCTTCAATATTATATTTATGCACTTGTCTTACATCTCCACTCAGACTCAGTGAAGGACAGTTAAGATTGATAGGTCACATTCCCTGGCACATGTGTTATTGTAATTCCAAGGACGATGAACTAACATGTGGGGAAAACAAACAAACATCCAACATAAGGCATTAATCAGCAGCAGTCTAAAGCAAAATAAGGAATGTAGTGTGTTACAGATCACTTGGAAGGATGAAATTGAGATCCAACTCTTGCAAAAAAGACTCTAGTTTTTACACATATACACAAAGACAAAAGAATACATCCTCTGAAGTAGTTAACGCTGCACAGTATATGTGAAGAAAAAGCTTCTATACTAATTGATAATTCCAGCTAGCTCTTAAACTGTAAGTCACATAGGGAATGACAACATTAAGCACTTTTACACATTGATTTTTCAGTAGTATTAGTAATTTCCATTGCAAAAGAAAAATGAAGGCATGCTTTATAGAAGCAGTTCTAAACCTGAGCACAGAGCAGCAGTGCAGAATTCCTTCCTCAAACTTTTGGAGTTCAAACAAGAAGTAAGTTGGAGCCTGGGCAATAGATTACTTGGTGATTCCCAAATCCAGAAATTTTGCCACAGGTTGGCATTTAAGTTCATATAACTAGCAGGTTTAAATGGGTGACTTTCCTTGTGGAGGGAGCAATCTTGGAAACAAACTGTATACTAAAGAGGGACTCATTTTACAGTTCCACTTTAAAATGTGATTACCTAAACGGGGCTCCAAAAATATATCGTTATCACCGTATAAACATCTTGTGATCTCCTCATCCTCAAGCCCCTTTGCAAATGGACTGATAACAAAACAGTAGCTTTATTTAATAAAACAAGGGCTTGCAACTTCTGTTTTTCGGTTGGTTGTTTTTTGTGGTTTTATTTTAAGTTGTTTTTTGTGGTTTTTTTTTGATTTTTATTACGTCACAAGAAATTTTCTAATTTCACTAGGATTTATAGCTAGATTCTGAACATCTAGCCAATTTATTTTGGGAAAGAAACGTAGCTTAAACTGGCTTATTTCAGGCATTTTTACTGTGCTGGATGAAATTTAATTTATGAAAGATAATGGCTCTGTATTTAGCTGCTTGATTTTTGGGTCTGTTTCACCTGTGAGGTAGGCTGTACTTGAATCTCCTTCCACTTCTATGTCATGACTTGGTGGGTCATGTCTGTGCAATCAGATCAGATTGGGAAGGGAAGGCAGAGAAAGAAACCCAAATCAACAAAAGATCAAAAAGGCTAAAAACAACTACCCAAGCCACATAACTAATATAGTATGCCAAACTTCAGCGCTCAATTACTTTGTCTTGCATTCCTTTCCTTCACTTCACTTACCTTTGTTAATTGAAGTTAGCTCTCTATGCGGCAGTTTTGCCTTAATGTTTTCCAGTAAAATGTTTGGCACTCTGTGGATATTATATAAATGAAAATTAATAAAGTAATTGGGCTATTGTATACATGAGAAGATTTTAGCCTGTGATATTTACATCTTGGCTGCAAAGAATTCCATCCATAATATGGTCCTGAAACCACAAGCATGTGGTATAAAGTTCAAAACAGAATACATCAGTTAGGGACCCAATCCTGCAAACCACATAGGCAATTTTAGTCATATGTATAGTTCCATGTTAACAGGGGTGAATATGAGTTATCTAATATGTGGGCTTGAATCTGAAAGTATTTGTATATGTTGTTTATGAAATAGTTTTTTATTACTAAGTTTTAGGTGTTTTGTGATCAAACGTAAAGAGAATTGTCCAGAGCTGAAGAGTTTAAAGTCACCTATTGACTTGTGCCTATTTTATTAGATTTTTGGATTGGGCTCTAAGCAGACAACATGCAATATGAGGAATGGGATCCAGCCAGAAAGAAATGATCAAGCAGTGAAGGTATGCCAGTTCCACATTTTTCTTGTTTGATCTTTTGTTGACTTTTCCCTTCTCTCATACAATCTCTCTTTCTCTCCTCCCTCTTCTGGTTTGTTGTGTTTGCACTTGTTGGGTTGAGGGCCTATAAACATCTTATCACAAAAATGTGGGAAGGAGGGTAAGGGGCATATCAGAGTCAGTAAAAGAGGACTGCTGGGCGTAGGGGGCCTGTGCAAGGCATGCAGGTAAGAATGGGAGGCACACAGGGAACGGTTAGTCATGCTGGAGGGTTTTGGACTTTTTCCTTCCTTTTTTTTTAATCTGAAATCTTTAAGAATGTGTTATTTTAACTGGATATGTAGTATCAGTTTTGAGTTCAAAACCCATGGTGTCTTCCAGGATTGGATCGTATATGACTTGCCTGTGTTTGGAATTATTCCAGATTTGCTGCTGCACTTGAAATTCATTCCCTGCCTTAATCCAAAGTAACTTTCAAGTGTAGACAAGCCTAACAGTTCAACACTAACATTTACTTACTTTTGGCAAAAGTTTTAGGTGTTCAAGGAATGCAGGATCATTCAGTAAAGAATGTAGAATTTTACCTCATTAGTTTGTATTAATGAGTTATTTCCTAAGAAGCTTTTAATGGCTTAATTTTGTCAACTGAACCTTCATATTAAAGGTTGTATGGGTAGAGTCATATAAGTGTAATGATGGAGTTACTGCAGCGTAACAACCTATACCTTGCCAGTAACCTATGGTTAAGGCTTTCAGACCTTTCCCTGCACCAGCTGCAAAATAAAACACTTCATCTTAAATCACGAAGTTAATTTTAAATAATAGCATTCTACCTCAGGAGATGGAATGGGTGACCTGGGCAATAACTGCACTCATCTGAACATACTCCTCCAACTGCATCCTTGCAGGAAGCCTACCCAACCATTCCTTGTTTGATATTTAGTGAATTAGGTTATTTATTCTTTTCTAGACTTTCAAAACTATCAATGCTTCTTTAGCATTTCAAGAGCATGGCTGCTCGCCTGTTTTCTGGACGCAGAGTTACAGAAGCTGTGTTGACAATGTAGAACGTGACCTATAACTTTACGAGCAAACAGTCAATCTGTTCTTAAAACAATATGTTTCTTCCTATCTTCGATTTTCCCCCTCCTTGTTTTAATGCTGTAGTGGCTGGGACAATCTTTTAGCCTTGAAAAGATTCTAGACACTGTATGAAGTAAGACAGTGTTTTGTGAGAACTAGTCCTTACTAATGTCTGAGAATAACTTCGGTGATCTTGAAATACTTTATGAAAAGGAAACATTTTCATACTAGGTTACTCATTCATGGGAGTCTGATTTCAGGATTAGAATCTCCAAGTCAATTGGAGAATAAACATTTTGTAGAGCTATTGTACCCACCATTTCTTTTGGTGAGTGAAGTACTTTTAAACAGTGCTATAAATAGGCAAGTGATCATCCGATGCCTACATCCTGCAGCAACTATTTAAAGCCCACTTGTACTTGTGGCAGTGGATTCTGGATTCCTCCTAAGAATATGTTCATTAGCAGGAAGTATATTCAGTGCTGTACCAACTACAGCATACAGTCCCTAGCTCCATGTTTGGCCCCAAGGCCCAGGTCTAGCATTATTACAGAAGGCAAAGAGGATTCTGTGTTTCTTAAAACTGTGGAAATTACCTAGGCAATAATGTTTTTAGTCTGGTAAAGCTCTGAGAACAAGTAAACTCTAATTTTGTTGTTAAACTCCAATGTACAAAAAAATGTTAGTTTATGTGAAATTTGTTTTCACAACAAGTTGAAGGCTGTGGTTTTGGTTCAATAAATCAGCATTGGTTAACTATAAATAATGCTGTATGATCTTCACAGTGTCTACTTAAAATTATGTGCTTGAAGCTATTTGTTGATTCAGTGGTAGATGTGCAGAGCTGAGCTCCTTGCTGGATATCCAGTATGTGGGGCACTCAAGAACTTGGCTGATGCCAATGCAGTTATGGCTCCTGTAAACCCAGAGTAACATGGGATGTGTCTGTACCTTATAATGGAGTGTGATGTGAAGACCTTTGGCTTAGGGCTGATGAAGGCTGGTATATGTATGCTGCTTATTAGTGTAAAGATCTAAAATAATAGGAAGAAATGCTGAGAGTTGGAGTTGTTCAGCCTGGAGAAGAGAAAGCTCTGGGGAGACCTTACAGCTGCCTCCCAGTACCTGAATGGGGCATATAAGAAAGATGAGGACAAACGTTTTAGCAGGGCCTGTAGCAATAGGACAAGGGGTAATGGTTTTAAACTAAAAGAGGGTAGATTTAGACTAGATAAAAGGAAGAATTTTTTTACAATGAGGGTGGTGAAACACTGGAGTAGGTTACCCAGAGAGGCTGTAGATGCCCCAAACCCGAAAACATTCAGGGTCAGGTTGGATGGGGCTCTGAGCAACCTGATCTAGTTGAAGATGTCCCTGCTTATTACAGGAGGTTTGGACTAGATGACCTTCCAACACAAACTGTTCTATGATTCTAAGAATATGGAATGGTATCCAAATTAATAAGCTCTGTGCCTGGGAAGGATTAGTTAGTTCAGGTTGGATGCCTTTTTAATGGATTGGTGCTGTTTCTGGCTTGGGTGATGTGAACTCAGCTGACTCTTCAGTGCAAGTCAGAGCTTTATGACCATAGTGTGAAATTAGTAATAAAGCTGGCCCTTAATTCTGTGTGAGTAGTAAATGAGTAGCTGTTATCCACAGAGGTATCCCTACTGAATTTCATGGGCCTGGGCAAATAAAATGGATGGTGCTAATGACTCAGAATCAATGCTGTCAAAAAGAAAAAGGAAAGGAGGAAAAGAAAGAAATTAAAACTGCCAAGTGATGTTAATAGTTTTAATGTGGTGCATAGTTTTTAAGATAAGAATTGACATTTACTTAGGCTTAAATTTGTAGCACTCTGAAAACCTCTAAACCTCTTGCAAAAGTGAACTGTCACAGCTTTCATACATCTCAGTGAGGATAATACGTTTCATTGCTGGATTGGGCCAATGCCTGCTAAATGGAATAGTCCTGCCCTGGGCAAGAAGTTAATCCCTAGATAAGCAAATACTTTAAGTAAAAATGTAAATTATGTATACAGTTGTGTTCCACAGCTACAAAGATTGAACGCTACAGCTAAGATTACAGGAATTTTCCTTGGTTTTAATAGGAAATTAGGTGTTTCCTGTTTTTTCTTCCATGAGAAGTAAAAAATAAAAATTTGTGAAGGCCAACTGTATATCGTTATGTTCCTTGGTGAACCAACCCATGCACCTACTTGTGTTTTTACGTGGCAATTTTTCACCGCTTCAGTCCTTGAACTTCATATACATCAACTCTCATCTGAGTCGCCTATCAGTTTATAATCAAAAATCAGTGTTGAGCATGTCTTGGAAAGTCTCGAACTTTTCCAGACACCAGAGAAGCAGTGCAAAGTCTGAACTATGGTCAAGGATGGTCAGTACCTAACAGATTTGGCTCCAAGGACAAGAATTGGTTCTTAACCAACATCAGTGAAAACAGTGATAATAATCTGGCTGGGGTCAGACCTATGTACAAAGGATTTGATTTTGCTGAGACTTGTGCACACATTTGACTTCACACACTTGAATGGCTCTTGTGGCTGCTCATTTTTGTGAACCTAACCTGTTTAATTTTATCTTTGTGGGATTGGGACCGAAATGAGTATTTAATACAAAAATAATTGGTTTGCTTAAGTTTCAGTCAGATTTGTAATCAGTGCTTTGGAATTTCAGCTAGCGGAAATATAGTAGACACAAATATGTCTTGAAATACATACGTTGCATGTAGCGCTGTAGAATATTAATTCTCTTCTTTGTTGAAGGGACTTCCCCCACCTCCACATCTCTCTTGCGAAGAGTTTGCATCCTACATTATAGACTGAGAGTGATAAGAGGAGTGTCATGCTCCAACATGTGGAACTTTTCAAATACTGAGAAGAAACAAAAAATTGTGTAAGTGGGCTTAGGCTGCCAACAGTCTGAACTTGTAACTTGCTTGTTTCTGCAGGTTTTATAAGACTGTTCACTGAAATATTTAATTTAGACTAAATGGTTATTATAGTAACCTTTGGTTTACTTGCTAGAGGTCTGTTACACACAGATAATGTAGGAGTTGCGAGGCCTAGTCTTTAAGGTGCTCAGCACTTGCCAGGACCCAGCCATTTACTGACATATGGATGGTATGTGCAGCAGAGCTGTATGGGTAAGACTTGTCCAAATAGGTAGAGATCAAAATTAAGTGTGAGTGGCAATGGATTATTCTAAGTTGCAAATTGGCATTTTAAGAGTGGCTAAATTGTGTCTGAGCTCTCTTAATGTGCCTCTGGAGTTCTTGCATCTAGCCGGCACTGTCGGCTGGGGGGCAGCCTGTTAGTGAAGCCAAGCAGTACTAGGGATGAGTCAACCCCCTCAGCCCCACAGTCAGAATGCGGATTAAACTAGGAAGAATTTGCTAAATAGTCTGAAACTCCTCTGCATGGTCTCCGTGCCTCTACAGGAATATTTGCTTATCGGGATAACGGTAGGACGAGGACTCGGTTTTGCGACGGGAGCTTTGCTGTATTGATGTTCGCGGAGTGCCAGCGGCGCCGCGGCTTTTGAAGGACGCACAGAGGCTGCGAGCGGCACAGCAGCACCCACCGCCCGGGGAGCCCTGGAAGGCGCCGTCCGTTCATTCTCCCCTTGCCCTGGCGGAAGGAGCAAGCTGCCCCGAGCTGGGCGGCGGGGGGAAGCCTCGCTCCGCGATGCGGGCGCCGTGACACCGCGGCCAAGGGAGCCTGGGCGGGGTAAAGGCATGTCCCGTCCTGTATCCCGCACCGCGGAGTAACGCACCCGCCAGCTGCGGGCTGTTTTGCCCCGTGTCCGCAGTGCCGGCTGCGCTGCTCCCTCGGAGCGGGGCGGGGGTGCCGCCAGCCCGCTCCCGCGGGGGGTACAGGTGCTGCCCGCGGTGGGGCCGCGCCTCCCCGTGCGGGGCCGCGGTCCGTGGCGCCTCCGGCAGGTAGCGCCCGGTGCAGTGCGGTTACCGGCGTGAAGTGCCCGCTGCTGGACGCAGCCCTTAACGCAGGTAACGCGAGGCCGTGGCCGCCCCAGCCGCGGGGCGCGGGCTCTGCCGCCGGTGCGCCCCCTCGCCCGACTCGCGGGGGTGAGGGGTGGGGGCGCGGCCGGTCCGTGCCTGTGACCGGGCCGGCAGCCGCGGGGCCCCGGGGCTCAGGTGCCGCCCGGGGGCGCGCGGGGCGCGGGCCGCGCGCTCGGCGGCGGCGGGCGCGAAGGGCGGAGGCGGGCGCGGGCGGCTGCCCGTCACGGCGCCAGCCCCGCCCCGCGCCCAATGGCGGCGCGGCCCCGCCCGCTCCGCCCCGCCCCGCGCGCGCCATGGGGTTACTGGCGGGCTGGGGGCCGGGCGGGCGGCCGCGCGCCTCCTCCGCCTCCCGCCGCCTCCTCCCGCGCGCGGCGGGCCGGGCGGCAGTGGCCGGCGCTGGGCGGCCTGGGCGAGGGCTGCCCTCCCCTCCCGTCCGTCCGTCCCGTTCTCTGCCGGCCGCCGCCGCGCTGCACATGGCGTAGCCGCGCTGCTGCGCGCCTGCCCCCGCGGGACGCGGCGTGGACGGACCCGCTGCCAGGTGGGTTCGGCGGCCGCGCCCCCCCTCCCGTCCCGTCGGCGGGGGTAGCCCGGGCCGGGCGCCCCGCAGCGATGCGGCGGCCGTCGGTGCGGACGCGGGGTGTGCGCCCCGGGACGCGTCACCCTGCGCGGGGCTGGGCGGGGGCGGCTGCCGGGCTGGGATGGGGGTGCGGGACCTGCTGGGGGACGGGGCGCCCCCGCGGACCGTGCGCACGGGCAGCGCCGTGGGGGAGCGGGGCGGGGGCCGCGGGGTGGGCCGCCCCGGCGGGCCGCAGGTGTCCTAGCGAAGGCCGGTTGCGTCGGGCAGGTCTGTGCGTGCAGGGCCGGCAGCTCGCTGGCACCGAGGGGAGTCCCGTGCCCGTGCTGATGCCGCTGTGCCCCCCCCGGGGACATCGCACCCTTAGCGAGGCCAGCTGGGAGCTCCGTGGCTACGAGCCCGGTGTAAAGTCGGTGCATGTGAGGAGAATGCGAAGGCCAGCGTCGTGTCGTGTCGCTTCGGAGTTTCACTGAGGAGGTGCTGACCTGGGGGCTTCACCGTGGTGTCTTCTGCAGGGGATGGGCTGGAGCAGATTCCCTGCAGCTTCCTGAGCACATCTCTCCTAGCAATAACAATGATATGCCGTTAAAGTCAGATGTAAATTAAGTAACTTTTCAACTTTACCCAGTTTCAGATGTGCTTGTAATTCCTATGTTACCGTCATTGCAGTCAAGCAGTACGGGAGACGATCCTTCTTGTCTTTTTCCCAAGAAAGGACTTCAGGTATAGCAGCATGCGTGCTGACACCTTTTCCGCTTGCAGATGTAACCAGGTGTAAATCTACTTAACTCAGTTCTATCAAGCTGTAGCTGTTATAACTTGATTATGATAATTTATTATTTTCTTCTCAAGCACATGACCATCAGCACAGTTCAGTTTTAACAGGAACCTCTTGATAGGGTTTGTAACCAGTTAGAGAGAAGCTTGGATGAACGAGCGCCATGGTTTTGTTCGAAGAAGGAAATTTTCCTGGTTGAGTCGGTATTTATACCAAACTAAGTATTTCTGTAGAGGTTTTTTTGGGTGAGGCCACACAGGCTGGTATCAGACCCCCTCTGGGGAGAAAAGCCAAAGTGAGAGAGCTGCCTGCTCTAATTGTGGGGCCAGTTAGGTTCAGCTTATGGTGACCTGGAGCACTGTTGCTATCATATTCTCACACGTGGAAGACTTTAAAAAAACTACATGCATAAATACAACTTCTTCCAAAGGCTGTTTATCACTTCTTTCTAGGAATATTCCATTTCCCTTACAGTTCATGGTTTTTTCCGTGGATGCCAGGGACAACATGAATTGGTAGCTGGGCTGTAACTAGCACTGTACAGGTGTCCTGTTGAAGTATTTCCAACAAGAGCGTTAGCAAAATGTTAGTGGAAGATGCCTATTCATTTGAAGAGCTCTAGTTTAACCCTTGAAAGCTTACAGGGCTTGAATCCTAGCTGTGGAGGAGCTGCTCTGGTGAGGGTGCAGACCCGGGCCGACACCAGCTGCTGCAGCTGGTGCTCAGTGTTCCTGGCTGGCTGGGGGAGGAAGGGAGGGACAGGGGGGCGGGGGGGCAGGTTGTTGGCTTCCTTCAGTGAAGAGCCCTTTACTCTGAAACTTGCTTCCCCCAATTGTTTGCTGTAGTCCAACCTTGTTAAGTTTAAAGTGACACTTCAAATTTTTCTCTTCTACTGTGCTTTCTCTCTCTGGGGAAGTCTTGTTCAGTCATTAATTCTGATGCACCTTTTGTGTGTTCGGGGCCTCATATAGTCAGAGTATGTAAATGATGTCTACCATGAATGTGATTTCTTTTAAAAAAGTAAGTTTCAATTTTTGTTCTCTGGTGTGCAAAACATCTTTTAATGCCCTAGCATCCTGATGCCTACCTCTGGGATCAGTGTTTTGAAGTTAATTGCTAAGCCAGCAGGGGGAACACAAAACTTTCTGTCTATGAAGCCTCCCTCCCTCCCTCCCTCCTTCCCATAGTTGCAATTTGTTAAAACTTTGGGCCTGTACTTTTGATAGTATTTCTTTAGAAGATGAAAGTCAGTTTACCTGAAAAAATCCCCACAACCATACGCTGGAATAAACACATTATTTTTAAACGCTTCTGTGTTAGTTTGCTCTAGCAGGCATGTCTGCCACTCTTCTGAATGGAATTTTTGTCATATTAGCCAGAACAGAAGTTGAAAAAACACTGGAAGTTTATGTAAGTGAAATTTCTCTTTGAAGATGTTTGAGGTGAATTAATTAAACCCAAGAAATGATATTTTGAGTTATCCTGTAAAGTTTGAGATGATGAGCTAGACAGAATATTTTCACAGTAAAACTATTACTGTATCATGTTTATGATTGTATATGGAAATCTTGAGAGCTAAAGTTGAGTTGCAAAAAAGTTGTATTCTCACAAGAAACTATTCCTAGTATTTAGGGTTTCCATAAGAGAGAATATTTTTAGATATTCTCTTAGGTTTTAAGAAGTTATTACTGGCTTATTTTTGTAAAGGTCAACTGACACTCCCGGCACAGATCGATAATGATTTTTCTTTTTTGATTTGTATTGGCGAAACAATTGATTAAATTCAGCATTCCTGGCACAAAAGATGTAAAGGCTTTTGCCAAAGAAGGTTATCTGGATGACTTGCATTGATTGGTATTGCTTTCTAGTCTGTCAAGTCTGATGCAGCCAAATGGCAAATCCTTGAGGTTATGGGTATACAGACAGATTGCTGAATGCCAAGTGAAGAATGGGAATTTGCAGCATGTCAGCTATTCCCCGGTAAGAGCCAAGGAACAGGCTCTTACCTTGCAGTAAGTGTGAGTTACCTTGCTGCTTATACTTGGGGTGAAGCTGTCTTTCACTGATGGTGGGGTAAAAACATGCTCGGGAGCATTTGCCATGGATTTGCTACTTGTGAGTGATAATAATTGCTTATTATCCTAGCATTAGGTCTTAGAGCAAGTGGAGACAAAATACAGTTCAATTGAAATTGAGAGTCCCAGGTCAGGTTTAGAGGAAGAGATGTCAGCTCCTCTGGTTCTGGAATGGCACTTACTGCATACGAGGTATTAAATGAGTTTTTTTCCCATTGTGTCAGTGACAAGGTATAAGCATATTCCAATAGCTGTGCTTTCTTCCCTGAGAGCGTTGTCTGACGTTGCCAGATACTGAAAGTACAAAAAGATGGATGTTAATTTCTGTTGATGATCTCCCTCTTCCATTGTTTTTGTGGAATCGCAAA
This sequence comes from Falco cherrug, assembly GCF_023634085.1. Taxonomy (NCBI): domain Eukaryota; kingdom Metazoa; phylum Chordata; class Aves; order Falconiformes; family Falconidae; genus Falco; species Falco cherrug. Next base: position 16,862,092 of record NC_073708.1, read on the forward strand.
ACTTACTCTGAGATGCTGAAGTACATAGTTTGTAAAGTCAAAGTATGATCTCTGTTTTAATTTATTTTTTTTTGAAAATAACACTAAAGTTTTGCCTGACCTGTTTTAAAATTCTTTTGTTTGAGATCTCCAATAACATTCTGTTGACATTTAAGACATGAATTACCAAGTCTTGAGTGATTTATGTAGATCTCAGAAAGTCCTCTGTGGGATACAGATTGCAAATATCTTTGCAGTCACATTACTTTTGATCTAGTTCCACAAAATATTTGTGTATTATAAATAGGCATTACTTCTATAGCATTAATATTTGTGGTCATTAACAGTGGTATGCTAGTTTTTAGCCACTTCATGAATAGAAGCATGTTTTGCCTTAAAACCTACTAGCAAAGAAGTAGTGCAATTGGAATTGCTTTATCCATAACTGTGGATTCGCATTTTTATGTGCTGGCAGTCATCCAATAGAGCAGCATTTCTTGCGCTATTACAGCAACAATTAACTCTGTGGTAGCCAAAATGAAACAGATTTACACAGCTCTAGAAATCACCAAAAGAGGGACTTTAAAGCTACTATTTAGTATAAATCCCGTATTTTTTATTTCCACTCTGGCAAAACAGATATTTTATCTTTTTTTAAAGAACATCCTTTACGACCTTAAGTATCTAAGCAGTCAGATTTGTCAAGTTCAGCAGACAGCATTTTATATATTGCGTTGTAAGTGTTATATTGTTGAATTGTTCTGCTTACAAATAATTATGTCTGGCCACATATGCTAGTTTATGATGTATTTATAATGAAATAAATGGATTTATTGAGGAAAATGTGAAAATCATTATTTCATATACATTCTGTGAATAATACTTGAAAATGAGCGATACCTGTTTATTGTTAACAAAGTTAATTTTGTTATATTTAGCACTTCTCTTTAATAGTCGAATTCCAATACACTAGTTGGCCAAGTTCAGATTTTTTCCCCCCCTTTTTTTTTCTTTTCTTTTTTTTTTTTTTTCCTGTTGCAACAGTTAAGATTTTGGGAGTCAGCTGGAAAGGGCCTCTCTTTTAAATGAAGTTTTGCTGTGACCTTCCAAGAGATGTGTTTAGATTGCAGGAGAATAGCTTATCTAGAGGTCTTGGCTCTGAAACAGGTTAATTATAGAACTAATACAGACAGGTTGTTTTTCTGCACAGAAGGCAACAGGGACTGCGATACATGAGGTATTGGTAATGATTCTGCAAAGGAATGGCGATTCACTTATACTCTGATCTCCTTTGTAAGCATAGCCATTTTCTGTTGGAAATCAGTGTAGGTTCATTGTGCGAGTCAGGGACAATAAAAAAAAATCCCAAAGCATCCAGTGAGCTTACTGGATAGTGTAGATCTGCTGAATACATGTGTTTCTTTGCCAAGAAACTGGAGGTGGATTGAAGACCAGTATGCCTTCTTTTGTCTTAGATTTATAGATGTGATTTTTTAGACCGTAGCTGTATTTGGCACAATGTGATTGAGAACTACGGTAGTATTTTATCACTAATGTAGTATTTTGTTTGTGATGATGATTTGAGCGAAGCAAAATTCTGTTCTGATTTACAAAAAAACTATTGTGGTATTCGAAAAGATAGATCTTTTGTTATATTAAGGCTATTGCATTAATGGACCAAGTCACTCCTCCAGTGTATACAGCTTATGTTATGTGATGGAGTAGTTCTTCCCTCTGGTGTTTGAAATGACTGGTGTTTCTGAATACTTGTAGGTCTGGTGATTTGGTTCACTCCAGTGGTGAGGTTTAGTGATTTCCTTCTAGCATATGAGATGCACAAATTATTTATATGACTGTAGGAATTTATTGTGGCCTTCCATCTCCCTAAGCTTCTGTTCAGTGCTTTTTACAGTCTCCATGTATACATTTAACATAAAATAAAAGAAGGCAGGAAATTCTGTATGGTAAAAATTATATGGGAGTGTATCTCCATTCTGAGTGGAACATGCCAGTGATGTGTATCTTCATTAAAACAAACCTTTATTGCAGTGCTTATAAATTATAATTTTTATGAAAAATGTTTTGCCTCAACCTGAACGTGTTTCTCTGCCAGCCACATAAATTACACTGCTTATTTGGGAGACAATTAGGGAGAGGGTAGATTACCCCTACATGAAGGGAAGCTCCTTTTGACTCATTCTTTTAATAACCATGTGGCATTGTAAGGTCTTCCCTATTTATGTGGGAGAAGTTCCTATCTTACATTTGTGCATCTGAAAATTTAGTGGCTAACAGCTCAGTTTTGATAAATGTGTTTGAGTTCTTGTTTAGCAACCTGAAGAAATAATCTATTAATCTACCTGCTTTCTAGAGTATGCCTTATTCGAGAGAGCAAAATTCAATACGTGCTTCTTTTAGTTTGGTTGAGTTGTGTTGTTTTTTATTCCCCCCCCCCCAAATGTGTTTTGATAATGCATATGGCTAACTTTTAAAGTACTTAGTAGTTAATATTTTAACGTGTTAATTTACATCTTGTAGAATCTTAGGGCCAGTGGCAGTGGGGAGGGCTGATTTTTATCACCTTTTCCAATTACTCTGTAATGGGAAATGCTGGTTTTCAACCCTGTGCAATTTGCTGACATCCCGCCCTGCCCACCACAAGAGGATGGCATCCTTATATAGCAAATTTGTGCTTAATACCAAGTCTTGCTTTTCATTATTACTCCTTGTGGGTTTCACACAATTAACCCACAGAATTTTGGGTATTTGTAGATCCTAGTTTTAAAACTACTTTTCTAAATATATAGAGGTCATTTAAATCCGAAAGAGATTTATTTAGCTTTTTTCCTGGTAGGAAGGTTCCAGCTAGAATACAGTTTCTAGATACAGTTCTAAGGTTTTGTAGTTCAGTCTTGAAAGAATAACAGCATCAGGCATTCATTACAGAACAATTTGCTGAAATCTTCTACCCTGAGTGGAAGAAGCCTTGCTGAGTTAGTTGTTGGTAACTTTCCATTCTGCTATGGCTTGTTCTCCACAAGGAGATACCTTCCCTAGGGTTATATCTGTCTTGATAGATACATTAGAGCTTTTATCTGCTCAGTTTAGGTGTGCAATTAGAAACTGAGCCAAGTAAAACTTAAGATAAATGAAATGTGTGTGAGGTTGTTGGCTGCTACTGTGTTTGTGAAGAGTGAGATAGCCCAGTGCCAGGAAACCTATTCTGTTTCAAATTAGAAACCATAAAAAAGTAAGTAATTAGGCCAAAGAACTTTAACTATGAGGAGGAAAGGTTGTAGAGATTTGTTTAATGCAGTTTATGATCTTCTTGTTCAGCCTGGAGATTCCTATGCCCTAGAAATGTTCTTGTTTCAGGGTAAACTTTTCAGAAGCAGCAAGTCCCAATTAAAAAATGAGCCAGGTCCTAGTTGTGGTGAGATATTACTGGCTCAGTTCATTTGGAACCTGAGTTTTATTTAAATGTAGATTTGAGACTTAGAGATTTCTTAGGCTGCCATGGAAACTTTAACCCAGCCTTTATGTATTATGTACGTTTCTAGAAGCCTCTGCTTTTTACCTCCTCCTGCAACCAGAATGTTCATCTGGAAGATGGCATATAATTGTACCACTGGTGTTCCCTGACAAGAGCAGTCAGATTTTTCATCCATATTCTAGTTAGAAGATGGGAAGCAGAATTGCCTGAAGTAGTGGTGTCTTTGTAGGCAGGCGTTAGGGGGGAGCTGCTGTGGCCATGTTGAGGTCCTGTTACCACTTTTTTGCTTGTAGAAGTATAGGCTGACTGTGAGTTGGCCAGAAAATAGACGGCTGAAGGTAGGACTAGATTGCAGATTACTTGAGCCGTTACAGTACAAGAGCTGTACAGCATCCCAACACCTTGTTTTCTCTGCTCCTTTTAGAGGTGCTCTGATGTAGCACGTCCCCAAGGGCTCTACATTCAAGCAGAGTTCTGATTTGGTACTCAAGTTAAATGTAGGGTGTTGGTCTTGTTAAACTCTGTCTTCAGTTCCATGTGTGCTTCCTAATGTAGAGATGCGCTAATCTCTAGGAATTTCTGCTGTTGTCAAAAAGGACGCTGTTCCAGCCTCGTCCTGGAAGAGTTGTGTACTCCTTCCACTAAAACACTCCCGAATGCATTTCCTTCCCTTCCTCCTATTGAAACCCTCCTACATCCTGATCCTGTAAGAGTCTATTCTCTTGTTTATACTTGGTAAGCAAAACCTTGCCCCTCAGCCTATGAAGATTCAGCGGCATACCTCCCTGTGTTTGGGGGAAGGGAAGTCCTGGGAACATTTAACAGAATGATTTTTATCCTGTCTTACTTTTGTGCTACGTTGTGCAATGATTATTCAGCTGAAACTTCCACAGTGTCTGGTGTCATGACTTTATTTTTCTGATCTAAACTCACAGCAATTTGAGTCAGGTGATTTTAAAAAAAAAAAAAAAAAAAAAAAAAGATGTTGCAAAGCTGAAGGGAAAGTTTGTTATGAAATGACACTGAGAATAGACAACCTCACCCAAACCAGAGCTTCATGCCACCTGTGGGCAAAATACGTACCAGGTAACAAAACCAACCTTAGTACTAAAAAGGTGGAACGGTTTCACATCTTTTATGGACTCACTTGTGTATATTTTGTGGCTTCCTGTAATTTGGCAGGCTACATTGTAATACATTAATAAGAAAATAAATAAACAAAATGTTAAAACAAAAGTCACATGGAATAGACGGGCACAATTGCTAAATGGCATAAAACATCTTCCCTTGGCACTTGTCCAGTTCCCATAGCCTTTAACTGTGACTTGTTGAAATGTCCCATTACAAGCACAGCAGCATGTGAACTGCAGGACATCAGAGTTACTTTTTCCCTGGGCTTTTGATATGTCAGGATTTTTAGTTTTATTACTATTCATATATTCCTTCAAAATGAAACCACTTTGTTGTTTCTAAAACAGAATCTGTCCCCTTAATAGGATATGAATAAGTTACTGTTTTGCATTCTGAGCAGTGGAACTTCATGTGCATGTCTTGGACATAGACATTAAAAAAATATGTACACATTTTCAATTCTCTGTTAATATTTGCTAACCCTATTAGTCAACTTTTCGACCTGTTAGTGTATAAATCACGCAGAATTGACAGAGGATCAATGTCATCTGATAAAAAAGAAATCTGCTAAAATGCATATTTAATAGGAGTAGGGTTATATAATAAATTCTTTCAAAAACTGTTCTATTCCTAAGTTGATAGAACTGCCTTTGTAGTTAACCATTTGTGATTTATTATTTTTTTTGAAGTTGAGCTTGGGTGTAGTTGATTACAAATTACTGCCTTTTTACTTACACATGGAAGGCATGTATTCATTGCATTTGCATAGGGAACCCACATAACAAATGGGAGAAAAACTGGTTAAGTAAGTTAAATGGTTGCCATGCGTAAAACAAACAAACACAAAGTGAAAAAGCTTTGGCTGTGAAGGCCGCCTTGGATGGCCTAGAAACTTGGGTTCACGTTGCTATGGCAAAACAACACAAAGGGACAGATCCTGCTGGGTTCACTCAAGTATCCCCATTCACTTTGGTGCGACTTGTGATGTGACTTAGAGGAGGAGGATTTTTGGCTCACTTTGTTAGAGAAGTGTTTGCTAGCAGTGTTGTAGAGAGCTGTGCAACCTCTGGCACCATGCATGGAAAGAGGAGGGAATTACCAGAGCCCGTGTTGATAAGGAGGAGAGGAAGTGGAAGTTATTCTTCAGGCAGGGAAGGAAAAGGTTAGACAACGAGGAGGGCAGAGTTAAGGGAAGGGAAGAGCTTGTATGGGAAAGGTAGGTGGTGATTAAAGAAACAGATGGTGACTATTGGGGAAAAGGCTTAAGGGAACAGAAATAAAAGGGGAAAATAAAGCAATAAGAACTCAATTCAGCAATAAATGTGGCAAATTCCTGTGCTACAGAAGCCTTTAATAGGAAACAGAAACAACCCCCAAATCTGTGGCTGTAGCCACCTGCAGGTGTGTATGCTGCTAGGTTGGGCTGTGCAGAGAAGCTTTGAAAAAGCAGGCAAAAGTAAATTTACAAGGAGAATAACAGTGGGAAAAAAGTGAAACTAAGATGACCACTGATCTCAAGAATAGTATATAATAGGTATTTTGCTAGAAGTACAGAAACAGACTGACTAGAAAGGTGCTCAGATGCTCTGGAGACAGCTTAATCCTCGGTCATTTTCATTTGTAGTTCTTCAGGCACTGTAGAACAGAGTCCTGTCCCCTTTTTGGAGAGCAGTAAGCAGGCGTGGGGATGGATACCTTTCTGCTGGTGGCAGAACAGGGCAGAATGTGATTTCTTAGTGGCAAGCCATCCATAGACCGCAGAGCCTTACGTCCTAGTAGCCCCTGTCAGTGAGGGCTGGGAATTCTTTAGTGGAAAAGTGTGGTGTTTTTTTTCTTTTTCCAAGAGTAAGCAGCATGCTTCTAACTTCTGAGTTCTTTAGTCATGTTGTAGTATTAAAGTTGACTTTTTAGTTCAAAGGATAGCTCTAAAAAAATTCCACAGAAGACTAGAATTCTGAGGAAGACGAGTAGTAGATTTTTACAAAGAAGAAATATTTTGATTAATGAAAGGTAACAGTAGTGTACGGAAGTGGTGTGGGTTTTGTGCTTACTCCTGCTGGCTCTAACAAAGTCAGATTCTTTTAAATACCATTGAGTTAAAGAGCGTTTGTTGTTTACTAACACTTACAGTAGCAATGAGGTCTGTCCTGTGGCTGGCCATGCTCGCAGGCCGCTCAGTGCATCCCAGTGTTCTCCAAAAGCATCGTATTTTTCACTGGTTTCTAACTAAGCTTTAGGCATTGAAATTCTCATGGACATTAGAAGCTCCTACTCTAAATCAAATTAAAACCTCATACTTCCTCCTCTTGTCCTCGTGTACTTCAAAATGTGTTTCCCCCCTTCTACTCTCCCAATTGTCTTTGAAACCTAATAAAATCTAGTAGTAGTAAGATTCTTCCTGATATTCCTGGTAGCATGCATTCCTCATTGCATCTGCAAAATGATACTTCTCAATGCAACAGGCTCTTTTGTGCTCTTTAGACTCTCACTTTTGTCAAGACCAGTAGCCTTTATGACGGCAAACTCAGCAAAAATGACCCCAGCAGACTGTGCTTCTTAGTCGATCTTCAGTGGCTCTGGCAGCAGATGCCCTCCTTTGCCAGCCTTTCTCACAGCTTGTAGCAGTGTAAAGCATTGGCATGAAAACAGTGTGTTTAGTAAACCCAAAGATCTCATATCATCTTTGCTTCCTTGTTGGGATTTTTTTGGTTATACTTCTAGTATGCCCTTTCGTGACATCAGTTACAAAAATAGCTACCCAGATATACCCCAAAGGAAAAGATGATTCTCTCGGAAATTTCTTTTGAATCTCAAATTGACTAGTAGTTGTGTTTACTTCTTGGATAAATGCTTTAGGTTCCCAATCCCTTTGCAAAGCTTTCTTCCCTTTTTGCAAAGAAAATGTCCCCTTGTTCTGTGGACAGCCTCAAATTTTCCTAGTTTGCAGGTTTCACACTGGAGCAAAATCTGGCATGTTTTGTACCCCAGCTGAATTTTTATCACCTATTTTCTTATTCATTTCTCTTCGGTACTCTCAGATGGTCAGGTAATAGCAGCTTCATAGCTGACTTACATCACAGGTGAGGATGATCAGATTTTCAAAAATACTGACACACATCCTGCTTAGTAGTTTATTCTTAAATGAATTTTAGTAGTATTTTTGTCTGTGCTTTTTGACTTGAATTTCTGCTGTGTAGCTGGCAGTTCGGATATCATCCATCCTAAATTCATGAAACTCACTGTCAGTTTGTCACCCTTTTGTGGTGTTTTTCAAGGTTTGAAATTTGCCCTCCTTTTTAAGTTTGTGAATGCATATCTTCAAGCAAGTGAGCTCTTTCCTTAGAAAGCTCTTCCTGTCTTTCATTTAAGTCTCCACTGTTCACCCTTAGCAAGACGGCAGAATCGGAGCAGGATCCTAGGGCTTTTTGATTGTATACTGCCTGCTCAGAGGTACACCTTTCAAATGTTATTGGTCAGTGGGTTGCAGTAGGAATTCGATTTTACGTACAAATGGAAATGTATATATTCTCTCTCCCTTTTAAATCATTCAAAAATCAAAGTTGAGTCAAAACTTGGCCTTTTAACATACTTAGGTAGTCAGCACAGAATGGGATTCCCACCTGCTCTCAGCAGCATTGCTTTGTCCCCAGTTCTGTTCTTGTGCTTCCTATTTCTGCACAACCCTGTGCCTTATAAAAATGTCACTGAAGAGTGAGATGCTTGTGCTGATGGAGGAGTGATCTAAGTAATGTCTTCCGTTTTCCTATTTAATATATTACTGAGCATATGTGCCATAGTTGCTCTTTTTTTGGTTTCTCTTTTGTTCGTTGTTGTTGAAATGGCAATACATCAGTAAATCAAGTTTCAGAATGCTTATTCATTGCCTGTTTGCACATATGACATCTTGCAGGACATTATGATGGTCTTTTATAGCTAAGACTGGCTAGAAACCTCATGATTTGCTGTACTGGATCATTTTTCTTTCTGGCAGTATTTAAAAATTGAGTTAGCAACCAAATACTCTCACTGAGTAGATTTAGGTTTCTTTTCATCTAGAAAATTAGCAACAAATTATTCCAGCTTCCATTTGACTTCCCAAATGATGTTCAATATCTGTCATAAATTCCATATGGCTTGCCATTTTGGCATTAAACCTGTTTGATTTGGATTTCTGTGTTTAAAAACTTATGTGTTAAAGGATTATCCAACCCTTGTCAACAATTTATTATTTCTGTTTAATAAAGGCTGGTCTTAATTTGCCACAAAGTTCAGTATCCCTCATGGATTTGAGGGTTTAGCTATATAACCTTACACTCTAGGGGGAGATGAGAGGTATCTAGGAACTCACTGATGGTTCCAGTAGGTCCAGGATGAGTAATTTTCACAAGCCTTGTAAATTGCCCGAGGAAGCTATCATTTTCTGAGCTTTTCTTGTTTTGAGCTGTCTCTAGCATTGGTTTTGTGTGTGTGCATTCATCCTTCTCCTGAACTTCTTTTTTTCTTGAAGACAAACCCATCTTCTACAAAATGTCATGAAAGAAATCTTTGGGTAAATCATGCTTATTTGGGGTTTTAGGGTGGACTATTGCTGCTTTATGAGGCTGTGTTGTTTGTCTTGCTATTAATGATAGAAATTCCTTGCAGAGTGTCGTTACTTGGGTCATGTTGTGTGGTAGTAGCCTCACCTATCATTTTTTAAAATGTATTGATCCTAGTAAGCAATGGAAGGAATAGGTTGTGCTAGAGAACCTGCAAGTGACAAAGCATTCAACCTCAGTAACAGTGGTATGTTCTAAGATGGAATAAGCAAAGTTACACAGACCTGATGTTGTTACCTGAATGATATGTAAGTAGGTATTTGTTTATTTCTTGAAACATTTGTTTGTCTTGGGTTAACTAATATCTGTCCCTAGGTTCAGGGACAGTTTTAAAAAGGACATTGCATGGAAGAGAACAAAAAACGCAGTTTGGGGTGCTTTTTTTCAGCTAAGGCTACTTTAAGCAACAGGTTCTTAATTTTTGAGGTCAAGGTTATAGGTATGTGTAAGTATTTTCACAGATAGTGGCAGTCTCATGTAATATAATGACGATGGGAAAGAATCTTCAGTTTGGGTTATCTGATTATATATTAATCATACATAACGTTGTGAATAGCAGATAACAAGGTACCTGGGTCTTGTTTACACTGTGCAAAGTGGTGGGTACCTCTTCAGAGTCAAGAGCAAATTCCTTTTCCCCAGACTGAGCACCAATAGGTAAAAGATAAAGATAGCATTACTAGAGTTAGTATTTCTCTGGGGGTTTCCTTCAGTCACTGCTGTTGTCTGACAATGTAAGCCACTGGAAGGGAGGTGATGAGGAGGTGCAGGGGAGAGAACCAGTTACAGAGTTTCAACCTAAAACATTTTGTGTCAAAAGCAAACAGGAAACAAAAGCAAATGTACTTCTTATATGGGATGCTGAGCTTGAAAGTGAACTGCCTGAAACCCCCTGGTGTGCTGGCTATTCAGCTCCTTCCTTGCCCCGTGTGTTTGTCCAGCAGAAGTGTGGTGTCTGGGTGCTCCCAGCAGCCTGCAGAGCCACCCTGGGGCTCGCCACCCACACCGGTGAGATCAGGGGCACTGAGACTGGTCAGAGCGGCTCGGAGTGGGGCGCTGAGCAAAGGGCCTCTTGGAGGCTGTAGTTCTGGCGTTGGGCACCAACAGCCCTTCCGTAGTGGGCAGCTGCAGCTCCCTCTGCACAGGGTAGTGCCATCTCTGCTGGATAACCCGTGGAGAAATTCTGTAAAGGAGTTTCTGTTGCTTTCCTTGTAGCCATAGGAGTGCTATCAGCAGGTATCTTGGAAGTGCTGGTCTAGGTGCAGGTTTCCCTTGTGCAGACTTTTGATGGTGCACAGCGTGGCACATGCTGTGTAACAGGGCCTAGCCTTTGACTGACTTCGCACTTCCTTCCACTTCAATGTCAGCAAGAACCTTTTTAAATGGTGTTTGTGTTGTCAGGGTTTAGGTTTTGGTCCTGACTCAGCATTTTGCTGTCACTTAGCCCCATGATGGTTGTTTATAATTGCTTGCATTGCTTTGTGGTGAGTGTTAGTGGTTGCTGAGGCACCATCTGTCATCTTCTGCTTCTGAAGGCTGGTAGTTAAGTAAAGTAGATAGAATTTTTATTTGATTGAATACAATACCAACATTCTGGTTCCTTACTTGGGCTTTAGTCTCATTTTGGACGTCTATATAACTGAGAAGAGATTAAAAATAAAAAGGTGAAAGAGGATATTGTGCATCTAGTAAGTGTTTCTCCTTGGAAGTCTGCAGCGTGCGTTCTAGGGTCAGAATTTTCATGTTTTTAATGCCTGCAGGCATCAGCTGTATCGTCATTTGTTTGTATAGCACATTTAAGTTGTTTTACTGACCTTGTATATCACTTGAAATCTCTTGAAATAAAGATTCTGAGCAGCTTTATATTTAGTGTCAAGTGGCCTTCAGAATTTGTGAATACTGAGAAACGATGAGTTAAACTTTTTGTGTTACCCATAAACCAGCTACAGCATGTGAAAAACTTCTCCTTGGTTTAATGAAGGTAGCAGCAGATAAATAAGCAAACAATTGTTTGTATGTCCCAGAGAAAGTCCGAATACTTAAAATAAACATGTCTGGGGCTACGAGTACCATTGGCAGGCTCCACCAGGACTTCAGTATTAGTTGACAGAAAGGACTCCGGGATTTCACTTCCAAGTCACAACTTGCACAATGCAAGATATGAAAGAGCAACGGCTACAAAGTGGTGCTGAAATACAGGGGGGAAGAGTCCTAACTTATCAGTACCTAGGGTATCTGGCAATATAAAATACAGTCCTCTAATAGTCCTTTAAGAAATAATTGTTTTTTCTCTTGTTACAAGAGGGATAATCTTAAATATCTAGTAACATTTCTGTAAGTTATATTTGTATTGAAATGTATTTTTACTTCTTTCTGTAGGCAATTAAAAGTCTGGAAGATTTGAATTCAAAACACAGATTTCAAAGGAAGTAAATCTACATGAAGAGCTACAAAGGGAGCTGATTTGAGAAGACAGAGCATTTGCAAAAATGTCTTCAAGTTGTGTGACTTCAGTGTTTGCTTTGATGATTTTGTGCTTTGCAGCTGCAGGTAGGTGGCATTATGTAAATCATGCATTCAGTGTAACTGATTGTATGTATTCAGAATAATTGATCAAAAATACTTTTTTGTGCTGGAAAAATGTAGGTCAGCTAAAGTTTATATTTACATCTAGGTTTTATATAAAACTATTATGATCATAATTGCTGGTATGGTGATGTGAGAAACAATGCTGTTCCTGTAAGGATGTTTTCATGCACCTATGTCTCCCCTTAAAATCGTTAAAGAACTGCAGTAGTAACGTAAATTATTTTGGTTATTTATTTATTCCTTTTTTTAAAAAGAGCATTGCATGGTGCACGTATATTACAAAGGGGAAGCTTGCAATGGAAGCCTTAGGGAGTGGAGGCAGGGTGGCTCTGTCAGGGTGATGCCGAAGCCGAACCATTAGCTCTTTCAAGAGGCTGGATTTATTACCCTATGTGCAGCGTTGTGCCAGTAAAACTGAGCTAGGGTCTCGCTACAGAGCTGGGCTGGAAGGGTATACCGGCTCATCTCAGTGCTGCCTTCAGGGTCTATAATCTGGAATTAGGTCCTGATTATTCTAGTTTGTAAAAAGACATTTCTGACAAAATCCCAGAAAGGTTCGTAATAGGTCACCAAGTCCATCCAACCTTCCTGCGCTATTGGGATAAACCTCACCTCGGTCATTCCTGACAGTTGTCTAATCTGTTTCATAGTTATCTGTCAATGGTGATGGCAAAGACCTTTTTGTAGCAGTTGTCAGTGTTACTGGAGGTCTCATAGGTTAGGAAAAGGCATTGACATCTATGAGGGTTGTTCCTGTCCCGTGTTTTGTCCTAGACAGGGATTTTTAAAACAGTGTTGCAATAACTTGTGACAGAGAAAGGAAGGATCTGTAGAGTTCCAAGTAGCTAGCTTATACTGTAGTTTCTTCGAGTGCTGAAGTGATTCTTCTTGGTATGTTTGTTTGTCAAAGTTCTTCCTGTGGTTGCAAGGGGCAGCCTCTTCTTACATGTCCAGCGTGGGTCGTTGGAGAAGGGGCCAAGTGGATATACAGTCAGTCAAAATGAGGTATTGGGAAAAGTGGACAGTGGACAGATGGCTTGCTTAAATTGGAGATGTCCTCACTGTGGAAAAGATGACCAGCTTTGGAAGAGACAGGGCTGAGCAATTAAATGTGTTACGATTTGGCTTGCTTTCATTGTTAGCATGGAAAATTATGTTGTTTCAAGCCCTCAGGCCTTGTGGGACTTTCTCTAGGGTTGACCTTCTGAAGGCATCCAGCCAGCATTAGTAACTTTGATTGTTTAATAGTACGTGATGCTAACATTTTGCAATAGCTTCATTACAGATGAACTTTCAGCAATACAGGGTGTGTCTGAGTGTGTCCGCAGCTTGAGCTGAGGATATGAGTGCTGGTCTTGGCTGAGAAGAGTGATGACTTGGAGTGAATCAGAGTCATTATAGATGTGTAAAAATCTACTTTAAAAGAAAGTGCCAGTGTAGAAAATAAAAACTGTTTTAATTGATCACAACAACTTCATTTTGCTGCCAAGGAGATTGCTTGCCTAAGAAGTCAGCCAGCTTTAATTAAAAACCACTAATTTGAAAGTGTTGTCAAACATAGTATTACTATTAGAAAGTTATTCAGTGTTCAGAAACCTTAGCATGTCTGTCCTGAAGTTTATTGTGGTTTCTTTGGTTTTACTCCCCAGTTCTGTGTTTTCCTCTGGCAGCTATTCTTGAAAAGCACTGTGGCCTTGGATTTGATCAGATACTTATTCATAGAGTCACAGAATGATTTTGGCTGGAAGGGGCCTTTGGAAGTCTAGTCCAGTCCCCTGCTCAGAGCAGGCCTAGCTTCAAAGTTATTTCTTTCTTGGAGGCTGGTTCCTTCCCATTATCTGCATGGGAAGAAGATAACTGAAGGGAGTAGGAAGGGTCGTAGTTTGTTAGGGGGAGGTCAGGAAGCACCATCCCTGTGGTTTCTAGCTATGTCTGTCCTGTGGGTTTTGGTTTTTCTTCCATGCTTTTTATTTTTTTTTTTTTTGCAATAAATTCTTAATGAGAATAACTAGTTAATGTCCTTTACAGAGTATCATGAGTACAGTAAGGTAAGAGCAATGAAGAACTGATGGATTCTGATGAAGGAGAAATGTTGGGCAGATACAATTACAACTGAGGAAGGACAGTTCTCTGAAGTTTAGTTAGATAGAGCTTTTGCAACGTTTTTGTGTCAGTAGTCACCGAGTCCTGTTAACCCAGACAATTATACTTTAAATGCAGGGAGTTTGTGGCTGTAGGTGAAATGCAGGTGGGAGCCAGCAATGCATTCTAGCCACGTGTGGAAGAAACTGGATCGTGCCCATAAAAGCTATTGTCAGTGTGGTGGCCAGGGTACTGCAAGCTTTCAGTTGCCACTGTACAGAACCTGCACTTTTTCGGGCTTGAACCATTAACATAGTAGTATAAATAAAACTGAGAAGTATAAATAAAACTTAGAAGTATAAATAAAATCTCTGCGTGCCTGTGGTGAAGCCTGGGGGAGGCAGGGGGCAGCATGCCACCTCCCTAGGGTGTTGATTCTTATATATTGAGTCTTTTTCCAGCTTACTCTTTGTTTCTAAAGTAGTGAGGCTGCTGCAGGGGAGCACACCTTTCTTTTGTTTGCCATTCCTACTGGCGCTGCTATTATTGGTCTAGGTTTTGTTGCTGACACTCCAATATTTTCAGCATTGTTATCTCTTCAGGTATAGGTGATCCTCTAGACGTAATCTGTGTTTTGTTTTGGGGTTGTTTTATTTTCTTTCTTGCTTTTTAAGGTACTAATGTGTCAAATATATCTCAAAAAAAGCCAAAACTGAGTTAGATGACATGATGCACAGAGATGCATATTCAAACCTGAGCCACAAAACTGCATGTTTTTCATGCTAATAGCTTAAAGAATACACCTCGCTAACATAGCATTGAAAATGGTCTGAATAAATATTCAAAGAATATTGGTCTATTTCTTGACCTCCCCTTACTGCCTGGATGTACATAGCTAAAATGCTTATCTGAATCTGATTTACTTTTAGCATGTACACAGATTTCGTGCAAGCTTATATTTATACAGCTTTAATTGTACAGAAAAAGACTGCAAAGAAAACTCTGATTACTGTGAGATTTTTCTTCCCCGTGGAAAGTCCAAAGCAGGATGGAGAGGAGAACTGCTGGCAAACTACCTGCTTATCTGAAGGAATTATGTTTTTGAAGTGGGCTTAAACTAAGGTCTGGCAACCCTCAGTAGGAACTCCACACGCTCAGAACTGCACACGCTACAGCCTTGGATAACCTCATAAGCAAGTCTGGCTTTGTAGTCTTGGGAGCAAAAATATTCTGTCCTAATGTGGCTTAAATCAAAGGCTGAAACTATTTATTTTACTTTCTGGCAAATTTTTGCAGTTGGGTGCATGATGTATGTCTTGATAAAATGTCTTAAGAGGGCAGCTGAAATGCCCCAGACCCTGAGGGCCAAACCTTCAACAAGATAGGTTCTTCCATAAAGGAATGGGAAAATTTTTTATCTTGGAACTTCTTTTTTTTTTCCCTTTTTCTTTCCTGCCTCACTTCAGCTGAAAAGGATGATACAGCCTATGGATCTCACTAGCCAAGGGTCTCATTCCAGCCTTCTGGGGTAGATCCTGCAGTGGTGCAAATCATTCCCACTGCCAACAAAGCAGCACAGCCGTGGCATCTGATACCAACCAGAATTTGCCCATGCAGCTGTGTTCTCTTTTCCTCAGCTGCCCTGGCATTTGGTGTTGCCTGTGCTTGCCTTGTAGATACCTCTCCCTTTGTGATGGCATTTCATGGTTTTGATGATGGAGAGACTGTAAGAATTTGATATATTGAAGAATGTACCCATTTTTTGTAATATCGAGCTTAGTGGTTTATCTGCTCACGTTAGGACTGTCTCTATGGTTTTCTTTCAACAGCTATTTATTCCCTGGTTCTGTACTATATTGTTATCATAACTTTTTTTTGTCTTTCTTTCTACATACTTGTTCTTATAAGTAATCTTTACATGGTTCAGAGCATGTGTGCTTTATTTCCATAAGGCTGTTTGCTTGTAAGCTAAATGTATCTTTTGGATATGTGCCCCCCAGATACGGTGGTGATGGGTGCCATGTTAATAAGCGTAACAACAGGAAGAAACAGGCCTTGTCATGACATCTTTTTTTCCCTTTTTTTATAAAGAGGAACTTCCCCTGACCTTGAACCCTGTGTTTCCAAAAGCAATGTAGGATTCTTCAAAGTATAATAGAAAGTCTTCCACTGGAAGTTGAAGGATGTGATCTTAAAAAAATAAAATAAAATGCTGGGAGTCACTTGCACAAATTTCCTTCCATTTTAAACAGCGTTGGCTGGGTATTTCCCAGATGTAATTACGTTGTAAGTTTTATTTTTCCTCAAGATGTTTGTTGCCAGAGGTGTGGGGTTTTTTGTTTGTTTAAGTTGTGGTTAGAGGTTGAGAACCAAGGGACAGATGTTGCCTCTTGAATTACTAGGACTGAAGTAAAGCACAGAGTGGTTGCAGGTTTTGAAGGGACAGAGATTTTGCTCTCCACCTTCATTGTCCTTCAGTTCTTTTGCATCATCAGCCAATTTGTGCCTCCCTTGAAAAAACACCCAGTCCTATCCCTTTATGGTCTGGATAGACAGTCTTTTAGAGGAGGAGATAAACCAGTACTCGGAGTGTTTAAAGACTTGCAAGCTCAGAGAAGTGTCTGAGGAGCAGAGCGCTGGTTTGCATGCTGTGCCTTGCTTGTCTCCTGTCTGTGCTGTGGCCATGCTTCAGGTGGGAAAGGCTGTGAGGCACCAGCAGAGCTCTTTTCATCAAAGCCTACCGTGCTCTCACTTTTGAGAGGTTCTAATTAGGAACCACTGACTAGCTTTTAAAGGTGGATGTTTTTCTGATTTTTTTTTTTTTTTGGTCCTTTCAGCACCCTGATGGTGATTTGAAGCACCTTAGTGTCAGACATTCATCTGATAGAAATTCATCATTTGTTTCCCTGTGTCAGTGAGCTTGCTGAGATAGCTTTGAGAAGCCAAAATACACATTAAAAAATTATAGTTAATCTTATTTTCATGCAGAAAGAAGTAGTAATACTTTCAAGCAGTAAATGATATTTTTAAATGAGCAATTTAAATACAAAGGCTGACCAAAACTGGGAAGCTAGACTAAGTCTGTAGGTCCTCTAGTTCATGTTTCTTCAGCACTACCGTTTGGTGATCTATTTCTGTGTAAACTAGATTTTTTAATCTGGGCTTCTGTCTGGCTCTCAACCAGCTCAGTTGAGTCAGATCCTGTGTCGTTTATGTATAAATAGTATTTTTTTATCTTCCAAAACCACACAAAAATTCTGAAGAACTTGAGCATCAGGATGTAGAGAAAGGTTATGTATTTTAGAAAAGTTAATTGTATCACAGACTTGGATTGGCTTGAGCTCAGCAGACTGAATTTTCCCTGTATCAGCAAGGCTCTGAAGCTAAAAACCATTGAATTTCAGCAGAGTTCTGCACCGACGTGGAGCAGTAGGATGTGGGGTTGTGGGTCCTGATTCAGCAAAACAAGCGAGTGTGTATCTTAAGTGCTTTGCTCAACCAGCGCATTTATCAGTAAACATGAAAGTCTGGTAATTTGATTAAAACTGACTCTGGATGATGCCAAAGGAATTCTGAGAAATAGCAAGCTCATAATGAAGTATTTGAATTATATAGACGCAGGCAAATGGCAGCGTTGCTGAGTGTCTCTGGAGAGAAGTACTCAACTGATGAAAAGTAGTTTTGCGGAAAATTTTATGGCATGGAGTGGTGAATGGCATTAATCCTTGTCTTTCTAAGGAAGTTTATTGAAGTTTTTTTTAAAAGAGAAACTTGTCTTTAACAAGTACTAAGCATCACATAATTATTTTATAAATACTGTGCTAAAAATAATTCTTTTGTTTTCTGAAGGGAATTGGGATTTGAGATTTTGCTTGCAGATCTTTTAATATCCTTTCTGTACTGTAGGCCCTTATTAACTCTTTCTTAGCTTTTCAATTTGTCATTTAACTTAGATATAACACAAACCCTTGTTCCCTTTAATAAAAAATGTGAAAAGAGCCTATTTAATTAACTAAAGACCGTATTTCTGTCTTGCCTAATGTTGGGGAGAGGTACAGAAGTTTTGTGAACTCAAAGGTCTGCAAAGTCAGGTGGTAGGTACTCTGGGGCATACCTAAAAAACTGTCTTCTAACCAGTATGTATTTGCCCCCCCCCCCATTTTTCTGTTTTAAAATTATTCTACCATCAAATTTACCTCAGTTGTTGATCTGTTGAACCTGCTTACCTTGTCTCTACAGAATGATAACTTTATTTTGTGCTTGCTTGTTTCTTTTGCTGCCAAATAATATAAATTCTGTCATTTGGAGTAAGCAGGGCATGTGCAAGCATCAGGCAGCACAGTTTTATATGTTGCTGCAGGAGGAATTAGGCTCTAAGGGCTGTAGCACCCCAAAACCCAGCATTCCTGAGTGTGATCCTAGGGTGTCTCAACAAGAAATGAAGCATCTGCTATTAGAAAAACAGTTGTTACTTGCACATGAAAAATGTATTGAATTCCTGCAAGTCTTTTTCTTTTATAAGCTTTTTCCACTGAAATATATTTGCATGCACTGCCATTTTACTGCTGGTTATATTATAGTGTAGGGAGAATACAGAGGCCAGATATATTTCTTTTCAAAGAAGAGAAATAAATTCATTCTCTGTAGCTAATGACAATAAAAGGATCTGAAGTCCTTAGGCTATAAGTCACGGGAGAGATGAATTTGGAGTAAGAAAAAAAAAATATATTTAGCACAAAGACTCTCTGCCATGTTTCATTACCTGAAGGCATTGAGTTGGATTTGTCTTTGGTGTAAACTTGTTTTAAGTCAATGGAACTTCACCAAGGATAAATTTGACCCCAGGTGACAAAAGCAAAGGTTTTTAATAATTCCATAAAGTGCAGCTGCTTCAAGCACAGTGTGCTTTTCTTCATATTTTTAAGTGTACTTTATAAAAGATGGAGCTATTGTTCCCTTCTTTGGCAGCTACTACACTGTGAGACTTACTAATAGGCGGTTAATAAAAAAGGGATTTTACCTGTCAAGGATGGAAAGAACTAAACTGAAAATGTCATTACTCTCATTATTTGAAGCGGTACATAGAAGAAGTGACAAATAAAGGAGTTCAGGGTTAGGTGATGGAAATGTTTGTCAGGTTTGCTGCTGTTTTACCTCTTCAGCAAAAAGTTGATTTTCCTCTGGAACAGGTTTTGTGTTTGGTGGTGTCTTCTTTTTATGTTGTTCTGTTTTTAAATTTTTAATGGATTTGCTTTACTTAACACTTGGAGCCAGGAGTGGGTGAAGAACTGATTTTGTGGTTATCTTAACTTCTTGCCCTCTTTCCCTTTTCTTCACACCCTAGATCACCAGATTTGCCTTGTGTCTGGAAAGGATGGTTGATGCAGTTTATTTGGAATAAATAAAGTTTTCCTTTATTAATTTCCATTTAAATGGAGCAGTAAAATATATGTTCTACTGGAGATTCTCCTCAAGCTATTTTGATTCAAACTACTAAATCAAGCTGACCTTTTTTTTTCCTTCACAAGATGGTGTGCCTTTCACTGACGTGTGAAAATCAGTGGGGGGTAAATGGCCACTTAGCATCACTGTGTCATGGTGGTTCTTTAGGCTTCAGGAATGGTATGAAAGTGAAGGTGAACAGGTTATTTGAAAATGTAGCTATTGGTGAAGTAGCTTAGCACAGGTCAGTTTGCACATCTGGGGTTGCTCTAAGGGAATCTTGAGGATGAGAAGCGCACAGCAGTGGCCACACGTTGTACGTATTTGTGCACATGGTGTGTGTGTTTAGTCCAAATGGACCATTCCTGGTTACTGGGAGTAGTCTCCTCTGAAACATAAAACCTCCGTGTGGCTCAGGGCATGGCAGGGCAGGTGTGCTGCCTGCTCTGCTCTGTTTGAGGACCACGGTGGAGTCTCCCCCTCCCCCTTGGCTGACACGCACTGTCCGGACAGCCAGCACACAGCTGCCCATGTGCCTCGACCTGTCTGTTCATCCTGCGCCGTGATGAGCCGTAGATGCTGGTGTCTGAAGGACCCTTGGCAGAGCGTGGGGTGGAGTGAGTTACAGGCTGTCAGGTTGATTCCTCACAGCTGTGGCCATAAGCAGGGACTCCTGGAGAAGAGCACAGTGATGGCTGGGCCACCGCGGTGCTCCATCAGTTCTTGTGGAGTCCCTGTGGCCTGATGGCCATAGGTATAGTAAATGCATAGGACTAACTGATGAGCCGTGGCTTTTGGCTGGAAGATGAAAGGCTTGTATCTGGATTAGTGACTTTCTCTGTGATCTTGCCACAAGTTATTTCATCTCTCAGTCTTGGTCTCTTGATGTGTAAAGCAGATGCATTCTGCCCTGCAGTAGTCTGCCATGCAGGACTGTTGGAAGGGCTAACATGGCAGCTTTAAAGTACTTGGAACATATCAGTGCTAACTACTGTTATCTCATTAATTCTTCAAAACTTCTCTCTGCCCCCATTTTTTTGGAGGTATGAAAATGGCCGAGGTTTTATTGAAAGGTCTGTCAGACTCTTTGCCTGCCTTGCTTGCGTTTAGATTAACGGATGCTGAACTGCAAAAGTTCTGTGTGATCTTGGGTAAAGAACAAGCTGATTGGAGTCATAAATTAGTTACAATGTCCCGAGGAGTGTCTGACCTAATGGAGCTGCTTCTCTTTTCTCCTTCTTGCCATGCCCAACACATTAAAAAAATGCATACAAACAACAAAACAAACGCTATTTTTAGAGGAAGTGGAATCAGTTGTACTTGAAACAAGGGGGTGGGAAATAGGAGACACTGTAACTTTGCTGTAGGCACAAGGATTTTCAGGGGAAATGTGACTCTCCTTGCATCATTAGAAGAGAACTTAGCAGGTAGGGCTGCATTACATCCCGTGCATAATTTGAGCAACATGTTAGAAGTTTAATATATGGCTTCAGTTTCTTGCATTAGGGCAGACTTCATCTGTGGAGATGATTTGTTAAACTATATAATTTGTAAAAGCTGCCAGTTTTCTGCATTTTCTGCTTTGAAATGTTAGATCATTCTGGCAAATTTTCCTTTTATAGCAGTAATGAATTCAAAGCAGTCATTAATTGTTCTATAGGATATTTTCACCTTCAAGCTGAAAAAGTAATGAATATTTGAGAAAATTGGCAAGAAAACTGTTCTGAGATTACCTTGGATATTATTTGTCTCAGTTGCTTTTTGGAACTAGGTCAGTAGTAGTTGTTTTTCTTGCTGAAATAGTGCTCGTGGCCATATTGTTTGCTGTATTCGCTTTCATTCTCCCAGTGCTAATGTTTGATCTCTGTGATAACATGCATCATCACAGATGGAAGAGAGATAAAACGTGCATCATAGGAAGGACTCTGAGGTTTCTTAGAAGATTACAGTTGTCTGAACTGTAACACCTGGGCAAATGTTTCTCCAGCATCCTTTGTGAAAAGGCCAGCTAACTGACTTTAGTAATAGTTTCTATAACAAGAAAAAAACCCCAAAACATGTCACTAAAATGCTTGGGATAAGGAATGCTTCGTGCCAGTGTCAGCAAAATAAAATCAGTCTTGAAAAAGACCCTGTTCCATTGCTTGTGAATTCTCTTGACATCTCTATTTTATTTTTTGAAATTAGCAAAGCTGGTTTTTTAAGCAATTTGGTGCCCAAAATAAAAAATGTTTAAGACTCTCCGTGATGGTTGGTTTTGAATAAAAGAATTTAAAAACCTGAAGTTACTTAATTCTAGGTCTCTTGTTACATTTACTGGATCTCAAAAGTACATTTGCAGCAAGAAG
The DNA here is from genome assembly GCF_023634085.1 of Falco cherrug. Lineage (NCBI taxonomy): Eukaryota > Metazoa > Chordata > Aves > Falconiformes > Falconidae > Falco > Falco cherrug. The sequence goes on from NC_073708.1 coordinate 16,883,754, forward strand.
CTTGTAAGTCAACTCTTATGAATACCAGACTGAACTTCAACTTTATTGATATGATTCAGGAGAAAAGAATTCTAATGAAACAGTTCTGAGTATTGAGCTGCTTAATGGTAGTGTTAAAATCTTCCTGTATGCAGAGAAAACCTAACCAGCTAATTCTTCTGTTTGTTCCAACATCACACAAACACTATGTAAAAGTATTCAGTGAAAAGGTGATCTTAAGACATTTTGGGTAAAGTTTGCTAACAAAGAATTTTGGGGGTTTTTTTGGGGTGTGTGTACCCGCCTTGAGGAGTCCTAGAATGTAGCTTCCCTCTTTCTCCAGAGAAATACTGATGTGCTTAAGATGGTTTTATAGGTCAAGTATTCATGTATCTGTCTATGATTTGTCAAGATTGCTCGAAGAAAAATTAGACTGAAATCAAGATTTATTAGGGAGGATTTTTTGAGCAATGATTCAATGCTTTTTTGGCCTAGTGGACTGGATTAATTTAATTAGACCAATCAACATTTTTTGTTCTAGTTGACTGAACTAATGAAGTTGATTCAGTTCTGATACCTGTGTTGCCTCCTTCTTCCAGCCGCTTTCATTAAAGTTTTGAAAGGAGCAATGTGCTGTTCCAGTGGAAGGGATATGATTTTCCTCAAGTGTTCCTCGGTGCCAGCCTGCATGCTGGTGCCCCAGTGCTCCTTGGTGCAGTCTCTTGCTGGAATCCATCTCTGGGGATTCAATTTGCTTCTCTATGGGCTGTGAGCCCCTGCAGCTGGAAGGGGTTCATGTTTAGACTGTAATGTTCTGCACAGAGCTGCTACATCTTCTGCCCTTTAATCCCATTCCAAACCAGTCGGTAGGTGTCTGGTCCTGACAGACATGATCCTGACCTGTGGTCACATAACATGACGTCTCTAGGGCAATTTTTTGGCAGAAATTCTAGAGCAGTGTAGCACAGCTCCATATTCCTTAATGGAATTAATCCTAGGGTTCGTGTTCTGCGGTGGTAACAATACTGTTATTCTGGTCTGAAGTCTTTAGATATTCCTCCTCCATTTTTGATACATGGGTTTGCTTTTTCTTCTGATCTGCTTCTTGTTAGCTGCTCCACACTGTTTTGTTAAGTAGTCCACAGCTGGTACAGTTAGAGGTTTAGTGGGAACCTGGTGTGCAAGGGCTGTAGTGCCAATGAAGGGACTCGCTTCCTATGGGATCCTGTGATGCTCTCTACTCCCCTCTTTCCTTGGGGGTACGTTCTTCCTCCTGTGTCTAACCCCTCACTGTAACTGTATCCAAGATGTGTATCGGTATGTTTTCTTAGTTAGGGTGATGTCATCACTAATGGGTATTTGATGCCTTTGTAATGCTCCTAATACACACATAGAGCAGCTGGCACAGACTTTCTAAACAACCATCCTTGTAATCTTCTGGATAATCTCAAAGAACATTTAAATACAACAGTGCAGTTACAGTGGAAGTTTTTAATACAAACATTTTTTTTGTACAATGACTTAATAATGTATTGTGGGTTATGTATGGGGTCTCTCTTTGCATTTATGGTGAATGAAAGCTGCAGTTGACTGTCCTAGGTGGTTGACTAAACTGTTAATTAATATATTAGGGGCACTTAATTGGTGAATGAGAGTGCACTTCTGTGCTTTATTTCTGAATATATTTGATTTGTTCCTGTAGCGCTGTTATACAGAGAAAAGGGCGTTTGTGCTCAACAAGAGCTTTGCTCTTCTTTTCTGGCCAAGTTTGTGGCATTGGTGGTAGGGCTGAGAGTAGTGGGACTGCTGAACTGCTCTGCCTTGTTTCTCTTTTATTATGAGTCAGGTCTGCGTTTGACCTCAATGTGTGTGTGTGGGGTGTCTTTTTATTCAGTTGTTTGTATCCCATTAGAAAATGTTGGTGCCACTCTTCAGTTAATTAGTAGAGGCTGGTGTTTTTAAAGTAGGGACGGAGTCAGGCTTATTACCCTTAGCCAAAAACCTTCCCTTGCAGTGTGATGTTAAGGCTGCCTGTACATTATACGGCCAGTAAACTACCACAGATCTTATGAAATGTTAGTAAAATAATGGGTGTTAACTTCATGGAAGGGAATGGAAGTTTAACGGTCCACTGATCAGAAGAACAAGTTTCAGCCTGGCTCCTGTGTGCTTATGTGAGAGCTTTTGAGGTCCTAGAAGAGTGTTTGGTTTTCTCTGCATCTTCGTGATGGCTAGAGCAAACACAGGGACCCTTGAAAGGCAGAGGTAGGGGAGCCTCCCTTTTTTTTTTTCCAGCAGCTCATGTTTGTACTAGATCAAAACTGAATTTCCTCTTACAGAAGTGGAGTATCAAAGTATTGTTCAAGTATCTGTCATTCACCTGGTGGTACGGTTAGACATCAGCCACCAAGTTAAACATATCCTGTCAGAATTGGAGCATGTGGCAATGAAACAATTTGATTTATTGCACAGCAACCCCTCCTTACTCAAAAGTACACGAAAAGCTGACAGAAATGCTTTGTTGTTCATGTAACTGATGTAACTGTACCCATAAGAAGGGTTTGCCAGCTTAGCAGAGTTTCCAACAGTGATATACAATACATTATGGAAAGGAAATGCACCGTTGTACAACGTACCATTGTACGATGCACCGTTGAAACTTGCATGCTTTTCCTATTAAAATTGTTAAAGAAATGAGGCAGTGGTCCTTGTCTGGACTCTGAGCTGGAACCCCTCACACTCAGTGTTAGGCTACAGTGTTAGCCAGCGAAAGCCTGAAACATCTGAGCTTATCTAAGCCCCACCAAAAATATGAAAAAAACTTGCAGTGACTTAACCAGACCCTGTCTTAGATTCTTTGTCTGCTTAGGTTTTGTTTGTATTAAAATACTGTTTATTTAATAACCAACTTTTGTCAGTTGGGAAGGGCAGTCCCTAGTTCTTGTTTCTTTTCCCCAAATCAAAACCTGATGTTACTCCCTAATTATGGATACGTTGAAATGGGTTGTTTGAATGTTATTTTCTTCTGCAAAAATAACAGTAATACCTAAATATGTATTTTTTTAATTATGTGAGATGCATAGCAGTGGCCACCTTCACACTGTTACAAATTCCAGCAAAACAGATTTTACTGTATGAACTGCCACCGCCACGTGCTGACTGAATGATAGATTTTTTTTTTTGTGTACCTGTGATATGTAGCAGGAAGAGATATTACTCATTTTATTTAATGCCCTTTCTGGGGGACTGTTATAAAGCTTGCAAAATGTGTATGAGGACCCACAGACTGCTGACTCCAGTGCAAAGTTATTTTGCATCTAGTAAGTTCCAGGATATTGTGACTGTTTTCTAAATAACACTGTCCTTTACTGATTGTTCTTGAAAACAAAGTTGTGCTGTTCTAAGTGTTGCCAAGTCACTGAAAGTCTCGCTGTAGGGTTTCTGACCGCTCACCCCATATGTAGGGCGTGTAGGGCTGGACTGTTGGTTTGCCTTTCTGTTAGAAGGGAAAAGCCACCCTGCTCACTGAAGTATCTGCTTCCAGTTAAGTCATGTGGCAAGAAAGCTGCTGTGATCTTGCAGCATGGACATCCTCGGGCTTTTACATTGCGTTAATATTTCGTGGTTAGTTTTTACAGAGTCTACCTGCATGTCCGTCTGTCCTGTCCCGTCCCGTGTCCCGTCCCCCCCCCCCCCCGAAAGTCTTGGTTTTTCTTGTCCATCACTGGAGTTGGGGATCCCTGTCTGAGTCCCTGCCATCTGTAGTGTCAAGGGGGCTCTTGACTTCTTCAGGTGAGCCCTTAAATGGGAGTTGAACCCTTGCCATACACAGGGAGATGGATTTTGGCACCTGTGGGGCCTCTGCAAGGGAAGTACTTTAGAGGTGCATGTGAACATTGTATATTTTTATGAAACCCGAATCGGCTTTGAGGTTCCCTGAGACTTTTTTTCTGGGTAGCAATGATACTGAGCTACATGCCTTATGTGTTAGTTAGCATTGGGCACAAATGACTTATTTCCTGAGTTGAAACTCTTTTCCCTAACTTCCTTTAAAAAAAAAAAAAAAAGGCAAAAGTCAATAAAAGATTATTTGAGGAGAAGAGCCATTGTAGGAGCCATTGTGATTTCATATGGAGGCCATCTCGGTTCTCCTTTTATATCTGATGTTTGCCTGGGAGTATACACTGTACTCATGTCCTGGGCTTGAATTGTTTTCAACTCATTAATAGTTTTGAAAATGCATTTAAAAGTTAACTGCTGATGTGCATGCTCTTTTTGGTTACAGCTAACAAGCAGCTGGTCAGTACATTAACAAAATTTGGACTCCATTAACTCTTGTGGAACCACATCTCTACATTTCTTCAAATGCCCTTGTCAGACTATATGGGGAGAAATCCAGCAGGATAACACAAAGCGCACATGCTTAATAGGGGAAGAAATGGCAGAAGGAAGGCAAGGAGGAGAAAGTCTTTTTGCATTTTGGAAGGGAAGAAGGGATGCAACAAGCAGCATGTGAATTCTTTCCTAAATAGAAAGAAGATGAGTAAGTGGTGGCACTTAGTAAGAAACTCCTTAAACAAAACTTTACCTCAAGGGAAATGGAAGGAGACACATTAGTAATTCATTTAAGAGCTCTGGCTGATATTGCAGATAGCCTTTTGAGAGATGTTTCTTAAGTGAGCAATTTTACTTGTTTGTTGGGAACTATTTTGTTTTTGTGTTTAATTTCTGGTGGAGGTCTGGAGGGCAGAGAAGTACTCAAGGGTACTAGTTAGTATGTGGTTTATTTTACAATTGAATTTATATTCTTTTATGGTTACTTTAACAGGCATTACTGGACTCAGTCAAAATTTACATTTTAGATAATTGAAATCATGCCCATCCAGTGATGAGCCGTTCTCTTTTCCATGAAGAAGAGGCACAAGCACAGGATATATATGGCCAAATCTTTTTACATGTGGCTGCCATCTGCGTGAGCTAAATTACTCCCTATGAATCAGGCATACAATATGCAGGCTGTCTGTTCTGTATAAAGATCTGCTCCCAAGTTGTTTAGAGTCATCCTTTCTCGCTCTCCATTTAGTCCTTTCTCTGGCAAATCTCCCATGGACCTCATCTGGATTCCTGCCTGATTAAGGACTAAGAGCTTGACCCTGTGAGATAATAAAAAACCAGCATCCCCACAAGAATCTACAGATTTCAATGGGAGTTGAAGGCGGTATGTGCTGCTAAAGTGTTCAGCATGTACGCTGGGTTTAAGGTAACGACTTCAGGACTTGGCTGTGTTACAGAATACATACTTGCTGGCCCTAACTTGATTAAGCTGCAAGTATATTACCATGATTTGAATCCTCTGTGGAAAGGAAAACACATGGTCTCTCGGTGGATTTTGTGGCCAATTTAGAATGAATTTTCATTTTCTGAATGTGTATATTGAGATGTTTCTCACCAGAAAATTCCAATTTATTGGTACTCATATTCTTTTGGAGCTGTTTTCCTAAAAGCAGGGATCCAAGAGCAGATTCCTTTGGGAAGTGGAGGCCATGAAATTGTAAGATCTGGGAAGGGTTGTAACTTTGACTCTAACTGCACACAGCCTTCCAAAATGATTCACTGTTTCCTCAAAAGATTCCGGTGTCTCCAAGTTTTTGTTAAAAACAAAGAAACACAAAGCTAATTATCACATCCCGGAAGAAAACACATTACAGAATTAGGCCATATAATGAGATAATGGGCACAGTTGGGTAGTGACCTTCAGCTCTCTGTGTGGATAATGCCCTGTAGACTTTATTTTAACAGAACAGGCTACCCAAAATTAAAGCTCATTTAAAAAAGAAAAACAGAACTGCCATAGAATCTCACGGTTTAGAAGGGGGTAAGAAGTACTGAGGTTCTCACACAATCCCCAAATGAGCTTTTAATTAAAAAATAGGTAAGTGTATAATGCATTTTAACTTGCAAATAATTTCTGACCCTAGAAAAAAATTGTTCTTTAGTATTGTAATACTGCTTATAGGTTTTTCTTCAGAATGCTACTGTGCCTAGGCATAAGGAGGGGCCTGAAATTTAATTTTAGGTTGAGAGAATAACTCTTAAAAGACAACAAGTTTTTTGAATTGAAGGCTGTAGCATGGCTACAGGATGCATATGGAGAAAATCACTTTGTATGGAAAAGCAAACCACAAATACAGGTACTATTTAATTAAAGCAACATTTATTGAAATTGTAGATATATTTGTCACCTAAAGAACTAGGTAGCTTTTTGGTGGTAAAGCTCTCTCAGTCTTTCAAGACTGGCATTTCTGTTTTTATAAACACTTTTTGGTGCGTATAATCTTTCCCCACACCCCCCCCCCCCCCTATAATTGGCTTCATATGAGGTTCTGGGGCTGGGTTACGCTGTGATTGGAGTCATGGTAGTATCTGGTCAAACAAGATAACACTTGTGTGTTGAAACACGTCATGCCTTGTTATCTTCCTGCAACATGGACTTCTGTTGTGATGACCTAGTGACACATAGTGTTTATGCAGATAGGAATACCCGAGCTTGGACGCTTACAAGTCAAGCAGAATGGATATCCTTTTGCTAAGGCCCAAGTGATGCCTGCTCCAAAGAGATTATAATGAAAAAAGGTATGAAACAAAGACTGGCAAAGGCAGTCTTGAACATGCATCAATCAGGGTGTACGAGATGATGCTATCAACCAAAAAAATTGTAGTGGTTTAACTTTTATTGTAGAGGCTTAAGGAAGTAAGTATGATGTTTGACTGAGAAGTGAGAAGCTGTGAAAAGAAAGAGTAGAAGGCAAAGACTGTGAAGTAAAGAATTGAAGGAAATAAAGCATAATTTCTTTTATCAAATCTATATTGTACAGTTCATGGATATCACTGATGCATGAGGGAGAGCAGGAAGGAGGAGGCATGAGGGCTTCCCCCTCGCCTGGAAGTGCTTTTGGCTGGCTTTGGCTGGGGAAGTCCTCCGAGTGTCCCAGCCCATGTGGAGAGGAGCCGGCAGGGTGCGGTGCCTGGAGGAGGAGGGAGCGTGTGCCTTCATGCCCTGCTTCTCCTGGCAACTGATACAAAATAGTCTTCCCAGTCCCAATTTTTCTTGCATCATTCTGAGATTTTAATTTCAGTAGAGTTTGTGAGTCTCTGTCGTTTCCCACTGACGCTGGTATTGTGTTTCGTGGCTGCACTACTGCGTTCAGGGGAGTGGAAGGTCAGGCAGGGCATGGGGCATGGCCAAGTGTTAGATGATTACATATTCCCACCATCAGTTTATCTTCCATTTTTTAAACAATATGTTTTGTTTTGCCTTTTTTAAAGGACAATGTGAATAACAGTCAAGTGGTGTTTTTTGTGTAAAGCATTCAAAGAGAACATGTTGTGTTAGGTAAATAGGGTTAATTTGAAGTCTCATTTAAAAGCCAAGTTATTTGCCTAAGGACAAGCTCCCTTTTTCAAGGCTAAATTTCTTTTTCCCTATAAATTAGTAGTAGTAGTGTTAACAGGTTATAAAAGGGGAAAATACAGCCATAGAATCGTGTTAGTGCAAACCATTTATCTTAAGAGCTAAGTTGCCCTTTAAATGATAGTTAGGTATTTAGGAAACCTACATCTGTTTTGCTGAGTCCAAGCATTTCACAAGTCTCAGATCCTTGACTCTTTGAAAATACTCTCAAAAATATTTGTGTAGGCTTACAGATGGACCTGGCATTTCTGGTCTAGGTCATCTTGCTTTGCGATAACTTCACTGTGATGATGGCAACAGTGACCTGTGCTGGAATGGCCTGTGGACTGGTGGAGGGTTGGTTGGTTGTTTTTCACACTTCAGTATTAGCTTAACAGCTGAGTTTAGTATGTAGCATCAAACTTTAAACAGAGCCTGTTTTCCGAGTGTGGTGTAAGCACTGAGCTTGTTAATGTTCAGGGATTGTTTCTGTTGCTTCTGGTCAGCCTTTTTGTCTGGAGGTTCAAAACACGGATTTCTTAGGGCATTTGACCTCTGCACTTGTATTCCACTCATCCTGTTGAGTCAGCCTTATTAAGAGGACAAAGTTCAATTTCTTCCACTTTTGGGAGGAAAAAACAAAGGTGGTTTCTGCTTTTCATAGCTATAATCCAAAAGCAGTTGAAGAGGAGATAATTTATTTAATTGTCTGAATATTAACAGTTTTATAGAAGCAGCAGCAGATGAGAAAAACCATGCACTTGATCTAGGCAGATACTGTGCCCAGCAAACAAATCTGGATGTTGATGAGAAGATGTTTATTTATTTTTCTTTGAAAGCCTTTTATGATTAAAGACCATAGATAAACAGCTGTTTATGATTAGATGGTTTCAGAGCTGGTCTGAATCAGAGGTGCTTTTCCATCTTTGAGGCAACAAACTGTGTATCAAGTCATCCTGCACAACAAAAAACAACAATGGAAAGGGATTTGGATTTTGTTGTTCAAATTCTGTGTTGTTGATTCAGACTTTCTGGTTCTCCGCTCTGTGTATGTTGGATATGACTAATCATCTCTCTGTGCTGGAGGGGCTGGTGTCTTTCATACAGGTACCTGGCAGCTGGTAGTCATTTTGGCATGACCCCAACAACCAGTTGGGCGGAATGGATGCAGACATTGAAATACATGCAATTCCAAGAAACAACAGGTTTTAATCATACTTCGAGCTACTTTTGACCACTTGGACCTTCATCTGTATTTCAGATTCAATCTCTGTAAGTGTAGCTGGCCTCTTGAGTTAGATGTTGCCTGTCTGCAGCAGGCTACCCAAGACTATCAGAAAGTAGTCTACCCTTTTTCACTATGTCGTCTTTTTCTGCCTGGAAGCTTCTTGTTGACAGAGTAGCAGGAGTTTGGATGTTTGTTTAGGACTTTCTGGGATCTTGGAGCTTGGTTAAACCTACCATTGCTGGTCTGGAATTGTTTCCTGGTGTTTGAAAGTCCTGGACAAATGACCGCAGTATGTGGACATACTGGATGCAGGTGCTATATTGCTCTGTATCCACCCAGGGTCTGTCTTTCCATGGGAACCCTGAACTGGAATGAAAATCCTTCTGCTTTTGACGGAAAGGAATGGAGTACATTGCAGATCGTAATTTTGGGGGTTTTGGTTGGGTTTTTTGGGGTTGTTATTTGCTTGTTTGCTTTACATTGTTAGCTGACAAATGGTCACTCCTTTTTATATTGGAAAAAGTCCAGTGAGTGCAGGGCAAGATGGCATTTCATGCTGATCCAAAAAGACTTTATCCAAGGCTCTTCTACTGCAGTGCATTTGTGCACAAGCAACCTCTTCCATCATGGCTAGAAGGCTTTAATTTTTAATATTGACCCTTTCTATATCCTTGCAAACTTCTCCCTGGGCATACTGTGGTATTTTAGCAAACCACCCTGTTTCCTTAGTTATGTAGGTGAAGCTGTGTGTGGTTTTAGGCCTTCAGATAGTACAGTGGTCTTACAAAGTGAATGTGAAGAGGAACTGTCTGTAAAATGAGAGGTGTGCAGTGGTTTTCAGATCTGTGGCATCTTCTAAGGATACATGTTGTTCCATAAAAAGATGCTGTGACAGTAACCTGGGATAATTTTAAGACTGTAAACCAAACAGGATTTACTTGGGATCCATTTAATCAGAACAGTAAGTAAGGCTTCCTGATCCTTATCCTCATTTTCAGCTTTTCTTTTAATAGCATTCCCCTGCTTCTGCTGAAAGCTGGAGGGAGGTAGGTCTAACCTGGACTGAGAGCTGATCGGGTGAAACCATTTGACAGTTCCTTCAGTCTCCTTGAAAAAAAGATACTGTTTGGATAAAAAGCATTAGGTTAATTCAACAAGAGTGTGTGAAGCACAGAGCCATGCCCTAGATGCCAGGCACAGCATTTGTCACCTGCCAGCCAGCCACCTGGTGCCTGGGGGCCTGTCCTGCACCTGGGCTGGTTCTTCCTAGCAAGCTTTGTGTAACACCCGGTACCAGGTCATGGTGCCCAGTTGCTGCCCTGGCTTGGGCCCCAGTACCCAGCCAAACCACCGTGTGTCCCCACATGTCCGCCTGTGCTATTCCGTGGCATAAGGGCTCCCATCTCCTGGGCGCGCAGCGGTGCTGCAATTTCTGCAGCGTGAGTTTCATTTCCTGTGGTGGCTGCCCTCTGACTTGTCACCTCGGGGGCAGGTCTAGTCTAATAGACGGAGGTTTTGAATCCCAAGTGCTAACTGAGAATAGATAAAGGGGGGAGAATGTAATTTTACATCATGTGCGGAAACCAGATTCCCTTTTTTTTTACCACCAAAACTGTGTGAGGGGTGTCCTTTAAGAGAGCGTTTGTTTTATTGCATGCATTTTCAATGCGCTGAGCCAAGTCCTTGCTGGTTGCTGACTTTGGGAATATTCATGGTTTTGCTGAACTACGTGAGCCATCATGGCTATGGTCAGCCAACGCTGATCGTGCTCAGGTGGCTTAAAAATGATGGCTGTGGGGATTAGCTGGCATGGGTAAGGGCCATTGCGTGAGAACTTAAAGGTAGTTTATATCTCTGCTGTTACGACACTTAGTTTTTAACAGCTGCAAGTTTTGGTAGGCCTGGCTTTTCCATTTTTGTAATTATTTGCCTGTCTTTGAGGGTTAAAGTAATTTTGTAGCTTTGTCACACAGGAGGGAATTAAATATTTGGTAATAAGTATTTTAAGTAATGTTTGCAAGACCCTAGCTGTGGACTTTAGAAAACTCTTATCTTGTTTTACCAGATGTCATTTGACACTGTTTATAAAACATGGGCAGATGCCTGTGGACATATATTAACTTACATATTTTAATTATATAGTATTAACATACTATATAAGCTTATTGTGTAGCTTAAGATAATCATGTCTATAGGGGATTTATAGTATAATGTATATCTTTTCCAAGGAGCTTGAAAACTAGCATGATAAATGATTTTTTATTATTTTAAACAAAAATATCATCATAGGAGACATTTTTGAGGAATAATTGGCGTGTGTGGAAATAGTGAAGATAAATGTTTCTAAAAGCCTAAATTAGGTCAGCTGCTCACGTTACTGCATGTATTTCTTTGCACCCCAAGTTTTTCTTGTATTTTTGGATTTTCATTGTATTATTACTTTAAATGAAGTAGAGTGGAAATTTTGAGGTAGAATAAAGAGTGACTTTGGGTGATCATTTTGTGTTTAAATAAAAAGCAGGGGAAAGGTACTCAAGTAAAAAATTATCAAGTTATATTATTGAAAAACTTGATGGCAGGTGGAATGCACTGTATTTTGGCTGACCATGGCCTGCTAGACATTGTGCTAAATTCTGTCCCTTGCTTAACACCAAATGTACTTAGAGCTCTCCAAATATTTTCTTTTCTTACTTGGTGAAACTTTGTTTTTTATTGTTGGTGTTGGTGCTTACTGAAAGATGTTCTGATTGTCTTCTGTTTATAATGACTCAGACGTGTGGGTTGTTTTGTGTTGTGCAGCAATATCTAGGTGCATAGTCAACCCTCAGAATTTTGTAAGGACTGTCAGGTACCTTATCCATCAGAATTTGTAATTGAATTTGATATAAAGAAAATGTGGATACATAGACCGCTTTTGAGCAACTGAGCTATCTGTGACCTGTGGACCACAGTTGCAGGACCACTGCTCTGTTTATGTTTATAGCCTCAACCTCACTGGAGGTTGAACTGTGGCTTGAGCTATCTCCAGCACCAGCCTGGGCCAGCCAGCTTGTCTGAGGTACCTCGATGAACTTGGAAAAACATTTGCCAGCGTTCAGCTTTATGGCTTTCAAACAGGGGAGTGTGGCCAATGTTCCTCTGTCCAGGGGGATGCTGCCCTTGGGTTCAGGACAGAGCTAGGACTCTATAAGCACTTCTCAGTACTGGGACTGAACTGGTGTTTCTTCCTCTCCTTTAGGCACAGAGCCTTGAACGATTTTGGGCACAGGGTCCTTCTTAGTTTAAAACAAACCAGATAATAAAATTCACAAGCCTGAAGAGAAAACCTGTAGTAGGATATATTCCAGAATTGATATCCTTGCTGATCCTACAACAGAGGCTGAGCAGATTTGGTTAACTGAGTGGGGGCTGGGGAAGACTACTGTACTTCTTGCCTTTTTTCTTTTTTGTATAGTTTTTTTTTTTTACTTTTTTCAAGATGAGACTGAAAGTTTTAAGTGTTTTGAGGAGGGAAGATTTGTTTTGCTTAAGGACTTAACACAGATCAGTTTTCAAGGTTTGTGCAGTGAGACATTCAGCGATAGTGAACTCATCCTTAAAGGGTCAGTTACAGGAATTCAGCCTTCAATTGAACTTGAAATCTTGTTATTTTTAATTAGGAAAGGTCTAGTACTCTTTCAGAGCCATCTTCCCCCAAGCCTGTTTCCTTCCCTTTGGCTTTTGCTGCTTCTGAGGTCCACTGCATTTGATGGGACTGAGGCAAGCAGTTGCCAACTGCCGCAGCTGGAAGCCAGAGTAACAGAGCATCATTTCTTCATTTTATGAAGGGACCTGTCCACTGATGATTTTCAATCCATTTGCAGCTGAGGAGGTAGGAGAGGCGGCCCCAGCGCATCCCAGTCTGGCTGGCAGCATGCAAATCGCGTGTTTGAAAGCCGCTGCTCTCATTTCGACTCTGCGGCCAGCGGCATGTTTATCAGATCTTCCTGACATTCAGCACTGAGCAGATGTTCCCTTTTTTAGTATAAAGTGATGTTCCTGACGTGCTAGCTGAGATTAGGGAGGGGAAGGCTTATAAAGTTTCATGCTAGAGTGAAACACCTATATGTCCGCACAGAAGGGCTTCTGACTGCAAAACCAAGGGGGGAAGAAAACAACTCCCAAACCAAAAAGCTCTCTCCATCTGCTTTTCACTGAGCGCCTGGTGTCGCAAGCAGGGTCCACATGCTTCAGTACTGGCCAAGGGTTAGAGGCGGTGGCTGCTAGCCTGCTCCTCAGATGGGTTAGACAGGAATGGCAAGTCTCCCACGCACCCTCCGGGGCAGCGGCAAAGTTAAAGCAGAAGGCTGCATGCAAGTTGCTGTTGAGCTGAAAGCTGTGCTGCCTGGTACTCGGCATCTCTGCCGCTGTCAAAAAGAAGGTATCTTTGAAAGGAAACCACCTCTGTCTCTCCAGATGTGCGTGCACCCGTATGCACCAACATCCAGAATTCATTGTTCCCTCCCTGAAAACCAAAAAATGACCTGCCAATAATCCAATCGATAGGTAAAAGTAAGACATCCTATTGAAAGGTGAGCCCCGTGTAGGTAGATGTAGTGAATAACAAGTGCTGGTGAAGCTGAGCGGGCTGTGTAGGAACTGTTCCATGGAATAATAAGGGTCGGGTAGAAAAGAAGACATATTACAGGGAAGTCTAGGAGGGTTATGGAAAGGAGCACACAGAGGGAAAAATGGCACAGGCAGCGCCCCTGTAAGTTCAGTGTGTCTATGTATGTGAAGAAAAGCAAGCTATTTGGGCCTAAAAAAAAAAAAATTGAAAAGGAAAACTTCAGCTATGCTTTCATTTTGGAGCTTGGATGACCTGTCAAAAAAGATGCTAATGTTACAAATCAAAGGAAAATCTGTTAATGATCTGTAGAAGTCTGTAATACAGTAATCATTTAGAATGTTGAGTGTCTAATAGTTTCAGAAAATTTTGTAATTGCTGTTACTAAATTGTAAGAGTAGCTGTCAACTCTGTGGTTGGTATACACCCTGAATCAGTTAACATGAGGTACCTTTAAATTCCTGATCTTGATGTTGCCCTCATTAGCCATCAGTTAGACTTTGGAGATAAACTCTTTTCACTGCATGGTACTCCTCTGTGGACAACCAATATAGCAGCATGTATTTTGGGGCAGAAGATGGCTTTGTATGTAGCTCCAAATGGAAGTCAGTGAAGATCAAGCACCTGACAGCTGCTTGCATTTCTGAAAAACTGCCAGAGGATTTTTTTATTTTTAAATCATTCTGAACTAAACTTAAAAAACAAAAAAACCCCCAACAAACCAAACCCAAACACCCCAGACAAGCAAAACCAAATCCACTTAAACCAAAAATCCTACCTGTGCCCCCAATCTAGTGAGTATATTCTGTAATCTTATTGTTACTGTATATTTTGATACCTGTTGATGCTGCCTGTGATGGGATACCAACACTTCCTGTGTTGGCTCGAAAATCATTAGAGTTTGTATCAGCACTTTCAAGAATACCCATGAGTATACAAAGAGCTGAAGTATACATTTGCAATTTAAGTAGGTAGCATTTTGCTGAGAGAGACTCGGAAAACTTGTTTTCTTAGATAAGCATAGACTGCTGAGGTCTGATCTGTGTTTACACGTGTGTGTTTGTGCATGCTTTTTGATGATGCATGAGTTCTGTGTGGCTGATCGTGAAAGTAGGTATGGTTCTCTCTCTTTGCCTCCTGAAACTGATTTTACGAAGTCTGGAATTTCCTTCTCTGTCATATTTAATTTACTCATTTTCAGGAAATCAGTAACAGCAGTAGTGTGGGTAGGATGATTTGAGGAGTTTCAATACCTATTTATTAAAAAATACAATGGTTTTGAAACCTGTTCTAGTTATTTTTGCTCTAAGCAGGCATTTAATTTTTATAGGCTCTTTTTTTTTTTTTTTTCCCTTTTGGCCTCAATTACGGAGCTCTCATGTAAACCAAGCAGAATGCTTCCTGTCATTGCCTGATAAAATGTGCACTTCCATTCATTGTTTCCATGCAACTTCCTATCCTTTCTACGGTAAAGAGGATAAATCTGAGGCAATTTATGGGCTATCTCTGGGGAAAAGAGACTTTCACAACAAAAAGTTTGAATGTTGTTTGGAATAATGAGCAAGGAATGTTAGAAATAGTTTGTGTTTGTTCATTTCTTCCTCTGTACCCTCATGGTGCTGAAGGCAGCTTCATCCCTTAAGAGTGATGTAAACTGAATGATACAGTTGGTTCTTCCACTAAGGCTGTTAAGATGCAAGTAATCCTTGTGCCTTAGGTACTGCTTGTTATCTGAAATAATTCCTTATCTTTTGCAGTCTTGATACAAATTTGTGATGGAAGTCAGGCATTTCTGAAATACAGCTGTGTCTTGGGGGTGGGAAGTAATGTTTGCCATTGTTAAAAAAAGGATAGGTGCTCTGTGAGACCTGAGATTCATGCCAGAGGATCATCTACATTTGAATTTTAGACCAATTGCTGGAAACTTATCTGTTTTCTACTACTGAAGGATAACAACTGGAAAAACTCAGAAACCCTTTCTGAAACACTGGTAGACTACTTTAAGTCCTTTGGCATGGAAGACAGAAGTTGTGTTTTCTGGGTTTATTTAAATGAAAGTCAACACATTCATGCCATTCTGTTTAAATGATTTAGATTAAAAAGATGTTCCTATGTTAGTGGAGTGGTTTGCAAATGCTTGCTTGGTAGAAGGGATAGGGAGAGAGAGAGAGGGAGCATGTATGGATGAGTTTGCATGTTTAGGCATGGAAAAATACTAGAGAAAAGTTCCTGTAAGCAGCATTTAGTTGCAAACCTCAAGGGAAGGTAGGGCTCTGACAGTGCTTCTGGTCAGAAAGTAGGAACAGCAGAGGTTACATAAAACGTAGCCCTGTGGTACAGTACATCTGCTTTGAAAGGCTTCTTTGTTTTCCAGGTACAGATGTTTGTTTTCTAAGATTATGCCTCATGCGTAGCAATGTCTTAAAATGGCGCTCAGCGGATGTTAAACGAAACAGGTTTTTCATTCATTGCCTTTTCTGTTTGATTAGTTTAATAGGTGTATAAACAAGACAGCTGGAGTTTCTTTTGTTAAACACTACACTGACTGATTGACATTGCCTAGCTTTGCCTTGCTTGCTCAGGTATTGAGATGAGTTTTGTGGTATAACGAATGAATTTGACTTTGTCATTTTATTTATTTTAATTTTTTTTTCATAAAACGGATAGCTTAGGTGTAATTTGTTATTTCTAAGTAGCAGTACGTTGCTACAGAAGTTGAGTCCAATTGAACTTGCATCACTTTTACATCCTAGTAAGGACAAAACATCAGTAGAAGCTTATTTTTAAGAAAGTGGAAGAAAGCATTTCTTCTTTCAGAATGTAACTTGCATTTTTTCCTGCATGGAAAAAAAAATGTGAGATCTGTACAGGCATCACTTGCGAATAGATCATCTCTGCTAAACAGATGAGATAAACCTTGTGCTTTTACCAGTGCCTAGGAGCAGTGGGAATGGTTATTTTGCAACACATATTCCAGAGAGACGTAAAAGATTATTTTGCTTAGAAGGAGAAACCAGCATCAGGAATTTGTACCAAACATCACAGCAAATGTCATCTGTAGATCTGAGTGATTCCCAGTGGGTAGGCAGAAGATGCGAGATAAACTTTGTTCTGCATAACAGGAATGTCTACAAAGGCTGCAGAAGACAGAGGATCAAAATATATTAGGGGTTAAGTGTAATCTAATATATTGAACTATCTGAACAGTTTGCCCCATACATGGAATGAGTCTGGGCAGGGTTGATGATAGTGGAATGGGAATTAATTGGGGGTTGATTGTTGGGGATTGAGAGCACATAGAGCAAGGGATTGATTGCACATAGCATTAACAGTAGAAAACAATGTAAAGATGAAGTATGTAGGCTAATGTATAGTTTCAGACAGTATAGGTTGGTTGATTTTTTTTTTTTTCTTGGGAAAAGGGTGAAGGAGCAGGGATGTGTCATGAAGTGGAGTTGCTTTGAGAAGATCAGTGGGCTTTGAGCATTGGAATAGGGAACTGCTGCTGTGTTTTTGCATAAGCACATGTTTTTAGTTAGTATAACTTGTATGTTTTAACTCCTCCTACAACCAAATCTTGCCATCTGTGGTGAATATTTCTTGAGGATATGTTTTTCTTCTTCTTGGTTTAAGTTTTATAGCTCACTCATTTAAGTAGATGTATGTGGAGTCTGAAATTTTGGGTGCTTTGTTTGATTTGATTTTTCAAAATGGCCAAAATCAGTTCATGTCTGTGAATCTTTTCCCCTGTAATTTTACACCTCTTCCCCTTGCCCCTGTGGTAATTCAGTCCAAAGTAGTTCTATCATGACAAAATATTCTTTTCTTGCTGACAAGCAGCCTGTGCTAGATGTGGTGGTAAATGAACTCCCTGAAAATTAAGGTTATGAAGGGAAGCTTACCCAGCCCTGTGTACAACAGCTGTACTGTGTTTGTGTTTTCAGTACAATGCTTCCGTCCCCTTTTTTTCATATGCCCCCACATCATTTTTTGTGCATATCATTTTCTCATGGACTTTTTTACTCCTTCTGTGCATTTCTGCCAAAGCCCTAAAATGCATTTAAGGGCTTTCATGAACATTTACTCTATTTCAGTCCTGCTGTGGTTGCAGCTCGTAAGGGCTCTGCTGCACCTTCTGCTAAAGTAGAATTTGCTCTGAATTCCTTGACACCAGCTGGTAGGTATGGTGCATCTCATCAGAGTTATTCAACAAATGAGGAAAATGTGAGCTTTTAAGAAGTTTTAAAATACTGTTCCTGGGGAATTCCTAGTTTATGTAAATAGTCTTATTGAAGGCAGTTATCTGCTGATTTCAACACAGTCCGTAGTTGCATGAGGAAGAGCTTGTAAGACCTAATGTGTAGTAGCAGTAGTAAATTACATAAGTGTTGGGACATGCTATAAAAATGTCAGACGACTTTTTTTTTTTTTTTTCTGGTATTGGGTAAACACGAAAATGACAGGAGAGAATATCCAAATTAGAATGGAATTTATTTAATAAAGTAAGCTTATATCTTTTTTCTCATTCTCTAGCCCTCTAAAATATGAAAGCTTTTATTGCAATATTAAACATATCCTATTGTAACTGCTAGTTTCCTTAAATATAAGGTTAAATTACTAGGTGCACAGTGTAAATAAAAAAAAAAACCCTACTCCACACCTTAAAATTTATTTCTCGAAGTATCCAAGAATTGCTTTTTGTTTGTCAGAACCTTTGTTATTTCCATGCGTTTCTGACTATGTACTAAGGCAGAAAAGTGAAAACACACCAAAATTTTGTCATTGAATTTTTCTCCTCCTTACCAAAATCATGGTAGACTAGCAACAGTATCCTTCTTAATTACATGTCCTGTGTTGCCTGGCAGTAGGTACTGCTGCCATGAGCTGTGCAGAACAGGAAAACCCGAATGGTCTGCTCCTCTCCCCAGCCAAACAGTGTGGAAGGCACAAAAATAGATCAGCAGTAGGTTTATACAAATATAAAATGCTTTGATCGGTAATCTACTTTAGTCTTCCTACTGGCTAGTATGAAGGTCCAATGTACAAATCTTCCTTTCAATATATTGCTTCTCTCCCCAGCACCTTTCTTATGGGGGTCACGCTTATGCAAGAGAGGAAAATTGCATCATCCAGGAAGTGCCTTGGGCAGTCCAGCTCCACCTTGGTGGTGATTGTGGTGGAAATGTTTCTCCTTTACCATGAGGAGAAATGCTGCAGTCCCCTCAATGCCACTGACCTCTCATCACAAAGCAGCTGTGAGATTTCCTACCGTCTCATCTTGTCTTTTCCATCTCTTGGGACTTAAGACTGCTTGCCAAAATTGACCGATCCTGAGCAGGGACATCTTACTCAAGTGCTCGCTTAGGAGTTCAAAGCTGTCTTTTCATGGTCATCTGCAGTAAAAGCTGCTCTTTGTATTAATGGTGGACACTGTCCATTATTCCCTATGCCATTTGAATCACCAGAAATTTGGCCTCCCAGGTAGTCTTTTGTGAAGGGTGTGTGGAAAGAAATTTAGTAGTTGTTACAGAGCCACCCATACTAAATAAGTAGTAATGACTTATGTTTTCTTGTTGAGTGACAGGCATCGCTTCTTTCTGTAGCTTCTTACTTGGCTCAATCCTTGAGTATAATTTTTTGTTATATATGCTTCTCTCAGAAACCCTTTACGAGAAGGTTGTGTAGGTTGTAATGATTGCTCGATGTGGGACAGTGGCCCTTTGCCCATGCTCTTGTATCTTTAGAAATGAGTGATGAAAATTATAGGAAGAAGTTATTGCTGTCTGCTCAAGTGCTGCACAGTGACTCTTAAGATTTTCAGTTCAAAGGAAAATGGCTTCTCCTCTTGTTTTTACAGAACCCTGTTGTCATTCAAAAGTAAAAGGTTTGAGGATCCTGTCTGTTTTCTTCCTTCTTGTTCCAGTTGTCATTGTCACTAGCTGAAGTAAAAAAATGTCCTTAAATTAACCTACTCCGAAAGAACTTTTGTGAAAGTCTGTCATCTGAGCATACTGAAATCTCTGCTTGGATATTTAGCCTCCTCTAAGACATGCTTTTCAGCATATAGAGTGATGAATTCTAGCAGGATCTGCAGTACCTGACAGCACAGAGATCCCTGGTGTTCCTCAAGTCTGGATTTTGCATTCTTTGCCTTTATGTATAATGACTAGATTTGTGTCATTCCCTCATTCAAAAATCAATTAGAATAAATCTGCCCTTCTTCTAAGGAGTGTTATATCCCATTGGTGTGGCTTGTATCCTCTGGTGTGGCGTATGGGAACCATGCTAATGTGCCGTGGAGCCCCCAGCACACAGATTCACACAATTTGCAGGAGCTGGTTGCACTTTTCAGCTGACAACACTGTAGAAATCTCCATGGAAATACAACAGAAAGTATATTAGCCTTTACTATTTGAATAAAATCCATCACAGTTATGAGTTGGTCTTGGGTTGTTGTATTATCCCCTTTAGTGTCTTAGTCCCATTTCTGCTACTTTCTTACAGCAGAACATATGTTACTCATTAGTAGCATGGATGATATGGGAAACAAGAATGTTGAAATTGTATTGAATATGTTCCAGATGTTAGTATCAAACCAGGTTGGGTCTGCGTTAAGATTTCCTTTAAAATACTGTTATTAATTGGAAGTGGAAAATAATTCAATACTAAACAATTCTCTAGAATTCTAAATTCAATAAATGTTTGCCGTTTTAAAATACATACGTAATAAGCGGTTCTTATAAAACTGCCTAACCTGCTTTCCATCCTCAAAAGGCTTTGCAGACATTAAGCACCTAAAATTTGATTGTGGTAAGACCCAGGATTTGTTAACAAGGTTAAATGGATGATGGATACATGCTCCAAAGTTAAACAGAAGTCCAGCGATGCCTGTGCATGTTCTCAGCAGAGAAGGGACTAAAGGCTCGTAGCTGCACTAAGGTGTATAAACTGGAAGATACTTTTGACTCTTTTAAGTGCCAGTTTGATGGGGACGAGATGCAAGAGAGTATCTGTATCTGTTTGGAGCTGGAGCCGATGAGGCAATCTTGTGTTAGTTGGGTGAACTGGCGCTTAAGCAGTGATGGTGGTGAATTTTGGCAGGGTGTGGGTGTTGCTGGTGCAGGTGAGGTTGGTAGGAACGGGCTGTGGGCCTGGAGCAGGAGGCTGGCAGAGCCCAGTCCTGGTCTTTGTGCAGGGCAGGACAGCAGGATGGTAAAGCTCAGGCAGGATGAGGCTGTGGTTTCATGTTGGCTTTCAAATAGAAGCAGAGAATTGGATTAGTAGTGTCACAGAAAGGGCTTTCTGTTTGTTTTTTTGACAGTAGTAAATATGCATTTTGTAGGATTTAAATTACTTATGGGAAGTAACTAGCTTTCCAGTCAGAGGAAGGCGGCAGGAAAGGAGGAAGATAAGCAGGAGGAGGGGTCTGTGAGGGAGCCAAGAAGAGCAAGAGCAGCTAATTTGGAAAGGAGAGAGCTCTTGTTGCTCCCACTGGAGTGACAGTGCCTTGGGGTTGCACCTACCTGTCTTCAACTGGGACAGGTCTGTAGGTGCCGTAGGAAGTGCTGGAAAGCAATGTTGTTACTGTTTGGTGAATAGCTTGGGTGCGTGCAGTGAAAGAATAGACTAAAATACAGCATAAAGGTAGAGGAGGTGGCAAAAAGAACTGTCTTGTGCCATGTACAGGCTGAGCATCAGTGGACTTCGTGATCTAGAAGTTTTCCTTTCGCTACCTCTAGGCATGCAGGGGTATGCTGGGCATGGCACTACACCCCATTTAGTGATGGGGCAAGTACACGAATTTCAGTGCATGAAGTTTGCGGTTTGTTACTGCCAGCACATTTAAGAGAAATAATGTTCATGAGAGTCTAGAGTTCCTAGGGAGGGTCATATGGGCTTGAGACATAGCTACACAGGCACCTATGTGAAACTCAGCAAAAAATGCAACACCTAGAGTAAGCCCTCTGGTATTTACCCCATCATCATTCCTTCTGTGTGGGCAGCCTTACAGCATATCTGGTCTGAGTGCAGCCTCCAGTAGGTAGCTCTGGTCTTGGGTTCAAATTTCATGGGCTGTATCTTGGTCGCTTGTGAGGCTGGTCTGAAAGCAGCTCTACCAAATGGAGTAACTCCGCAAACCCATTGGTTTCCTATACTGAGTGGCCTAGAGCAACTCAGTGCACCCCTTCCTTCAAAACAGAGGTGACAGAAGCAGCGTGCTCCAGGCTGCTGGGGCATGAGCCAGCACATGCTGGGATGCCATGCAGCTGTACTGGTGTAAGTGTGGGCCTACACCAGTAAGCCCTGCTTAAGACTAGTGCAGCAGTGCAGACTGGCTTGCTACCAGGGTATTGGGGTGTCTGCAGGAGATCTGTCCCACGTCCCGCCGGGATGGAGCACAGGCAGGGGGAGCATGCCTCGGTCTGTCCTCCGTTGTGCAGGTAAGCTCAGCTGTGCGTAGTGATCCAGGACGTGAACTTCTCCCTTCAGGAGTATTTCCATTTTGCATGTTGAGCAGAACAAAGGGCCTTGAAAGAAGGTATTTCTCAACGCACACTTCAGGTGCTGGCAGGGAAGGCAGTTACAGACAGCCTGAACATACCAGTTGCTGTCATCTTCATGTGGATGTGTCCTTGTAGGAACTGAGGGGGAAATCCAGGTGTCTTCTCTAATGTAGCAAATTGTACGGAATAAAGACCAGATTAAGGCTGGAGGAGAGGATTGGTAGATGGACTGCATGGAAATAGGTGTTCACAAGGGAATCCATCTGCTGAGAGGGAGGTGTTAGCTCTTTCTCCTGAACCTTTGCTAAGGAAAGCGCACGATTTTGTTAGCAACTCCATTTCTGACTTGTTCTGAGTCTTGCACCTGGTTCTTCATGTGTGTGTTACGATAGAAGCATCTTAACAATGTCAGCTCCATTCTGGTCTGTAAGAAACAATTCCATGAACAAATGCTCCTTGGCTCTCTTTGTTCCCCAGCCCAAGAAATGCTTGTGGAGTTTAGAAATGCATTTTGTGCCAGTTGTATAATGTGGTCTGCTGCAGGACTTGCACATCAATAGCTGGGCTAATTGGTTAGTAGGTTCTCTGATCTGTCCTTACACACCAGGAGAATGAGGCCTCTCTGCTGGTTGTGTTATTGTTACAAATTCTAAGTATTTCTTCAACCATTACAAATGGTAACTTTGTCATAGTTTTCTTTTTATTATTATTAAATTGAGTGTCATTGCTTGGACTGGTCCCATTTTGTATGCATATTCTTAAAAAGGAATGAAAAAACTCCAAATAAACCTTGAATCCTCCAAGGTGGTGAGCAGTGCTACTACCAAGCTCCTCACACAGAGCAGAAGGTTTGTTTATCCTCTGTATCCCAAGCACAGGCATAACTTACGCCTTGAGAATTGCTTTTAACGATCATTCCTGTTCTGTGGGAGCTGGTAGGATACGTGCTGTGCACCGGTGGGTTTCAGGAGCGGCCCCTTGGCAGAGCAAGGCACGTATGGCCACAGGCGCTGTGGAAATGACCCTGTGCTCAGGGGCTTTGCTTTTTCCAGATAAAGTCCGTTTTAAGATGGACTCTCTGACTTCTAAATGGCCAGCTGCTAACTGGATCTTGAGTGAACTGTCTTTTTAACCAGCCAAGTGTATGCCATTGCTAATATAATTAAACATATGTGTACACCGAAATCAGATGGTCTCTGATGCTACAATAGCTGGATGTCGACTTCACAAAACCAGACAGCTCTGCCATTTGATCAGTTGAGGATTGTCTTTCATTTTGAACTTTTTTGGAAAGAAGCATTTTACTTCAATTGCAGATGTACACTGTCGAGAAAAAAAAAGAAAAATCATGCTTCTAGTGTATATTTCTCTTTCATGCCTTGCAGTTTCTGAACTGACTGATTCATGTGAGTCTAATTCTTATCTGAGCGGCTTTGGTGTAAATTAGGGGTTAAGTCAATCACGTTCTCCTGTGACCTTCTGAATCAAAAACATACTGTATCTGTTACTGTCAGGGGTGGGATTGAGCCATTTTGGAAAAGCAGGGCTGCTTTTCATAAATATTTGTCTTGCTTTAGTTTCCTGAGATATAGTTCAAATGTAAACTGCTCCGTATGTTTCAGCTTTTGTGCTATCTTGCTATATCATCACAGTGTCTCACACACTATATAAGAGTATGGCACTACATCATGCTGTGGTGATTATTTGAAAGGGCGTACACTCTGTTTTGGACTAGATATCTATTATCAGTGTAGATAATTGCTGTCAGACACAAAGTAGACTCAGTAAACAAACATTTCATTTTATCATGTGACAGATGCCTGCTGTTTTGTACAATGTATTTGAAGGATGTTCACTATAAATCAGTACTGCTTCAAAAGCAACAAATCCAACTCGCCCAAATCCTTCCTGATGTAATTACCTTTATACTAGAGATTAACTTTTCATTGTTATATATACATGATTGCATTTTTCAATGTTTGGAGATAACAATGTT
Organism: Falco cherrug; assembly: GCF_023634085.1. Lineage (NCBI taxonomy): Eukaryota > Metazoa > Chordata > Aves > Falconiformes > Falconidae > Falco > Falco cherrug. Next base: position 16,907,517 of record NC_073708.1, read on the forward strand.
TGACATAAACAAATAATTCATGTCTAAGATGAACCAATTCCTCCTACCACTATCACTGCTTTGGTTTTTTTCTTTTAGCCTTTTTTGGGGGGGTGGGGTTTTTTTTCCTTTTTTTTCCTTGGTTTCATTCCTGGTAAAGACAAAACTACCTTCAGTTTTGGCACTCATACTTCAAATTTAGACTTTCAGAGAGAAATGTACCAATGAGTTAGCATATTCATGAGAACTTCAAAGGGCAGCAGAAATAAACGTCTTCATTTGTGGATCATGAACATAAAATAAAGCCTCTGCCTGTGTGTTCCCGTGGGTTTTGTGACCAAAAGGATGATCGTTATTTGGCAGGTGGAGTCTGTGTATTGCTTTTTTCTCCAAATGATGTGCATCTGTGTCTTCTCCGCAGGTCCTGTGCCAAGGAGTGAGTGTGTCTTATCGCCCGTGAACAATTCGCACCCAGTCCATGCCTTACTGGAGAGTTTCACAGTCTTGTCTGGCTGTGCGAGCCGTGGCACGACGGGCCTGCCGCAGGAGGTGCACGTCCTCAATCTCAGAAATCCTGAAGAGGGTCTTGGCCATCACGAGAGAGAGGTAAAGGGGGCAGTTACTTTTCATCCCAGTCCCTGGCTACAAGTGTGTCTGCAAATGGGATTTATTCTACAGGAGTTTCCTGAAGAAAGTTATTTCTAAATTGTGGCCAGAAAGACTACAAAGGAGCACGTGCAGTTTGCGTGGATACGGTCCACCTATGCTTTGCGTGTCTTATGAGTAAACTGCTTCCACACCCAACTGCTCTCTCCATCACCTTTCACAACCACAAAGTACACTTGAAAAAGGTAGCGGGGTGAGCAAAGGAAATAAGAAACAGATCTTGATCTACAAGAGGCCTTTACAAAATTGGCTGTCTTCAAAAGCAGATCATTTACCTAAATGTGTTGTAAATTAACATGAATACCTTTGGATCCCTGCCATGACCGCTATAAACAAATATTTAAGTTCAGATTCTTTTACCTCTGTAATGCTTCACTGAGGGGGGACTGCTGTATAGAAAGCAAGTGTTGCTGACTATGGTAGTACTTAAGTACAGTCCAGTTACTTACTTATGTACATTGCACTTGGAGCGACTGGCAATAACTTTAGCTTCTCTGGAAGCAGCAGCACAAGAAGAAAATTTTTGATGTTAAGTTGTGCAGTACTGTTGTTTACTCTCGAAACACATCAAAACAGCGTGCCGAAGTGAAAAGAAAACACTGCAGACCATGATAGATGAGCTTCTTAGTTCATGTTCTTGCAGTATTACACACACAAATCCTTAGTACTGCGTCCTGTGAGAGCACCGTGCATGTACGCAATTAGCAGAATTTGTAATGAGAGAACAAAGATGACGATCTAGAAGGAAAAGCTTAGAAAAAGAGGGTCTAAATCTGTGCTGGAAGAACTTCTAATGGAGTCTTTTATAGTGATTTAAATAAGGGCAAATACTTTTGGCCATAATCTAAGTCTTTCTGCTGACTTCAATAGCAGCCTTGTTGGGTTTGTGGTGTGTTCAGCTCAATGTGTGTTGCATGCATCCATGAAACTTCAGCTATTGTGTTCATTTTCAGTATATACGCTGTCTGAAATGTCTAGTGTCTGATGAAAAAGTTATTTCCTATTTTTTCAGTAAAAATCTCATTGGCTGCCCTTAAACAAAAATGTCAGGGCTTCTTCAGTTCAACTGTCACAAAACAAATAGAAAAATGACACTTTTTTTTTGTGTGTGTGTGTGTGGCTGGGAATGAGGAACAGAGATTTTTATATTTGTTTTGGTTTGGGTTTTTTTTTTTTGTTGTTTTTAAAGCCTTTCTTAGTTTGCCAGGCACTGGGTTATCAGCCTGAGGAGTGCACTCTGAATGCCTTAAAAAAGTGTAGGTACAATCAGTTCTCTGGGCATGAAAAGCAAATTGTAGTTGGAATCTCTAGTTGTCTTTTTATTTTTTTATAACAATTTCTTATGAAAAACTAAACAGCCTTATGTGATCTGCTGTGTATTTGTCAGTGCCTCTCTCATCATCCAGGAACCTTTAAATCCGTTGACAAGTGATATACGTGTTTGATATGAGGGGTAGGTCTCATAAGGTAATCACGAATTTTGTTGAAAATGGGCAAAAGAGTGTCCTTGCTGTGGGGATATGGTACAGTGGGAACTTGTAACTTCTTAGTTTCTAAAGGTTGCCTGGGGATGGGATGAAGCAGGCTACAGCTGGAGCTTGTGTTTCCCGAGAGACCAGAATGAATCAACTGCAAAGCGCCCATTTGCATAAAACCAAATTTTCCTCTGGTTCGACGCTCCTAGCACTACTTGTGTAACAGTGCAGTTTCTGCAGTTGTGTGTGCACACAACATGAGCAAGTCACGCATGCACAAGGTTGCAGGCTGTGCCACTGCTGTCTAATCATCTTGACAGAACGATGGAAGATTTAAAAATTCAGCTTGAACAAAGATAGTTGCTGTCTGGCAGAAAGAGGCTGTGTGTGCCTCCTCTAATGTGCTTATGGTAAGAAAGCAGTTTGCCCCAAGCTGTCTTTTCTGTGTGCTTCTGTGGTATACTGAAGTGTAGGGCACAGAATGTATTTCACAATTTGTAGCCCTTAGCGTCCTCCAAACTCCCAACCAGTTTCCAGTCACAGCCCTTGGAAATGGCTGCTCTAAAAATGCACAGGAAGCTGGAGCAAGGCTTGCTGGCGACAATGCCGAGCAAAAGAGAGTAAACAACTCGCAAAGATCAGATTTTACTTATAGGATCAGATTCTGAAAACAAAGCAGAGCAAATGTTATCTTTTCCATTATTGTAAAACCAACTCCAAGTGGCCTTTTGTCTTAAAGTAGAATGTACCCATCACCTCAAGTTACATTAGTTTGATTTACCAGCTGAGGTATTTCCTGTTGCCTGCAAATGCTGATAGCAAAGGTAGAGAGATCTGTTTGTCAAACAGCATTTCCAGTATACTCCAGAATAAAAACAGTATTTTTGTTTGACAGTATGTTAGATTCAGCAGCATTGAAAGCATGTTTAAAATAAATCATGTGTTCATTTAGATGTTGGCTGAAGTTCTGATAATGCGGAATGCAAGATCTGAAAATCTTTAAGTGAAGGCTTGCTTTGGGGGGAGGAGGTTGGGGTTTGTTTTGGTTTTGACCTGCCCTGTGCTAGATGCTGCTAAATTACACATTCCTTACTTGCTGGAAGGAGTGTAAACTTCCCCTAGCAAATTCCTTGGAGAGCTCATGTATTAAACATACTTGTGCAGTTATCCTGTTTTCATAAATATGCAACATACGTGTATGCATTAATTTAACTTATTTTGACACTTGTGTAGAATATACAGACAACAAGTGTTCACAAATTTAAACAGGGGGGTGACTGATGCAGGGGGAGGGCATTGCAGGGGCATGTGTTCCCCCTGTAATATATGCAGGCATTTCTGAAAGATTTGTAAGGTTTGGGTGCTTTTTCTTCCCTATAAACTGGGGGAGGGTGGGAAGCGGACCGGTAGAAATACATGGGGTTAGGTATTCTGAACAAATTCTGCAAAACTAAATCAGTAATTTAGCACTTTCATGTTAAGGCTGAAATCTGGTAAATACCAGTTCGTATCATGAAATGCTGTGATCTGTGATCTTCAAGGAACTGGTTTGTATTTTACTTTGTTAATCCCTGATGGGGTGACGCTCATTTGTGGAGACTGTGAAGACACTTTCTTCAAGTAAGAGCCCCAATAAGTTCCAATCTTTTTCAAGTATTTCTTAGAGTGTCTTTTATCGCAATTCGTATTGGCCATGCTTTATCATAGGAAATAGAATACGGGTGCATGTAATAGCCACAAGTGTTTATATTGAACTTGGCATGAAAAAGGCAAGCCTTTTTTGTTTGTTTTATTTGATCAAATATTCCTGGGGAAGTGAGTGCATGTGTGCATTTCTGTACTGATCTGGGTCTCAGCTGAAAGCCAGGGACTGCTGAACTCTTAGACTAAATTTTTCTTCAGCTTTGGGTATCTTCACTGCTTCAGTTTCCCAGTTTTTAGAAGGGAGATAGTTGTTTTCTCGTGGAGCTGCATGTTCTATTATGAGAAAGAATTGTTGTTTGTGGAGACTTTTGGAAACTCCAGAGATTTGCACTGCAAAAATGTGTACAGAAAATGTAAAAATTATTTTAAGATGAAAGTCACTCCTTAGATTGGATATATTATCAAGTCCTAAATTAATGGAGGATTCTTTTATTATACCTGTCAGCTGAATTTCCCTGAGCTGCTTTAGGCATGCAGCCACAATTGAAACAGCTAAAGGGGGAGCAGGGGCATATAAAATTAATCTCGTGTGAATACTTAGGATTGAATACATATGAATAAATGAAATCAGAGTTTCTGGCAATGGATTCACTATTGTTTTCATTGACATCCTCATCCTCAATAGCTTTAAGATGTTAGGCCTGATACAGATGTTGAACATGTGTTACGTGAAATGAAAGCAGGAAAATCAAGGACTCATCTTTATTTTTATAATTTTTAGTAATGCCACTGAGGCTGTAATAATTCAACAGTTTTTCCCCACTTTTAATCAATGTTACTTGGCAACAATTTCATAATAAAAATTGTTTTCCTTTGAGAGCATTCCCAATGTTAAAATGCCTGTTACTTCCTGTGGAGCAAGCTAATTACAATAGCCAGGTACTTACTAGTGATGTATCTCAGGTTCCAGAGCCAACCCACTGAAAAGTCCTAAAATGATGGGCAAAATTATTTAAGTCCAATGTTGCACTTTCTGAAGAGATCCTCTAAGTTGTGAAAATGGGACAGGACAAGACCCTGAAACAGTCACCTGATCATGTATTTTTATATCCTGACCTTTGCATTGCATCCTGAATTCAGGATAATTCTTCTGTGTCACAATGTTTTTGTATTTTAGGACTCTGAAGATCTGGACAATGAGGGTAATGAAAGCCTATTTTCCTACATACTTGCTGTATTTCCCAGTGTGTTTGTTTTAACTGTTTTTAGAAGTTTATCACCACAACAGCCTTACCCAAGGCTATGTCAGGGAAAAATGTTTTGTTTCATGCTCAGGCATCCAGAGATCTGGGGACAGCCTTGAGATTCAGCTGTGATAAAGGGGCCACTTTCTGGTCATAGTTTAAACATGCTGACCTGCTGCACGAGAGCCATGGTCGGAGGGAGCCTGTAGGTCTTGTGCCGACAGCAGGCAGGAAGGGAATTCAAGGTTATTTGACGGCTGGAGTTACTGAGATTGCTGTTGCCTAGTTGTTCGTTTGATTCCATTTTATTTATTTCTTCTTCTAACAGTGCATTTGTTAAAACAGTTTTCCATTTAGTACCAATCGAATGCCCACCTAGGCTGTTTTCTGAGACTTCAGGATCTCACATATAGTAGAAATAAGGTCAGCTTCTCTTTTTACTGGGGCTTTTTAATGCTGAGCTCTCAGTGTCAGCTTGACCAAGCTGCTCTAAAACTGACAAAACAGGCGAGCTTGACGTGAATTTTTTAAGCACCCTGCAGCTTGGTCTGAATAATCCAAACTAAAATAATTGGATCATTATCCTATGCAGTCCTAAACTGATACTAAAATAAGAGGCTCAAGAATAGTTTGTTAGTTCTGTGAGATGAAACTTTTGAGTAAGACCACAGACTTCACTAGCATTGATATTGGATCTGTGCACTGCCAGATCACTTAGCTGTACAAATTTGGTGTTTCTGGTGAGCTGACCAGAGTGTGTGGTGTAGGGTTAGCCTGGGAAATACAGGACATGTTGCTTGGTTTGCCAGGCTGCATTGCATCTGCCCTCTGCTCGTTTGCTGTGGTACGGTGGGAAGCCTGTGCCGCTGCATGTGGGTACGTTTGGTGCTTCTGGTGGGCCAAAGGCCTTTGTTTTGAAGAAAAATAGTTGCTGCTTCAGAAGAAGCTCTCAAACATAAAGCACTGTGCCTCTGCCAAGGTACAGACCAGATCTGAACCCTGCAAGGGTATTTAACTGTTCTTGCCTCTCGATTTTCTGACCACCTTTGCTTGGCAGCAGTGATAGTTGCCTAACTATAGCAGCAGACTTACAAGTGACAATGCAAACATGTGCAGGGTTTTTGAAGCAGGAGTGGAATGAACTGCCTGGAGTGATGTGGCTTGGGAGGGGAGTGGTGCAGGTGGCTGTGCTGCTGCCCAGTCTGTCTGGGGATGAAGGAGAGGAGATGGAAGTAGTGAAGGTGCTTTGTCTTTTGGGTGCTGGAGAAGTCTGAGGTGAGACTTCAGACAAGAGGACTGGTAATTTTGTGGCAAAGAGGCAAAGAATTTTTTTCCAAATGTGAGAAGGTAAACCCTCAAAAGAAGACTACAGTGTGGGAGAGGTTTGGTGAAAGTCTGGGCTGATCTAATCCAGCTTCATGAGTCATCTAAGAAGAGAGTGTTTTTCAGGAAGGATTGTCACTTGGAGTCTGACACCTGCAGTCATGTAGCCAGCCAGTTCAGTATTGGGTGTTGACAATCTCCAGAGTAGTCTGGGAAGTGATTTTTTGCCATTTGGGAAGTTCTTGCCCCATGCTTCCTGTGCTTGGCTTTGCAGTTTGGCTGTGCCACGTGCGCTAGGCTTTGCTCACACCAGCTTCCGCAACTGTCAGGGTTTCAGTGGGGCTGTAGGTCTTTCTTGGTCCTACATTACCAAGAAGCCGCATTTACTTTTGTACTGCATGTTTTTGTGGGCCCACTGTGGACATTTTAAGATACCGTCTCTGGGGCTGGTTGGGTGTATAATATTCAAATTTTCCGTGATGCTTGGTTGGCTTTAACCTCATACGTGCCATACATACACGCTCCTGTTACTCTGAGCCCATCAAGATCAATTTGATTGCTTTTACCCTGTTACTGCTTGTTCCTTGATGATCTGTGGCTCACAAAGTTATGCAGAGGCAGTGTTATCGGTCCAGCTGGGATCTGCAGAGTGGCGATGGAAAATTAATTGGCCACCTGCAAACCTCTCTGTCAAGCTTGAGGTTGACTGCTGCTTTTTATCACAGTCTCCTTTCAAGGTGTTTTGCGTACCACTTGTAAGAGTGAGGGAAGGGGCCCACATCAGACGACCAAGAATGGGAAGCCCAGATGAATTACTGCTTCCACCGGCACTCTGTGCCAGTGAGGTCTCGGAGTCAAGTTGTGGGCGACGCTGTGGCAGACGTACTCCAGGAACACCCTGTATTTGTTGCTTGGAAAGCAGTAGTGCCTCATCACGTGCATCTCTTGATCCTGGGTATTTCCCAAAGCTTGCCCACAGCCTGTGTGGTATCTCAGCTGCCTCACCAGGGTGGTTTCACAGGCTGTTGTTAGTCCCTTTCCCCACAGCCTTGCCCAAGAGCCTTTTCTGGGCTTCTGGAGTACTGGACTGAATTGGAAGTGAAGCACGTGATAGACCTTATAAAGCCTTGAAGACACTGGCAGCGTGCTCTGCAGAAATTGCAAGTGTTCAGTGTCTTTCTCAGATGCCACCGTGTCTGCTGAAAGCAGCAACTCATGTGCAGCTAATACACTAAAATGACACTGTCTTAATTGCCTCCATTGATGAACGCCTCCTTGCCATGTCTTTAAAAAACAAACAAACCAACAGCCACCTCAGCCTCCATTTCTAAAAGAGCCCTCACAGCCCTCTTCCCCCTCCTTTCTTCATTAGCACTTTGAAGCATCTGTGCTAACATAAGCTTACGTAAAATCCAGCCTTTTTTAATGTGACTTTTTCATCTTGTTTGCACTGGACTGCAGTCTTTGTGGGTTGTTTTTAGCCATCTCAGGATTTATTGGTCATTGGCTTTGGCAGTGGTTCCAAGTTCTGCCCACCAGAACTGCCAGAGGAAGTCCTGTGTCAGCCAGAGGAGCCGGCCTGTGCAGAGCCTGCTGTCCTGCAGGAGCGTGGCTTGGTGCCTGGCTGCCCTTAAAGAGGCAGCAGTGACTTGTCGTGACTTGGAAAGTGCTGTGCAAACCCTCGGTATTTTCTGTTTGTAGAAACAGGACTATTTGTGCGCAGAAAGTGAGACCTGCTCTCGGTTTGAGCGCTGTATGGAACAGTATCTGAAGCCATGCCAAGGTCCACCACAGATGGCTAAAGGGTTCAAAAGGAAAAAATGTCAGAATGATCCTGATTGCTCAAATTTTTCAGTTTTGCTGACTGCTATATAAAATGACCTCTTGGAAGCTAAAAATCGGACTCTTGTTTTCCTCTGCTGCAAATACCTGCAGGTACTGATATGCTGGTGCAGGATTGTGGGGAAATGGGGTGGTTGCAGCTATTGTCTCTACTAGGTGGACCCTTCTTCATCCCTCCCTGTCGCTCACATGTGTGTAAGCACACTGTGCACATGCACTTACACGTTCTTTCAGGCAGATGCATGTGTTTTGATTTTGATATAAACTGTGATTCACATTCTCAGTCTCCAGTTCCCTCCTCAGAGCTTCTATCTGACGTGTCGTGGAGTATTTATTAATTACTCCTTTTTTTATTGTTACTTTCCCCAAGAAAAGATAATTAAGGAAGTGATGACATTTCCAGGAGTCTGCTTGTATCACAAACTTGATGGACAGGTTCCAGTGTAGCTTTGGGCTGGTACATGCGTGTGTCTGTGATATTGGAGCAACGCTTGTCATGAGTGGTTGTGTTTATGTTGTTCTCTGGAGTGTCTGTTTGAACCAAAAGCTGGAATTAGTGAAGTCATTCTCCCTCCGACCTCTCAGCATCAGGGAAAATTTCCAACATAGCTTGTGCGGCGCTTGCTGTGCCTGACAGCCATGCTCCTGTATCTGCTGAAAAAGTAAAACCTTGCAGTGGCAAGATAGGAGAAGAGGAACAAATGTTTTAACTGTGTGTGGTTTTTTTAAATGTAGATCATATGTTTGATAACACTTATACTCAAGTTTGTGTTTTGCTAGAAGAGTCTCTTATTTTCTCTGTGAAACATAAACAGTGCTTCTACAGTAGTAAGACTTGTTATTTGAAGAAGATGCGAAAATAGCACCACCGTGAGGTACAAATATCTGAAACTTAAATTACTCAAAAAAGTTTGAAGGAATTATAGGTAATCTTTAGGTGATAGTGTCTCTCTAACGATTGTCATGGCAACTTACAATACAGAAATATTTTTGTTATGATCGGAGCTCATGCCGTATGTGATGAACGTGGTGGTAGCAGTAGTTAGTGTTTCTAGATGAGAGGTAATTGGTGACGAGCCAAATCTCATTAGTGAGGGAGAAATATTAAAATCTGTCACCTTTCCAGAGATAACCAGCATTCTCTAACCCTGAAGACGGGTTGAAGTTTGGCTCACTCTTCTGTCATCACCCAAGGAAGCAGAGTCTTCATTTCTTCTGCACGGATATGATCTACTAGTGCGTGTGAGAATAAGTTTTGAGGCCTGTTGAGGAATGTGACTCTGTATGACATTGGTTTTGCAGACAAGCACAGTGGCACCTGCTCTGGAAGTATCTCTTCAGAATAGATCATTGGAACATGCCTTCTTTCCTCCACTAATTGGGTTTCAAGTGATACTTGCAACAAGGTAAATCAGACACTGAAAACGTACCCAAAGCTACATGGAAAAATACTGCAAGCAAGGAGCAGCAGTCTGTGCTTACACTGTTAGCTGGAAAGCAAGCCAGTACTTTCTTCCATAAATCTGTTTTCAAGCAAGTGCAAATAAAGAAGTGCATGAAATGGCATCATTGTGCAAGAAAATACTTGCATGACAGCCACAGTAATGTCTTCTGGAGGATTTTGTCAGTTTTCATGGCTTTGATTCTGCAAGTATGTACAGATGTGAGTAATCTTATTTGTATGGATAGGCCTGACTAAATAGAAAATTTGGTTCCTTAGGGTTTTGGTGTTTTTTTGTTTTCTTCCCTGTAGTCAGTATCATTAATTTATTTGTTGAACTATTCCCAACATACTTTTTTATTTGTACAGAAAATAGAAGTTCTGAATATTTTTTTTTTTACATCTGAAAATAGAAAAAAATTGTGAAGAATGAGGAGCTGCCCCAGGCGAGTAGAGAAGCAATGTATTCGTTTTAGTTACTTTAAGTCCTCTGAAAGCAGTTTCCTTTGCATTTAATTTCTAATACCATTTGTGAGCATATGTGTTACAGATGCACACTTGCACCAACTCCTACTCAGGCTGGTGAGTTACTGACAAGAAAGTAAACAAAACTGTTTCCTAAATCTGGTGCTGCTGCTTAGGTTTTCAGTTTTTTATGACTCATGCACACACGCTGTTCTTTACCCTGGCTTGGAAAGCAAGAATTTAGTTTTACATGTCCAATAAAAATGTGAACTCCACATTTTACACTTCCCTATGTGACTGTGCCTCTCTAACAGACACCTGTAGAATGATGTTTCTTTTTTCCAGTCATCTGGATCTATGTGTGGTCTGGCTGCGAAACCTCTGAGGAGCAAATTGTTTTGTACGGGGGAACTTTCAAATGGCATAACCCTTTGTCCTGCGGTCTTCCCATCATCTATTTCATGTTTGTTTATAATCTTTTCTAGCTTTGTGAAACCTGTCTCAGCCTCTTCCCTTTCCCCACCTGCAGCTTTTGAGAGCGGGAAGCAGAGTGTTCATCTGTTCAGGATTTACCTTGAGGTTTGGAAATTCTCTGTTCAGATTCCAGTTTTGCTGTGCTGTTCTTAGGAAACAGTGTGCTGTATTAAATCTGCATGGTGTTTTGCAGCTGAGCTGAACCACGCACTTGCCACGTCTACCCTCAGAGCCCGATAGAGATGAGATAGTGCTAACGCTGAGTCTCTGAACCCATGATTAGTATCATGCTGAGCCATAACTAACAAGGCCTGTTGAGAGGCAAGGTGTGTCAATCCTGTAGTGGTACACTAATGCAGCTATATAATTTCTGGTTGGGTGGCTAGCGCCTATCGAACTTGCTGAGAATACAGGCAACAGAAACTTGTGTTTCCCTGGAAAAGCCTGTGTAGATTTGCTCAGAGTGCCCCAAATGCATTTAAGGAAAATGGTCCTGGCAGAAGTTTGTCATCTGTGTTTTATCTGTCAGTTTAAGAAGCATTTTCTTTGGGACAGGAGCTGCTTTTTAGTAGGTACTCATATATCCTCCAACATAGTAGTTAAAACTCCCTCCCACTTTTGTTTTTTCAGGGCATTGGGCACAATGTGACACAACTGTCTGGTAATAGTTTAGGGATGGGAGAAAGGAAGAGGAGTATAAAATAAAACTTACTTTGTAGCCCAGCTGATTCACCAAAGAAAAGCTTAGATCTGCAGTATATGTACATATAAGTGCAGAGTAGAACATCTGAGAAAATGTTTCTTTTTCACAAGTCTTCTACCTTAATCATTAAAGTAAATCTTAGTCTGATGTGACACTGTTTTATAAATAGGCCACTTAACAACAGGGGAGATGCTGTACTTGTGGCTTACAGGAATGGATCCTGTGCCCTTCAGCAGATCTAAAGCCAACAAGAAATTTTCCCACAAAATGTGTGAAAAGAGGACTTTCCCCTTAGGATTCATTATATGGCATGCGAACACTCTTGCACTTTTGAGAAGAAAGTATCACTGGTGCAGTAAACCATCAGTTATGAACCAGATACAAACAACAGTGCTGCCGGGTACTGAGCAGTATATTTAGGGCCATATACAGCATGCCACTGTACTATGCTGTACTTGTCTTGCATGTTATGTATTTGATAAATGTTGCAGTACTAAATTTCACTTGTGATTTGCTTTGTTGTTTGGAGGAGTTGAACTATGAATCCATATGAGGAGGTCTAAACGTGCTGTAATTCCATCCTGTTGCACAGATTCTCAGCTGTCATTTGATATTTAGGGCTAGAAAGGTACCAGAACTTGGACTGGAGGGAGAACCACAGATAATACTTGAATATGCTGCGAGCTCTTAGGGTTCTGTTCTAATGGACTGTCCTTCATCAGACTGTCAGACACAACTACTGTGTCAGCGGGTGGGCTGGTCGGTTTTCAATCTGGTTCTGAGGGTTGACCTTAGGTCTTCATTAAGGATGGTATGTCCATTTGCAGACATTGCTCTGAGCATAATAGGTGCCAAATGCAGGGGTAACGATGCTCCATCCTCGCTGAGGGTGAAGGGAGCTTTGCTTAGTTCTCCCTTTGAACGTATGCATTGGGGTTGCCATTTCTCCTCTGAATCATTAAAAATGCATCATCATGTTAAAGTGGCCTTCTGGGATCACTGCACATACTTCAAAATAGTTTGTTAGTGGATGTTGGCATGCACATGTGGTGCAGGACTTGAATGTCTTGATTTGTAAGCTCTTTGGGGAGGGAACTGCCTGTGTCTAGCACAGTGCACCCTGACCTTTAGCCCCTGTTGAAGGACAAGTAGAAGAAAAAAAAAAGGGGGGAGATATCAAACACCTTTTGGTCAAAGGTTTCTGACTGTACTTCTTAATGAAGAGCCCACAGCGGGGGCTGTAGGTCACAGTCGGATAGTCCTTGTCAGCCTTTCTGTTCCCTTGCCTTCATTTTGATGGAGCCCAGTTTTCCAGTCTGGGTGGTAGATCATAAGGGTCAGCAGGATGTGCAAAAGTATTCTTTTTTTTATAAAGTAAGGTGTGGGACCAGATCAGTCTCTGACTTAATGCCAGTAGCTTCAGTGGAATTATGCCGGGCTGAATCTTTCCCATTATTTTCACAACTACTGTAACTACTGTTCAGTCAATCTGATTTCTCTGTAGAGTGTGGGTGAGAAGGTCCAGGCAATGCCAATCTGTTTGCAACCATATATTTACAAGAAAATAAGCAAAGGATTGGTTTTAGAATTAGTTTAGGCTTTTACCTGAGCTTTGGAAGTAAACTTCAGTCCTCCACACACCTGGTAAATGCTACTAGGGACTCAGACCCGTTCCCAGGGGTCAGAGTTGTGCCTCATCCTGGCAGTAATGCAAAAAGAAAAGGGCTTTCCCTCCCCACACGTGCCTTATACATCACAGCCCCCTGCTCTCTCCCCAGGGGGCAGGTCCCTCCCTGCCCCAGCAGCATCTTTTAGCACTGGCCTGGCAGAGAGAGGAAAGCATGGTGCATCCCTGGCAGGGCCGGTGAGGGTGCCACAGCTTTGAGTTCTGCAGGAGAAAAAGTGACTGTGTGTGGGTATGAGTGCTTGTTTTTAATGGCATTGCAGTTTTCCTGGAGCTGTTTATTTCTCTGATACTGTTCTGAAGATCTTCTGTCTCATTGCTGGAGTGAATTTCTAAATAAATAGGTGCTCGCCTTGTACGAATTAAAGAGTCTGCATTGGAAAACCTTCCCATAAGGAAAGCGGTGGGGTCTCACGCGCTTATAGGAACTTGCTTATACAGTCATTTGATTTTAAGAGTGCAAATCTGTAACCCTTTGAGCAAAATTACCTTCAAGCAGTAACGTCATGTGAATGTATTTTGTGTTTCTTGGAAAAATCAGTAAACTCTGTCTTGGAAACTGTTGGCTCTTGAAAGCTGGACATTGCAATCTACAATAGCTGGCTTGGTGTCAAATTTGTAACACAATATTCAATGATCATAGCAAAAATATGAGAGGGGGAAAAAAAAGTTTTCCATTTAGAATTCACAGTCCCTGCCTAAAGAATACACTTTTTCTTTACTCTCATCTTAAAAAGAAAGAATTTCGCCTAGAGATCCTTCCCAAAGCAACTGACACTTTTTGAAAGTGGCGCAGTACTAGATCCCACCACTTGAGGTGGAGTCATGGATTAATCCTTGACTGAATTCTTTTACAGTATTAATGTATTTACAGTATTACTGTATTGACATTATATTTTTCAAGTGAATTTCAACAGAAATCCTAAACTACTTACATTGGAAAATATATGCTAATGAACTGTAAAGGTAAGTTCCTTCATATTACTTGCTTTGACCGTTGCGATACCAGAATAATTTATGTACTATAAATACTACATTAACAAAAAGAGTGAGAACACTTACAGAGGGAAGTCATAGGTATACATTTTCAGGTTTCTGTTCTAAATTTTGCCCGCTTTGTATAACTACCTTAATCTTTGCGGCTGAGTAATGAGTTAAGATGTCATAAATCTATCTTTAGTGCAGCACTTCCAAGTCAGAAAGTGTTTATATGATCTGAGAGTTAAAATCCATTTTTCTTTTAGAGAACAGCTGTCCTGGCCTGGGCAGTGTAATTCAATGCAACACCGCATATTTTTGTCGTGGTTCATTAACACAAATTCGTAATGGCTGTTTTGGAAAATGTGCTGTGAACTTATCTAAAGGCCTTCACACTGGAATAGTTAATTCAACCTTACAAATCCTTGGCACTTGACTTTCATCTTTTTAGAACAAAACAGCGTCTGCGATTTGATGCCTTGAAGTCAGCAAAACAAAATGGTACTTTAACAGCAGCGTTTACTTTGATCAGTTTTCAGCATTTGTGCCCTTGCCTTTCACGTAGTACAAATTGCTTTACCAGAGTAACAGGACAGGAGCCCGTGGACTGTTTTTGTAGTTGGTTTCTGTGGTGATACTCAGCCTTCCATGAAACTGTGATCTCTGGGGACGGAGGAGCCTCTGCAGCCGCCTTAACCTTGCTGCTGCTAGAGACCCTAAAGGAACTCTTTGCGGACTGGGCAGACAGTGGTGGCCAGCATGAATACGTGCAAATATAGCTGGCTAGGTGATGCCAGTGTAAGTTTGATAGACATGGCACCTATGAAATGTGGTATCTTTTTAAAGTCTTTATTTTACTTTTTTACAGGTTTTATAACTTATATTGAAAAATGCATTCTAGCAAAAAGGACACAAAAAATTTCTCTGTGGTACATGTCCTATTCACGGTTGTATGCTATTGTTGGTATGATTTTTAAAAATGGATTTTTAGGTTTTGCTGTAAGATTTTTAGAATAGCTTTAATCTTTATTTTTCACCTGTGACCAAAGTTGTATTCCTCATGAGTTAGTCATGTTTGGAGGAGTGTGTGCCAAAGGACGCCGCAAAAGGCAGGCATGAGGCTGGAAGAGATGCTGGCTCTGA
The DNA here is from genome assembly GCF_023634085.1 of Falco cherrug. Taxonomy (NCBI): domain Eukaryota; kingdom Metazoa; phylum Chordata; class Aves; order Falconiformes; family Falconidae; genus Falco; species Falco cherrug. The sequence continues at coordinate 16,922,578 of NC_073708.1, forward strand.
CAAAGAGCTGCTCAAGCTGAACCTTGCCGAGAGGACGAGAGCTGACACACGTGTCCAGAAGGTCTGGCCTAACTATTTTTTGCATAATGAATATGCTGGCTATGCAACAGCTCAGTGATCAAATGAACCTTTCGCCACGAGTGGGGGATGCATTGGACCACATTGACTTTTTCCCCTGTACTACTGTTGTGCTGCTGTCTGCTTGGTCAGTGTGCTGTCCCTTAATGCATTTTAAAAATAACACAGGCAGAGCAATAGCAGCTGCTTGTTAAATGGACTAGGTGACCTAAAAGTGCTTTAAGTCCATTTATTTATTCTGGTTTGACCAAACTTGTCATAGAGCTGTCTGAGGTGTAGAAGACTTTGGCTAAGTTGGTATGCTGCTGAGAAGTACAAAATGTATATGTATTATAAGCTTCTTTGAACCTATAAGAACGGATGGAAAATATCTCTTTTAAGATACCTAATTTAAAAAAAAAAGCTTATATGGGAGTTTCATAAAAATAATGAGTTTTACGACAGAGTTCAATAAGTTCGTAATGTTTTCATGTTCATATCTAGCTGTACAGCACCAAGCATATGTAGGGCTGGTTTCTGATGGTGTTTCTGGACAATGCTTCACATAAACATTTAATAATATGGATTCTGCAAGTGACAGTACAAAAAGAAAGGGAAAATTTCTAGGTAGTTCTTTTGCTGTTAATTGGAAACATTTTGTTTGGTGGTTTGAAGTGATCCAGTACCTTTCTGTTGATTTGTGGAGTGTTCAGAAGGTGCTGTGAACTGTCTAGACATTTGAGAAAGGATGTGCCTTGAAGAGTACATGAGCTAAGACAACACAGCAGGGTGGCTGGGGAAAGGGGAGCATGACTTAGGTTTCAGCCAATATATGGTTTTACTAGAACCGCAGTGGGGGCAGTCTAGCAGAAATGACATTTTGGTGAGAGATATTGCTGTAAAGAGTAGGGATGAGGACCTTCCACTGCAGTGCTGTGGATGGAGGCAGCCATGGCAGAAGTTTGGGAGCACAGATGTGACAGCAGAAAGCTTAACAAGGCAGAGCTAGAGAGAGAGGTGGTGTCACCATGGAGGTGCTGGTACAGCTGGAGCATGGAGCTTGTGCTTGTGTCAATGTCATAAGTTTGTAACACCTTAGAGTCCTGTTAAGCCTTTCAATCTCTAAAGCAGGAGTGGAAGAGATGTGTGGGTATCTCTGGTGCATAAATTCCAGGCTCTTACTTTGGATTCACAGTTCAGACTGCTACCTTCCACACAGAAACACCTCTCATCTCTCTGGTGCGCTGTTTGAACCATGCTAACTTACATGGGCTGAAATTTCTGTCTGATAGTCCACTGACTGCTATTATGCACCGTAAAACCCATATGCTTGGCAGCTAGATTGTTGGCAAAAAGCTCTTCAATGCTAGTAACTACCCAGCAGTTTGCTTGAGAATCTTTCTAAGGACCAGGAAAAAGTCTCTCATAGTAGATACCACTGTTGTGTATCATCAAGCACAGGCAATGATGGGCAGATCATAAATACTAGGGGGGAGGGAAATAGTTACACTATGAGGAGTCTGTTAATTTTGTATTTCTCCTCAGTGGGAACAGTCACATTCAGGCTAGGCTGTCCAGCTGTTCCTCATCAGCACTAGCTCTGAAGTAAAAATCAATTATGAAAAATACAATGACCAAGATGGTCCTGAACAGTTTTTGAGCAGCTCTGTGGGTTTTTTTTCTTAGTCTGGAAAACACCAGGTTGGTGCTGAGGACTCCGTTACACCAGGAAGCATAGTGACAGGGAATATATATGCCAAGGAATATAGTGGCAGAGGCTGCTGTAGAAACATGCTCACATTAACTCTATTTTTTCTCAAGTTTAGGACTAGGAATATGAATATCGAGTCATGTGTTTTGTTGCTGTCTTGCTCACGAGCAAACTGAGGAGTGCAGTAATGCAAAATTGCATTTATTCTGAAAGCACGGGAACACTTAATTTACTTACGAAAAAATAATTGGTTTTGCGTTAAAGTCTTGTAGCTCTTCTTAAGGATCAGTCTGCACTTTTCAGGCAGAAATGTTGGAAAATTCCATTATGTGATATAACTTACCCTACATTTCCAGCCAAAGGCATGGATAGGTATATCACCACTCCTGAATATGGCTCAAACTTTGTTGATTATTTCCACGCATGTATGGAAATAAGTGTGTGTGTATTATATGCATATTTAATTTCCAAAGCCTAGAGGAATAACAACTACAGAATCTGAGAGCAGATCCAGTTTCAAAGAGTCTCTCATTTTCTCACTAAGGTAGTATGATTGCCCTATATGCTCTCTCATGTGACCAAACCAATAGGCAGAAATCTTGTGAAGTCTAAAACATCTGTCTTGTCTGATAGATGTTGGCTTTGAGTAAACTTGTCTGAGATCAGTTGAAACAGAGATTCTTCTCCATTTCCTTATTACCCAAAGGACTTGGCCTAGCTGTTTCTGAGATGAAGTTTTCAGAGTGTGTTATATTTCTTGTATCATTTCTGGTTTTAATAAATACCAGAGGTTTTAAATAGCAAAAATTTTAACAAAATTCTAACAGGAGCTGCTTCTTTGCATTGATCTGACATTCTAATAAAAGCACAACCAGGGTGCAAACCCAAGCTGAGTGCCCCGGTTGGCCAGTGTGAGTGGATTGTTACTGGTTTTCTATTTTCGGTTATTTAAGTAAGTAAACTTATATTAAGGCTCATTTCATCAATACTTACATTGGTCTTCCTTTAGGATCAGAAGAAACCAGTTATCATTGGGTAGGAAAACATGGCTATAGATGCATATGATAAGAGTGGATGTGTTTAATGTTTACTTCATTTAGTGTAGTAGATTTTCTGTTTGATGCTTTGAAGTTTAGAGAGTTTAAAATCAAATGCTCTTTATGCCATTTGGAGCTGGAAAAATAATAGAATAAAATTAGAACTCTCATCTGCCAGATCAGGATTGTAAAAGATGTAACTGGGCTACTTTGGTAAACATAGATTACATTATTTTTATTGCTTTGTAAGAAAACATAACCCCAGAACAAGGTAATTATATTTAATAGTTTAAACAGCTTATTGCTAATTAGCTGTGATTACAGCTGAAAAACCACAAGAATCAATGAAAGCTTTTTAATAGCCATGAATTTAATAGCAGTTCTAAACACCTTTTTCTTTCCACTTGCACCTTTCCATTTCTAGACAGAACAACAAAGTGGGAGCCTTGTAAAACAAATAATGTTATCTTCTCTCTTACTCTTAGCGAACAGAATTATTTTGGCTCTAGTGCCTGATACGGTAAGGCAGGTTTTATAGCTAAGATCATGACTGTTTGGCATTTGCAGTCTTTGTCATCCCATTAGCATTCAGAGCGCTAACACCCTGCAGTTCCCTAAAATGAGGTATTTTATTCTCTTGAGGCAGAAAATGGAGAGACATGTGGTGCCCAGAAGATGTGGTAATCTGTGGTACTTAATGTTTTCTTTTGGATATGCATAAATACGAGCAGGCCGGCTGCCAGGAGAGGCTGAGCAGTGAGAAAGGTGGCTGCCTTGGGGTGGAAGGTGGCAGTGCCCAGCCATCCTGCCGGCAGAGCTGGCACTGCCCCTGGCTGCTGAAGGGAAAGAGGTGCTCGTTCTCTAAAGTAGTTTGGTTTTAGTACAAATACGGAATTATTCTTTTAATACCAGTTTTCCAACAAGTTTTCATCAAGCATCACAGAGATGAAGACAGGGATGTCCTCAGTGCCCCCAGAGGTGTGTTTATGGGATTTGATGTCTGTTTCACTGTGGGGACTTGAGATACGCTCATTCAGTGACTTTAAGGATGTAGTAGATTCTGCATGTAAGCATCTGCTTACTGATTGATGTGGTAACATGGCCAGTTACTTACGAAAAAGCTAGCAAACTCTTAGGTAGCAGAAGCAGCTCCTTCTGTGAACTTCCAGGTCTCTGTCAGACCTGAGACCTGGGTCTGAGTTTTACTTTGCAGTGATGGTGAACGTTTCACTTTTTGGGGTGTAGAGGGGAGAAAATAATTAAAAAATATTTTTTTTTTTAAAAAAAAAAGCTAACTTTTTCTTTTGTAAAGATTTTCAACAATAATGGCTACCTAATATTCAGTTTGGTCTCTAGCTTTTATCTAGTTAGTTTGCCAGGTGAATCTTCATCTACTTTAATGGTAAACTAACTGATGCTTACCACTGTATAAGAATAATGCAATAAACTATACATAGTGACTTCCATGTCTCAGATTTCCTTTCAGATCCTCTAGGAGGAGGCATTCTGAATTACCTGTATGCTCGTTTCTGGGTGTCACCACTCACATTGGTGGTTGTGTTCATGTCTGCTCCCTCTATACCTTTTCTAGAAAGAGCTGTGATTGTCAGAGAACCCCCTTGCCACCCACTGTTGTGAGACGTCAGCTTGCCTGCTTAATTTGTGATCTCTCATCTCTCTATGGCACGCTAAAGCTTTTTTCCTATAAAGCAGGATGAACTGTCAAGCCAAATTCTGACTGCTTAAAAAGCTTATTAGGTACTGCAAACACACCAAGATTTCCATTACAAGTTGTTATGTGCTAAAAACTGACAAGCTGTTTTGTTTGCTGTTGTGCATTTGGTTAGGGTTTTGCTCCACATCGGTCCCTTTCTAGAAGGGTAGTGCTGGGATATGAGGAGCTGGGCAAGGGAAACTTCCAGCGACCACAAACTAGTTGCATAAAAATCACCTCTAACAGGTTGCCTTGCTGTCCACTTTCCTGGGATCATTTTCCCCATGTATTCTTATAGTCCCTGAAAACAGGCATTTTCTTTCCCTAGTCAATGATAAAATTTCTGTTGAATTCCTTCCATAAACTAGTGTAGCACTCGCTTGTGTTTCTGGATTTGTTCCTCCTGTTTTTTGTTTGTTTAGTTTTATTTGGTTTTCAGATTAGATTTAAGCCCTAATAGCATCAGCAGATGAGGTTTGTGCTCTAAGTCCGCATTGTAGGCTACCATCTAGAAACCAGAAATCAGAGTTTGCTTTGCAACTCTTTTTATCTCCTTGTTCTCCAGCTCTCAGCTTAGTGGTTTGACCTTTTGCATAAGCTATTTTTCATCAGCATTTGCCAAGGTTTTCTTAAACACTTTAGCAGTGCTTTGCAAGCATAGAGCACAAATGTTAACTATTTCATTCTTTATATTATCTGTGCTCTGGTGACTGATTTTTTTGGAAGTAGATTAATCTATAATCTTGAGTCAAGAGGTCTGAAGACTGAAAATTGTAATGTATATAAAAGTGACCTTTGATCCATTGTTTCAAATTCCACTTTTAGTTTTGAAACTTCCAAGGAAGTATTCATGTATTTCTGTGTTTCTCTGTAGGTCACGTTACATTTGAATCCAATTTCATCAGTGCATATTCACCAGAAGCCTCTGGTGTTTGTTCTCAACTCTCCTTTGCCTCTGGTCTGGAAGCTAAAAACAGAAAGGCTGGCACCTGGAATCCGAAGAGTTTTCTTTGTAAGTATACACGGTCTTCTGGGCTGCTCTATATCATAGCTATTTGTCACACAAGACATAGAGTTAATGGCATTCATTTGGAAAGTTTTCAAACATTCATTAAAAAAACCCAAGTTAACAAGAGGTCAAATTTCACTGTAGTGCTCTGGGGAACAGTTAGGTTGTAGGGCAAAGCAGTTTGGAAAAAGTACCCAATTACTTGTTATGTGAATTCAAGGAAAAGAAAGCAAAACTGCTTTTTCAGAATCTGCATATTGTGTAGTTATTAACACTAGCAGCCATTCCAGTTCAAAAAGGTGCGAAGTTATAACAGATTGGCAGTCCTGACGAGAAGTTTAATGGTACCACAATGCAAAAATCCTCAAAGCAATGGGAAATATTATGGGTGGACACTAGCTGTGTGGTCTGTGACCAAAACAAATATCTGTATGTACTGAGCTCGATATGTACAATTACGGTTTATGCCTGTGATGAAGCTTGGTCTATTGAAATGACTGAGCTAAGCCCAGAATGAAGTCATTTTTATTTCTCAGAAAGACTGGAGCACTGCTTATAATGTAGGATCCAAATATTACCTAGTATTTGTAAATCATGTCCTTACGGTTTGCCAGGACATTCAAGTTTGCTATTTGTAGTGAAACAGACAAGTTGTTTGGACTAAATTTTTAATGTGTGACATCATGTCTAATCATGAGTTGTCTTTATTAAAGTTGCAGCTTTTACTATATTCAACTCTAATTGCAGAAATAAACTTGATTATTTTTAGTTGTATCCTTATAGGGTTTAATTTTGCTCCTCCAGCACAGCCGACAGTGGTAGGCAAGACTGTTCCTGCAGTGCCCAATGGGGACTCAGTGGTGTCACTGTGCATCAGCAGGAGTGGAAGATGGACGGTGTGTAGCATTAGCACACTAGGAAGAGGGACACTGCTCTCTCAGTTGGCCTGATATGGTGGTGACATCACTAAGTACACCAAGAGTACTAGCACTTGCTGGACACCAAAAGTTTTCTGGGGTTGTTTTTCTTTTTCCTGTCATCAGGGTACAAGAGTAGGAATTCCCTTGATAATTTGAACTTTGATGGACTCTGTCCTGTTTCCACTTCAGTGTGTTACAGATTGGTGCAAAGAACACAGGCTTGGTTGTATTCCAGGGTGTTCACAGTCTTGGGTTTTCTCAATTGATGTGTTAGAGACTCTTGACTGTTATCTCCTTGATGACCATTCCTGGTGTATGTCCTTAATGCAACCAGTACAGTTCAGGTCTGCTCAGAAAATGACTGAGGAACGAGATGATGAACAACAGAATGATAGAAGTCCTCACTCCTCTCCTGTCCAAAGAAAACAGCACCTTTCATCAGTTAATCAAGTCTTGAACCTACTTTCAGTTTAGTTTTGATCTCCTCCTACAACTACTCCATCATCACGCCCATTTCATACCAGCTAGTTTGTGTTCAGCTATCTCTTCCCTGTTCCTCCTCCTCCGGGATTTTTCCCTCTCCCCTTGCCTCACTGCTGGGAGTGAAGAGGTGCTCTGCTGGGAGCCATCCATTTCCACTCAGTAGGCTGCGCTGGTGTTCAGACTGTGGTTGTGCTGGGCTCGCTTGGTTTGGCTTAGTGGGGTTTCCGCAGGCTGCATTAAGGCATAGGAGCAATAGGAATATGCCCAAGGCCTTGACTGCCAAAGCTGTACAATTAGCTAAGCGTTTGCTTCAGAAAACCATTTCAAGCTCTCCTGGTTAAAGAAACAGGCTTGAAAATGTGAGCAGCAGCACTCACAGTTCGTGCCAGAGCAGAAGTTGTGCAGCCTCAGGAACTGCTGCAGCAAACCCGTCAGCGATGCTGCAACAAGGGGTGGGCTGTCTCTCTGGTGAGGCTGGGAGGCTTGGTAGGTGCTACAGGTTCAGCTCTCTGTTGGTGGGACTCAAATACCTCCTCTCAGTACTCCAGCCTCTTAGGGTCTGCTGGTCATGGTAAGGGCTGAAAGCTGTGGTGCCTCACGCCATCCATTCCCAGCCCATGCCTGTGGCGCTGGGATTACACTGCTCCCGTCAGCTGTGCAGGTACAGAACTCGCCTTTCTGCTGCAAGGAGTCAACTGGCTGTCAATGCTGACCCATCCCTACGTGTTTAAATACCTGGGTAGCCCTCTGTAACAATTTTGGATCTCAAGTGCCATATAATTTATGTATTCTTCCTTTTACCATGCTAAGGTTTGTATTTTTCTTTTCTGTAAAGAGCTGAAAGAGTGAGATGGTAGAACCAAAAATGCCAGGGTATGGATCCACCATTGCCTCTCCCAGTTTAGGTCCTGCAGTCCCTCTCGCTCCACAACTTCTGTCTCTTATAAAGGGCTCATCAGCCTTCCCACTTTTCATGTACCAGTTTCTCAGTAGCTACTGCAGCTTGGGATGCTAGGCCACAAGGTTACAGGCTGAACAGCTTAAACTCTGGTGATCACCCATTGCTTTTCCACAGTTCCACTCTGGCCACAAGGACACATGCATTGTTTCCCCACAAGCTTTCTGAAACGAGCACAGAGTCATGCAGCACAAAGACATGGGAAATGCTGGGGAAGTCCTAGCAGCACCTGTGGGTGAGCGCAGCACGCTCAAGGGGCTCCAGTTTTGCAGCAGAGCTGCTTGCCTGCCTGCAGTCCCTTGGACTGCCTCTGCCCTGGAGGAGCCTGTCCCTTTGCAGAAGCAAGGGTTCTTGTTGCAGGCGAGTCGTGGGGCAAATGGACATCCTGCATCTACTCTAGCAGCAGAGAGGCTCTCTGCCTCCCTGCCAGAGCCTTCAGGAGAATTCAGTATTCAGTTCAGAGAATTGAGCCTAGGAGTGTAAATAGCAGCTCCAAGGGCTGTGAAGTGCAGAGCTCGCTTCCTTGGCCCTTGTCTGAAAATACTTGGCTTATCCGTGTACTCTGTCTTGTTCATTCTCCTTAAATATATAGCCAAGCCAGAAAACAGAGTGTTTTGAATCATAAAATATTTCAAGTTTAAAAAAACTTTTTTAATGCCCATGAATTCTATGCTGAAAACAGAAATCTGTGTCACGCATACCATAGGAGTGTCATAACTATTGTGTCTGTCTCTATGGAAGCCTCATGCAGGATAATCATTGACTTTCCAGCTTCTCCTTCAGATTTTTCATGCAATACATTCATTCACAATTTTATTAATATACTATATGTGAAGTATGAATTGCACTGTTTCATTGATTGATCCCTAGTTAGAAAGGTTAGGAGCGTGAAAAAGTTTAAATGACGGCTTCTGGGACTTGCTGCTGATAAAGACAACACTCCTAGAACCAGGTCAGAGTTTGTGGTTAAAGAATCATGCAACCAGTAGTAGGTCCTAGCTGTTTATTTCTTTTTGTTACTAGCTATTATTTTTTTCCTGTAAAGCATCACAATAAGGATTTTAACTGTTACAGGGAGGTGTGTTTTGAATAAATAAGTGAATAAAAATTACAAATCAATTGTATTAGAAAATCCAAGGTTATTTCTAACAAAGAAGATAACTCTGGGATATAAGCAGACAATGCATCAGAACACTCTGTAAAGTGCTCTTACTACCATTATACAGGTGGAGAGATTAAGGCACACAGAGCTTCAATGATGTTTATATTGGAGCAGAGGGTATGTGTGTTCTCAGTGTCCTCATTAGGAAGATGGTTTGCTCTGTGAATTCATTTTTTGAGTTTCCACTAAAGCTAAGCTGCCCCAGACTGCTTTATTTCAAGGAAAGGATGACAAGATTTAAACTTTGTGTCAGCACATATCCAAAAGACCAAGAAGATACAGTACCACTGAGCTGGGCTGGAGTTTAACTTCTTATCATATAGTTCAAGCTTGGATTTTTGCCTTGGGCCTGATTCTCCAGTTCAAAAGTTCAAAATGAATGAGGGAGAAAATCCAGTGTTGGGGTGTATGGTTATAATATAGAGGGAAGCACAAAATACCTTCTTGGTAAATATTTTTCAGTATAAAAATGTAAATCTGGTGATACATGTGGTTTTGCACTTATTTTTATCATGTGATGCACATAGCTTCACTCAGCACAGTGACTTGTGACATGCTTTATCTCCATGGAGGCAGCTCGCAGTTTCATTTTCACAAAATTCCAACTGGTGGCTAAACTTCATAGTAGAATATCATTAAAAGTAAGTAGCATGCCTCAACCAAACCGAAGGTTACGTTCTGTTAGCATCAGGATTTTTTTTAGTGTCATGTTTTGGAGACTTTTCCCAACACATGGCACTAAATGGAAGCACGGTGATGCTTATGGCGTGATAGTGCTTTGGAGGAAGCTGTCTGAGATGGGGCCCAGGTGTTAAAGGGAGTTGTTCTTTACTAGCCTGTTGCCTTATTGTATTGTCTTTTTGCTTCTTGTGGCACTTGGGGAAACACCTTTAAAGCAGAAAGAACACTAGTGAATAGGCTTAAGAAAAAATTCTGGCATCTTGATAAAAACCTGACATAAATTTCTCTGTGTATTAGAGAAAAGTGAATATATGGTGCCTATGTAGTGTGGTGTTAACAATACATTTGGCATAGATAGGGTTATTTTCAGACTCTGCATGAGTTATATATATCTTCATGGGTTAAGTAGGTGGTGCTGGGAAAGTACGGTGATTTTAGTAAGGTAAGTCTTGAGTTGTTAAAAATAAATACGCCTAAGTATCATGGCATTTCAATCCAAAAATACCTGAAACGGGTTAGTGTGTGAACTCTGCCTGACCTAAGCAGTTGAAAACGACCACTCTGATTACTGGTGTATCTAGTCATATTAGTCTGATTACGTCTTTTTACATGTCACAAAAATACAATAGTTTGGGAATGGGCATTTTCTGTTCAGGTGTTCCTGGGCTTTGCCCATCAGCCCTCTCATCGCTCAGAACAGTGCATGGTTGGGAAGGTCTGCTTAGTTCAGCAAGGGGGATACTTTGCATCTGTGAGAAATACCTCCCCCCTGCCCCAACAGGAAATAAATGCCAAAATTACATCGTAAAGGTGGAGTGGGAGAGGAAGTTGAAGGTCATCTTCACTGGTGATTAGGCTGGTTAGATTACGACAGATTGCAATTTTACATAAGCTAGGCGACACCTGTAGAAAATACTTTTACCTGTGATCTTGTTGCAGGTCAGTCTTGCAGAAAAACCTTACCAGACCTCTCCCACCACCCCACTTCTAAGTTTTCATATAACAAAATAATTTCCTCCCTTTCCATCAAGACATTATTTCTCTCCTTCCCCAAAAGCAGTTTATTGGAAACGTGTCTTGGCAGAAACCCCTAAGTTTTATGAACTGCCCAAAAAGAGGGTTTTATAGGTGCTACTCAGCAAGTGATTTTTTTTCTTTAGATTTGGTAGCTTTCTTAATTGTTTTTATAGCTTAGGAATGTCTTTACTAGGCAAGTAAAAGTAGTGAGAATAAAATCAATGAAAGAAGGGACCAAATCCTTTGTGATTTCTGGGCAGAAATCACTGTTAGAGTAGATCCAAACCCCCAAAATATCTACATATGACATTTTGTACAGTATTTGGGTTAAGATGTGATGCTTCAGCTCTTTCTCAGAGTTAGTTATTCAGGCCATTGAATGAGTAAGAGTTAGGGATGAGAAAGCACTTAGGCAAGCAAATTACCTTATTCACAAGATCCTCTTTAATAGGACTGAATGTGTATGTTAAGTTAGTACAATGGAGGAAGCAACAGCAGGAATGATAAATACAGCACCAGATCACATGGTTTTGGATTGAGATTTGGAAATAAAGGAAAGCTTTAAAGAAGAATGAGTGATAGAATGAAAAGTTTAATTATTAGTCATTTCTGTATTTCTAAGAAGAAAAAAAGTCATGTTCTTGTTACTTCAGCCAATAGTTGGTTTATTCCTTTCACTTCATGAAAATATGGTTCACATATTTTGGGTCTCTGCCACCAAACCACAGGCTGTTCTATGGTTTGCACTAGATTTTGGATGACTGACAAAACGCACTGAAAAACAAGTGCTATTTGTTTTCCTGTGCCTAGTATTTAACGGGAAATCAGGAGGCTAAATTTCCAATCACTGGTTAAACAGACCCAGATGTGAACAGAGTGCTCTGCTAGGAGAAGAGTGAGGAAGGGTAGGAAATGCATGACTAGTGATAAATTTGATATAAATAACAACCTTTCACTATTCAAAGTAAAAGCAGTAGATTTTCATTGTTGTGTACAGTGTGAAGAGAATTTTTACAGGACTTTTACATTTCTATAGAATCCTGGTTTTGGTTTTTTTTGTAAATCTTCATCGTTCTTCTGCTTAGGAGCTGGAAATAATCCTGTAGTTGCCCTTTTCCACTTGGCAGAGTTCATAGTTCTCCTTCCCCTCCCCACACCATTTCCTTGCCTTTTGAAAGAATGTGAAAATAGCATCAAGTGTCTAATTAAAAGCAGTGTTTGGTAAACAGTAACTCTTATTATGCTTTTCACAATAGTAAATTTCCCTGGAGATATTGTCTTGTGGCCTGATTCAACCCCCTGCAAAATCCTGCTTTTCTAAAGGCTATATAACTAGTTTACTCCCAGAAATATTGGGGGACCTCAGGCTACAGTAGTTGTCCTTGTGTTCTTGGCAATAGAGTGGAAGGATTTTGTCAGAAGTAGGGATGATACGAAATGACAGGGTGGTAAATACATGTTTGAAAGTGATACATTGTCTGCGTTCAGTAAAAAGGAATTTAAGATGATAATAACCCTAGTAAGGCATCTTTAAATATCTAGGGGGTGGGGGTGGGGCTTGTTCTTTTTTTTTTTTTCATTCAAAGCTTGCTTCATAAAGGCGTTACAGAGGAGAAGTGATATTTCTGGCTTAGAAAGCAAGATACAGCACATGAAGCAAATACGCAGCGTATGGTAAAAAAACACCTATATGTGGCAGCGTGACGTCCCAAGATTAGGGAAATTTTGTGATGCATAGGTGTCCTCTGCTTTCACCATAAGCACTTTGTTTTGGGCAGAGAGATTTCAAAAATACCAACTTGCCAGTAAATTTCGGAGGAAGCAAGGCAGGTCTTGTGTGCCTTAGTTTCTCCTTTCATGAGACTTTCAAGTCCTGTACTGTTTGGAGCCTGGTTTGTGAAGAGCATCACATAGTTCATATATAGATATCTCCTGTCCCAGGTGATTTAAGCCATCTTTCCAAAGTCAGGCTTTATTGCTTGGCATTTCTTTCAGCTTCCAGTTGAAGTAACTTCTTGAAGTAACAGGGTTACTGTTACAACCACAACTTTGTCTTGAGTGTGGATGGGCCAGACCTGGATGATGCTGTCTCTTGGATCTCATGCAGCCCTTCCCGTTGCTGCCACTGACTGATCCTGGGTGCTGCTCCTTCTCACAGTCCCTCTAGCAGCCCAGACCCATCACTTTCAGAGCAAAGGAGGCTGATAGTTAGGAAGACTTGGGCTTTAAGTTAAATCAGGCTGCAGAGTAAGGAAAGAAACAACATTCTGGCATTTAGTGGTTGAGGTTCTCAGATCCGTCTTGCAGGAGGCTGAAAGGCCTGGAACAAGCACCTGCAATGGTCTTTTCTCTTCTATATGGTCACAGCTCCTTCCTTTCTTTGCTTGCTTCGGTAAACAGGGGGTTTAGCTAGTGGAAGTTTACAGAAGCAGGCAGCAGGTTTTGGCAGGCTGCTGGTGTTAGTGATGTGGAGATAATAATTCACAACAGGTTGTGTTACTGAGTCATTGATTCCAGTGGAAACTATAGCTGCAGTTGCATAGATATGCTTTAATTCTCCCCTTCTCTTCTTTGACTAAATTGAATCTAACTTGAAACAGAATCCCTGGAAAAGCTTCTGCTACCTTATTTTGTTCAGATCAAATGAGTGTTATGTTGAGTCTATTAAGATGTTGTTTAATGTGAGATGAGTGGACCGTTACCTATGCACGATTAATAAACCCCTGCTGAGCCCTAAACTTTGGGAACAGATTTCCCTTTTACACAGATTTTTTTTTTGTTTCCTTTTTATCATTCTACTGTTCCGTGGTGGTTTTGAAAGTTGCACTTGCTTTGACACAGTTTCAGCTTGATAGGAAAACCCAGGATCTTCTTTCTAGATTGGTAAAGATGTGCAAGACTCTGTTCCCATGAGGTTCTGCTTTCATCCCGAGAAAGTGTTGAGCAGTCTTAATTCCTGTCAAGATCTTTGGTAGTTGGTGAACTCACCAACTCTAGGAAGCAGAATTAAAACCTAAGATACAATTAATAATATGCTGCTTCTTGTACGTGGGTTTTTTTTTTCAAAAATGTGAAAATTGGAAGTAGAATTTTGTGATGACTGTAAGTGGCCTTGAGAATGCTAAACTGAAAATGAAAAAATTTACTGCTGCGTGAAAGCATTGCACCTCTGTGGCTGCTAAGGACTATGCAAAACTGATAGGTGATTCACAAATGTTGCATGTCATTTCAAAAGCAGCATCTTTCTTAGTCATTTACCGAAGAGAATTATTCTCTTGGTGATTACTGTATGTTGTATGTGGATTTATGAACAGCAAAGGATATATTTCTGAGTTTCCAAATACCTGATATTTCTTCATCCATGGCTTTATTTTTTCTCTGTAAGGAGACCAAAGCACATCAAAGTACCATTATCAAAAAACACCAGCTGAGTCTGAATCCCACATGGGCTGTCTGAAAGTTGGCTCAAGTTCTTTAGTTTTATTCTGAGCAGATTTAGTCCTTTCCTATATGTTCTGCCACAGGTCTGATACTGTATAGCTCACATAAAAACATGAAGGTTGCTGCTTTTCTTCTGCTGGTATATTTGCCTCAGCCTTGGCTTTTACAGGTGGCTTTGCTGGTCACTTGTGCTGGAGGGGCCTTGGTGGGTAGCTGCTGCTGCGAGGGGAGGGATCGGTTCATGCTGTCTAACTGTGGACACTTCACTTTGTATTGAGTCGTCTCCCAAAGGTGCCCACCTCTCTCAAGGCTAAAATATGAACTGGCTTCCTACTTGGGAGTTGTGAGTTATAACTACATTAAATACTTAAAATGTCACAAAGCAAACAAAGTAAATATCCCTCCTGGATCAGGTTCAAAGAAGAAGAAAAAGGCAATAAACATTTAAAAGGAGAGGAGGAAATAGGTAAAATAAGAAACAGAAGATGCTATTTTGAGTGTGCGCAATGTTCACACTCATCAGTGTATATATTTGACTCAGGGTGGGTTCTGAGAGTTGTTCCTTTGGGGAATAGTAACTTACGCCACTTGCCACTTCTGCTAGGTAGCTGATGTCCTGAATTACCATGGCAGCCTTGCAAGGGCAGTTTTTGTAAGACTGGGAAGTTTTCTTAAGGGATATTTAAGGGCTCCCCCACCCCACCCCAGCATGAGGGGTATGTTCCCTTGCCTCTGTACAGTGCAAAGAAAATTACAGTCCCTATTTTCCCCAATGGTCGTCAGGGTAGTAGTGTGTGTAATCAAAATATGTTCCTAAACATGTTTTGTTCTCTGATAGAACACTCAGGTTGTGGTTGCAAATTTTCAAAATACTGTACTTGATCCTCATTTCCTCTGACTGCAGAAGAGCCCTTTGAACCACAGTCCTTGCTGTGGTTAGTGGCCATGGCCAGTATCTTTTGGTCTTGCAAACTGTTTTCACACATCAGGCTTGGAAGTTTCCTCATTCAACCTCAGAAATGTGCAGGCATGTAGGTGAACTCGGCAGCAGAGGATGTTTCTGGTGTAGTTGCTTTTTATGTCCTCACAACAGGAAGAAATAGAGCCGGAGCATGTTTTCCATTCTGCAGCCTCTGAAAGTAACCACTGAAGGAGATGAAGTGGGGAGATAAAAGTGTATGTGGCAGCAGTTTCTTAATCACCTAGTCGGCTGTGTAATGAGTGCTCAGATAAAAATTGTTATATTCCCAAATATTTAAAACATTATTGGGTTTTAATGGTCTGGCTTAATCCTAAGTAAGTTAGAAAGAGATGGTTTTGGTTTGTTCTGAAGAGTAAGTAGTTAATGTTCAAGGCAGGTGTTGAAACACTGATGGTTGCCTTTTTTGGAAGAGTCTGTTGAATTCTTTCCAGAAAAAATAACGTGCTTGGCTCACTTAACCTTGCCTTAGGTCCATGTAGTAAAATCCCAACATTGGCAGGCATAGAAGAACTGTGCACTCCTTTCTAAAACCTGGTAGTGGAACCAGCATTTCAAATCGGCTTTAGTATGTGATTAAAAAAATAAAATCATTATAAACTTCATGTTTATTTAAAGATTTTTACTGTATAATCATTTAGTGAGGATGCTTGTGCCAGACTTTTTAGTTGCTCTGCTTTCTGTTTCTTGGTTCCTCGCCAGTAGGACTTGGTAGCTTTGGGGTTCATTGATAGGATCTATCTGTCAGGAAGACATTTGTCATGTTGCAGGATGATGCAGAAGGTTTTTCAAGTTTTAATTAGTAATAAATGGAAACCAAGTATATTCTGAGGAAAAAAGCTGTTCTATAGCGGACATTTAAATATCTCAAATCTCAAATGAAAAATACAGTGAAAATGCATTATTGCAAACTAATGCATTTCTGTGGTCACTATTTAGGAGGACTAATATTTTCTGTCATGCTTTCCTTAGATGTCTTAAAAGGTTACCCTGATGTTTCTTTACTCTGATACTGACCATTAAAAAAATACCAGAAACATTGTGAAATAGTGTAAATGAAAAGCAACTACTGTGCTTAATTGGATAAACTGTAGTATTTTTGAGGTAGTTAACAAGGTTTGTTCCTGAGAGTGGAATGCCAGCATCTGTTCAGTGTCCCTGCAAAATAATAACTGGTTAAGTCCTTAAATTGTGTAATTTATATGCATGGGAGATTTTTCCAGTTAGGCCAAAGCTCTACAAAGATGCCCCACATGTCTCAGGTATAAAAGACAGCATTGCTAAGAGGTGCTCTATGTGTGACCCCTGCGTGACCTGGCTTGTGCGGTCAGTGTCATCCTATGAGACTGTGTATACTGTAAAATTTAATGCGTTAGGGGCACTGTAGAGGTGTCCCATAAAATCAGTCCATGGTGTAGCTGCTTATAAGCGGTGAAAATACAAAGTGAACGTTATTTGCTAAATACATTTTAAAGAGAACTGCGTTGCGCTCTTTTCCTAGTATTGTAGGTTTGGGGGCAGTGGATTTACTCTAATGGCAGAGTTTGCTTTCTCGTTTGAGAAGTGTGAGAATATTGAGAGAATAAGGTGTATTCTGTGTTAAACTGAATAAAGACTTTTGATTTAAAGGAAATGTTTTATGGTAGTCATATAAAAACAACAAATAAGGACGTTAGTTTAAACTTTGAAAACTATTCTGGCAAAAAGACTCCTAACCTGTTTTTTTGTGACAGATCCGGTCAAATTGAACTCTGAATTACATGGGCCACCTCTTAGAGAAGAGTATGTGATATGTGCATAATAAATGCTAAAGTAACGTCTGGATGCACAGGGAAGAACTTTGCAGTTCTTTCTGTGTGCCAGAGGGCCTAAGTTACGTGTCTACTCTGACAAATATTTGTAGGTGCTAAACAAACTGATATATAACATCCTCAAATAGTGTTGGGAACTATGGCTCCAGGGAAGACAATAAATGGTTGCTGTTAGTTAATTTCTGTAGTTAGAGCCTGACTTCAGATAATTGCTGTTAAATAATTGCTATTGATCTATTTTGTTCAAAAGATTGGAGAGACCTATGACTATTATTCTGCTATAACATGTAAATAATACTCAAGGCAGGTTAGAAATTGTTGTGATGTGTTTTTTGCTCCTCCAGTTGTCATTAGTTTTTGATTTTCAGTTGGAGAAAAGAAACACACTTGTTCCACCAAAGAAATCTGAGTTAGCAGAAAGACAGGGAAAAGGAAGGGGGAGGAGAGCAGCAGAGTGACTCAGGCTTCTTCCCAGGCTGCTCTGAGGACAGCACAAGGAAATGATACTTGTTTTGTGAAGCCTTGTCCACCACAGCAGTCTGGAAGTAGGGGCTGTGTGTTATATCTGGGCAAGCACTGCTTGTGCACTGCTACAGGGAATATGTCCAAAGAAATCTCCACTGGTGCATTCAGTTTTGAAAGCTTATTCATCTTGCTGTGCTTCCTCACTCAAGCACATGTTATTTTTTGATGGTTTAGATCTTAAAGGAAGCGTTCATAGAAGGACCAGCCTGGGTAGGGCATGCAGGCCCCAGTCCTCAGGCACTTTGAAGGAAGAGTGTGTTCATGGTGAAGTGTGTGGATGAGTCATGGCTCCTTAGCTTGGGCAGGTGGGCAGAAGGAAGGCTCTTCTCTCAGCACTTGCTATAGGGACCTCTTGAGAGCTGACATATGTTCTAAAGCATGGGCCACATCCCTCTGCAGGGACAGGAGAGCCAAAAGGTTACTGTTGGGATGACCTTGTGTTGCAATAAATCTGGAATGACTTGTTTATTTCTCAAGACCAACACAAGTTGAAGCAGGTCCCAGTCTGAAAGAGAATCTGACTCTGCTGCCATCTTTCCTTGAATGATGCTGTTGCCACTCCAGTGAAGTTGTATTTGAAAGTCTTAGGCTTTTCTGCAGAACCCATAACACTTCTACTTACTGTTTTTCCATTCTGATTATTGTAAACAACATTTTAGTTTTCCAGTCAAGACCTGAGTTAATGTAACCTATTTATACGGACTTTTCTGAAGATTTATAGCTCATCTGCTTTATGAATTAAACTAAAGCGTCTCCTCACTTCCTGTAAATAAAGCAACAGTAACTATCTTCCCCTTCTTTTTCCTTACTCTGTGTTTCTCTGTTGGCCCTTACCTGCCATTGAGCTTGGTCTCAGGTTCTTTCCGATTCGGGTGTTGCTTCAGTAGTTCCCAGTTTTACTGAGCTTCGCATCCTTCTCTCCCTTCAGTTCCTCAGACCATCTTCTTACTCTCTGCTGTCTTGGTTTTCCTCCAGTCTCCCAGCCCTCCCTTCCCCCCCCAGTTCAGCTCCCCGTGCAGTGCTGTCGTACCGCTTCTGCAGCAATGCAACTTTGGAGAGCAGCTGAGAGCCCTCTGTTAGTCAGCAGCAGGGCTGATGGGGGCTTCATTTTTTAAAAACATCTCTGAAAACCAATCATTATGCAGATGTTAAAACACATGAAGTTCAGGCATTGTTGGAAATAAGTTGTAATCACCATCAGTGAATGCATTTGGGTGCGACAGATTACACTGCTTAAACATGCTACCTGTCTGTGTGGATAAATGTGCCACATTAAAAATATGTTTTTATTCCCATCAGGTGTCTTTAGGTTCCGTTGTTCAGTTTGAGAAGGGAAATTTCTCTTTGTCAGCAGAAACTGAAGAAAAGCTTTTTCCTGAGAAAAATGAACATCTGCTACAGTGGGCCCAGAAGGAATATGGAGCAGTAACATCTTTCACTGAACTCAAAATATCAAGAAACATCTATATTAAAGTAGGAGAAGGTAAAACAAAACAAAACCAACAGAACTGATAGGCACTTCTAGATGTTGAGAATAAGTCTTTCTGTAGTATTATTTCACATTTTTTTATTTTAATCTTTAAACGTACTTGTCATTTTCCAAGAGATGTGATGTGAAAGGGGAAGGCAGAGAAATAAGAGCAAGTCTAAAGACCAGGCCATGGATTTAGGCAACTTTTAATGGATTCTGGTGCTATAATTTTATGCTCATAAAATGTGTATGCAATTGACCAGAATCTCACAGGAATCAAAGCTTCAGCTTTTGAAAGGAATAAACTACTCGCAGTGATTGTTGGGTGGCAGTTGGCTGCCTGTATCTAAAGAACTGAAGTGGAGAACCTGAGGTAGGGAGTAATTTCTAGCACAACCTGAGTTATATTTTTTTCAGTATTTGCTTGTATAGGGATCCAGGCTACTTTGGGCAAAGAATTATTGCTTTCCTCACCAAGGTAAGTTGCCTCAGTCTGATGTCGTTGTGTATTTTCATCCCAAGGAGAACGATTTTTCTGTCCCTGTGAGCCACATGCCAAATGCATCAGGTGCCCTGGGGTGGGTGGGAGCGGACTCCAGCTCCTCAGGGAGTTCACAGGCCCGTGTTAGGGCAGGGTCTGGGCTGTAGCTTTGTAGCTGAGCAGTGTTGGAGGTACTTAACAGTATGAACCTCTGCAGCACCTTCTGGCTCATGGTTTCTCTCAGTTGACTGCTGGTCATCTTCTGCAGGGAGTTCCACCTGAGCAGGTCATGGATAACACAAGAGCCATGGCTCTTCTCAGCATTACATTCTTGGAGGAAGGCAGTTGGTTCAGGAGGGTTTATGCCCTACTTGTTCAGTAGGGGTTCATGGATAAACTGATGGATAAACCTGAACGTGTTCAGGTTCATTCTCTGGAAAATGTGTAATTACTAAAAGGAACTTTGCAGGGAAAACAGACTTTCCTCTGTTGTGCAGGGTGATTGGGGGCAAAATTTCCTTTTTTGCAGGTATGGGATGTTTCAAGATGTTGGTGTTCTTTACCTAACAGCCTGCAATTCACTGTGTTTCTTTCCTTCTGTAAAGATGTCATCAAAGTTCAGGCTAAAGCAACTATCCAGGTTTAGTCGGCTAAACCAAAAGCAGCAAGAACAAAGGCTGCTAAAAGTGAACTGGAACTGATCTATGGTGCAGCTAATGGTCCAGGTATTTTGAAACTAGTTGTTGTCTCACAAGAAGTTCAGTGATGGGAAAAGTAGAAATCAATAAAACACTTTATCAACATCGAATAAGTACTGGTGGGCTCAGCACTTACTAGCACCAGCAGCCTAATTTAGTAGTACTTCAGCAATATTTTTAGAGAAACTCCTGCATAGCTGAACTAGTTGGCTACAAAAAAAACATCCCAAAACGTTCTGTGGAGAAAACATTCTTTTCTAACCACCTGTATCTGATCATTTGATTTCCTGGAGCATGAGGCTTGCCCCCCAAAACCGGAATATGCCTTGTTGGTTTTATCCAAATCCTGCCAAATTTGTACAGGATTCCCCTGTGTGATTTTTGTTCTGCTTGGCACCAGTCTTGGATTTTAATGCCAGAAAATCATTCAGAAATATATTTATTAGCTTATTAAAGTGCTCTTGGAACATATACATGGGAGTAGGGGTCTCTGCGTTGCAGAGATGAACATTGAATTAGATATGTCAAAAACCAGATAAAATTTTGGTTGTTGATTCGCATGTCTCCAGTCAAACTAGGCTGCTAAATAGGAGAGCTTTGCATCATCTTTAGAACGTGTTAAAATGCA
Source organism: Falco cherrug (assembly GCF_023634085.1). NCBI lineage: Eukaryota > Metazoa > Chordata > Aves > Falconiformes > Falconidae > Falco > Falco cherrug. Next base: position 16,943,361 of record NC_073708.1, read on the forward strand.
ATTTAATTAGAAGTACGCAAAATGCAGCTTGGCAGGCAACCAAAATAGACAGTTTTTGAGAAGGTTTCTACAAACTAGCTCAGCTGTAACGATATTTGATTTTGATTTAAATTCTTGGCAGAAGAATGAATATGTGGAATATGCATGTATGTGTGGGGGTTATGCATGTGTTCAGGGGTGGGGAGAGAGTCAGTTCTTTAACTGCAGCAGTCATGCAAGGAGTTCTATGGAAACCACGTGGGGCGTGGAGCTGGTCTGTTTCTCTGCAGAGCAAGCAGTGGAATCAATGGATTCCACAAACCACAGCATCTGTGATGGACATTTCAGGCTTTTCATACAAAACTCACACTCCTCAAGTGCTTTAGTCAGGTACCTTCAGCTGCCAGTCTGTGAATCACAGCTAGTGTTACTCATAATCTATAGGTGGTCGTATGAAGTAGTTCCTTGCTACGTGACCGATACAGAATTTAATAGCAGTATTCTTGTAATTGTCTACATTTCAGCTTTGCTCAAGTTAGACAAACCTAAAACTGAAAGATGTAACATTTTAGAAGTGGAGGCTGTAGCTGAATACAGCAAATAGAAAATGCAAGCCAGAGGACAAGAAGGGTGATCTTTCATAGAACAAAACTGCTTCTGATGCTCTGGGTCTCTGAAATCACTTTTGAAGCTGCGAATGAAAGGCAACTGAGCAAGCTAGTGAACTGGGTCAGGGCCAAGTGCATCTGAATCCTGTCGATTCAGAAGAGTGGCCGATCAAATACTGCAGGGATGGTGAACACAGCAAGAGCTTATAGGGGCCAGAATGAGAGTTTGGAGGAAGAGTGCACAAGAAGTGGAGTTGTTCTTGCTTTGATTTGTGTAGTGAAGGAGATGGCAAAATTATTGCCTTGATAATCACTGTCAGATTCTAGAAGGCGGGACTGCTCATGGTGAAAGTGATCTTAATGCATGTTTTTCAGCAGAAGTCAGTTTAATTCCTCATGCTTCAGTAAGATACTATTGTACAAGTCAGGAAGACTTATCAGTTAGCTAAATGTTATCTAATGCATACCGTACCGCCAATGTAAATCTAGGGCAGATGTGCTAGCCTGGAGGGAGCCTAATTTCAACACATTTCTTGGCTAAATAAGAAAAAAAATGATCAGCCATAACAATAACTAGACTGGAAAACATACAATCTGTTTAAAGATGGTAACACTGTGCTCCTGTCCTGGCAGAAGCTGAAGCTTCAGTCCTGACTCTGAATTTGTAGCCTGCACACACTAGTGCACGTATCCTGCACGCTGTGCTTCCTTGGTTCAGTACTTGCAGGTGGTTGTATTGTGTCAGGCTTTAGCTGTGTGTCCTGCTGGGGGGCGAGTAGCACCAAGAGTTTCCACGCTCCCTCCAGAGACTGCTGCAGCCCCTTCCCTGCTCTCCTTTATACCCTGTCAGTCAAGGTTCTGATCTCCATCGTACTAAGGGGTAGTAAACAGCAAAATACACACAAAAAAGTGCCACCATCAGAGTGGCTGAGGAAAATCCCAAATGCCTCACTTTATCACCTGCTCAGACTTTGGAAGGTAAGCTCTGCTTGAATGGGATTTTTATTGCTGAATCAAACTGCTGCTGCCCAGGGTGCCTGTCTTGGAGAGTGAGCCCTCATTAATGATGCTCGTTTTGACAAAAACCTTCTGATTTTAAGCTGGAATACTCAACTTTTCTCCAGTTTAGCTATGAACCTGTGGATGACACCTATTTTGTGCAGAATAGAGCAGATGGTATCTGTCCTCATCTGTAAAATGGAGGTTCTGCCCACAGAAACTACAGATCCCAGTGTGCAATCCTTCATCTTCATCCGAGCCTCCTGGCACATACGGAGGTGAAGGCGGCTGCTGGCAGCCCACAGCTCCACCGGGTGCCTTCTGGTGCGCGGGGCCCCACCGCACCTGGGCATGCTGGCTGGAGACCCGCTGCCGAGGGTGTTGCAAGCCTCGTGCCTCATTCCGAATTGGGAGTCTGGGGAGATTAGACAGGCACAGGGTCCATAAACTGACTGTTTGCTGGCTGGTTTAGTAAGGGTTTTAATTGATTGCAGACACCTGCAGTCCCTTTCCAAAGTAAGCAGACAGCCCTGAAACTAAAAAACAAAAGCATGGTCAGCAAAGGAAGATGAAATGGATCTCCTTTTCTGTTGCAGCCCAGGTCTTGGTAATTGGTACAAACGAGAGTAAATACATTTTGGTGAAGCGGAGAAGTAAATGTGTACAACAAGTAGCCAGTGACAGAGTTAAAACGTGCTTCAGAGGAAAGCGTGCTGTTGAGCAGGGGCCCAGGCTGGGGAGCCTCCATGCTGGTGGCAGCAAGAGCAGCCGTTCTTGAGAGTTCCAGCGACGTTTAATGGCAGTGCCAGGAGTGGGAACCAAGTTCTTTGCAATGGCAAATGGTAGCACATGTGGTAATTATCCGCTAACTACTCGGAGGCTGTTCTTTTATGGCTTGAATCGTGTTGTATGGCAGCTGAGAAGCAAATAGCTGGCATCTCTGTGTGTATATGTTTATACATATGTAAAATCAAGCTCAGTGTAGACCATTTGGGATCATTTTCCATTCTGTGCTGTTGTGGGAGGAGCTGGCAGAACTGCAGCTGCATTCGAGGCTAATCTGGCAGGGCATGTCCCAGATGTTAGAGGAGTGCTTTGCTTGGGCAGTGTGAACAGTTGCAGCCTCATGCAGCTTTCCTAGATTCTGTAGGGAAGACAGCAAGGTTAATATTCAAAGGCTACTTTGTGTAAGATCCGGAGAAGAAACTCCCCTAAATATTTCTGCAGTGGCTGGGGTCACAGGAGTCTCTGGTCTCCCTGCAGGGTTGTGTACCACACACAAATGCACTTCAGGGGTGACATTTCAGCTCTCATTTAAGGAGCAAATGCTAACAGTGGTCTCAGCTCAGCTTGCTCAGCTTTTAGGAGTTCATCTACAGTTTTGCATGCATAATGCATTATATTTGACTTTTTATCTTGCTACTGACCTTAACAGGAAAGCCTTCTTTGTAAAGCAAAGGTCAAAGAGCCAGCCATTTGGAATTATATTCTTGCAGCACTTTGTGTCTTTGAACATGATGCTTAGTCCTTCTGTGTATTATGACAATTTGTATGTAAAGCTGTCTCAGAAATACAAAGTATTCCTGTTTTTCAATGGAAATACTGCTGCTTGGGGTACAACAATGCAGACTGCATGAAAGCTTCATACTAAGTGACTGCTTTTTATGTTTTGCATTGCACGGTAATTAATGTTTGTGATCAGCTAGGCAGTTAAAACCAAAAGAGAGGTTGAATATCTACTCTAGAATTTCTTCATTTCAGTTATGAATATTATGGTCAGACTTCCTTAATATCAACAACTGATTTCATCCTTTCTTGCTGTATTCAATTTTCCATGCACAACTGCAGTATTTCTAGACTCTGACTGCACAATACATAGGAAAATATATTGAGTAAGGAAACGGAAAATACTTTCTGTGATCTTTTAAATATGGTAAGTTTATAATAACAAGAATAAAACATTTTCTAAAGAGAGAAGGAATTGATTGCAAAAGTTTCTAGAAGTTAATTTCAAAAGAATTATTTTTTTAAAGGTGCAAGGAACAAATTAAATATGTTTTATTCATTTTGAAAAATGCTCATGTTTTGTTTCTGTATTGTGTTCAGATTTCTCTCTGTAGAGATTTTTGTTAAATATTTAAATCCATAAATAGAAACTATTCAGTTTATATTAGACACGTGTCATGTCAGAACAGTGTTCTCCTTTTCAGTATTATGTTTATTTGTCATAAGTGCTTATGGTAGGTAATAAATACACCTTTTAGCCTAAAGACCTATGTCATAAAACATAGTGCTGCGCTGATGTAGATGCAGTACATACATGCATGTAAGCTGATACCTGGTGTGTAAAGGTGCATATGCTTTCTTTTTTTTTCCTACTCCAGACCAAGTTTTTCCTCCCTTGTGCAACATAGAAAAGAATTTTCTCTCTCTAAATTACCTTGCGGGATACCTACAACCAAAAACAGCAGAGGGATGCCTTATGTCTAACTTAGTCCAAGAAAGAGAAGTTCATATCATTGAATTAATCACTCCAAATTCCAATCCATACAGGTAAAGTATCATCTAAATAGACTAAATCTGTTTGAAGTCACAGCTAAAGATTTCATCTGTCTATTGAAAATCAACTGAAAGCAGCCATTTCATCCTTACAAGAAGAGCCTGGACCTTAGTACTTTTCCTTAGATAGAAATTAGTTCTTCAGTATGTAAGGATTTTGCATCTTCACGATCCCAGGATTTTTTTGGACAAGTCTGCAAAGCACAGTTTTTATGGACTGTATCTTGTCCCCCTTCTTACTCAATCAAATATTTCTAAGAATAAGGTGAATAAGGGATACTGAGTAAGGGCAGCACCTGACAGGCAGGGTTTAAGGTGAGACCACTGTATGAGGAGGTGAGAGAGAGGTTAAAAGTAATCTTGTCCTGTCACAGGTAGGGATGACTGACAGCAAGGCCCAGGGCTGTGGCTCCCAAACAGTGGTTGCAAGTGACCTGCAGTCCATGGTAATTGTTCCACACTTGGTCTGCAGAATCATAACTATTTTCTGTCAAGTTTCCACTTGAGTTTAAGGGGTAGTTTATGACAATTGCAAGACATGTTAAGAGTTGACAGTGGTCCCCTGACCAAAAAAGTTTATAACTGGTGGTTAGGGAAAATTACTTAACTCTCTGTACACATTATGAGGATTATTGAAATTGTCAAAGGTACCTTTGGGTGGTAAGACATTTAAAACAGTCATTCTTTGCTGGTCTCTCCTAGTTCTTAATGCAAGCGCATGAATGGGGTTTGCTTCAGATAGTCATACGTGGAAAAGCTCTTCTTAAGTGCTGAGTGTAGTTGCTAGAACAGAAAATTGCTATGAAACTTAGATGGTTTTCCCTTCTGCAAGAAGAAAAGTACAATTTCATCAGAGAAAAGGTAGAATTAAAATCCTGTCTGCATACTGCAGACACCAGATGTCCAGCATTGTCCAATTGTGCTTCTCGTGCCGTTGCATCTAAGCACATCCCCACCCCTAAGGAGGAAATCACACAGAGACATACAAGTGGGAGGAGGGGTCTTTGCAAGAAGGCTAATTATTTCATTGCAAGGTGGTGAACTGAGCCTGAGGATATTCTTGCATAGCAACCTTGGGATAGTAAGAAGGTGCCAAGATGTAGTTGAAGTGTTGTAGGTGAGCACAAACGATCTGCCTCTGTGTGGCATGAGTTGTTCTTTAGTATCAACATCACTGTATGTCCCTTGCAGAGTTAGCAATGACAGCCCTGTCTCCAAGCCCTCTAGGCTTTTGGCTTTGGCTGATAGTATGATAGGCATTTGTTTTTCAAATGATAACACTGCAAAATGTTTAGATGTTTTGTTTCTAAAAGTAAAAAAAGCAATGAGTTTAATTCCTCTTGCTTCATTCTTAGTTTTATATATTATCCACAGCTATCTTTACAAAGTTTATATCCACAAAGAAACATACAGAAGCTGAACTGCAGGAGGTGAAACAAAGGTCCCAAGATACACTAAGTCTCACTGCACAGTATTAGTTGAAACCTGTTTCTGGGGGTTGAGCACGTTCTTGTGACATATGGCCCCATAAGACAATCTGGAAGTAAAGATTTTTCTGTTGAATTAGTATTTTGCATGACGAGAGGTTATTGATGGGTACAGACCCATTTGCTCTACTTATTTTACTGAGCTCTTGAAAATCTGGATAGTATTCATCTATTTTCCAGCAAGCAGTAGGCTGGACATCTGTTTTCTTTTCTTTTTAAAGTAAGTATATATCCAGAAGTATTGGAAACTGAATACATGGCTTGATTCCTCAGCACACACAAGATCCTAAGCAAAGTAATTTCCACAATTTAACTGCCTGGGCAGAGACACTCCCCAATGTGCATGTAGTATTTGTGCATATTTTTTTTTTTTGGTATTAACCTGCTTAATTTGTCTTTTTGCTTTTTTTAAGGTATTATTTTGAGCCTTAATACAGTTACAGCCAGAGGAAACTCAAACAGCTATTTTTAGGCTCTGTCGCAGTGAAATAAGAAAACAATATTTACTTTATAAAGCAAACTGCTACTTGTATAACTAACCTGTTCTAAATAGTAGCTGAAATGAGTAGCACACTTCTTGTAAACAAGACACAAAAATATTATTTGTCTAAAAGTATTTGTTTTTATTGTTATGCAAAATCATTTAAGCATATGTGGAATAACAATCTGTTTTGCACATGTTGTGTTGCCTGGGATAATCTCCAGCATTTTAATCAGCTGGCCAGACAGTGGAAACATGATGGATTGGAAGAAGGTTGATAGCTGAAAATTTCTGGCATTCTGGTCTAACTTTCTCTCTATTTTCCACACACAGTGCTTTCCAGGTGGATATAATTGTTGACATTAAACCATCTCAACCTGGCGCCAAACTTGTCAGAGACGTCGTTCTTATCCTCAAGTGTAAAAAGTCTGTCAATTGGGTTATCAAGTCGCATGATGTCCAGGGAAGGCTGGAAGTAATTGTAAGTTAAGGCACCTTCTATTTTTTGAGAGGTATCATACTGCAACAGTATAGAATCCATTTAAATGTGATAGAGTGCTAGACTATATTGATTGCTGAACATTTTATCTATTAGCTGCTTTTTTAAATTATTCTGCATTTCAAAGAGTAAATACAGAAACTATGTAGTTTTTTCTCCTTAACATTTAATATATGGGCTATTAAACTGAGCAGCACATCACAGAAGCCAGGTGGTCAGTGCAGTGATTTAGGGTCTATGTCTTTTCAACTTCTGTTGAAGTACCCTAAACACAGAGCTGGATGTTCACCTCCTTTTTGCTGTTACTTTGGTGAGTGGATCTACAGGTTCATCTCAGAAGTTGGACAGATGCCTGTGAGTGCAGAATGGATAATCCTAGATAGACAGCACACACCCACATCCCTTCAGAAGTGGAAACTTTTTTACTCCTTCCATGTGTGGTTATGGTAGTCTCTAGCCCTCTTCCCTGCCAGTACTTCTGGCCCCAGCAAGTGTTTGGTCAAATTGACCTCACCTCTCCTCAGACCGCAAATAATAAGTTTTAAACCCAGGATCTCTAAAGCTAAACTTCCAAAACCATACTTGTGTATAATTGGAGGTTCTGATTCAGAATGAGTTTTGGTACAGGCTTTGTTGCTCAACACCATTTCTACTAAGAAAATTTGGTTTTCCCTTGCTCTGAAATAAATAAATGAAATTAGACTCATCTTGCAGCCAATAAACATGTGGCCTATTTCTGTCTTAAGTGATCACTTAGAAGTGCGTCGTACAGTGGATGTTTGCGCTGGACCAGCCAGTGGCCTCCTGATTAGCAGTTTTGCAGTAACTCAGATAAACTCCAGCTATCTCTGTTTGTAAGAATTTTACTTTGCTTAGTAGCTTTTGCCTTTTAGCGTGTGCAAGGGCAACTCTGACAAGATCCAAAGGCTGTTTCATCTAAATCTTCTAAGAGGACAGATTGGTAGGCAGGATTTCATGCTAGATTTTGAGAGTGAGGAAAATAAAAGGAAATAAATTGTGGTGTTGCTCAGAAAATTAAATGGAAAAATTATCTAGGGTGGACGATGAAATTCCCTTTTGATCCCTGGCACATCTTTATTTTACGGACAGGAAAGGATGTTCTGGTCATCCTGTTGATCCTAAATAATCAGCCCTTAAAAGAGAAGGGTCAAGGTTAGTTGCTCAGGATTGCCACACTTGTAAGCAGAAGGGCAAAAAGCAATGCTTGACTTGAAAGTTTCGTTCTGGGTTATTACATAAAACTCACCACGGTATAAGTTGGCCTATATGGATCTACTTTCACAGGATAGAGAATTGTGCATTTGTTCATTTCATGCTTAGAGATAGCCAAAGTACCATCTTTCACATCTATGAAGCTACCTCTTTATGGATGATGAATTTTCAGGGAGAGGAATTCTAGAGGATTTGAAAATGTCTGAAGTGCTGCACTTGCGTATAGAAAAGAAAGGCTGCTATTCTTTTTTAAGTTCTTTATTAATTATTGAAAGTATAAGTAGAAAGTGTAACTGAAAATTCTTTCTGTGATGAGTGGCAGAAGGTAACATTTTATTTAGATTAACAAGAAGGGAATGTAATACCATATATAGAAATATCAGTATATAAAAGACTTTGTATATTTATGTTAGGATTTGTGAGTAACTGTTAGCTGTACTGCTTCATTTATATGGATGCTTCATTTTTTGAATGTGTGTTTGTTCCCCTTTATTTAGAGGGGGATATGGGAGAGAATTGAACATCCCCGTCATTAAAAAACCTGTATCTCCAGCATTTAGGATCTGTTCCTATCTGTATTAAGCCGAAGGCCTTTCCAAGGCCAAATTTAGACAATGCATAAAAACATTACTAAACAATTAGGTAATGTTTCACAATGTTCTTTTTATTAGTTGAAGCAGTTCCATGCACTTCAATTTTCCTAACTTCTTGCCCTCAGTACGAATCAGAATTGTGCTGAGGGGATTGGCAAACCAAGAGGGAAAGGTTAGTGCTAAGCTGCCTCAGACCCAGGGCTGTGAGTTATTAAGGTCTAAGTTCATAGACAAAAAATGAAAAAGACTTTTTGGGTCATCTAATAATCTCCCAGCTTGCTGTGTTTCTTGAAACTCTGAAAAAGGACAGACACAAAACAAAGTAAAATGGGAATAGTGTAGGTAAAGTAATTGCACATAACGTGAGTGCAGTGCTTTCCTCCCAGGCTGTGTTTAGCTCACGTTTGCAGTCTGTCCTTACGTAGCCCCTGAGCAGTGCTTGTTGACGATCTGCTGTTCACATTGCGTCCTTTGGATTCGGTGTCTTTTTACAAAGCTGTGAGTTGCACGGCAGACCAAAAAGTGAAATTGCAGAAAGGAAGAAAGTGTGTTGAGGGGTGAAATGTGCAGAACAACCCTGTGAGGGTTTCAGAAGCTTGGAGGGCCTGTTCTTTACTTGAGAACAACTGCCCGCCAGCTTCTGAAATGGTTCTGAGTAGGTGGCTCTGATTGCCTCGTTTCCTACACTGCATGCAAAGGTGTTGGCAGCGCAGGCAAGCGAAGCAAGGTAGGTCTGTTCCTGCAAAAACTTGTGCCCAGTTTTGTTTCATTCAGGCAACGCAGGACTGGACTGGACATTTACAGGTTCGATGTGGAGTGGAGAGGTATAAACAAACCATGGAAATGGTCAGGTGCCAGCTAGGACAGTAACTTTCTGAGATAAATATTTGTTCAGCTGTCTCCTCATGACAAAAAAAAAAAAAAAGGAAAACAGAGAGGGAGTTCCAGCAAAGTTGGAGTAGCATAGTAATTCCAACCAGTCAAACGTGTGTGGTAATATGAAAATGTGGGATAAATAATGTCCAGATTTTATCTGTTGAAAGATAAAATATTATTTGATCTAAAACACTAGTAAGACACTAAAATTAGGATACTTATTGTTTCCTTTTTTGTTTCTTATCTTCAGTGGCCATTGCTGGTCACTGATGACTGTACTGATGGCAGTATCCTCAAACCAGACACTCCGCACCTAAAATTCCCATTAACTTCAGCTGTGAAGCTGTGCATGTTTAAAGGATGCGGAGCTGGGTCATTAGGAAGAAATGAGGGAGAGCACTAAAGATAAACTATGCCATTCCATCAGGCCTCTCCACAAGCTTTGCTCACTTATCTGTTCAAAAGCTCTGGTTTTGAGGTCAGGTAGAGAAGCTCTGTGATGCTGGGTATCAGGTCCATACAGTCACTCTCTAAAAGCAATCTGGGCAAAAGAGATCAGTGTAGTCAATCTTTTGGTGTTCTGGAGTGAAAGAGAATTAAGATTTGTCCACATTGAGGCAAACTAATGGGGATTTTTTTATTATTTTTTTTTAAAAGCAGACTATATGAATGATAAGGTAATCAGGAATTGAAAGTGTTTGCTCTAGAGCATTCAATAGTATCTGCATATAGAAAGCATAATCACATTGCAGAAATCACTGAAAAATGGGTCGTCATGCCTTCCCTGCTGTGTGTATATTCAACTTGTTCTGTAGTCATTGATGTAATTGCTGTAGTGATAATACTAATGTGGTGAATGTGAAAATAAATATGTGTATTTGGCTTTGTGTGAATATATGTTTAAGTTTAAGATGCCAAGCACTTAAAAGCAAGTTAAAGTGTAATACCAATGAATGAATATTTTTCTATTTCTATTTTCTAACTGCCCCTCTAACAGCTAGAGATGTGTCTTATATGCTTTCGACTTGCCCTTTTGGACAAAAAAATCTGGAATTTTGCAAAACATTTCCAGTAAAGCAAAAGCTATGTGACTCGTCTGTATTCCATGGTCAACTTTGATGAGCCATTATTTATTATTTATATATTTGTTTTAATTTATTGATTTTATTATATTAATATTATATTATTATATTAATAATAAAACTAAGAGGTTGGCAAGTGCATTTATGAGTTTGCTGTATTGATATATTTGCATAAAACTTATATTGTTAAATTTTATTTATGTGCAGAAAGTGTATGTTGTCTTTTAAGTAGTTTGGGCTTGCATAAAACATGCATGCTTTCACTTTACAGCTCTATTAAGCATTTAACTCAGTCCTGTTGAACATACTTAACATTTTGCAGGAGGCACATAACATTTCTAGTACGAAGTTCATTCAGAGAGGCACAGGCTATCCTTGGTGCTAGCTGACTTTAAAGCATTAGCTGGTATCAGCTCTACATCATGAGCATGCGATGTTTTGCCTTTTTCAGTAATGATCATTTAAACAAAGGTTTTCCGATATGTAGCCTAAATAATGCTCTAATCAAAAAAATGAAGGAGACATCTGAAAAAAATCATTTGGCATCCTGAGTTCACCTCACCACTGAAGTAATTTCAACTCAGTTTTGAAGAAAACATGTTGTTATACAAATGGCTGTAAACATGTCTTTGTCTCGTTTAGGGATTAACAGCTTCTGACTACCTTGATTTATTGTACTTCAGGCAGGGCTGGGAAGAAGGGGGGCTTTTCTCCGTGTGCGCAGCAGTTCTGTGCCTAAGATGACAGAGTTTGGTTTATTTCCCAGGTGTTCTCGGTTCGCTGTTATTTAATAGAGTAAAATAGATTAAAAAACATCAGTGCCACTATTCCATTTAAAGTATCCTTAAATGGTAAATTATAAACCAAGTTTTTCTTTGCAGACATCAAACAGTATTGGTTTTGGAAAGGAAACAGAACGATCCATGACCATGAGTAAATCAGTAATACCTGATATTCCCTCATCACATGAGAGTTTGATCAAGTGGGCTTATGAGCATAACTATAGTCCAGTTACTTCCTACACAAAAGCCCCTGTTGCTAACAGATTTCATCTTCAACTTGAAGATACAGGTAAGCTTGGAGATGGACTTTTAGCATATAGAAAAAATATATCTTGTATTTCCAGAAATATGATGATTTGAAAGGTGCCTTCTCAGTTTTGAAGCTTTTTTGTTGGGGATTAGACTACTTTCGTGGCTCATAAACAGAAATGCTGGTAATATCTATGAATGCTGGCTGGAAAAAAAAACACCTCTGTGGCTTTTTGATGAAGGAAGTCTAGACAAATTGTTATTTCCTGAAAAAATGTTGGTGGGATTAAATGGTTATAGTTTATCCAACTCACAAGCAGTTACAGCTGACCATATTCAGTGTTCACTGGAGTGGACTTCAGCAACTCGATATCTTGTTAGTTAATAAACCCAGCTTGGATTTTTTTTTTTTTTTCCCTCAAAAAAAATGAGCATAATGTTTCCTTGAGACAAATAAACTTTTAAATTGTTTACAGACAAAACTGGCTTACCAAAAAAAGTCTGGGCAAACAGAATAAATACAGCTGTTAAAAAAATGCATTTAGTCAAAGTTATTGTTGATGTAAAGATATCTGGGTCCATTGAAGCTACTGGAGCTGCATATGCTTTTTCACTAATTCTGAATTTCAACCACTAAAAATACTGTTTAACTGTTTTGATAAAGCTTATGTTCACGTTAATTTTATCACTTCCACTCATGGATTACACCTGCGTGGGCCAGATGTTGAGATTTCTGTCCCAAGCAGCCATGCATATAAGCCAGGAGATAGTTAATGTTCTCATTTACTCGGTATAAAGTTAACTCTTGTTTAACTTCACTCTGGTTGTGTAAGTAGTTCCACAACAGTGGAGTGACTGAATTTGTGATGAGGCAGGTAATGGAAGAATTTCACCCAATTAGTTACACTTAGCCTATTTCAACTGCACTAAAATAGTGTATTTGCCAAATGTTATGTTTCTTTTATCTCTGTGGTTGCCTTTTGCATATAATAGGCCCTCTCTTCAAAGTTTATTTTCAGTTCTTAGTGAGGTACATTTCTGACAGGGACTAAATATAAAAAGATAGATGCCTCAGTAACAACTAAACCCTTAGTGGGGGAATTGTGGCTAATTACATGGAAAGTATAAAAATGCTGCTTTGGATGTCCTTCAGAAGCTTCCTTTCTGGATAATACCTTTTTTTTGTATGAAAATTACTAGTTCTGCATACTTCTAGGAAAATATCTAATCTCCTAATGTGTTTTTTTTTTTTTTTTTTTTTTTTTTTTTTAGAAGAGATGAACGATGAAGAAGACCATTCCCTTCCTCCAGAGCTGACAGAATTGCTGGGTGCTAACCCACTGCCTGCCCCAAAGAATCCTGCATTAAGTGATGGACTGACTTTTCCTTTTCACATTAACAGAGGAAGACATGACACAGTGGGAGAAGGAATCTTCCCATCCAGGGATTCAGTGGATACTTTAATAAATCATGATTTTGAGCATTCCCTCTCAAAACATAAAGAACCTGAAGAGGTTCAGGGCAGTGCTGATGTGGCCCTGTCAATAAACTGTGATGACAAAGTCATGACAGTAGCTGTAGAAAAAGACTCTCTGCAGGTTGGTGTGATCTCTTATTCTCAAATTTGGGCAGGCTTTTCTGGGCAGAACATTTGTATTTTGATTAAATAATAAACATTCTAAGATACACTGCCATCACCACCCAACCCCCTAAAAAATAGTTTGGTAAGGAAATGATACTGTAGATATTCTTTGCTGTAATTCAGGGCCGTGTTTCTTCTTCCCAACAATCCAGTAGTTTGTAGAGGGATTTCTGATTAAAGCTATCCAGGGTTGGTTCTGTCAAAAAATTACTGTACTCAGCCATCAGTCTGATTTTTTTTAATCTCCAGAGTACAAAGAGGCTGGTTTTGATATCTGTGAGAGACCTGAATAGATCTGTCTTTACCATCTACCAGCTGACAGGTTGCTTGTGTCCATTTGCTGGAAAAGAGCCTGATACAGACAGCATTTTTAGCTCATTTCAGACCAAACAGAGTCAGCATTATCAATCAGCAGAGTAATAATGAACCTGTTGTTTTCTTTGTTCCATGTTACATTTATTCCCTGTTGCGTATAACATCATTTTGAGAGTGACCTTCCCTGGATGTCAGTACAATGAACTTCCCTTCTTCCTCGCAGCAGCCACGAGCAGTATTCTGAGCAGCACTTTAAGCAAGAGCCTAACAATTGTGTTTCAGCCACTTACAAAGTGCCTTTGTTTCAGGCCAGCGGCTACACAAGGACAGAACTCTCGCTGCTGGATCACTCTTGCAAAGCCAGGATGAATGGTACCCATTTCATTTTGGAGTCTTTGCTGAACAAATGTGGGACTCGGACAGCATATATCTTGAACAAGATTGTTTATTTTAACTCTGTGAGTATTTTACGAAGAGGAGCTGCTTTCTGCACTGCGCATCATAGTGGTACAAGGAAGCCATTGTAGTTAGCTTTCGTCTTAGCAAAAAGGAGGCGTCCTGATCTTTTCCTGTCGAGCTCAAACCTAGTTGCAGCCACAGTCCCTGTATTCAAGGAGGTATGAAGACTGCACATGCAGTGTGCTTCTGTGGTCAGATAGTATCCCCAAGGAAAAAGGAGGAGATGGAGTTAAGTACTTTTACAAAACTGTATGACTGCACTTTCGGGACCATCAAGTACCAGTCTCAGAGAAGTTGCACCAGCTTTCCTTAGTAGCTTTGATGTACCCATACATAAGAAGCACTACATAGCTGTAAGGAGGAATAGGAATGAAGTTTTGTGATTGCACAAAGCAAAACCAGTTAATTCATATGCTGAATTATTTTAAGTGAATTCTTTTCTTCCAAAATTACGTGTGTAAAAGGCTTTCAAAATGTGTGGAAAAGACATTATCTGTGCATGCTTCTCTTATAATTGGATTTCTATTTGCTATCAGTTGATGTACGTGATGAAGGGACTCTTGAGTACTTGCATATGAGTGATGATGCTAAGGAGCCCAGTTAGGTTCTGAGTGACTGCTTCCAGACTGGCTTAGTTTATGAGCTTGAGTACAGCGCAGCTAATCTGGGTTGGAAATTAATAACACGTTTTTCTTGCTGAGCTTTCCAGTATGTAGAAGTAACCTTGGCAAATGATGGAAAGCCTTTGGTCCAACCCAAACACAGCTAAGGCAATCTGATCTGACCTTGCCTGGCTAAAACTGTTCTGTACTGGCAATTCTGTAGCACCTAACTCTAATTCAGAAACAGTCCCAAACCAGGACTGTGGATAGAAACATCTCCAAACTACAGAATAGCACGTGTCTGCAGTTAAATACTGTCACTGTCCCTGTATTCTATTATGGCCCAAACTAAAATGGATATTTTCCTCGTTTCTCCATTTTGTCTTTTAATAATCTTGGCTACATCCTTAACTCCAAGTCATGTATGGTATCTTTTGGAATTTTGGAGCATTTCTCCTAAAAAATAAACACCATGCAGTGGAGCCTCAGAGAATGTCTCTATCACTTCTTAGCAGTTGCTGTGTGTCCAGAAAAACAAAGACAAAGTCCTGGAAGGGAGGGGACTAGCTGAGGAGCTGCAGGGCATACAGAAGCAGAGTACAGAACACTGGAAAACAAAACCAGGATTTTTCAGGGGAAGAAATGGTGAAGTGTGCAAAGGAGGGGGGAAAAGGCGGGGATGAAATCCAGCAGAAATTCAGAGAAAAACAAGGAAGGAAAAGATGAAGAAAGGAACATGATGCTTTTGGGTGTACATGTCTGAAAACATTATGCAAATGACAGAAGAGAAAATCCTTTAATGACCCTAAACACTTTCAGTGATTTTCCATGAATGCATTAAGGGAAACTGTAAGTTGCAAAAAAATCAGTTTAGAAAGGCATTTCTTTTTTCAGTGTTGGTTATAGAAATACCAGAAATAGAATGGAAATGCTAGGCTGCTCTTTCAGACACCAGCACCCAGACTGGTGTCTTTGCTGGCTCTGAATTCTGGAAAAAAACTTAAGGGGTGTTCTCTAAATATAACTTGCCTATCTTACATGCTCAGCACAAGGCTGTTTAAGATGTGCTTTCACCATCTGCTTAGCTGGTGCACTTCTTTTGTCCTCACATTGTTCTGAAGAGAGAAGAAACTAAAGCCATGAAGAGAGAGTGCTCAGTTATCACCTAATTTTATGCATTTGCAACCTTTTGTACAGATTGTCATTCAACTGTCATCACCAGCTGAAAGCAGCGGTTTTGATGATGACGACATGGAATCAGGTGATAATGGTTTTCCAGGGGATGCTGATGAGGGAGATGTTACTTTCTCCAGCTGGCCTGAAATAGCGGTATGTTACTCTGGGGTTTGCACCTTGGCAATAGAGAAATGTCTATTGTAATAGGCACTTCACATAAATTACATTAATTGTATAGCAATTAATTTGTCTTTTTAACACATTTCTTCTCACTTCCATTTCTTGTGACCCTGCTGAAGATTTGCACTAAGTAGGTGTAATGTGGGTGGGCCTGTATTGTACACTCCAAATTTGTCCTCATCCCGCTACTGCTCCTGACTCAGGATGTTATTGTATTGTTTTTTTCATTTCAGTTTAATTGCACGCTGCACCAGCCAGAGGATGACAGAGGCATTTTCTGGCCTCCTGAACCACACATCACCAATGTGACCTTCAACATGGAGCTGTACAAAACAGATCTGTTCCTTGCTCCCACCCAAGGACTCTTCTCCGTTGCTGAGAACGGGCCAGTATATGTAGAGGTAACAAACTGAAAAAGACTTTCCAAGTAACAAACATTTTGCAAGGCTGTGCAGCTGAGCCAGATCTGGTCTTAGCAGTTGAAATGTCTTATGCAGTTGCTTTAGGCAGGTAGGGAGGTACTTTGGTGGCTGCAGAGAACAGACACTGTAGGGTAAGAAGCAGCCAATGTTTTGGGTCAAAACCAAAGGATTCCTGCAAAATGCATGAATGTAACTGCGAGGTAAATCGGTTATTCTTGCCAAATCTGCTTTTCTTTGCAGAACTTAAAGGTGGTTTCTGAGCTCTTGTTCTGAACTGATGTTTCCTGATGGAGATTTCAGGGTTCAGTTTATTGGGTAATATGGCTGAACCTCATCTGGAAGGTGTAAACGTGCAAAAAATGATAAGTGTCTGTCTTCCATATGCTAGTGTTCTTGGGTTACAAAGTTAGTACAGAATCTGACCTCTCTCCAGTCCACTTACAAACACCAGTTACAATCCTTTTTAATGCTATCATGTCAGTTCTAACAGCTTTAGATAAATAAGACCAGCAAAGTCAACAGCCAGATACCCTTGACTTCAGTTGTATTTTGGACCTGGTATTACTTCCATGTGTTGCTAAGTTGCCTGTGAAATCTGGGGGAATTTCAGACCAGTACAGTCTGTATTTATAAAGGTAGACACATGAACAGAATTTTGCATTTTTCAAATAATGGTAAGCATTAATAAATGTAACATTGGCAGTGAAGCAGTATCACCAGTTTATAGATCAGTAAATCACCAGAGGAGACCAGGAAAATGAGTATGTTGACTGAAGCAGTGCTGTGCCATGTGTCTCTTGCACAAGTTAGTTTTTTGTGAGCCCACGTTGCACGTGATAAGCATCGTGGCCCATTTGACATTCGTGCAGTTCTCTTCATTGTTTCAGTGTGTTGTGCCTCCTCCTCATTCTCTACCCAGTGAAAAGTACTTAAGACAGTTACAGCAAAAAAAAAGTATGTCACACTCAGTTAAGAATATGCTTACAAAAGGCATGTTATTTTTTTCATTTGGATAAAACCAGCTGCTTCCTTCAGTGATCTGGGATGAATCCCCTTGGCTCCAAGCCCTTTGAATTTGTCTGGTTCTGGAGCTGTTTATTCAGACAGACGTTCTGATTTCTTCATCACCTGTCCTGGCAGAAGCTGGTTTTTTTGTTTCTCCTTGCACAGTGGAAAATCTGTATCGGTATTGAACTTCTGTGACTCCATTTTTAGCTGACAGATTATTTCTTTTTGCTTGTTTGTTTCTGTTTTGCTTTTTTTATTAACAAATATATTTTGGGTTTTGCTCAATAAATTGCTTAGGTCATAATCTGTAAGAACTTTATATATCCCTTTTCCTTTTCTGCTACAAATATTTTTTGTATTTGAATTTTTTGGCCTTTTTTTCTTTGTTTTCTATTGTCAATTTCTTATCATATTTTGGTCTCATCTTCCTCCAGTCGTTCTCTTCTTTCCTTGAGATATCATTCATCCTTTTGTTTACCTGCCGGTGTTTCATGATACTGTAGTATGCCTGTTCTCCTTGCCATAATCTGTTTTTTTTAACTAGTTTAGACTATCAGCTCGTTTACCTGTCAGTATCTGCGGCTTGACTTTCATTCATCAGTCTTTATTTCTGTTCTTTTTAGAAGACGGTCTTTCTTGCTTAGATGCTTCAGCACATCCCTTCATCTCTAATTTGATTGCTGCTCACTTAAGGGAGGCAAAAAATGCAAAATATCTGTATTTGTACAACTCATAGCATCTGAAAATTTCTGTACAGATTGCAGGAAAATTTGGTAGGCTGTTCCTTAAATATACATGCAGCAGCATATACGGATTAGGTACATGTATAATGCACATGAAGGAGAACGAAATTTTCTTGTGGAACTCTTCATCAGGCAGTATTAACAGTTAGGCACAACACTTCTGTTGTTTATTAAGAGCAACATGCTTCATTTGTTACAAATTCCATTTTTTTTTTTTCCTAATTACTCTGTAGCATTTGTTGTCTGCATTCCAGCTGAACAACATCAGTGCCCTGGAAGTTTGCAGTCTTAATTATTTTTCATAAAATATTATGAATTTCAGACTTACAGTAAACTAAAAGGATCATTTCTTAAGAAATCATGGCTTTTTAGGAGGCTTCCCTACCCCCCAGTCCAGGAATGCCACCCACACATCAGACCGTGACCTCCTCTCTGCCTCTGCATTCCTCTCCTGGCTGGGGGTGGGTTCTCTGTTGTGGCTGTTGCTTTTACCTTTTTTCTTTTTCATTAAAGTTTTAAACAGATACAAAGACAGGGAATTAGTAATTTACTTCCCTATGGCTCTGTTGCAGTCTGTGTGTCTGAGGGAAGCAGCGCCATCTCAGGTGGCAGTCACAGTCATTCACGGCGTGTCTGATACGGGCTGGGTTTTTCATCTGCTTTCTGAAAGATAAGGGATTGTATTTGTGCACGGTTATACTATTAAACAGCCGCTGGTTTTGAAACCACAGATTTTCTGTCTCCCTGTTTGACAGTCTACACTTAACATTTAGCCTTCAAAATGCATCAGATTGGAAGTGGCACTGGAAAAGTGCTTAAAAAATTGTTGAAAATGTTAATGAAATGTGAACTAAAAATGTCATTTCTGAGATCTTACTGTCTCTTTCTTTTTGATGCAGGTGTCTGTGACTAAAGCTGACAGATCCTTGGGCTTTGCCATTCAAACATGCTTTGTTTCCCCGTTTTCAAATCCAGATAGAATGTCTGACTACACCATTATAGAAAACATTTGTCCTAAAGATGAATCTGTTAAATTCTACAGCATTGAGAAGGTGAACTTTCCAATACCATATGCACAAAAGGACAAAAAAAGATTTAGCTTTGTGTTTAAACCTATGTTCAACATCTCACTGCTCTTTCTTCACTGTGAGCTGACTTTGTGTACAAATAAAGACAAAGATACTCAAGGACTGCCAAAGGTCAGTAATTTATGAAAGTCTAAACTTCTGATTTAGGTGAAAATAAGGTATATTTTCACCTGAACTTTGAAGAGAATAAATGGTTTTCTGTGGAATTGATGTAATGAACATGCTATCTCTAGGCTCAAGGTTTTAATAGATAAGTGTTACGATGATGTGCATTTTGACTGTATAATCTACAGTTTGTGTTTAAATTTCATCAGGTGGTTATATGGGATAAATAGAAACTGCTTTTTATTATGCAAATGGTTCAGATTTATCTTTGATATCCATATCACATCTATATCCAAAGTGCAAACAATGTTAGCTTTAATTTCCAAAGACATGCATAGTATCAGATAATATTGCAGTCTGATTGTTACGAAAGAGAATGGCCAAATTTTGCTTTATAAATAATGGAAATGGCTGTAAGTTAAAGAATGTGTTCTAAGAATTTGGAATTTATTTTTACTTTTGCATTTATGTACAAACCCCTTAAAATGTTGTTGTTGCTTTTTTAAGATACTTTGTCATTGTTGATCAACACATGTTGGTGGCTACAGTTTTGGCTACCAGATTTTTAAAAACCATTTAAATACAATAGTAACACTTTATAAAGGTTAGAGAATCCTTAATGCAGGCAAAGGTTGCATCCTGAAGCACAGCGACGGATTGCATTTCCGAGTAGATTACCTGGGGATTGTTTGGAGGTTCTCTTCTGTTTCTGGTAAAGAATATAGATAAAACTGATAATGAGGCAACTGTGTAGCTGGTACAGCTGTCCTGGCAGACAGGCAACTATCCGACCTTACACACTGCCTTTTCCACTTGCAGTGTATTTCTCCTGATGAAGCTTGCACCTCTCTCAATGTGGATATGATCTTGGCTATGATGCACAACAAGAAAACCTTCACCAAGCCCCTTGTTGTAGTAACACATGAAGGAAAAGCAGAAGGTAGGAAAAATAGCTTTATTCAACAACTCAAGCTCAATGTATTATATTGTGTAGCATACAGCCACTTGAAATGGAGGACTCCAAGTACGTGGTATTGTATAATCTTGTGGTGATACTGTGTTTGTAAGATGTTGTTTGTTTAGACATTTCCCTGGCAGCAATCATCATGGCAGTTCATTACCTGTTTTTAACTGTCTTCATTGATCTCTGGACATGTGGTTTTGCCAGGCATTGAGAAAGGGATACCATACTACACAAAAATACGGGTTTCAGAAGTGTGAATATAGCAGTAGCTCTTGCAGCAACTTCTTGTTGCCCAGAGATCAAAGGCAGTGCTCTGCTCCCTGCTGTATCATTTCTTTATTGCAGTTGTAAATATGTATTTAAGAATAACAACAATGGAATTACAAGTATTGAGGGCAGTAAAGCCTGATAAGTTTGTAAAGCAAAGGGATGGCCACTGGAGAGAGACTCATTAGACTGTTAAACTATTAAGAGCAAAGTATGAGCTACACAAAAGTATTTTAGTTCCACTTTGGTGGGGCTTATTTGATTATGTAGTCTTTATGGAAAAAAACACGAGTGTGGCTAGTAACTGGTTGAAGGAGTTGGAAAGGTTGAAGAGCACTGTGAGATAACGCCAAACAGCATGATGGGACTATACTTGAGCTTAAGAATATGCCCTGTGAGTGATGGGAAATAGGAACTGTTTTCAAAGCTTCATTTAATTTGAAAGTTTTTCTTAGTGAATCCCTCTGACAACAGCATCAGTCATTTTTTTATGCATCCATAGCAGAAAATGCATGTGCATTATCTTTTCTTTTTCTGTTAGCATGGGAGTTCAGTCAGAAGCTTCAGAGGCTTCATGTGCACGTCAAAATTTTCCAATTGTGTCCAAAGGCTGTTTGACCTTTGGAATGCTTTTTGGGGAGTGTCAAAAGGATTGGGATCAGAAGTCCTTTAACCTCTGTTGTACACTGCATGCTTTTTAGTCTCCGAACAATTTGAAGTATCATACAGCATTGCCAGGGGACATATGCAACAACTGTGTCTATTTAACTCTGCAAGTCAGCTCATGGTTAGGTTTTGGGTTTTTTTACAAATTTATTAATACTAATCAAGTCTGCTATGAATTAAAGGCAAGTATTTCAGCTATCAGTGAGGTAAATTAAAAGTGCTTTGGGCCTGATTCTGCACTCTTTCTTTTTGCAAATTTCTGATTATTTTTTTTTTGTGGTGGTTATTCGATTGGGTATGAGTAAATCCTACAACTAAGTTCAGCTTTCAATAAACAGACTTGTACTCTGAGCTCTTGCCCTTCCGATGTGTGGAGCATTGTGCGCAGCTCCCGTCTCGCACTGCACTCAGAATGTTGTCTTTGTCAGAGGCACAAGGTCTTAGTGTGCAAAGATGAGCTAAATTTATAAAGATTAGTTACAAGACAACAGTGTGATAGAGTATCTTGTTGCATTGTGGGTGATTTAGTCTAATTGTGGGATGTTTGGTGGAAGTCTCCGCAGCATATCACAGCTTTCAGACATGATACAAAGTGGCACATTAACAACGTGGCTTTGTTGGTATGTGGCTGTTCTGCAGTGAATCAAGCAACTCCGTTCTAAAAGCCAAATGCTGTTGTTGGCCAATATGCGAACGTAAGATTTGGAGAAGAAATTATATCGCATTACTGAACAGGAGAATTTACATCTCAGGGGTGGTGTTCTTCAGTTTCTTTCATGTGAACAGGCCAGCTTTCATTGTTGTAAACCATACTATGTGAGTTACTACCATCGGATCTGCTTCTCCAAGCCAAATGTAGAAGTAATGTGCTTGACACTTCAAAAGTCAGAGCAAACTGATCATTGCACAGTTGTTGTCTTTTTTCTTCAGACATAAGCTTATGACTGTCATTGACTGTAGTAGAAATCACAACTGTATATCTAAATGAGAATAACTTTCTCCCCTCCTAATTTTGTTAGTTATTTACAAGCTCAGTTGCTTACAGTATTGCAGTAGATCCCAATGGAAGTGTCTAAAACCTGACTCCATGCTACGTTCTTTCCCTTTGCATGCCTGCATTTCACACACATGCTTTCCTCCACTTCAACAAAGAGCATATGGATGGTCATTTAGGTGCCAGGAAATAAAGGTTCTGCTCTTAAAATGAGGTACCAATGTAATTGTTCAGGTTGTGGAGTCTTTAGATTACTCTTTCTACAGCAAAAGGAGACAGGTCATAGAAAGGAGATCATGTGAGCAGCTAACAAGTGCCTCTGTCCTACAAAGATATAGAAAATCATGATGATTTCTAAAGGCTGGCTGCTGATGTTTCTAAATTGGATGTTTTTCCTGGGCCTTGAGGATTCCTACTGCTTCAGTGTTGCTCTGAGGAAACCACATTAAAATACATGTAAGAACTGGATGACTGGGGGGAGCTGATAATGGGCTACACAGCCTATCATTAATTAGCAGACTTTATATTCCCTAGGTAGGGAAGCCAATGACAGAACAAGCATGAAAAATTCATTCTCCCCTCAACTGAGAAGGCTTTTTCTTGGCACTTGGGATATGCTAGTGGAGTGTTTGGACAATCTGATAGTGCCCTTACCCATGTTTGTACTGTTCAGTGTTCCTTGGTTTCTGTCCAGCCCTCCTCACAAATCAGTTACGCTTTTGCTGTTCCGTGTGCTTGATGACTTTCCAGCTTGTTTGGGCATGCACACACCCCCACCCCCACCCCCTTCTATGTTCTCACCTGTTTCCTGTTACTGTTCCACCTGTTTCCTACCGTCCTGTCAGGAGTGATCTGAAAGAGACACTAGTGTGTTAAAGCAAGTGACAATAATGCAGCTCAAAAATAGAATGCTTTTTTGGATATTGTAGATGCGTGCGTCTCAGAGCCTAATGATCTTATAGGATATGGCTGGCAGTTTAGTGCTGCCATTTGGGTTTTAGAAGTTAGAAGCATATTCTTGGTTTAAGAATGCTTTAAATAAATAAGTATACTTTTTCAGTATTTTTGAGCTGCTGTGTTTATGTGGCAATGAACCTTTTCTTTTAGTTGCTAAAGATACAAAACCAAGTATTGGGATGGGACACTGTCTTATCAAATCCCTTTACAACTGTTGCACTGAACACACAGAGATGCCAGAATTTGAATGAGATCCCTAGGTTACTGGGCAATCCAGAATCAAATTGCAGCTAATCAAACAGGTTCTTGGGTCTGAAGCCAAAATCTCTGGCTCTTCTGCTTGAGGTGGCATTCTTGGAGAAAGATAAGAGAAGGCGGTTAAGCAAAAGAAGGGAAAATTCTTCGTTTTTTAACATATGTTTACTTGTCTCTTTCTGTTACATGCTGATAATGATGCTGATATTTGATGTTGTTGCCAAGAATAATAGCTTTGATATAATAGCTATGATATCATAGCTATGATCTTTTATTGCTGATATATAATTAACAAACAAAACAAAACAAAAAAAACCCACTCAACTTCCAAGACAGAATACCAAACAGGACTGAGGAAAATGTGTAAATCAACACATATTCATGCAATTTGGACAAAGCAGTGTGTATCATGCCCTAATACTGACTTTTCTTTAGAGGTAATAGCAGTGAAATTTTAACTTTTTTGGGGGGGAGGGGTGTGATTTAGCATGCTGGTATCTCATGTTTGTGATTAATGAGTAGTCAGATGAATGTAATCACCTTAAAACAGCCTTTGCAGTCTGTGCTCTTTAAGAGCTCCGCATAGGGATAACCAGTTACTGTGAATCCGACCTGATAACATCTGGGTGGGAAAGGTTGCAGTGTACTTGCCAGCAACATATATGATGCATGAACTATACTGTAGATATGTTCCCCTGAGGAATGATCAATATACAAATAGGATTTTTCCGAGCTGAGCAAAGTTACTGAATTCAGGCTTGTTTTCCTGAAGTTCCTAGTTTGAAAAAATTGCAATTAATATCTTTCTGTCAGATCAGATACTGAAGGTTGCTTGCATAGTTTGTAGGCTTTATGTGGAACTCTGATTAATGGTTTGTGGTTTTGGTTGTGTTTTTTTTTTTTAAATTAGATCCTTCCTTTCCAAAGCCAAATGTGAGACAGCAACGTAAGTAACTCTTCAACCAATCTCTTTTAAGCCTTACACTATTGTCTAGAAAGTATTAGATCAATGAGGAAAATTATCTTCAAGCTTTCAGAGTGTGTGTGTGTATGTGTGTTAAATTCTGGGACAGAACAAATTCTGACTCTACTGCTGATTGAGAGATTCCCATCAGCATTTAGAGGGATGGGCTGTGACCTTTCGTGTATGTGAAAATCAAACTTAGGAAGGCACCACTGAGAGCCTGTCTTAGCAAGTTCATTTGCTGATGTGTGTATGTTATTTCCCTCTTCTTTGCTGAGGCCACTGCTTCCCAGTACCAGGGTTTCAACAGCAATGGCATCTTCTGGAGCTCCTGTGTCCTACTCCAAGCCTCACTCCTACCCTGCACTGCAGCTGACCATGTCCCCAGTTACTCTGGCACCAGCAGTTATAGGTCATGCTGTAGATGAGATCGCTTGATATGGATTAATTTATTTGTTCTTTCTGTTGTCTGGGTGTAGTGAATTAACCAGGATCAATTACTGACCCAGGAAGGGAAGAAAATGAGAGAAACGGCACTAGAAGACAATAATAAACAGGAGAGTGAAGGTGATCTTTAGCCAAAACCAGGAACGAATGGAGAAAAGGGAAGATTAGAAGAGGAAGTGCAAAGAACACTTTTTCCTCTGTTCCTGTCCTTATGTCTTTGGGACTAAATTTACTCAAAATAGGAAGGGGAATGAGAAATTGCTCCTGCCACTTCAGCCTCCATGTGACTTTCACCTCTCCATTAAATTTCCTCCGAAGAGGAGAGAATACTGACTGCTGGTGCCTTGTGGAAAAAACAGCTGTGTTTAGGAGAGTCTTTTCTGTTCACATTTAAAATGACCAGATGTGGCCAAAGGAGTAAAAAATAGTCTTATAGAAGAAATGGGAGAAAAGTCTTCTAAGTAATTAACTGTCAGGTGTTACATGTGCAGACTTGGTCGCAGACACCCAGAAATGCATCCTGAAGGCCCTTGCCAACAGGACCTGCTGGAGAAGACGTTTGTCAAAAGGGGAAGAGGGGAATGGCCCCAATGATCTCAGGAGCTGCTGGGCTGGAGGATGTCTGTAGGGACATCTGTTGGATGCAGGAACGTGTAAAGTGAGGGTGTTGTTTGTGTTTTGAGAACTGAAATTCCACTGAAGGATACTACTGAGAAGATCCAGTCAGCTCATTTCCTGGCCAGCTTAGTCAATAAAATATTATTCACTGGCCTAAGCCATTTTGTGTACTGGGAAACATTGAAAATACTGAAACCAGAAATCAATTCTGTGAGAAGAAATTTCCCCAAGTGATTGCTAAAAGAGTGATAATTTTAAAAAAAATAAATAGATAATTTCTAATCACCAAAAAGAAAACCACAAAAGCTGAAAGTTTCTGTTTGGATGGTTAACATTGGGGGGGCGACACATCCAGGAAACCAGATGCTGTTACCCTTGAAATGGTACTGCAGAAGGGCCTCTCCCCTAGAAAGTGATTTGTGTGTGTGTGTGTTTCTATTTTTGTGTTCTGGAATTAATTTCAGTTATTGAAAGCATTGCCAAATGTGAAAAACAATTGTTTCTATTTATGTTTTCGCTGACTTTTTGCTGGCATCTCTTCCCTCTTAACAGCAGTTCCGTTCTCCACCTAGATTTCAGACTGGACTTGCAGGAGATGTAGGGGAAAGTTTGCTTGAATGTTAGGGCATTTAAATGAAAAGCATCTTTTGCCAAAAATCTCAGCCTTTTTAAAACACGTTTTTAAGATAAATGGTTATTTAGTTGAAAGCTAGTCATTAACAGCAAACAGAAAATGCTTAATTTTTGCAACATTTTCCAGATTTGAGTGTACTGAGCTGGGGTTTTGCTTTGTGATGTGGAACAGTTGGTTGAACTGAAGCCAGTCTCTGAAAGCATCACTTCTATTTCCTTGATGCAAATCTGCTAGCCTGTTCCTTAAAATGGTGCTTAACTAACTATGAAATTTTAAAACAATTTTCCATGAAAGTGTAAGGGTGAATTTTTATAAAACAGTGTTTGCCACAGAAAATAAGTCCTTATTATGTGTGTTTACTTCTGCAGCTGTGTTCTATGGACTGGACACGCTGACTGTGGTGGGCATCGCTTTTGCAGCATTTGTAATTGGAGCACTGCTAACAGGAGCGCTTTGGTTCATCTACTCCCGCACAGGTAGGGATGGGGGCTCTTGCAGATCTCGGTGCAGATCATGCCGCAGGAAATGCGGTGTGGTCTGAACTCTTGCAAGGTGGAAGGAAAGGGAAACGGGGCCAGCAATGGCTATTCTGGATTTCTTTTCTTGCTTTCTGTTCTTACTAAGGTGTTTTCCAGCAGCTCCTCCCATAAGCCTGTTGATGCATATCAGCAGATTGATACCCACCCTTCCCTAAAGGGAGGTGTTATGCATTATGAATATGATGTAAAATTTGCTAAAATAATTTTAAACGCAAACCTTGAAAGCTCACACGGGGCATGAGTAAAACTGAGTATTCCTGGCTTGTGCGTTATCATTAGTAGCATCTCTGTATTTAAAATTTAGGTAACATTTCTGTTAATGGATATCTTCCAGTTCCCGTACTCCTTTTTCAAAAAATTTTGCAGCTACTAAATTAGGCTGATGGGACTGGGAATGTGATGTGATCGGTACAAGCAGTGGGCCAAATGGCTAAGAGAATGCTTTATTTACATAGACATATTCTGGATATAACTAGACTTGAAAATGTTTCTTGGGCCGTGATTGCACAGAAGTTTTGCCCCAATTATTTGTTCCTCCATTCTTCAACTGTTACGTTAAATTGGTAGAAATCACATGTCATCTCAAGTAATTGTGTCCAACCAAATAACCAGGAGTGTACTGGAATTGGTGCAGCCTTCATACATAGATAATTTTTCAGTATCTCCTCAGAATTTTTTTCCACACTAAGTTAGCAGAAATAAAGTACTGTATTGCAAGAAGAGGGAGTTTGGGGCACTCTGTGTTCCATGTAATCTGCAAGGTGGTACAAAGACTGGACACTGATGGGGCCTTGATTTGCAGCATCTGACCTTGGCTGCCTGTGGATTATGGGGTATCTCAAGATCTTTACAGCATACTGGACTCCCAGCTACTTCCACTTTTGACCTTGGAAGACCCTGCCAAGATCTCTGGGAGGTGGGGAGAATGTGAGGTCAATTACTGCAAACCTTTGCAGCTCTGGAGCACTGGAGTTCTCCCATAGCCCACTGCAGGGTTTTTTTTGGCATCTAAAACCTTACGGAAGCTATTTAGGAGTGAGAATCCTGCCCTATTGGGTCAGAGCTTCTGTAAATATTATGACCCAGGAGTTTAGGCTAATTTGGAAAAAAAAAAAAAAAACCAAAAAAACCAACAGCCAACTGTGGTTTTTTTTTCAGTTGGCAGTATAACAACTTTGTATAAGCAATTCTAATACTTCTCAATGCATCAGCTGTGTATGAAGCTTGTTTGGAATTGAGGCTGATGTGGAACATTTAAAGGTTGTGATAATATGTATAAATAGTATAATTCTGCCTCATATACTGCTGAAACATTGTGGAAGAAAAGTGCGTTCATTTTCAATGAGTAAATGTATAAGCTAAGAAGGTAATTTCCAAACAGGTAGCATTTGTCAACAAGAAACTAAAACAATTGTTAAATTAATACCACTGGCCCTGCGTTTGTGGAAGTTCAATCTCTGTTCTTATACAGAACCATCTATAGACACGTTGTGTGTCAGTAGTCAAGGAACACTGGGAAGCCAACACAATAAATCCTTCAGCAACAATAGGACTTGGACCAATCCCATTAAAAGAATAATGTTAACAAATTCTGTCAGTCACAGAGACCATATACAAATAGTGGAGAGGGCAGCTGCTATGGTTTTGTGTTTGAGAGATGAGAATAAATGGAAAAAAAAGGCCGTACAAAAAGTAATAAATGAGAAGAAAGGAAGGGGATGTTGTGACTCATCAGATCAGAGAATCACAGAAATGATAAAAAAATATCTAGGAAGTTATCTGGTTCAGATTTTCAAAGGATTGTGAAAGTGAACCACTGTTCTGTGCACGTTATTTTTCTGCGCATATTATCTTGTATCTGCAAAGCACAACTTGAATCAGACTGCAGTGAGGGCTCTGGTAGGCACAGTCTCTTAGAGGACAACTCTGTGGCAGACGAGATAATCCAGCTGCAGTGAAAACAGCTGGCTGCAGACTTTTGTTAAAATAAGGAGGCAAAAAAAGAGATAATCTAGATTTCATCTACAGAGTGGCTGGTTTTTTGCCATTAGATAATTAATGCATTGCTGAATTGTGTTCTGAAATCTCATCTTTGGTTATAAGTAGAACTGGGTTTTGAACACATGATTTAGACCAAAGGTTGGAAAACACAAGATCACTCTAAAACTGCCTTTTGGTGATAATCAAGAGCATTGACAAAAGTTACTGCTGATGGAGAATGGCAACTTGGGATGTGTGAAGTAAGGTATCTTTGTTGCCGTAGTGCTCTATGCAGTACAGCTAAAGGCCACCTTTTTGCCAGTAGTAAGAAGGTTTGCCAATACACTTTTATCAGTAGGTCTCTGTTGGCAGACTCATTCTAGCTTGAAGGCAGCTTTACATGAATGAGCTCTTCTGTTCCTTTTGATAGGCTGGTAACATTAAAACCTCAAACAATTGGTAGCAGAAAAGAACTACAAAACAAGCAGAATGTCATCTCCAAATACTGAACAAGGATTGTTGTGTTGAATTTTTTTTATGTAGGGCTTTTGTTGATTGCAGCCATGAAAAATTTCTGCCAAAACATCAAAATTATGCCTTAGAATACTCTAGATTCTCTGCAACAATTCAACGTGGAGTACAGATGTTCTAAGATACACAGGTAGTAAGGAAAGAGAGAGGGGTAGATAGGATTATAGCAACAGAGGAGATACTTTAGCTGGCTTCTGCAGAAGGACTCTGTACTTTTGATCCTTTCTCCAGCCAGTTAAAGGACATGAAAGGTAGCTGAAATCTTTCCATAGTGATGTTGGTCCTGCTGGGAGAGAACCCAAGAACAAAGGCAAAAGTAGCAGAGATTTGCCACAATTAACGCAATTAAACCAATTACCTGGGTGTCTTGTGAAGAAGCAGAAGTTTTGCAGTGTGCATGGATGCAGAAACCCTTCAAAATTTAACCATATAAAAATACCTATCAAGGTAATGTCTGTCTTAATAGGGATAGTTGACTGTGTTTGGGAAGGGACATGCACAAGTGGCAATTAGTTAATGAGACTGCTAAACCAAGTAAACTGTATTACAGCAAGCGTCGGTGGCTTCATTCTCTTAGAAAGCGTGCTTTCCTTCTCCAGGCAGTGTTGCAAGTTAAGAGGATAAAATGTTCCAAAATCTGAGAAGTTAAAAGCGTCCCTCCTCCCCCACTTCTCCCTTTTTATGGGATCTGATTTAAAATAAACTGACATAGCAACCAATTATATTTGGCAAATGGAGATAGAAAAGCAAACATTCAGACTTCCTGGACAGGGAGTACAGCTGGCAGCTTTCCTAAGTGTGAATAATAAAGTGCATGTTGTCGCATTCAGATGGGTAAAAGCTTGTTTACTGTCAATAGATGAGACATGTCCATTTTGAGTAGTTCTGGTTCACTAACATGAGATACATGAAGCTGTTTACATGAAAAAGACAGATGGGGAATGCCTCTTCAGTGATACATTTCTTTATGTCCTTTTCGTGAATATTCTTTAAAAAACCTTTGCTACAGATTAGCTAGGTGTTGAGGAAATAAAACGCAGGAAAAATCAGCCAGCCCAGATGCAGTTGCTAGACTGTGTTTCATAACATCACCGTGATTTGGATCTTTTTTTCCTTGAGGACATGGAGAATTTGTCGTTGTTCAGCAAGCGATTGTGGTGTCTCGGAGCTGCTGATCGTGCTTTAGAGATGAGGTGCTGCAGAGGCAGTGGTATTACAGCAGAGGGAAAGGGGCTCCCATCCCAAATGGAGGGGAAGGTGCCTCTTAAGGCGCTTTCCAGAGGAGCTGGGAGGAGCAGAGCGAGCTGCTGGGCTCGCACAGGGACCCTGACACTGTGCTTGTCACTTTGCCATTAAATAAAAACAACATGTGTTTAGCTTATAAATGAATTTATGGTTAAATGCATACAGATTGTATTGACATGCCGAGGCTGACGCAAAGCCGTGTGTAATCATGTGGTTTGTAAAATGGGTAACAGAGCTGCAAGGGAGGGCGCGGGGGCCGGGGGCCCGGCCGGGGGAGCCCAGCAGAGCCGCTGCATGGCTTCTGGCTGCCGGCGCAGGGCTCGCCGTGCTCTCGTGTTTGTGTTGGCTTGTTTTGGTTTCATGAAAGGGAGTTTGCTTATCACTGCCTTTATAAATATATCCCGTAGTACAAAAGGAAGGAAGACTTGTACACAAACAACTGGAGGAGAAGGGAGCAAGGCGGGAGGGAGGGCATCCAAAGGAGGCTCACCAAAGCTTTTACAGCAGGGTGACACGGATATTGATTTGATACAGTTCTTTCTGATGGGTTGCAAAGCCATTTCTAATGCGAATTAGAGCTGAAACTCAGTTTATTTGTGGGTGACGGGGTAGATTCTGACCTGCTGCACATGAGCAGAAAACTGCTGCTTGTGGATGAGCTCCGTAGTTATTTCTTACACTGAGAAAAAAACAATCAAAATCTGCTCACAAGAGCAAATGCTGGACTGAGTGCTGAATTCAAGAGCAAGATCCTCACCCTCTTTTTAAACATCTCATTGGCCTCCTGGGTGATGTGGTTTAGTAGTTTGTTGTTTTTCTGTCCTGTCCCATCCCTTCTTTCCTCCCCATTCCTAAACCAGTGGGGTGTAAGGCAAGAGCTGCGCGTTCTGGGGCCCTACGTGCACTTACAGCTGTGGCTGCAGCCAGCTAGCAGCAAACCTGCTGGTTTCCATTTACAAAGAGCACTTGCAGCCTCTGCTGTGAGAAATCCTCAGGCCTCCCTTGTCCGTAGCAGTCCTCCGAATGCTGAGCAGCCTGCAGAAGGACATTTTCTGGCCCAAGACACAAAGTGTTAAAGGCAGACTTCCTCCAGCCCAGCCGCATTCCGAGAAGCTCAGGGCTCTGGCAGCTGGGCAGCAGCACACAGGGCATGGGGACGTGCCAGAGCAGCTCCTGCGGGAGGAAGCTGGCTGTCCCTGCTCTGTAACCCTCTGGGTGCAGGCTGTGCCTCCAGCCTTCAACCTGTCATGGAAGCAATCACTGAGGAACAGGAGCTCTACCAAATCCTGAGCAGTAAGAAGAATTGGACTCTGCAGACCTGGCCTATGGCATCGAGTTTTGGATAACCCAAGGCAACATAAAGCAGAGGATCCGTGTCACTATAAACTCATGAGCCAGGAGATGTACCAGCCTTAGATTTTTCCCAGTCCTTCCTGCCCGTGATCCGACAAAACGTTTCCATCTTGCTCCTTTGCTGGGAAAGCAGCCGTGCTGGTGCTGGTGCTGGCTGCCATGGTCAGGCTGCAGCTCAGGCAGCAGCAGTCTGTCTGTGTTACTGCGCTGAGATCACAGGTTCACATCCTGAGAGATGAGCTCAAGGGAGGGGGCAGCTACAGTGCACGTTATATAAACTTAATCTTGCCATCTGTTTTGAAGAGACTATTTTGTAATACTGCTAAGGTCGTAGAGCTGAGCACCGTAACTTAAAAATTGCCACAGTTATGGTTTCCTACGTGGCCTCGTTATGATCTTTTGGGCATTCACATAATGGTGCGATTTTTTACTTCCATGCTGGTTGAGAACTGGATTTTTTCCATAGGAAAACAGCCACAGGTGCAGAAGGGGGTGTGAGGAGAGCCGACAAAAATCTAGGTTTTATCAGGAGCCATAAATCTAGCTTTAACTCCTAGTGCTTGATTTGGCAATCCAAATGACAAAGGACTTTTAATTTATTGTCAGCAAACAATTAATAAGAAATGGTGACACTTGTTCTCGCTACAGGGTATGCACTACACATACTGTGGTAGCTATAGGGGAACTTCCTGCATGTTATATTTGGTATAAATCAAGTCAAGCTTGCAGGGTAGGGTAGCCTGTTGTTTTTCTACACGAAGAAAACTGGCCATGTCTCAGGCTATGTGGCATCCAGCTGATGGAAGAACATTGTCTTCAGCTCCACTTTTAGTAAATATGCTGCTCTATAAACTGGCATTAAAACAAAAGCCTACATTTCATTGGCTTTTTTCCATGAAACAGCAAAGCTATAACGTGGTCTGAGTCGTGTGACAGGACCCATTTGAGTGACAGCTGACAACAGAAGATGGACATTGTCTATCTTGGCAGTTTCCATCAGCTGCTTGTAAAATGCTTAAGAAAACAGCTGTATTATTTTCCCTGTGTACATAGCAAGGCTAAGGTGCCAAAGTCTAGTAACATTTTCAGCAGTACTCCGTTTGAGGTCTGTCACCCAAGATACTAATTGCATGGAAATACAAACCACCAGAAGAGGAATAGTGGGAAGGAACGGATTATTGTTTACTATGATAACTAACGTTTTCAATTTCCCTTCTCCCAACCCCACTTTTTCTCCCCCCTCTCCCCTTAGGGGAAACAGCAGGAAGGCAGCAGGTCCCCACGTCCCCGCCGGCCTCAGAGAACAGCAGTGCAGCACACAGCATTGGCAGCACGCAGAGCACCCCCTGTTCTAGCAGCAGTGCAACCTAACTCGGGGGGGGCACAGCTGAGGAGCAACATAGGAGTGCATCGGTTCAAAGGACTGTGTGTAGACATCAGCTTTTTGAAGGATTGGTTTGGTTGCTTTTGAAAAAAATGAGGAGGGATTTTTCTACAGGAAAAAAAAAAAAAAGACTGATTTTCTTTTGGGGAAGCCACTGTGTGTGAGTGTGTATATGTGCACACAATGCACGGATAAACACAGCCTGTTGG
This sequence comes from Falco cherrug, assembly GCF_023634085.1. Taxonomy (NCBI): domain Eukaryota; kingdom Metazoa; phylum Chordata; class Aves; order Falconiformes; family Falconidae; genus Falco; species Falco cherrug. The sequence continues at coordinate 16,976,535 of NC_073708.1, forward strand.
ATCTTCTATAGCATGTTATGCTACATGTGACAAAGCTACTAATTTTACAGTACTGCAACCTGTTCTAGGGGTCTGCGGGCCCTCAATGTGAAATCTATGCCAGTTTGGAAAAATGCTGCTTTGTCTATATGACTTTTTTTCTTTCCCTAAACCTTCTCATTGACACAAGGTATTCATTAAGGGAATTCAACAAGATAAGAAAAAAGATGATCTTAGGTCAAAGAATTTCTATTTGTCTAAGCAAGAAAGCCTCAAGGTCAGATCTCTTTGGTTAATAACATTTTATTACTTCAGCTATGTTTAGCCACTTTTGAGTGACCTTTGTTTTGTTAAGCTTACAGCTACAGCATCTCATTTGCTTTCCTATTGTGTTTGCAGCTTCAGGTTTTCCAGGTATTTTTGTTTTAATATGCATTAATTTGCTAATTGGAGAAAGCACACTTTAACATTCCCTTTCTTGTCCTCTGGGCCAAAGCTCTTTAATGAGATTTTTTTTTTTAAAAACTAATATATCAAATACAGACACACACACAAGTGTTGGAGACAATTAATGGTCTTGTGCACTAACGTAGATGTGTGTTTACCCTCAATGGCAATGTCTTTATGCAAATAGATGTATACCTAAGTATACAGAGCCTAAGTTACCACTTTAACTATCGGAAAATTAACTCAGTGTTCCTTCCATACATAAAATATCTAAACCATATATATATATAAAATAAAAAACAACTGTCACTTCAGTGTATAATAGGTAGATAGAGGAGATAAAACGGGTGATTTGTTCTAATCCTTGAGCTAGCAAAAATTCCCTTTGAAATAAGGGATGATCTTGAGGGCACGAAGAATGTACAGTAGAGCCTGTTTGTGCAGGATACTGCCTATCAAAATGAAGCTGTTCTCTTAAGATATTTGTACAGTTGTTTGTGTCAAACTATCGCATGAACATTGCAATTGGATAGTCCCAAAGTACTGTCAGAATATGGACATGGCAGAAAGGTACTAATTGTCACAGGTTGGGTTTTGTAGTGTTGTTACCGTATCTTGACCTTCCAATCGATGCCAAATGAAAAGAGAAAAAGACACTTTTAATGTGTAATTGCTTGACTGTTATGTTGCCACTTTGTAATTGTAATGTGTTCTACTGATCCTTCTCCTTTGATGAAAAATGAGTGTTGTTTTGCTTTAAAAATGAGATGAGTAACTTTCATTAATTTCAGCGAAGGTTACCTGCGTTCTGCAAGAGGAGAGGGAGAGTCATTACACTAGAGTGATAGTCTGCTCTGAAGTCTGAGCTGCAGATTTCTTTTGCTGATTCTACACTTGTGCCTTGCTGATACCAGGATGGTCAAAATGCAAGACACGCAATAGATGTAAGTGCCCAGGATCAGGTGGAATATTACTCACTTTAAATCACGTCTGTTACTAAATCCTGCAAACACTTATGCACAGGAGTAACTACACGCCTCGACCTTGCTAGTACAAGCACATGCTCAACTCTACACATCGTGGCTATTCTCAGAGTCCATGCAAGACAGTCAAGTGTGTAGAGTTATACGTATGAAGTGTGTTCTACGTTACCAGGCCAATAATTAGTTCTGGTAACATCGACAGGATTGTTGCATAAGCGTAGTTATCCCCATGTATAAGGGTATGCAGGATTGGCTGTTATGTGGTGTCAGGAGGATGAATGTGCTACCTGTGTGGTTGAAAAGAAAGCGCTTTGCCTAACCTTCAGCAGAATGTATTGTATAAGCATATTCTATGTGTAAAGTCTTTAAAGATGTCTTCAAAGAAGACTAGAGTCTTTTAAGTTCAATCATAGCTATATTTTACTACATTAAATTTCTGTATAAAGATATATTTAAATGTTTTAGATAAATGTAAGTTACTCTATATGAAATGTTTAATTTCAATTACTGTGAAATTTATGTATTTTGTAAATTCTTTTCCCTGTTTTAACCCTTTCCTTCCTCAGATGTTTTATTAAGTAGTTTCTCGTAGAAAGTATTAGATTCAGTTGGTGGGATGGACAGGTTGAAAACTTTTATGTAAAATAGATAATTGTATATTTTTGAGAAACATGCTGCATTATCAATGTATTCTATTGAAAATTTACTCTAATTTTAAAATAATTTACAGATTTATATGTACCGTTGGATAAACCAAATATATAGAAAGATCAAAGAACATAGATTTGATTTGTTGACTTGTATTTGAAATAAGTTTGAATTAACTGAACTTGGTGTACTCAGCTATTTAATTCAGAAATTTTAATCAATCTGAAGTAATTATCTATTGAAAGTGTAATTTTCTTAGCAGATGGAATTACTTAGCAGATGGAACAGCCGTTTCTGCTTCAATAGAGAAAGAGAGAACCAAACCCAGGAATTCCCAGTTAATAGCTTTATTACAAAAATGTGTAGTGTTTTCCAGCAGCTGTTGAGCTGCCTGCAGTTTGGAGTGCTGATACACCTATAAGCTCTGCTTTCATAGCAGCCATTTGTCTCTGCTGCAAGTTTCTCTGTGTGGCGTGGGAAGCTCCTGAGTGCGTAACTGCAAAGCCACTGGTTCCCACCTCCATCAGACCTGGTCTCGCCGGGCTGGATTTCACGCAGCGGGTACCTGCAGGGTGTGGAAAGCCAGTGAGGCACTTCTATCCCAGCAGAGGGCTTTAAAGCAGGGCTGCAGAGGGATGGACTCAGTGGTGAATTTCAGTGTGATGGAATCAACTGCGTAGGAACTTCTTATATAACAGGAGGATTGGGCTTAAAAGGGACACCTTCTGTCTGTAAAAGCTATTAGTAATGTACTTAAACTCCAGAGTAGACTGCTCGCTGTGTCGTGCATCATCTAGTCACTAACTCAAACCTTTTACACTATTTGGTTTTGGACATTACTATATTCATGTTTCAAGGAGTCAGATCTTTCTGTGTTAGGCTATTGTTGTAGCATTTTCCACATGGAAACAATTTTGCAAAATGTCTGTAGATGCTGATGATTGTAACCTTCCCCCTGCCCTTTTCTAACCATTTCTGTATGTACCATTCTGTCTGTTATGTATATCTACCTCATGCTTCACAAGAAGACTGTACTGTTGGTTGTGCTGACAGCCCTTCATGTGAGGTGACTGTTCTGCCCTGTTGTTGTTTGTCATTCATGGGGATGTTCATAGCGTTATCAGATGTTTGCTGCCATGCTCCTGCCAGTTCCAAATACGGTATTTTCACTTTTGAATAAATTAACACATTTCTTTAAGATCCAAATGCCAGGTGATTTTTTTTTTAAGTCAAAGAATGGCAGAAATGTACTTGCTAATACCTGTGGCCAGTCTGAACACCCCATTTGTATTTCATATTATGTTCAGTATTTCAAAGACTTGTGGAAATGCATAGTTGTACAGTTTTGATAACCACAGTGTCACGTCATCTTAGTCTCTTGTGCATAATAAAGTATATATCAATTTATTAATAACTGATACCACGATTCATTTATTTTAAGTTGTACGGAGCCAACAGTAGTAGATAAGTTCCATCTCATTGCCGTGTCCTCAGGTCCCATAAACTTAAGTAGGAATTGTATGTGTTAAGGCAGGATTTGATTTTGTGTGACCACATCGGGTTTTTTCCTTTCTATGTTCTTTTACCCATTGGTTTTCGTTGGCTTCTCAGTGTCATGACTTCTTGCAGGAACCAGGATATATTTAGTTAGCTGTTCTTTGCTCTAATTGAAGTCCAAAGCCCTGATTCCACAGGCATTAAGTTGTTGCCTGTCAAGACACAGGCTCTGTCACATCTTGCACAAAGCCTGGCTTGAGCACAGTCAGGTCTGAGGGTCTGCTATTAGTCCCCTGGCTGATGCAGCAAAGCTCCTTTGGGTTGTTATACCCTTGACTGCAAGTATACTGGAGACACATGAGCAAGGCTGAGATGTGTTTTCATTGCTGAAGGGTCTTCCTGTGCTAGAGCAGATAGTTTGGCCGTGTATCAGCAGGGCAAGGATTTGGGTGTTTACTATCCTGCTTACTGCTTTGTTTCCTCTATTTCATGTGCAAAATGTTCTGTGTGGGCATGCTGCAGCCATATTTCCCTGGGTTATTCAGAGGCTGTGGTTAACTCACAAAGGAGTTCCCTAAGGAAAGGGATCTGAAATGTTCGATGGTCACTTTTAAGTATCAAGAATCCCTCAGTTCAGAAAAGACTATTAATTAGAAGCAATCGTAAGCCTGCATGTTGCCTATAACTTACTTACAAATCACAGAGGTGCAATAGATTAATTGCTTCATAACAACCATATTTCAGTTTCTGCATTAAGACCATTTTTATTTTCTTTTGGAAGTGAGCTCTGTAGAGCTGACTCTCAGTGTAAAGCTAGTGGAGCTGTTCTTCACCTTCACCTTTAAGGATCTGTATTTTGACTGAAACATGTGGAAGCATGATCAGTGTTTCACAGGAGGAATTAATTTTAAAATGCAATTGTTAGGCAACAACTTGTGGTATATTTGTGTGGGTTTTAGACATTAAGAAATAAGAGTCTTGCTGTATTACAGAGTAAGCATCAGTGTTGCGCATGTTTGTTTCTTCAGGCATTTGTGAGTGAAGCAAAGATTTTGGAGAGTCAGAAACCACCAGCTGCCAGTTTCAGGAAAAACAGTTGTCCAGAGCTCTTCTAATTGAAACTGAATTAAATTTATCACAGCTTTTCCTCCAAGGCAATATAAAAGGAAAAGGAGATGATATTTTGATAAATTTTCACAACTATCACTTTGTAATTGTAAAGCCAGATATTTATGAGCTGGAAGTCTGTTTGCAGCTTGGCTTTTGTCATGTATTCCCAGATTTCCGGCCCTAGACCTGGCCTTGCGAACCTGTGTGCATTTACACTGTTTGAATGCTTTGTATGAGAAAGATCAAATTACACCACTTCACCTACCCGGAGAAGGTTATGGCTTAAATTACATTTTTATAGTCTCTCATTTGCTAGAAGCCTTCAGGGACTCGCTGCGACGTGGCCAGGAGGTGATGTGCCCCGCAGTGGCCCATCCCGCCTGCCTGGCACACAGCGCTGTGCTGCAGCTTTGCTGTGTTCAGGAAAAGCGTAAAGAGGAGTTGCTTCATGGATAGTTGAGGAAGAAGAGCAGCACAAACATGTTACTCTCGCGCTTTCTTAAAGTGAGATTTCCCCCCCTCCCCCCCCCCCTCCAATTATTTTGGCACATATATCTGAAGAATTGGTTAAAAAATATTTGGGTGGAGTCTCCTTTTCGCTCTGCTGTTACTGCTGCTTGTAAACTGCCAGCTCCAGTAAAGAACATACCGTACTGACAAAAAATTAACCCAGTATTTAAAAAATCAGAATATTGAGTGTTAAGCAGAGAAAGCTGATGGTATTTAAAGATGCTTTAAGTGGCTCAGCAAACTCACTGTTCTGTTGACCATGTAGATTTTTTATGGTATACCTGCTAAAATCAAAGTGCCATCCCTGCAAGTGTGACTGGTCTTCCCAGTTCCCCAGGCATTTCACTTCCAGATTTGCTTTGTAAATACGGTGAAAACATAAAGTTCTCGTCTGTCTTTTTAGTGCAAGCAGGCATATCCCATGGGATTGTGAGAGCTCGGGATGTAGGGAAAGTCTTTGCTCTATGCAATATTTTTATTAGTCTGTCATCCTCAAAGTGATTAGTAACATTAGCTGTTAAGAAGGGAAAATAAACAGGAAAATTTAAGAGGATCATGCAAGCAGGGCATTTGCAGCAGGAATATAGAGGTTTTTGCAAAAATTGATTGCTAAAGTATGTCATAGAAAATTTAAATCACTGAAATGAAATAACATGAAGGAAGCAGTTAGGAAGCATCTGGAAACGGGAGGCTGAAGATGATGGCCACGCTCTGGCCCGAAAGGAGCTGGTGGGCTGCCAGGGCTGCCGTGTGCCCCCGCTCGGCGCCGCATGTCACCCGCCACTGGCAGCTGCCACTCGTGAGGCCTCGGGCACCAGCAAACCAAGTAGGATTGTTACTGACAAGACTTGTGGTACGGATGTCGGGGTACAATAAAGACATTGGGGTGGCAAAAACAGACTTTTGCAGACAAATAAGAGTTTTGTGTCAGCTGAGTGGCACGCTTTGGCTTTTGCTTCAGGAAGAAGAGCTGAGGGTTAGATGGCGTGCGCTGGCATTGCAAGGAGGAGAACCGGTAAAGCACCAGGCCTGCCTCCTGGGGAGCTCCTCCACCACTAAAAACTGCGCGCAGGGGTTCAAAATAAAAATCTCCATCGTGACTGAGCAAGCTTCTGCCTTTGCCTGTGCAGCTGGCGCAGGAGCAGGCGCAGGCAGGCAGACGGGCAGCCTCGCCGTGGGTCAGGGCTTCTCAGGCAGGCTCAAAATGGCGGCGTGGGGCTCAGCGCTGGCCCGAGAAGGTTTTGCAGTGGAGCTCAGGCAAACTGGGGGGAGGTGGCAGCCGGCGGGTGGATGCCAGGGGGACAGCTGAGGGGCGCGTGGCCGCATTTGGTAGTGGTTTTTCAGGAGAGGCAGGTGTTCAGGTATAGATTTGAAAGTGGACAGCCATGACAGTCCGTGTACACCCAGTGGGAGCGTGTGAGGTAAAAAGTGGTGCTGTTGTGAACCATTTTTGGTTAAATACTGCTGTTGCTGAAAGATGCATGTGGGTTTTGATGGGGAGGGAGGGTGGCTCACAGTTTAGCCCGATAGTTAAATTGCCATCTAACTGAGCTGCTGTGTGGGGAGTGGTGAAGGCCCCTGTGCCCTGCAGGACAGTGGGTGGCATCTGCAGGGTCGGGGGCTCTGGTCACAAAACAGACCTGTCCTCGCTCTTGTTTTAAGTGGAAGGAGACCCAAAGGTGGCGTTTGGATCCCAGTCCTCTGATGAAACGTGTCAAACCCTCTCTCTCTTAGAGCTGTACAACACGCTTGTCAGGTAGCTCCAGTGCACCAGGCGGCACAGAAAAAGCAGACTGCTGCAAGTGCAAGATGATGAAGGGTGCTGAGGATGTGGAGGATGGTCAGTAGAGAGAGACAGGAGCAGGTGTAGGATGACAAACGCCTACATAAAGAAGGTGGTGGGGATATATATCTATTTTACATAGACTAAGCTGGCGGTGCCCTCAGTCTGATGATGCAGGGAGGCAATGTTCGTAATTAAGGATGGAAAAAGGAGCGAATCCATGATGAGGTTATTGTCAAGTTGTTTGACAGAGAAAGTTGGATCAACACTGTGATTACAAGTATTGTAGCATGAGAAGCAGAGTGTGCTGGTTTTGTCCAGGGAGAACTGAGGGATGATTACACTGGAAAGCGTGTACCCTGCTGACATGCTTTGTACCATTACAAAGCCAGAGTAAGTACACTCATGTTTTTACTGGCAGTACTTAGTTAATTTTTCTGTGACTTCCCTCAAATGTGTATCCCTGAAGTGAGTCATGTTTTACTCGATGTTAGACAACAAGGGTCTGTCATAAACCAAGAGGCTTTTGCTAGGCCAGCTGCCTGGCCCTTCTCCTGTCCCCATGGGCCATGGGATGCACAGGATGATCTGCTCTGCAGACAAGGAGTGATTTCTCCAGGGTGGGTTGTGCCCGTCACCTGCATCATGGGATAACCTACCAAGGAGGCCACAGTTATATCAGGAACTTCAGAAATCTGGCCCTGGCAAGGTGCTGTGTACAGTTAATTTTGTTTTCTGGTTTAATGGTAGAAGTAGGGTTATGCCAAGCTAGTTCCAGAAGATTTCTCTGTTGCTTGCTTTTGTAAACTTTCATTTATGGCATTGCTCTTTCATTCAAAGGTAAAATATGGAAAGCTTAAATAAAAATTTACATCATAGGCTAATACAAGGTGTTGAAAGTCAGACCACGTACTTCTAGAGTGCATACGTCTTAGTCAACATCTGGTTAAACAACTGCGTACCAAGAATAAATTTGCTATTGTCTCTTTTAGAAGCTGTTAAGAAATCTTAATTACTGTGTTTATTTGAGTAATGACAAATAGTATGGTTACATGGCCCCAGCTAATTTTTATGGCTTTCCTGTGCTTTTATTGAGCAAAGACAAAACTGTGATATCAAAAAGCTGGGTAGTCATGCATTTATGTTTTTAAATATAAACGCACACAGATGTACAAATACACATCATTTCATCTAGTAGTGGGAAAAGTCAAGAAGGGAAAGTGCCAGTGTGTGTGTTAGAGGACAAATGCACATGGACATGAATAGTGCAGAAAGCATCTAGAGTATGCAAGCCTGTACTGCTGCTAACAAGCATTTTGCATCTGGAAGATATGACTCAATTGTGCGCTCTTTCAACATCTTCAAGGTCTGGATTCTCTTTGCTTGGTTCAGGCAGTTAGGGGAGCCATCAGACTGGAGGCAGTCAGTCCCTGAGGCTAACTTGGCACACCTTGCCTGTCTCCTGTATAGGCACTGGGGAGATCCTAGAGCAATTCCTCTCCTAACTGAGCACCTGCAGTTGGCCGGCATGAATCTGAATGTCCATCTTCTCTAGACAGTGTTGCTCAGGCTGGGGAGCAGTTCTTAGAAAAATCATGTAGTTGAATAGGAATGAACTCATAAATTCTCAGAGCTCATGTGTGCTGGTGGTGCCAGTGCAGGAATACAATGAACTCAAACTGTCAGAGCTTATGTGTGCTGGTGGTGCTAGTGCAGGAATATGATGATGTAAATTTATTTTGACACAATCAGTGAAAGTAACAGTTACATGGAAGGAGGCTAGAGGAGATCAGGGTCACTGCCATGCAGGTATGCAGCTTCTCCCTCTAGGTGGGATAACTCAAATGTTGCCCTCTGCCTACAAACCTTCAAGATTTTTCACACAGCATGGAAAGAAACCAACATGTGTACAACTGGAGGCACTTGCCAGCATCCAGGCTCAGTGCCATATTTGAAGAAAAAAAGTTTGCTGTTATTCAGAATCCATGATTCATTTTTAGAGCAAACTAAGGGTTGGATTCTCAGCTGGTATAAATTTGCTCCTTTAACATCAGTCAGTCTGTTTACACCAGCAGAGCATCTCTCAAGTGTATAAGCTATTCTCTAGCACTGAATAACAGAAATATGATCTGGCAAGCAGCCAGTTTGAATATCTGCCAGGGTATGTCAGATCCAAACATGATTCCTTGAACCCCAGCTCTTCCCTCCTGCTTTAGACTTTTATTGAAAACAGGATCTATTCCCTAGTCTCTCAAGTCGTACTTCTTGCAACTTGAGTTCAGCATGCTACCCGCTTTCTCCAAACATCAGAATTTTACTCCGCAGCTGTAAAGCCTTTCCTCAACCTAACCATCATTAGAAGCTCTTTATTTCCAACTGAAGTTCTGACAACTGCGGTGCTGGTCCTCCTGTTTGCATTTAAATCAAGAAGGCTCACTTTTCAAATCAGTCAGTGCAAAATGCCATACTCATTTTTAAAAAATGTATGTGTTCTGAGCAGGACATGGAAGGTAGCAATGCACTAGGGTGATTCTAGCTTCAATGAATTGTGTAGGTTTCAATATAAGAGCCTCCAAAGAAGGTTGAAGCAGGCATTCTGGGCAGCGCACATGCAAACATATTAATAATATGTTAATTAGTCACCAAGATCCTCTACAGCAAAGCCCACAGGCTCTATCTGACACTGCAAAGCCCTTTGTGATTCTGTACCTGATCACAGCACACAGAGGGTGACAGCTGAGATCTCTTCACTCATGGAGTGGTTGTGGGCTTGCTCAGACAAGTGCACCAATGATATGTTTGACATGTTGTCTTTGCGGGGCAATGTCACTCTCAGAGGGAAATGCTGCTGATGTGCAGAGCACTGGGCCGTGTTTCCCAGGCACTGTCACTTCTGAATTTTTGAAGCCAAATGGCTTCCAGGCTGCTGATGGGCTCGCTCCTGACAAGGGTGACAGCTGTCAATGGGCCAGTGCTGCTCTTGTGTCTCTTTTCTAAGCAACATTTGGTTAGTCTTCCAAGAAAAACGCTAGCGGTTAGTCATATGTGAGTCAGCTGTAACTATCCCACCCATTATAAACCCTATTCACTTTGCTTGTTTCCAGATGTTTTTAACTGGCCACTATTTTACAGCATGTCCATGCTCTGGCCAGGACTAGGCTAGTTAGCACTGCATGTGACAAAGCCCACTTACCAGTGAGGCTTAAAAGCTGTTTCATTGATCCAAGTTTTCAGGAAGGTTTCTTTCTCATTTCCCTTGAGCTCATTGCTATTCCTGCACTGAGTGCTGTTCATTCACACTTCGAGCATGCTTTTTGGACAAAGCAAGCACATCTCTAGCGTGGCACTTTTGCCTTTGTCTTCTGGAAGTGAGTTTGTAAGTTAAGTGACCTCACTGAAGACAAAGACGTAGCATGTGGTGTTTGCTCTCTTCAGTATTAAAGATTTTTTTTTTCCAGAGAACAGTCTGCAAACAACATATAGACTGCAATTTGCATTCAAGGATCATCAAATCCCTTGGAATAGCAATTCAAATAGTAAAATCACACTGCTCTTAGACAAGCTGGGGGTGGGGGGTGGAGTTATATGGGTGAAGTACTAAGTTGGTTATGTTGAACTCTTTGGGGAAGATTTTAAGTTTGTGGAAAGACATTACTGTCCAGTTCTGTAAATACAGACCCATGAAGCTGTTGCACAGTGATAAAATAATTAATCAGCCATCAAACTTAAAGAAACCACATGTATGACGAGCTATGCTTTCAACACATTCTGTGATTCATTGTCCAGGACTAAGATATTGCAGGGATGTTCTGAGAACTTCTTATCTTTCCTAGGACTGACTGCCATAGAGGTACACACTACATGACCTCTTACAAAAGGCTTATACAATGTGTGATTCAAACTGAGATGTGACCAAGTCTTTTATGGGAAATCTTGCATTTTCCCTGAAACTTTTGCTTTATTTTCCTGAAGACTTCTAGTGCTAAAATTAAGCCTATTTTAAACTGCTTTACTGAATTACGTCACACAACTTTATGGCTCTGGCAGTGAACTCAGATACATACTGGCAGCCAGTTGAGGAAATTTCACACCTTTGTTTTATTCTTCTAAAGTACTTGATAACTTCATGTGGATGTCATTGGGATAGTAAAAACACACTCTTGGAAGGGTTGCCCATTTCTTTTTTCTTGAGGAAGATTGGTCAATCAAAGCTAGCGTATAAATCTTGTAAAAACATCACGTTTTACTCTCCATAACACAGTAATAAGAACGTTTCACTGGTTATGTTAATTAAGAAAAACATTTCTCTGTGGTGGTGGTTTTTCTTTGATGTTCCTATCAGGCCAAAGCAAACAGGCAAATGCCAGAGAACTGAAACTGTATTGCCTACTAGTATGTCAGTAGTATCTAATACTACAGGTCTGTTTTCCAATCAAGGCACGTGGGGTTTTGTCTATAAATTGTTGGAACACTAGTGGGAATTCCCCATGTAAATCTCTCACTAGCAGATCAGTTGAACAATTGGCTCTTCATGTTGATCTTTATGCATCTTCCTCCTCTCACAGTTTTAGTTCATTTGGGGGGGTAAAAAAAAAAAAAAAAAAAAAAGCAGCCTTTGCTTATTTCCTTTCTTTTTAAATCCTAGAAGAAACAAATAGGCCTTAGCAGCCTATTTCTTGTTAGGTTTTTCTATCTCTGCATACTCCAGGTACTGCAACACAGTGGAATTGCCTTTAGAATAAAAGGTTCACACATTGGAAATTAGACACAGAAAAGATCTGTTTAGGCCACCCTGCCTGCATGTCTGAGACATCTGGAGGTCTGCTGCAGATCTTATAGCAGAGAATTAGGGCTGATTTCTGTAAACCTGAGCGGGTCAGGTTCTGGTACCCAGGCACAGGAAACTCAGAGCAGATCTTGATAGGTCTAAATCCAGGGCATTAGGGATGTATTATTACATTGTTTGACGTGTATACAATCTACTTGAAGCACTTTGGGGGCAGCTCTTATATGCTCTGTTTCATTTAGGTATTTGTTCTGAAGAATGACATTCCCTGGCCAAAATGCCATTCAAGAAAGACAGCCTTGTACTTCCTATGGAGCGATGTAAACCACTCTGTGAGGCACAGCGCAGTGGAGAACCCGGCTCTGCCAGTAACACTGCCAAGGCTTTTAACTTTTCTCTGCCTCACTTTTGCATGAGGCTTTCACATCCACTTCAACATATCTGAGAGCTGAGATTCTAGTGGGGGAGGCCTCTGTAAGTGTTTTCTAACTTTTCTTGCTGAAAGGCACATTTTGCCAGGTGCAAAAAAAATGTAGTCCTTTACTATATTTTTAAAACATTACCTCAAGAAAATTTCCCTAAAATTTTGAAGTATGGATTTCTTGTTCCCATTGTTAATTTGTTTTCCCCATGCTATCTGCAAAAGTAAAACAGTCAAATACTCAGTACTGCTTCCTGTTGCAAATAACATCATGAATTAGAAATAAATGAAGCATTTTTATCAATAATAACAGGTATGTCCATGAGAAGTGGAACTCAGGAGATGCTATTTTATAGGCACAATCCCTTTATTGACAAAGCTGACTTTTTAAAATACTGTTCACTTGAAAATACATAAGCTACATTAAAGGATAGTACATAGGATCTAAGTGGCTGTTCCTCTTTTCTGCTCCCAGTTATCATCTGGTGTGTCTACAGTATGGTGCATCTGTCACAACACACAGAACTTGTGGAAGAGTTAATCTGCATGAGTATTAAATGTCAAGCTGTAAACTAAACACTCCCAGCAATGGGAGGCATCATGAAGGGATTCATGTGGTAAGGAAACATTGTTGTCCAGGGTGAACTTGAAACAACTGTGTTTTGTTGACACCATATTTCAAAACTAATTGCATGTTCTGAGATTACTTTGGCTCTGAGCAATGAATGCCATGACCTATATTATTTAATAAGCTTTTCACGCTTGTGTAGAGGAATGTTCTGTAGGTGATGGACGTAGAAATACCCCAGTTTAATAAAGTTGATTTCTAGATTAGGAGAATTAATCTAATAAACATCATAGGTGATTAAAGGATGTTGAAATACACTGGATCCCACACTTCCACCAAGGCTAGTTTATTTTAAAATTCCTTGTGCTGAAAGGATGAATGTTATATCACAGCTGGGTGAATCACACCATCCAACGAGAGTCAGTACCAAGTGCCCTCCTATTTATAGACCTGTGTGACCACAGCCAGTGCCTCTGATGTGGCTGAGGATCAGAACTGCTCTTCCTAGCTCCCAGGCTGAGGCTGCCCACCAGGTTGGGAGCTGGTATACCTCAGTCTGATCCTAACCTCTGTCTACTCTGTAATTTGGAAAAAAGTTTTCCTTTTTGTACCACTGTTTTCTTTGCTCAATCTTTGTCTGCCGTAAGTCTGAACGTTTGGCAGCAAGACCTGCCTTTCCCTTTGTGGGGCTTTGCACTGTGGTGCTGTCATCTTGCTAGGAATGGCAGACATCCTGGCCCCTCGGGATTTGTTGGACTCCTGACCACCATCCCCTGTTGCTGTAACAGGCTGGAGTGTCCTGTGGCAACTGTGTTGCTCCTGCTCTGGGACATCTTCCTCCATCTCTAGCCAGACATATCCAACCCACAGAAAGGGCTCCTTCCATAGCCTGTCTTCTCCATTTGGAATTGTTCTTACTATTCACTCAGACTGGAGAGCAAGCACATTCAATAAACAAGAATGCTTGATCATGAAAAAGCCACAGACAGTAGTTTTACTGGGGGTGTGTGCTTTATTCATGATGATTTCTTTGAAATTAGGATGAGAAATTGGAAGAAGTGGCAAGAGGCAGCTAAAACTGTTCTGGAGATTTCTTGGAAACACAGATTGCTTTTTGAGACATTTCTTTTGTGTGATCTGATTAGTGTATGCTGGGTGCATTACAGAGGTGACTCACTCATTGCTTGGGTGCAGGGAGGTGAAAGAGAAACAAGTGAAGTTGTCTGTATCCTAGCAGAAAGCTTTGAGTTTTCTTTAGTAAACTGTCTCCCATTTTAACTTTTCAGAGTTACTCTATTGTCAGCCTAGTGATGCTTCTACTTGCAGAGGAAGACATCTCCCATCTGTGCAGCCAGCAAGGGAGATGAGTAAATAGCAAAAGAAGGATAGGTGAAGAGCAAAAAGGTTAATTAAAATCAGAACTTCCAATATATTGCAATCCATGGCTGTTTGGGTTGTATAAGTACTTTCCTACTATGTATTCATCCAGATATTATCCAAACAGAAATCCATCTAGTCAGTTAAATCAATAGGCACAAAAGTATGGTTCATGGGTTTTTTATTACAGTTAACTCTCTCATACTGAGCATGCACTAATATTCATGTTCCTACTAGAGTATCTGTTTACACAGAAAATCATGTTCATAAGCCTTAGTTTAATTTTGACCATGACAGTAAGAGCTATTGCCCACAGAAATCTACCAGGTACAGAAATCTGTATATGGAGATAGGATACTCTGCAGAAGGGAGACCACTTGTTTGAACAGTGACTTTGGTGAAATAGGATTATACAAAATCATTCTAATGCTTCTCCTGCCTCATCAGGTCAGGTCATTGAATTGACTTGAGGTTTCCGTCCCAAAAGTAGTGTTTTGGCTTTAAATGACTTGAACTGGATTTCTCCTATGTGCCTTCTGTTGCTGTTACAGGTAGCACAGCTTATTTCCCCAGCTCAGCGGAAGGGTTTGGTAAATGAACATCAGTGGGTCAACTGCCTACACCTGCCACCAGGCTCCTGGGTGTGTGGGCAGTGTGTCCCAGGTGGGGCTGTTACCTGGTACAGGATCGACATGGAAGGAACCTGCTCTAAGCTTAGCAGGTAAGTGTAAGGTATTATTACATTTACTGTAATTTAGAAAAATTAATGTGCTGGATTTTTATTTTTGAAACAGGCCTTTGAACATAAAATTGCAGAGGTACAGTAAATATGAACCCTACAGTGATTTTGCATGTAAAGCTATATCTAAGGGGGGGGGGGGGGCAGTCCTTGAACTGTCTTTGTTTTACTTTTGTCAGAAATAACGTATTAAGGCTACTTTGAAAGGCTGTGTGGACAGATCTTGCAGATGCTGAAATGGAGGGATTGCTTTAGCTAACATATGGAAAATATTTACAGATCTTACACAGTGGTGATATATAAGAGTAAACAGAATGTCAGATAAGCACTGCATTCCTTTATTTTCACTTAAGACCTTAAGACTGAGGAAAAAAATATATGCCTCTTTGTTAGCAGGGAGAAAGGAATGGCTCAATGTTGGAGGGCTAACTGATCTGGGGAAAAATGTGCCTGTTAAGCAAAGTGAAATATCAGCTTTAAAATCCTTAATAAATTCAGATCTCAGGATGTGTCCTCTGAAGTCTGTGGAAAAATGGACTTTTGTGGAGTGGCAGCTTGACTTATGCCTCAATTTTCTGTCCACTTCCATTTAACTTGCAATTAAAAATGAAAACATTACAATGGCTTTCATCCTGCTCACAGTGGCAGCGGTGTGTGTCGGTGCAGGCTGGGGAGAGGGGCAAGCCAGCCGCTGGGGCAAGTTAAAGCTTCTCTTTCCTTGGCCAACAAGGTAATACCAAAGGATTTCTTATGGAAGCAAAAGTCTGGGAGACTGAAAGCACCAGGGTCTCACTGTGTGGCAGCCCGGAAGAGGGAGCAGACCATGGCGTGCAACACTGAGCAGTGCATCCGGCTCTTGTCCCTCGTAGTTGTGAGCTGGAGGCAAGACTCGGATACTGAGCTCAGCTTCCCTGAGCTGAGCCCAGCTTTTCGAGCTTAGGTTCCATTTTCCTGTGGTTTTATACTATTTCAGTGTCTGTATTCATGCTGTAATGTGAAATCTCTATTTTCCTGCTCCCAAAGCTCCTAGGGATTCCCTGAGAGCATTGCACAGCACTGTGCCCTAGGGCCTGAGCAGTGACTGGGACCCAAATACCCCGGGGTCATTGCTCAGGAGGAGAAAGGCAGAAGGACGGTGACAGCCCGAATGGGATGCAGCACAGCTGGTGCTGACTGTACGCTGCCGTCCAGTCCGGCAGCCAAAGCGATTCCAACAAGCTTACAAATGCAGGCTTGAGTTACCAGAGTTTTGCTGTAGATTTATTAGTATGGAGCGGGGTCCTATGCAAATGGTTTCTCATCTACCTCAAGTTGGCAGAAGGCTGGACAGGTGATGCTTTTTTTTATTTAAAGGCATAAAAGATACCTGGCTTTCTAACGGAGGCAATGTTGCTAATATATAGGAAATTCAATACATTGCTAACTCAGTGAGGAAAAAATGCACCTTTGAATAAATGTGTTACTAAACCTGACATCTAAGAAATGTTGGCTTGTGTAAAATATTGGTGGTTTGAAACAATGACATTTTAAAAAGTTGCTGACCTAAGAATTTTTCTTTGACTTTTACTGTTGTTTCTTTTGGATATGCTTAGTTGTTTATCTAAGTAACTCTGGTCTTTGAGGTTTCAAGAAAAAAGGTAAATAGAGGAAAGAAAGTAATACAAAAAGCAAATACAAATAGCTTCTGCTATAACAACTACACTTCTTTAATTTTGCCACTCTGAAAATATATTAAAATGTATTGATTCAGTAAACTTTTCCATGTTTCTAAAAAGGGCAGGATCGAGAATACTGATCCATACCAAAACACTTAGGGAGTACCTAAGATTTGTTAGTTTTGGCACAGGCAGGCAGAGGCAGTCTAATGTCATCATGTTTGAAAAAGGAGGACAGTGGCAAAGGGTGATTCAAGTGCAGTGTAAACTTGGTTAATTTACAACATGATGTTGGTTTTAATAAAAAACAGGGGAATTGGTACACAGTGCTGGCAGAAAGTCTGAGGCAAAATCAGATTTAGCTGTAGATACCAACAAGGAAGCATAGCCAACGATTTCCATTGCTACATTTATTTACTGCTGCTTAAGCTTGTTAAGATGACTAAATCTGCATGTTGAGGTTGGGTTTTTTGTTTTGCTTGTTTTGTGGTTTTTTTAAAGGCCAGTCTGTAACTGTGTCTGAGGAACTTTTTATGTGACTGTGATGTCCTGGTCTGCTCTAAGTTCCACTGACAAACATGCACTGGATCACTTGCTGTTCAGTGCTCACTCACGTCAGTGTTGGGTCCAAAAAGAACCAGCTGTGAATGCATCTGAGCTGTCTCTGATACAACTCCAAGTCTGGAAAAACTAATTCCTCCCTCTCTATGCAGACGGTGTTGTGCAATGGCCTGAGCTCACTAAATACTTCAGTTGTACAATGGAAAGTAACCTAGGTACAGCATCTGCTTTAATGGCAACTGGTGTGTTGAAGTAGTAGATGTTTGGGGTTTGTTTTGGGGGTATTTTTTTGCAACCTACACTCTGTTTCTACCAACTAATTTTTTACACTGATGGAGTTGCAAGAGATTGGTACAACCACACCATCTTGGCCACTATTTCCACACTCCTTTGCCTGCTAAGCAGACCTGAGAGGCATTGTATTATGGCAGACCTCCAGCAATCAGGTTAATTCTATTAGTGCTGTACACACAAAACCAATGTTGTGGAGTTTCTGTTATCTGCTTACAAACTGCTTTGAGGAAACATTTTATGAGACAGATTTCCTAAATATGTTAAATGGTACCATGAACTACGGTAGTTAATTATTAAACCATATGTAAAATCAAATGATAAAGCAAGAAAAACAACCCAGGCACTTTGGTATATGGTTTCGTAATGTTTCCTGAAAGTGGTGAGCTTGGCTAGGAAGATTTCTACTGTCATCCCTGTCCTGTTTTACCCCCTGTATCCCTTGGCTCTGTAGTGCTCTTGCAGGTGGTGTTTGTTGCAAAATGCATCTAACCCCGAAGGAATCTTGATTGCTACTTCTCAACATACAATATGCTATTGGTGCCAACTGGTCTCTAGTTCTGCTTTTGGAGTTAAAGTTTGCCATATTTTTTCTTCAAGAGGTTTTTGCCAGCTGCCTTAATTATTTTAGTGTTTACAGGTCTGCAGTTGTTGACAGCATTGACAGTATTGTTTGTTCTCTTTCCTTCTGCAAGTAGTCTAATGTTGCACAGAAACACCGTCTCACCCACTTTCCTGTTTTAGGACTTGAGGAAGCAGTGTAGCGTTCCTGGGCTGTTTATTCTCTGGTGTCCTACACTGTGCACTTTTTTGCACAGCCTACCCTTCCCTCTGTCAGCTTTTGGGTGCCCCACTCCACCTGTGCTGCTAACCCTAGGAGTTCTTGTTTACCATAACACTAATCCCAGACGTTGGCTGATCCGTATAGAATAATGCCCAGTTATGGCCCAGGCAAATATGCCAGCAGTTAATTTTTTGTGTGGCTGAACTATTCTTTTGGTTGCCCCTTTGCATTCTGGCCCTGCCCTGAGCTGTGTCTCTCTCCTAACCCTACATGTGGTTTGAACCTTAACCTGTGACCACCAGGCATGGCCTGGAGGCTTTGGCTGAAATCCTTGCGCAGCCCACCACTTGCTTTGGCAGCCTTTTTTAATCCCTCAGCAGCTGGGGCTATTCTGTCAAGGTAATATGCCAGTTAGGTGGTGATTATCCAGCCCTGATTACATCACGTACCCAAGAACAAGTACATTAGAAAGAAAACATAAGATAAGACAAGAAATGCCTCTTCTCCAAGCCTATCCTATTTGGCAGCCAGACAGCTTCTATACTGGTCTGTACCAAGGCTTGACAGAGCCTCTACCAAAACCTCCTGGCCATGGTCCCAGTTTGTGTTGTTCTCAGACACAGGGCACACAGCCTCTCTGACAGGGCAGTTCGGTATGTCCTTTCTCCAAGGCCACCGTTTCAGAAGGTCTGGATAACTATAATATTTCAGGACTGTGATTCTGTGTTCAACAACTCCATTTTAAAGGCAGCCTTGCATAAATGTTTACTAACCCAAAGCTTTCAGCAAGGGACAGAATCGCTGTTAAGCCCATGGAAATACGCTAACGAATGTAATGCTGACCAAATGTCTAGTACATCGTACCACATTTTTGAGAGTAATCACAAGGTAAAATACTCATTCTTTGGCAAGGGGAGATCTCAATTAGGAGGTGCCAAAGGAATTCACAAAGCTTTGGAAAGCTGTACGTATCCCTTCCTCTAGGGAAAGGGGGAACTCAAACGTTATTGCCTTAACCATTTACAGCTGAAAATGAAAGCTGGATACCCATTAGGGACACAAGAATTTCAACAGTTTTGTTGCCACAGTTAGCACTCTGTGGAACATTGATTCTGAAGCCATTTAGCTTGTCCTCAGGAGTCTGTTTTGTAATTTATATTGGAGGGTTTGCATTTTATAATTAATTGGAATTTGCAAGATTCTTATGTGTGCCAATTTATAAAAATCAAAGCTAGGGTATTAAGATTTTCAGATCTCTGCTGTGCTAACACAGATAAGAGAAGGGTGTATTCAACAGTCCGGTCACTGTTAACTCAAGGACAAGTAGACCACACTACTTGGCCTTGGACAAGGCAGCCAAGATCATATAAGATATGGAAGGTCATTAACAGCAACTTCTCCTTGAGCGTCTCTGAGATAACAACTGTTAGAAACAAATGCTGATGTGAGAGAGTGCATTTTGTTCAGCAATTTTCCCTGGCTTATCATACTATTAGTATTATTGTTTGGTATTTAAAGAATCTTCCCTTACATCTGGTGGTGTGTTCAGTGTAAGCACAGGTGCATTGCAGAATAGCAGTGTCTAAAGCAGCAGTGTCTGAACCTTCACGACATTCCTGTTGGCAATGAAATTTGTTCTACCTTGGCAAATAAAGTGGATCACAGGTCTGAGACTCCTTACATATGTTGTACAGTACCCTATTCATCCCCTTTGGTGCGGTGGATTGGGGAGATTCAAAATGCACTCTCTGCTGCAACTCCAGGGAAGAGTTGTCATTTTCTGTGTTGGTGGGTTAGCCAAAACCAGGACCAAAAACTGGTGGAAATTAATTAGCCCAGATAACTAGGGAAGGCAAGTTCTTTTGTTTGAATTTGTTGTGAGCCTTTGTTATTAATAAGATGGCACCAATTCCCTCTGATTTGTTTGTCCCTAGCTGCTTTCCTCAGGTATTCCCACTCTTAATCAGGCTTATTTCCCCGCACTTCCAGATTTATTTTCTGCTAACCTGTCTGTCTTTTTTTACACACACGCACACTCTCGCTCTCTCTCTTTTTTTTTTTTCCTTTCTTCCCACAGCACCCCCTTGCCCTCATGACCAATTGGATATGGCATGCAGTTAATGCTACATGTCAGGTCTTCCAATCACATCTATTAAAATCTTGTGACTAAGTTGGGAGATCAAGCACTGAAGGTTGCTGAAGCTTTGTGGTACCATGTTCACAGCACGAAGCTCAGGCAGAGCATGCTGCTCTAGGTACTTACCCTTCTTCTCTAGCAGGTTTTGAAGCCTGTGCCATAGTCTATGCTAGGAAAGGGAAGTTACTGTTATCCATGCTAGCTGGCTTAAACTTGGCGTGGATTTCTGGTCTATCTGCATAGCAGTTACTATAGAATTAGCCAAGGTTTCTCTGCAAGGACAGCTACAAACTCAAGTTATTATTTTTAATGAAATCTGAGGTTTTTATTAAATAAATCCCCAGGACAAAATTGAAGAGTGGTTATAAAATCACAATAGTTGCCAACATGGACTTAAAACAAAACCTTAATCAGTCTCTTCCCTCTCCCCACCCCACCTCTTCATACAGCAGAAAGTAAAGCGGGGTGCCATTTCAGCTCTGGGGGGTTTCTGTCCATCAAAAAGCTTTTTGAAGAGGAGGTCTCCCCTACTTTCTCTTTCAAAGCAATTTGAAAACAGGCCACAATATTTCCAAAGTCAGATCTCCAGGACAGCACACAATTTAATATGCCAGCTCTGTTTATGACAGTCACTAATTTGCTCCTTTGCTGATTTATATCCTACTTGAGTGAGTAACGGCTTGTACACAAATTGATTGGCAGGCTGCTAGCTGTCCTTAACCTCTCATGTTACTGAGGATGCTGGATTTTTAGCGATGCTGGGAAGCAGTACAAGTTAGGCAGGAACTGGTATTTCATCATGTTGCTATGGTGGTATGAGCTTGCTGACACAGTCTGTGATGATGGATCCGGACAGTTGGCCGTGGAGAAAGTCTCGCCTGTTTAAGGACTAACATAATGAGAGGAAAGATAGCTGTCACGCCTCCAGACCGTTTCTGTATAAGAGAAACAGACCACTGGACTGTTTTGCTAGTTAGGGTGGAAAGTGTGTTTGGTTTATGTCTCATATAAATAATAAAAGTAATAAAAAGACACAAATGCCTTGCCACAAAAGAAGTGGTCAGGAACAAGTCGAAGAGAAAAACAAATAGCTGACCAAAGCACGTTAACCACTCAGACTGAAATCTGACTTCAGCCTGCAATAAAAGGCTTTATTAGCCTCTACACTTGATGTACCTAGTTGATTTAAGCACCTAAGTTTTTTTCCTGCTTCTGGCAAAACAAGAACCCATGAGGATAATTGTGTTCAGAAATGTTGTTAGCTGGGGAGGAGGAGAAGGGTGCCGGGACTCCTCTGCTTGTTTGGTCTTGCCCCTGCCCAGGAGACCAGTCAGTGCTTGCTCTGTTAGGAGACACTGGCAGGAGTGTGTGTTTCCTTGGCAGAAATACAACTTGCTCTATTTACCAAAAAAAAAAAGTACACAATGTCCTTTTTTCCTCAAACACTGGAAATAAGTATAATGGTGTTTTCTTGCTCAGAAATCCAAGACTGCCTTCCAGCAAGTGCCATGCCTGGGTCCCAGCCCCCAGCTCCAAGTGCCACCGGCTGGGCTGGGGCTCTGGCTGCCTCTGTGGTGTGGGCTCCCATGGCTGCAGCCCACCACTGCCCTGGCCTTGTGTTTGCGCTCTGTCTCCAGGGGAACTGCTGAAGCCAAAAGTTCAGGTTCAAATAGTCCAAGTCTTGCCATCTATCAGCCTATATCCTGGGCAGCGGCTTCTGGTGTCTGTTTCTATGAAACACAGAGCCATTAAATTGCTCGTTTATTTAGCTGGAATGCAGTTTTCTGATGTCGCACAGGTATGTGAAAGCTGTTGTCATCTCCTCATATTATCCTTTCGCTTTCATGGAAGATTTGTGTTGGCAATGGTCAACTTTGTGTTTATGAGGACCAATTCGTATTTAGGTGATGCTTTTTTTAAATGTTGTTTTTCTGCCTGTGCATTGTTCACGAAGGTCTGCCTTATTCAATGCTGGAAAAAACACTGTAGACATCTTCTGCTGATATAAGCTGCTATTAGCAGAAGCCTATCAAATAGATCAGCAGACAACAGGGGTTCTTAAGTGCCTAGGAAAGATTGTCATACTTATTCTACATATTTTAGTCATTACTACATTTCTGACCTTTATTAAATGATTACTTCACATGAAAAAACTTGCAGACCAGCTGTGCAGCACCAGTGTGGCACGTAGGGTCTGTTTGAACGCTGCCACCATGTTTAGAGGGACAGGAAGGCAGAGGGGAGTACAGCGGAGCCGTTTGCTCTAGGATAAAACCCATTAAAACTAAAATCCTATCATTTATAAGCATTTGGTTGTGAAAGAAGCTACATGGGTTATTCCTGGGAAGGAGTGAATTTTTGGTCTGCAAAGAGAAGCAAACAATTTTCAAATCCCTTGGCCTGATCCATAATGTGCCAGTTGGGTGACACTGCAGGGTCACCACTGGCTGCGGATGCTCATGGAGAGAAAGCTGAGGCTGAGCAGACTACCAGGATTTGTCTGAGGACATTTTTTCCAGATACCAGGAACTATAATCTTTCCTGGCTTCCTTGAAATGCTGAGTCTAAAATAAGTGCAGTAGATGGAAAAAACTGAAGGAGAACATACAAACAATGGATCAAATGGATTGGAGGCACAAATTTTCACATTTCAGGATTCCTTCAAAAATGCAAGATTACATTAAAGATGTAGAAGATGACACATTAAGAAAAGCAAGATACAAAATTCTGTGTGATATATATTACCCCCAAAGTAAACACACAGCCCTTTCAAGAGCAAAATCATTTTTTCTGAATACAGTAAATTTTTCAGGATAGAATGAACAATTTTCAAAGTCTGAGGGAAGCAACAGTTCTGTGATTTGTAAGACAGGGCCAGCACAGGATGGCACAGCCTGCTCGCTAGGACAGAGCTTCCCAGGACATGTCTTAAGCCGCTGCTCAATTAGCTGTTGCAGTCTTTCCAGGAATTTCTATGTGGAATTTTTATAACGCATATTTTTGCAGTTTATACTATAGTTAAATAGGCAATTTTAATAACTTGCAATTACAATAACTTATTATACAGTTATATTCAGGTTTATGTTATAAAACTTTCAATGGCTGGGATACTGTTTGCAGAGGAAGTGCTGCCTCCCTGGAGGTCAGCAGCGGTGTTTGAGCTACAGTTCCCTGACACAAGCATGAGGGAACTGCCAGTGGGGACTTGTCATACCGAGTGTGAGGTGCTCTCTTCAGGAACGCGCTGCTCCAAGAGCCTGCTGGATGCTGGACATGTTAGTTCCCTGGGCGCCCTGCAAAGGCCATCTTCTCCCTTCTCTGCATAGCGTCTTGGAGGGTGTGTGCTGAGGTGGATATATTCATGCTGTAATTCTTACTTCTGTGGGATACATGTCCACAGTACTGCACAGGCGCCTCCAGTTGCATCCTAAAAATTTGAAAAGCTACTAAAATAAAAAACGGGAAAAACTTAAACTCTACAATATCTCAGAGGAGCCTATTTAAGCAAAAATGTTCTAACTGAAGTGAGGCCTGGGAATGCACGAGCTGTTGAGTCACCTTCCACCCTGACATTCCTTCTTTCACTCTTACCGCAGCATGTTTCTCTCACATGTGGAGGCACACTGTCAGCGCTTCATTGTAATTAGCTTGCTAGTGCTGGGAATGGCTCTTAACGAGCCAGCTCGATGCTGCCTGGGTCTCAGGAGTGCAACTGGCAGCGAGGAGTTGAGCTCAATAGATGCAAAGATGTGGAGATTGCAGTAAAGTGTGAACTTCGCATAAATAATCATGTAGATCTATGTAGATGCATATGTTCTGGATAATGATTCATGCTAGAAGTTTAATTTGAAGTGAACAGGAAAGGAGAGAATTATCAGTGGCTTAAAACTAATAGTTGCCACACTCTCATTTCCCTATGGATGTTGCATAGAGCTTGAAAAGTTGGTTCCTGTTGCATGTTACTGTTCCCTCCTTTATTCAGTATTCTTCTGTGTAGTTTTATTGTATCTTTATTTATAGGCCTGTTTTTTGTCTGAGATGTTAATTGAAACCTTTTTGATAAACAAGACGTGTGCATGTTAAGTGGGGAGGCTGTAGACTCAGAAGGGCTACTGTGAGTTTTAAACAGAGTGGACGAGGGCCACTGCGGCCCCCTGACTGTAAAGCCCTGAGGGGTAGGGACTGTGTCGCGCATGTAAGGCAGCTCTCTTGGGGAATCTGATGTTTGCTTAAATTGATTTTTGAATGTTTCTAGGGAAAGAGAGTGTTTGACAGTATGAGACCAGCAGACTGCGTCGAGGAGAAATTAAGGGACACTTCCTCCCTTCTTTTTAAAACAAAGAAAATTTATCTTCAAAAGTAAAATCAACCTCTGGATGCAGGGGTATGCCCCATGGGACTGCATATTCTCTGCTCCCTTTGGCTGTACTGAGATGTCCAAAATGTTAACGGGTTCATAGTTTTATGTTGCTAATGCTAATGAGAACTGACAGAATGCAACATTTCTCTCGCTGAAAGCCTCTTTTAATAGCTTTGCACAAAGCTCTCTAAAGTCAGTGGAAATGTTCCAGCTGACCTCAGTGGGCACTGAATCAGATAATACATCACATCTGTCTTAGTCACCTGTAGATGTACATAAATAACATGCTGTAGAAGATGCTAAAACTGTGTAGCATGGTTCAGGAGTTTTGCAAAATCTCTAAGATCTTCCTTGTAAGCACCAGAACACAATGCAGTCCTTTTAAAAAATAAAATAAAACCCAAACCCACCCAAAAAAGAAAGAAACCTAACGCCCCCAGAAAAACCAAAATCAAACACAAACACACACACCCTAAACCCAGAAAAAAACACAAAAATCCCCACCTGGAGGACTAAGCTACTGAAGCAAATCCTGAAGGTCTGCTTTGAAGAAACACTCTCTCTTAATATGTGACAGTTGTCCAAAAGCAGTCCAAAGGAGTTCTGTGATGTTAAAAGAAAGCAGAAATTCCTGTTGTAATAAAGCATACTCCAGAAGCCTGTGCACCACTGTATTTGGAAAAAACAGGTATATTAGCAAATAGATTACAATTGCTTTATAGACTTGTTCTCTTTAGTGTTCTGAAGTCCTCTCTCTGGGTAATAAAACCTCTTGTCAGTACAGATACGTAACTCCTGTTAATGTTAGAGAGTGGATGTTACTACTTACTGGCATAGGATTTAGCTTTATTTGTTCCTGACTAGCTCTCAAGTATGAGCATTTTGTCAGTAAACTTAAAATGCTGGATAAATTTGTTCTTCTCCAGCAGTAGTAGAAGTACCATGAAATGTGGTAGCTGTACCTCAGTGTTTTCATGTGTTAGTTTAATAGTGTGTGTATGTTTATATATACTGACACATGTGTGCAAAAATATAACTAATTTTTAAGTCCGAGCCAAGCAGCAGTTTATAAAACTCTTGTCCGGGTTGTCTATAGGTAGTTTAAGATTAATTTTAAGAATCGTAACCTTTCTAAAATGGATACTACTTTTAGTACAGTGCAAAGAACAGTGTTACTTTTTATTTTGTGGCCAAGAAAGGTAAAAAGGGACTGGTCTGGTGGTTTTCTTCTCCTCCAGCATTCACTCTTTAAAACATTGTGCTTGAATTTAAAATTCTTTTTTTTTTTTTTTTCAGTATCTTTAACGTTATTTCAGACCTATGGTGCAGAGATCCCATTTCATAAGATGCCTGTGACTATCACCTTATGAAATCCTTGTTAGAATGATGTCATCAGTCATCATTACAGATATCTTTTGAACTTTTTGAGGTTACTCTGCTGATTCTGGCAGATAAGGAGGCTGAGGGGGCAGAGGAGCAGCAGCAGCCCTGTTCTTTCAGCAGGAACTGAGCTCCTTTCCTGCTTATTAGTTGTGATAGCCACTTGCTTCAGACTTGTTTTCCTTCCACATGCTGCTGATCTTGTAAGACCTTTCTCTCCAGTGCTGAAGATACCCACTGACAACTTAGTCTCTTTAAAACCTCTTTGCATTCTTTTTCTGTGCTTCAGTGGAAAACTTCACCAAATTAATGACAAGTTCATTTTCAGAAACAAGCACATTTTACTTTCAAGCTTCTGTTGGGGGAGACTGAGAGTTCATATTTTCTTCAGCTGTTATGGTTGACTTTTGAATCTTTTTCCTAGAAGGTTTGATTTATTTCTGTTGTCAGAAATTCACATATTCAGAGATCTGGTAGTATGTACAAATATTTACAGATAGCATCAATAGTCTGGAGTAATGTCCTGATAAATAGCCCTCTTCACAGCAATTAGCAGGGTATCCAGGAAGAACCGAAACTACAAAAGGGTTTGCTAGCACAAGCAACAAGAGACAAATAGCCTAATCAGTGGAGATGGCTAATCTCCCTCATGATTTTGAATTTGCTTTCTCCATCTTTTATCATCTTATTTGTCTACATTACTGGAGATAAGTGTCATCTAAACCAATTTCTTTACTTCTGACAGAGCTTTTTGCAGAGCAATTGCTTATACCTTCTGGATTAGATCAGCTCAGGGTTTGAGGAGAAATTCACATTTCATGTCTCACCCCCTGTTTCAGGAGCTTTCAATATGATAGAATGGACATTTGTATGTACCTGATGAGGCTGCTTCTCTCCACAGCTAAACAAGTATGCACTTCTGCACATTGCAGCTTCTCCACAAGAAAGAAACAGGATTACTCTAAAGAAACTACCTTTGTTTCTGTCAGGAAAAACAATAGCATTGGCAAGATTTCATAGCCTAAACCAGATCCTCTTTCCTCACCTCTTGGAAGTCATCGGCTGCAGAAAACAGCATGGCCTCTGGATCAGTCCCTGTGGAGCTTGGGTCGTGGCAACACTGATGCTTTCATCAGATGAAAGACTCAGCTGCTGCGACTGGGGCAAACCTGCCCTTGTACTAGTGCCTGACCTTGTGCCAGGACTGGTGTTCATGTACATGACTGTCTGGCAAACCAGACCAGAGGCATGCACACAAATGAAAACTAAACTTTTGGGGGGAGAAGGAATAAGAAGAAAAAGTTAATTTTCAGCCAGATCAACTCCCTGATTTGTCTCATGGTTGCACTGTCTTTGCTAATGGTAAAGGAAGAGGAGAATGTAACATTGGCTCTTTTGAAAGCAGCCCATACTTGGGTCAGCATCAGGCAAGTGTAAAACCGCTGCCCCATCTGTACAACTGTCACTTTTGGCAGGATAATCAGAAGCACAGTTCTGTGTGAAGAGAACTGTGCTTCTGCAGCTTTTGGTTTGCAATTTTAAGCATCTGGCTTAGTCAAAAACAGTGAATGAAAAGTTGTCCTGTCATTAGTTGTAACTATGAAGAGCATGTAGTATGGAAATCATGCAAGATACTGATATTCAAAACAGCCTCAGATCTAAGGAACTAACATGCTCTGAGGCCATAGCTGTATTCTGATCGGGTTAGAGTATGTCCATAAAACACATGAAATGCCACAAACACTGCTTGATTACTGAGTGCAGCTTTTAAGGCTTTGCCCATTTACCTCCCTGGAGATTAAGTTATGAACAGATACTAACAAGAGCCTGACTGCTGCAACCTGAATGAGTCCTAAAAATATACCATCTCTTTCTAGGAACTGTAATGAGCTTCCCAAACAGGCTTCCTAAAATCAGGTAGATCAGTTTGTCAGGAGGAGGAAAGTGCCTGGCATATGGAGATGACTGGTTATTAAAGTCTACATACATTGTTATTTATCTGGCGGCTTCTAAGTCTGTTGTAGCATGGTAGACTTAACTTCTATAGACAGAGCCATGTTAGTCCGCTCCTTTTCCTTCTTTCCAAATGCTCCTTTGTTTGTTTCTTCCTTTGAGAAAGTCCATTTCAAGTTACTCCAATCCTTTTGACCTCCAATACGCCTGGACCATCAGTTTTAATTGTCTCACGGGCACTCAAGTGACTATACCTGTCCTCCCCTAACCTAGTTATAAAATAAATATCCCAGTAACTGTAAACACCGAGTATTCATAAATGATTGCAGAGCAGCTCCAATCCATCACGACAGGATCATGATAAGGCTCCAGCTTGTCTACGTGAACTGTGTTGTAGCAGAGTTTCTTGATTACACTGTGTCTGCAATCTGAATCAACCCTAGCATGATTTATGAAATTTTGTGATGTGGTTGCCACTGTATGCTCTGAAGTAGAAGCCACATTAGTACCTTGCTAGCATGAAACATGAACACATTTCATTTCATGGATGGCTCTTGTTGGAGCATAATACCTTCTGACCAAGTTCTTCTAGATATGCTGTATGTGGAGGGTTTAATGTTCATTACCAGTTTTACTTATCTGAAGTTATTTGACTTTACAAGTCATCCAAAAATCAATTGTAAAGCTAATCCTGTATTTCTCATGCATCCGTACCTTTGTGTGCAAAGAATGTATAATTGAGTTTCCATTTTTACAAAGAGAAACGCTCTACAGAAGTCAATTTCAAATTCCTTCAGAAAAGTTAAGCTAAAAATGTTAATGGCTGGGGTGGTGCATTGTAACCGTGACTAATATCAGAGAGCAAAATGGTGCTGCATGGTAGGAGCTAGAGTTTATCTGTAAATGCTGCATGCAGCTGCTGCTCTCTGAGTAGTACAGTATACCCAGGTACTACTGGCTGGTAAACCCTAGAAGCCAGCAAGCGGATGACTGCAGGATGCACAGTAGTGTCTTACTGCCTTGTGTCTCTGCAGCACCAGTGCCAAGCTCTCCTTTGATTTTGATATGTACAAGTCACTTTGAGATGCTACATTAGGTAGCATGCCATGGGGACAAGGTGCTCTTCAGTGTCTGAGCAGAGAACAGAAGTCACAGCTTCTAAAAAGCTTTCAAAGATCAAAAAATAGTCTCTAAAGCAAGCTTTGGCATGGGGGTTCAAAAATGCATCTAGTGATCAAACAAGAAGTGACCATGCTGTTCTCCATCACAACTTAGTGGTAAGTTGCCGAGAGTGATTTCAGCTTTAAGATGTTTGTATAAAAGTTTTTTCAAAGAACCCTGGTCACTTATCTTGGCAAATCCAGTCTTAACCAAGCTATGAAAAATATTACTTAACATAAAGATATGAAAAAATTATTTGTGTAGTTAAACCGAAATGTGAAAGATTAAGTTATGGCAAATAACCATGTTAAATGAGGGTCAGGTTGCTCTCTTAATCAAATAACTTTGCCAAATATTTACTAAAATAGGACAGACCTTTGTAAGAGTATAAATAGTTTGTTAGTTAGTTAAATAAAAGATCCTTACAAACCTTATTTGGTATGATTCTTTGATAGTGTTTATGAGGTGGTTTTTAATAACAGGATTTTCATTGTGATTTTTCACTAGTAGAAAAGAAGTAACTTCTTTTTTCCTGGCAAAGTGGATTTTCCCTATAAAAATTTGATAGAAAGCATACTACTTAGTAAATTACGAGACATGTTAGAAACACTCCACATATGAACTTTACCACTACATATATATTTAATTAGAAAGGATGTTGCCGTTTGTGGGATTTGACTAGATATTTTGTTTTGTACAGCATCTTGTAATCAGCAAGTTCTGAATCCCAGATAAGAAAGTACTTAAAAACGCAGGGAGGAGGGGGAATGTTCTGGAAGAGAAAGATTGCAGTCTTTTGCCCAAACATGTTCTTCGTGCAAGCTTGTATTTTGCAGAACAGAGTATGTCCAGAACAGAGATGACAGAAATTTTTGAAAGGTAGTTTTAGAGAATATACCTGAAATAATGTAACATGAATATTGAGAGCAAATGTGCACATTTTCAGTCTCCCTGATCTTGTGAAGGTGACAGTACTTGTATTCATGGCTTGCTCAGTCCTGTTGTATACAATTCTCAGCACTCCTTTAAAACAGAAAAGGCTAAAAAGGAGTTAGAAAACACAAATAACTCTCTCACAGTGTAGAAGTTCTACATAAGGAAATCTAAGCACATGTGAAGTGAAAAGTAAAGTGTAATTACTTGGACATGTCTTAGTACGTGGGAAAGAGCAGTAGTATTTGTTTAGGTCTCAGTGCCGTGGATGTTAACACTCTGTATCCAACGTAATTACAAAGGGAGTGGGAAAGTGGTAAACGTTACCAAGTATGAATGGATGGGGTTCAGAAAGCATCCCTGATGAACAGGTTCGGCAATGATGTTTCCCCAGAAGGTTAACCTGAATCTTCTCCTTGGTTGTCTGCTGTCTAGTATATATCAAGATTTAGCAACTGTAAGGCCATGATCCATCTTGGCTGAAGGGAGGGTTACTTACGATAGAAAATGTCACATGAAAATGTTGGGTTGTGTTGGAGAGAGTTTAAAACAGACACTCAGCAATATTTTCAGACAGTCTGTGTATGAAAGGCAATTTGGCCTGAAATCTTGAAGGCTGAACTGTCTGGCTGAAGATTTGAAAATAATACTATGTCTGTGTAAGTTATACTGCCATTTTTAGGATTCTGATTGTGCAATCTGTAGTTGGGATGGTGAGTGTTTATGTAGGTCATTTCTTTGGCTTTGGTGGGAGCGGTTGTGGGAATAAGATTTATCAACACCCCCAACTTCCACTTTCTAGTTTTCCTATTTTTGTCCAACCTTGCTCAAAGCATCTATAGGAAGTAGATGCATATTGTACTGAGGCATAGATCACGAGCGCAGGCACATTCATTTCTTCCGTGATGTGAAAATGGCTTACTCTGAAGGGACTTTGACACAGGACTCCATAGCAAATACTGGAAGTATTGGAAGTGACATAGTCCAAGAAAGGATTGAGCCTGGTGCCCTCCAGGCAAGGTCAGAAAGCCAACCGGAGTCACAGCTGCCAGCCACCAGAAGCTAGAACCATGAAAAAAAATTGGTGGCTGCTCGCTTTATTTTACAAAGACTCCATCCTGAGTTCTGCCTGTCTGCACATCATAAGGAGTAACAGGATATAAAATTATTTTCAGCTGAAAACCAAAAAGATCACTGATAAGGCCATAAAAAATGTGGAGTATGCTGCATTCCTAAAAAGACTTGCAGTCACCCAATAGGAAAATGAAAGCAGCTAAGAGCTAGACTGCCATCTAACTCTAAGCATAATCTCCTGTAATACCATTTTAAAAGTCTGGAAGTCTTCCAGCTATGTGATCAGATGATTTGAGTCCAAATGATACCTAAGCAAGTGAGGCAATAAAGACATTAAGCATAGATGAAGCAACTAAAAACATGTCAAACAACTGAAAAAGGACCAGTAGAAATAGAAACAAACATAAGGGGTACAAAACCATAGCAACAGTCAGTGTTGCTGGCTACAATAAGCTTGTATTAACTGGAAATAGAACTAAGTAATGCAAGGGATTGGAGAATAAAAGATAAAGGCAGTTTCAGTATTTTCTGTTGTAAACCATGCCATTTATGGAGGGATACAGCAGAAAGCAGTGCAGTTTAAACAAGCAGTGCAAAAAGATGGGAATAGATAATTCTGTGAATGAGATACATTTTACATTTAAAACTGCAATGAAAGAAAATACAAAGCGTTAGCAGTTTGTGCTTAACACAGAAAATACTGCTGATGCAGGCAGATCGCACAGGATCTTGCCTGTGCAAATGTCTGCAGCACAATCAATCATGATTAAATGGCAATCTTTAATTGGTGACACTGTTTATATGAAAGGCGATTCCAGTGCTAAAGCCGTGTGAAATAAAATGGCAAAGTGAAATGCCTTTTTAGTAGGAGAAAGGAGAGACAAGCAATAGTAAGAAACTTGCAATACTTGAAAAATTAGGAAAAAAAACTGAAAACAGGCAACAGGAAAGAAAGCGAACAGCAAGACTGTGCAATTCTGTTAATGTGTTTCAAGGGCTTGGGAGTTTGCCAGTACTATGTACTATATGGCTCTACTTCAGCAGATTTTAAAGCATGAACGTGCCTTATACCTGTAAGTATTCTCAAAGACTTGAGGTTATGCATGTGGAAATCCAGCTGGTCACTGATGTAATGCTTCAGGCTTTCTGCTCACAGGTTTCCTAGCACGCTCATGGGTGGATTTCTTGCTGTCTTATGCTGTGCTTGTACATATGCTACAGATGGTCCCCTTGTGGGCAGCAAATTTGGGTCTCTCTTCTATCTATGGGCCAGCTATTAACAAATCTTAGAGGTTTCTACCCTTAGGCAGATTTGGTAGAAAAGGTCAAAAGTGGTTTTGTCTGGGGGTAAACAAGTGATAGATGAACCAACAGTACTATCACCAAAACCTCCTTACTGTAGTAGACCAGACTAAAAAGCGAAGCCTACTAATTAATGCAAGGAGAAATGTATCAGTTGTTTAACTGAAGGGTGTGTTGACTTGAGTGAAAGAACATGTTGGACGGGGAAATGAACGGCTGGGACTTACTTGATTGTAACACTCAAAGTGCCAGACAATAGCGTCAGAATTTCTGCAAAGCTGAGAAATTCTCAAGAGAGCATGCTCATCTGCTGACTTGAATGAAATAGTGGGAAGAATAGCATCAGCCAAATGACTTTAATCTAGGTTTGCTTCAGCAAATACTATTTGATGAAGCAAATTCCAGAATATTCACTATAAATAAACTATTTGGACAGTGTTGATTCCTGTCTTCTATTAGTACTCTGCACCCAGTGTTCCGCTGGACACAAATACAAATATATGATGGACACACAATATGTTTTGACAAAAAATTGCAAAATCACACCAAAGCAGCATGCTAAAACCCATGTTCTCTCTTTGGAAATGAGAGAGCACGCACTTTTTTTTGTTGGTTTTGCGTTTGGTTTTTTTGTTTGGGTTTTTTTTTTTTTTTTAATTGATTGAAATCACAGATACTGGGGAAGTACAGAGATGGGAAAGCCTGAAACAAACAGGAAAATGTAGAGCAATTCTAGGCACGCTAGTGCCTTACAATGGAGGAGATGCTTCTTGCATATTTACTTTTATGTGGAAATCCTTACTTTATAACCTAGGTAAAACTGTTTTGCTATCTTTTCAAAGATGAGAATGGATGGGAAAGTGAGCTGCTTTTAAACCACTCTGGCAATGTTGTTATATTATCTGAAAGTCGAACTGTTAATCATCTATTTCTGATCTGAACTTCAGCACCAACACAGTTGCAGTTGTAGTACCAGCAAAAGAAAAATTTCCAG
Organism: Falco cherrug; assembly: GCF_023634085.1. Taxonomy (NCBI): domain Eukaryota; kingdom Metazoa; phylum Chordata; class Aves; order Falconiformes; family Falconidae; genus Falco; species Falco cherrug. Next base: position 17,009,968 of record NC_073708.1, read on the forward strand.
CAAGACATGACTTTGAAAGTATTGAGCAGAGCAGAAGAGATTATCTGTATTTTAAAAAAATACAAACAAATCTGTAGAACTGTGGTAGATATGTGTACTTTATATATACATGAGCTGGGATTTTTATGTGCCCTTTTCAGTGGCTATCTATTATCCATTAATTTGGATTAAATGAACTTGAAAGTATAGCATGATACTTTTGCTATTCTAGTAAAGCCAATTAGAAAAAAATCCCAGCTCTCCCATGCCCTAGTCCCTTCACCCCCCTGCACTCTCCTTATAGTTCACTATCCCTTTCATTGCATTCTTGCAATTGCTGTTGCAATTTTGTGCTGATCTCTCTCTCTGAAGTGATACGCCAAAGTTTCTAAAACAGTGGGGAGCTCCTTTGTTTCAATGATTCATTTTGCAGTAAGGTCGAAAAAGAAGCTGTGCCAGCATGACAGAAAGGGGGAGAAGGAGAGTAGGTGGTGTTCCTCTGGGTCCTGTTAAACCAAGGATGTTTCTGGAGGAAAGGTATTATTGTTGCATCCTTCAGGCATTGCGTCTCAAGTGTTGGAAGTCTGTAGATTAGCATCACAATCTAGAAGGTAAAGGTAATAAAACCTACAACTGCTCATACCATGATTTTTCTTTTTTAAGTGATCCTACCCATTTGAGGAAACTCACTAGAAGCCGTGTGCTGTGTTCTGGCCATAGGGATCTATGGCATTTCTCCCTAGGACATAGAGATTAGCCTTCAATTGCTACTTGAGTTAAGTTTTAACTTGAAACTGAACTGCTGTTGGGGACGCTGAATAGCTCAATCGAATCTATGCAGCAAAGAAATTAAGAGATTGGTCACGCCAGTTTGCCAGGAGGCTATTGCCTTATATGTAATTCAGAAATTGCAAAGAGGAACTTCTGAATTACGAAACTATGTGCAGTTATAGAAATACATTAATAGCAGCAACAGCAGAAGGCACAAGTGAGTCAATGTTGGAGTCAGCATTGCCCCACAAAGCTAGGAACTGATAGCTGAAACACTGTGTTGTTGCTTTGTACTTCGGATCGAAAATGTACTGTCAGGCAATACTGTTCTGTGCTGGCTGGATGGCTACGTGCTCTGACATGGCCAAACCCTGAATGTCTTGTTCAAAGAAAGGCTTTTATTCAGAAAATCCTTGTTTACGAAGACTCTATCATCTAAGAGGAGATGGCTTGCATATGGGAGACTGTACCTAGCCCAGGAAACCTGGACCGAACGGCAGGTTCAGTGGCCTAAGCCTGGGGATGAGACAGTGCTTTGCAGTGTTCGGACAGTGGTCCTGGCTTTTTGCGTCTTTGAAGTCTTCTGGTTATGTGACACCTTCAGGGATAGGAGGCTTCTGTGATGAATATGCATGTGTTGTATACATCCCATAGATGGAGTAAAGTAGCCTAGTCACTGAGGGGAATGGGGAAGCAGAGACTTTCTCCCATGGTAGCTACTGGCATGTAGAAGTGGGCAAAATGGGTTCCCTAATGTGTGCTGGTATCTTATTTGATGTAGATCAAAACAGTTTTAATTACAGTAGCAAAGGAGATAGCTAATCTGTAGAGCTTTCACTCTGATCTGATGATCTCTGCATGTTTCTTCTGCAGCCTGGACTTCTTTTGTTGCTGTTGTTTTTTTATAAAAGCATGGTCTGTGCTTTAAAAATGGACTTTAAATGATTGCTAAAGTTAAATTAGGAATAAAAGCTTGTTCTGTGTCTGCCTCAATGCCCAATGAAGTAAAGATATTCAAAAGCCTACAAGCCCAGATTCTAGTTTTTAATATCTATATTATTATTATTATGTTTAAATTTAGAAACACGAAGTACTGAAAAAATACTAGGTTTCTATGTTCTTTTCCTGCACAAAAACACCCATCATTCTCTCTGTAGTACAACATCAATTTCCATCAGGGCAACCATTGACAGGAACAAAAAATAAGTATGGCCAAGTATTTCCCACTGCCTCCACCCATTAAGGAGGTTGTTGGGTAGATTTGATTTAACCTGCATGCAGATGGAAGCAGAATACTGAGTTTTGGTTTATCCTCCTTTTCATTGGTGTCTCAAAGAAATAGACTTCTTAAACTCAGAAAATCTATTTGTTTCCAGCTTCAGAAGCACAAGAAAAGGTCTAGAGAAGTACAAATCTCCCTCTCTCATTTTTCTTTGTGAAGACAGTAAATATAGACCTTTTCATTTAGTATTTCAAATTTTTGAATGCTAATTATTCTAAAAATAAATTAAATTCAGTCAATGAAAGTGTATATTTTGATCTTTTAAGCATGTTAACTAAGATCTCAAAGTGGATATAATGTTGAACCCAAACCATACTTTCTGACTTAGACAAACCCAATTTTGACATATCAAAGTTGGCTTTGAGTTTGGGATTTTTTTCTTTGTTGCTTTTTGGGGTTTTTTGATCAGGACATTTTTCAAAAACAGCTCATCCCTATGAGGAATTTTTGATAAATCAGGATTTTTTTTTCTTCTGAAATGAAAGCTTCCTGCTGAGGCATTCCCCAAAACTTCTCACTTCCAGGTTTTGGACTAGGGACTTAAACTATCCTTAATCTTACCAAACATCTATTTGACAGAACGCATCCTCAAAAGAATGTCACAAAATGAAATTAAGGAGATTTAACTGAAGTAGTCCATTAAAAAATTCTTTGATTAAGGGATAAATTTTCAGTGCTAAGGAAGATCAGCCTTGAGGTTTTGCAGCTATTCAATGGAAATCTTAGTATGATTCAAACAGATTTGGGTTAAATGCCAGACATATAACAGCTGTGTTGCTGGAAAATTGGGATATCTTATTTTCAATATTTTAAGGCAAAAGAAATGTTAAAAAAAATCTGCTATGCTTCAGAATGATCTCATGTGAACAATCCAATTATCTGCAGGGGAACGAGGACTATTTAACTGTTGCTAGATCTTGCCTTTAACTGGTGATATATTTATATTCTTCATTCAGGAAGAAAAAAATGGAGAAAATCCTGAATGCTGGAGAATATACTTGATGTTACTTTGGTCCCTTAAAAACACAAATTATCAACAGAGAAAAACAGAGCTGTCAAAAATCTGAGAGGGTTTGATTTCTAACTTTAGCATAACCAACAGCTCTAGCTTTTAGTTAGGGTTTTTTAAACGAATAAAACACGTGGGGAGTGGTGGGCAGAGGAGCTCGTGTCTCTGGGAGGAGCTCAGGCAGGAGTCCCAAGGTGGTGGCTCCTGTGCCAAGTTAGAGGGAAGCAGCAGAGGAGTGGATGTGAGCTACAAGGGTCAGCGTGCTACATTTTGCTGACAGCAAAGGGGTGACTCCTTGGAGAAAGGACGGAATGTAAGAATGTTAAGTGTTAATCATCAACTCATCATCAGTGCTCAGCAGTGATGTTGTATCTACCAGTAACCTGCTGAGTGACAGAGTGGTGAAACCCTCCCACAATGAAGAAAAGAACACACCTTGATACTGCTACAAACACCTCAGCTGTGAGGAGCAGGTTTGGGTGCTAGCTCTCAGGGAAAGCCAGCCCTGCTGGGAGAGGCGGAAATTAAGAGGGTCACTAACACATGCTTACTAAATAACAGTTTGAGACAAGCAACACTGGTGGTAACTCAAGCACTCACTTGGGTATGAGATGGGATGGAATTCAAAGAGCAATGGGATTCAGGAGATCTGATCTCCTGGGAACAGCAGGTGTGTGGATTCTGCCACCAACACTATAGGAACTAGCTTTGCAGCGATGTTTGTATGGGTTAGACACTTCTATTCTGTCTTCTGTACTAGCTAAACTTACAAGAACTTACTATTCTTGCAACTTTGCTTGTAAAATTTGTTCAAAACTATCCAACTAGCCTCCCCCTTCCAGAGTACCCAAAGGCGGAGATAATCCTGCCTTAAGTGGCCAGTATGAAACTTATCATCTCTGTTTTACTCAAGCTTTCATGCAAAAAGTGAACCACATGGATTGGGCTGGAGGAGAAGACTTTTTTCTACATTTCCACTGAGAAATGTAGCTGTTCATGTTTTGGTGCAGCAGTTCAGCCCAGTTCCTTCAGGGGCAGGAGATTTGCAAACGTTTCACGTATCTGAATTTAGCATGTTGAATCCTCTATGGAGTCTCTTTTGGCTTATAATGTGCTCCATTTCCACAGTGCTCCTGGGTGTTGGGAGAGAGCAGGTATCTTGCCCAGGTCAATGGGCCTGTCCTAACCCAGGACTCTAGGGCTGAGCAGCCTGTTCTGCAGCAACATCTCCTGGTGCTTAGAAATGTTTTGGGTGCTTGAACCCAGAGCCTGAGAACGAAACACCATCTCTCTTTAGGTAGATGCCAACACTCCCACTTGCCTTTCATTGCTCAGAGCAGCCACCTGATTAGAAGTGAGGCAGCTTGGAAGTATTTGGGGCATGGAGAGGCTGAGATAGGAGTTAGGAGAAGAGAAGGAACAGGGCAGGCTGACTCTTCTGAGTCATGTTCAGTTGGTGTCCTGCTCTTGTACGTTGTGGTGCTGCCCAGTGACTCACAGGTGATTTGACCACAGTGACCACTTACTCATACATGCAGTATGGTGTGCTGACCTACTTTGAAAGACTTGATTTCAGCTGAGTCTGGCTCTGCAGATCCGGCAGTAGGCTTGCATTGAGGCCTGCCTTATTTTCCTTTCCCAGACTAACTCTTTAGTGGAATAATTACTGTACAAACTCCAAAGCCCAGCGAGCTGCTCCACATTCCAGCTTCACAGGAAGTAAAATCTGAGCTTGCCAAGTTTGCTCACTCATCTGCGGCCTCTCGGCATCCCAAATTCCTGCGCCCGTTAGCAGGGGGTTACGTAACAGGCGCATGCTGGGTCTGTGACTTTTTTTTTTTTTTTTAAATACAGAAAACCAGAAATGAATGAGTGTGATGTGGCAGGAAGCAGCTTGCATGAACGGCACAAATGGAGATCGAAAGATGACAGTAATATGTTTTCAATACTAAGTTAAAGCAATGAAACACTCGCTTGAGCAGCAACTCTGAGGTCCCTGAGGATGGCTTTAAAAGGTATAAATGAAGTAAATCTCAAAAATTGCATGGTCAATTTATTTGACAGCATGAGCTTAAATTACCCTAACAGCTGGCTTTAAAACTGTTCTCTTAAAGAGAGAGAAGTGTTGAGGCAGCTGTCTGTCTTTTTGGAAACACACTGATAAAAGCAATGGGGTTACAATAGTAACCTTCTCCTGCAAGGAGACAAGCAATTAAGGTTTGAACCACTGTGTCGGGGTCCCGAGTGCACCACCAGCTCTAACGAGCCTCCCTTAGGGCTGTGCTTTAGCCCAAGCTTTGTAAGCGTGCCTGTCTCCAGCCCTGGCCCTGCCTCCTGGATGGTTCTTGGGTCTCTGTTGTGGCCTTGTCTCCAGCTCTGTGTCCTTTTGCTACTGACTGGACCCTCTGCATAGACCCTGGACCCAGTTTATATCCCTTTTGCTTTATCAGGGGCTGCCTATGTGCCCACACTCAGCTCTGCCTGTCCTGTTCACATGCTGCAAGATTGTGTCTTGTCGGTGAGGGGGCTGCCTGCACTGGGGTCACTGTGGCTCCTGGCTCACATGTCCCTTCACGGAGCAGCCCTTCTTGTGCTGCTCCCTGCCATGCTACTCTTTACTGGCCTTCAGAGGGTGTTTCCTTGCTGCAGAACCGCAGCCGATGCTCATGCCGGGAGGTACCAGACAGCTGGCACACAGCAATACATATCAGCAGTGTGTCTGCTGAACTCTCCTATGCTTCATCGAACTGCTACAGAAGCTGGTAAAAATCAAATTAATCCTGAGCAGGATTGTGCCATTCATACATCTCAAGGGGTAACAAAACTTCTCAAGGTGTCTGGCTGCACATGTACTCAGACTAAGCTGATTGCCAACACATTTCCTGACCTCCCTTTCTAGGTCGTATCTTTTTCCCATGTACTGGGGGCACTGATTGCTTCTTGGGATGAGCTCAGACTTTTGTTTAAGAGATTTCCTGTTGTTGTGGGGACCAGAGCAGGGACGATGCTTTGTTTCTTCAGTGTTCTTCTTATGGTGTGTTACCAGGTTTTGGGGTTCTTCGCTGCAAGTCTGAACTTTGCTGATGTTTGTTGAGAAGTATTTTGTAGCCTGTGATGGTATTTGGAGTCCTTTGGGGCTCAATAGCTGTCATGCAGATATCTTAGACTTGAGCAAACAGAACTCTTAAACAAGATGTCTTGGTTTTCCCCAAAAAAAAGAGATGATACAAAGAGGAAGCTGTTTTCTTGATCTCTGATGGGTAGGGTTGGAACAGTTGTGATCTCCTCTGCTAGAATGCAAAATACAGTTCCTGCCTGCTTTTTCTGGCCTGAACAACCTACTAAATAATAAAACTACAAAAACAAACAAACAAAAAAAACCCAACCTGGCAAGCAAGCAGGACAGAGTAGGATCCTGCCTCTACCCCTGCTGCAGTGGAGGGTGAGGTTCATGGTGTGGGTGCTAAAGAGCAGGCTGTGCTCTACTAAAACCTGGGGTCTGTGCATGTTCCCTTCCCTCATACTGGCTGGCCATGAATGGCTCTGCCCCAGAAGGCAAGACCCTCCCCTGGCAGAGCCCACCTGAGCCTGGGTAAGTCCATGCGTACCTGTCAAGGTTGTGCTCATCTGTCATAACCAGGCTAACCCTACCTGAACCAAGACCTGCAGCTCCAGCAGCACAGAAATAGCTGGGCTTCACCTGGTTGGAAATAACCAAATATTATCTAAAATCAAACCTGTATTTTGAAAGGAATGTGTAGTAAAATCTCACTAAAAACCAGTGAATTCTGAACTGAGGTGTGAGGGGGTCCTTTCTACAGATTAACTAGAAAGGGGAAGGGGAACAGTGTGCCTGTCCTGCAGGATTAGAATCAAAATACAAAAAAGATGGAGGGAAATTGGGTCATAATTAATTTACCAGGACGCTATAGCCTTCATTTTGCTGTGCTACAGTAATAACTAAATGAAAATCCAGGTTGTGTCTGAGCACATGAAAAAATAAACAGTTCCTGTGTATTTCAGAGAATGAATTTCACGTTGCTGTGGTTCCCAGTGGTTCCTCAGTTTACTTGGAGGTGGTCATTATCAGGATAGTACATTCTTTAAAGATGAACTGAACTTGTTTTCGTTTTGAAATGACATACTTCTATCACTGTCTAACACCCTAAGCAAGACACTTTGTAAACTTTTCTTCTATTACAGTTTTATAATGACAAAAACAGAGTAAAATGTATGTATGAAATGTAGAAGGGCACAAAGTACTGCCTGTATCTTTTGGGGGTCAATTCTATGGTTCCTCTGAAAGGATTGTTAACCTGATGCTAGAGAATTCTGGTCCCTCAAGCAGTGCCCCATCTGAGAGATCACTTAGAAAGCGATGACTCTTTAGGGATGAGAAAAAGTCTTAAGCACTTCTAGTACTGTTTATTATTATGAAAGCTAATGGAAAAATCAGATTTGGGAAATATATTATGCAGATTCTGTGCTACTAGAAATCCAGCAATTTTATAAAGAATTTTAATCCTTTCTGCTACAGATCTTCTGTCCCTTTCCTTGTGCTTCACTGTGGGCTCTCTCTGTGTAGAGGTGGTGGTATTTGTGTAAAAACCCATGCAGAGCTTTGGTCCTTTGTGCTGGCCTGACCAGGCAGGTACAGCAAATGCTTACACAGGCTGTTGATAATTTTTAGATCTGATTTTAAAATAATGTGTAGAGTATTTAATAGAAGGAATTTCATAAACAATATAATTTTAAAAATATTTTCTAAATTTCATAAGTTTTTTTGCTGTTGAGATTTTTTTTTAAACTATGAATGAAAATGTTTCCTGGTACACTTAAGTGCTTCATATTGCATTTGTTTCTGTCTGGGGCATGTTCCTATTGTTCAGATTGCTTATACTTACGTGTGTGCACTCATCTCCACAATGGATGATCTTTTGTGTGGCTGAGGTTTTGGGGGAACCAGTCTTTTTGAGAGAGCTCAACCAGGTAGGAGAGGAAGAATTTGCACATAACACTGCAACTCTCATATGTGAAAGGAGTAAATTAGTTTAACCTTTTAAGAGAAAGGCTTAGGCTTTCTTCCATGGATTCCTCTTAAATGTATCATTTAACTTGCTTCTTCACTGTATGCTTCAGAAGCTAAGAAGGACTAGAAAATTTTGGGGGTTTTTTTGTTGTTTTTTTTTTAATTTGTGGCAAGACTTTGAGCATCTTGTGAACCTCTTACCTCTTCCTCCCAACTGGCATGTGCATCTGCAGCTTTTTGAAAAAGAAAACTGTAAGAAAGAGGTATTTTCAGTGTAACTTGACTAGCAAGTCAGTTGCTGTGTGTCTGGAGCACTAGCAAAGGATCTGTGTGCCAGTTTGTCTTCCGAGTCAATAACTTTTTACAGGAGTGCGCTCATTTATTCAGACTGCTTACGTACCTCTGGCATAGATATTTTTTTTTTTTAACTAGCAGATCTTGCAATCTATTTCACAACCTCCCTTGTCTTCTATATGTGTTGCTTGCCAACTGTAATTAATGGACTAAGTTTTATAGGCAATGCATGAGCACGTTCTCTATATATGTCCTAATTCTGGCAAAAGTTGCATTACCCAGGCCTCATTATGAACTATATTTCTGTATGAAATCGTATTGTGGGTGTGTACCGAGCAGGCTGTTGAGATGGCTGTTGGAAACTTATCTTTAAAGCTTTATGGCAAGCCAGAGTATTTTGAAACTTGGCATACTGCTTTTGGAGTGGGTGCAGTTCATTTAGTTAAATCTGGGTCTGTCTCCTGCTCTCTTTTTATAGTCCAGGTTCCCTAGGGTAGAGGGAAGTACCTAATTGCAAATCGGTCTTGCCAAGTACTTGGCAACTACAGCTTCCCCCCACAATGGAGTTTGTCTCTAAAGCAGATAACATCCATTTGAAATAACCTGATGCTTTAGGCTAGAAGAGGGCAAAGAGTTTTGAAGAATAGTTTAGAGATTAAACTCAAGTATTTGTAACATCCATATTCATTTTAGACACTGTGGACACCATACTTTTTTAACACATCAGTAGCTGAAATGAGTGTCTTGTAAAAGCCTTAGCTCTGTATTTTTCACCTTCTCTTGCATTTTCATCCTTGCCGCTATTGGTTTAATGAGGCATTTTAGGATATTTGAGTCAATAATCAGCATATGAGAACCTTTTGTACTAATGTAGCACACCAATATATACATATTTCATTTTCGAGAAACTTACATGCTTTATTTGAATCAACTAGATTGCTAGAGTTTGAGAAATACTTTTATGGCTTTGTGTATGTTATCTGGCATTTGAGTGAGTTTGAAGTATGTGCATACCAAGGAGCACATATCAGTAGAGCAGAGGTACCAGCAGAATTAAGGGCCTGCAGTTGCTGCTAGGCAGTCCTGTAAATCTGCAATACTGCAGAGTCAGCACAGGCCCCACTCGAGCAGAAACCTAAACATCTGTTTGACTTTAGGCATGTGCTTAAGCTTCTTTGACATGAACTGCTAAGTAAGGGGGGTGGTTTTGTTTTTAATCACTATTTTGAGTGCTTTACTTCACAAGGTTATGCTTAGGAAGCACTTTTCAAGCAGGATGGAGTTCATTCCCTAGCTTCAGCCTGCCTTTGCATAGCGAGGCAAGACGTAGTCATGCAGTCCCAAAATTTCTCTCTTCCTTTTCTTTCTCACCATATGCCAGGTTTGCCGAGGGGGGAACCTTGGGTGCCCCAGGCTAAGATTGCTGTAGCTTGTTCAGGTAGTGTAAGTCTCCAATCTGGAGAATCAAGGCATGGTGACTGCAGGGCTGCTGGGTGCACACTTGCCCCAGGATACAAATAGCTTGGAAAATGCTTAGCGTTCTCATTTCACTTTCAGATGGGGTGGTGTGTTCAGTAATAGTTCTGTGTGTAAGCTGACCAGTATTTGTGTATTTGTACAATTATCTGAAGGACTGCGGCTGTGAAAACTTACAGTAGGCTTGTTCCTTTTACTCCTCCAAGCTATGAAAAAAACCTGCTCGTCCTTTTGGATTGAATTCCATTAAACTCCCATTTAATTTTGTTACTGCTCCTTCTGTGTGTTTCCCCTTCATCTATTTTCTTCTGTTTTTTGCCTGTGAGACTGTTTCCATAAAGTCTATATATTTGTGTACGTAAATTCTGTATATTATTCTATAGTACAGTTCCAAATTAAAATTGCAGTTGTCCTAGGTCTTATGATAGCAGAGTCAAAGAGAACCTCTTGAGAACTGTAGCTGAAAATGCTTGGAGAAAATTATATTCTTGCCCTGACACTGATGTGATATCTGAAAAGCTACTAGCAAGGTAGCACTAGTCTGTTGAAGCCTTTTGGTTGAGCTCGGTTGTCCCAGACAGTGGAAACTGTTGCTTTGTCTCACCCAAATGAAGAAACATTTGGAGGCCTCTTCTGACTCTTTGGTCACCAGCAAGTTTGGAAGAGTTGTTGAAGGTCCCTCCTGTGCTTAGATCTGGTATACTGAATTACCTGTTGTAAATGTGATAAACTCATTTTGGGGAAGTGGAATGTAGAAGTCAAAGGAGTGGGGTGGGAGGGAAACACCTTTTGCTTATTGCTATTAGAAAGTCTTAGTTGTGAACCAAGGAAAATAAGGCTTAAGAAAAAATGGTGTTTCTGTTAACAGACCAACAGGAAGATCTCCCTCCATCTGAGTGGGAGGATGGTAATGACTTGTTACAGTTTGTTTGATGGGAATTGGAATTTATTGTGGTATCTGGTAGCATCCATCTTTCAGTTCTTTGTCTGTTTTGATAAGGAAAAAATCCTGGGCTGCTGTATCCAGCTCCATTCCTCCTGATAAATAAGCTGCATATCTTTAAAAGCCATCTGTTATCCTCTGTTTGTCAGTTTTATAAACTAGAAAAGATTAGCGGGAAGAGAAAGGGAGGGTTGCTGCCTGCGCTGTGCGCGGGGCCCGATGGCGTCAGGGAGGCGGCCGCTCCCGCTGAGCGGGCAGGGGGGCAGGGGGGGGCACCCCACCCGGGCACTTCCCCGCTGCTGCCTCCCCACCTGCAGCTCCTGCCCCAAAACCCTGCATGCGTGGCTCCAGGCGCGATGAAATGCTCACGCCTGGCACTGTGATGCCCTGTGGTCGGGGTAGCTGCTGGAGCTGATCTGGGCCAATGTGAACTGCTGAAGAATGACTTCTTCTGCTGGGCTGTAATTGGTGCCCTGGAGGAGCTGCCTGCCTGGTAACCAGCACCTCCAGAACCCGCGGCCAGGCCCATGAGCTGCCCCTGCCCCCAGCACTGAAACTAGCAGAGGTAGCTTAGCACTACATCCCCGCTTTGCTTCATCCCTTCCTTAGCAGGCTTCCAGAAAGCAATGGGCATGGGATGCCTCCATCCAGGCACATCAAGCCAAGAGAATGAGCACAGCCTTCTAGAGCTGACCTACCCCAGCCTCAGCACCTGACGGTGCTTTTTGAAACACGCATGCACACACGAATGAGGCCATGAGGTCATCTCAGGGCACTGCTGATGGGACTTGTCCTGTTCTCTGCGATCTGAGCGCTCCCTTTCCACTGTCTATAATGATTGCAGGTGTGTTTCTTGTTGTGTTGCCTGAATTTTTCTTTTGACCTTTTATTTAATGTAGTCCCAGTTTTTACAGAAGCCTTTTTCATCATTTCCAGTAAAATCATGAGGAGGAATTATTTTCCAAACTCCAGGTTGTTGCACTGGAAGATACAAAATAGACCTGCTAAGATTAACCCAAACAACATGCACTTGGCTGAATCATGGCATTGAATCTCTCCCCTGGATATTTTGAGACTTCTTTGAACATTGCAGATTAGCATTTCACTTTAGGCTAATACTAGCAATAGGAGATGAGTGACATTAATATTTGAAAGTTGAGTGGTAAATCTAATTTTCAGGTTTGCACACCAAAGCTCAGCATGACATAGAGATGTTGTAGCTACAATTTAAACGTTTGCATTTCATGGCCCTGACATACAAATATTACAGGGTTAAAACCAGTGAGTTGTCAGCACAGTGGTATGGCTACCACCTTTGAATAATTAGTACACGATAGAGCAAAACAATATGATCCCACAAAATGTGATTATGGTCAGTCAGCATTTGAAAAATAATTGGTAATTTTAAGTTTTTACCTCAGTTTTTACTGGGAGGCTGTAGGCAGAGGGAAGCATGTCCAGATTACACTCTCATCTCCAGGGATCAATATGTAGTCCTAAAGGTGGTGGGAGAGCAGGAGCTGTGGGGTTCAGCAGCAATCAGCTGAAGTGGCACAGTAACGTCCTACCACATCCATTAGGACCCAAAATGGCTAGAAGCAGTAGGTTTTATTAATCAGTTTTATGTGCTCTATGAAATTTGTAGGTGGTGAATCTTCATGGGAGTGTTTCAAAGAAAAGCCCTAGATTAAGTCTCATTTTATAAGCTCTGAAAGAAGGCCAGGGAATGCAGTTCTGGAGCACTGTTGGTCCAGTATATTTTCATCCATGTCCACAATAATTTACCAAGGATTCTGCAGCCCTTGTTTTGCTGGCTGTTAGGAGATTTACCATATCTAATGCATCAAATTAATTGAATCATTGTTTTTTAGCAAATGAAAAGCAATGCAATCAGGAGATAACTCCAACCTCCCTCCCCTCCCAGAACCGGCTGCCTGTAAGTGAATATTCCAGAATACTGTGATTTTTACAAAGACAAGTGGGGTAAATACCTATAAATTCAAACTACATACTGTTTTTTCATGAAGCAACTGTAATGAACGTGACTCAAATTACAGAGCTAGTTGCAAGCAGACGCGCAATGGAAAACATATGGCAGATTGCACATGTGAAGGATCCCAGCAGGCGATAACTGTTTTGCTGTAAGCTGTGTGCACAACAGTTCTGTGCTGTGATGAACTGTGCATGGTAAACTACCCTAGTTCAGCCCACTGAACAAAAAGCACTAAAGGAACAAAAAGATCCCTGATCTGAGGCTTGTACCCCCCCGCAGTAAGTCAGCTATCATAGTCCCCTCACCTCTGAGGTGCAGCCCCAGGAGTAGCTAAGGCATCTCTTGGGAGCGGGCTGGCAATCAGAAGGCAGAATAATTGGGGGGGAGTTTTGAAAGCAACTTTGAAACAAATTTTGTAGCAGAATACCAATCTGGTGGAGGAAAAAGACACTGATCTGTTTACAGAAGCAAGAAAAAGGCTGGCTACAGCATTTTGTGTCCTCTCAGTTCAGTGTTACTGTCTCACTTCAGCACTTTCCTCCAGTGCAAGTCAGACGTGCGTAGACCTGTAGTAGAAACTTCAGCAGAAGTTAGACTTCCTCTTTCATTTGAAATTGGTATGCCCAGATCAGATAAGACTCCAGAAAAGACAAATTAAATGCTACAGAAAACTCTAGAATTTTTTACCTACACCACCAAGTCCAAGTGAGTGGTACTGATAAGGAAACAGGGATCATCGAAACAAGCAAATGGGCAGCAGAACAGAAGCAGTACTCGAGAGGACTTGTAGGACACTTGGAAATGGAAATAAGTGGTGGTTTGCATTTAATGTACAGTAATATTCAAAGCAGCAAAAGAATCATTAAGGACAAATGCCTTCTAGCAACACAGAGTGTTGATCCTGATCTAGTAGGATTTGGGGGGGGAGGTGCTGAGAGAAAACAGGCATGGAAAGTATGAGAGAGATTTTATCAATAAGCTGCCTTCTGCTAGACATGACCTGTGGCATTCATTACACCGAATTATATAACCTTTCTTCATAAAAAGTTAATTTTCTTCAAATATTCCAACTGTTAGCTACACCCCTATCTCTTCACATTAAGAAGTAAAACTGATTATGCATTATTTGTTACAAGTAATTTGTTTATGCCATATAAAATAAATTGATGGAATGGATACTTTAGGTAGAACGCTTCTTGGCACTAGTATTTTTGCAACAAAGGCGTAATTAGGGCTTAGATTAAAATCTGCCTCTTCTGAAAACCGTGGAAGAACTTTGTGCAAGAAAGCAAACAACATGTAACAAAACCACCCTCTTCCCTGCCATGTCCCCAAGGAGGATTTCAGTCTTTCCAGAAATGCAATGACCAATACTCTGGGGATATTCAGGAATGCTTATAGTGGTTAGTTTTTAACATGATACAATAAAGCATTGTATAGGGATAATATTCCTGCAGCACCAAAGGACACAAAAGTAAAAAGGGCCGAGTCATGGAGAGGCAGAATTAAGAATACAACAGGCACATTTGAAAACCTTGGTTACCTGGGTTATGCTGTACCTTCCTGATGCAACATACCCGATTTACTGGAACCTCACCTCAGTGGTACCTGAATTTTTTTGTTACCAGAGTAATAAAACTCTATATGCTGGCCTTTGTAAGCATATGATCAAAAAGAGTATCCGTTTTCCACCCACTGTGTGCAGGCTGCCAATTTAAATATTTACTAGCCCTTGAACTGGCCAGCCAGGAACACAGCAGCAGAAAGGGGTATGAACTGCATACATACTACCACCAAACTGGTACATGTTCTGTTTTCTGGAAAAAGTACAAGAAGAATTTGAAGTGAACATGCTGTGGCTCCACTAATAGAAAAATTCACTATGTGTTTTTTAAAAAAAAATATACAAAAACCAGAAAACACCAACCCCCAAAAGACCCATTTACAACTATGCTGCATTAAGAATATTGCTTGAGTAATGTCTCAGAGAATTGTCCTTGCTATAAGCCTACCCACTAAGATATATTGTTTCATTATAGAATAGGCATTCATGAAGCCATTAAGTATTAATTTCCTTTAAAATGCTGCTGTTCTATTAAATGCCTTCAATGGTTAGTCATTTTGTCCCTATAGCCAAAGTGTCTTTGAAATGCAGTGATAAATTGAACAAATGGGAGAAAGCTGGCTTTTTACTTGTGTTTTCTTGTGCGCTCTGTCTTCAGGAGGTACAAAAATTTCAGGTGTGCCCTGCTAAACGCACTTTCTTTAACATGTCTTCTAATTCAGAAGACCATACCTCTTCATCACCAACAAATATTTGAAGCAAGCTCCAAAGATATTTTTTCTTTGTGTTTTGCTGACTAGTAGAATGTTATGGTCCAGAAAGATGCTAGGAAAATAAATCATCTTTGTAAGGGCAGAATTTTTTTGCTTGGCAGTCATATTCAAAATAAGATATTCACTAGCCAGAACAGATTACAAAGCCCACCATGAATTTGATGAGCGTTTTATTGTGCAAAACCACAATGAAGTGATTGCTAGGTTAGCCGTGTCACAGGCACCCTGGAATTAAAATCTTCATGTTCTACCTAAGGTCCAACATAGCTCCTGACCGTAGGAACTTGGCTGGATATTGGGCAGTTATGGAAACACTTTAGGATCCCATCACACTTCGTGGCCTCAAGAGGCCATGCAAGGATTCAGAGGAGCCTTTTGCACCTGCACAGGAAGCCTTGGCTGCATATTGGTTCCACGTTGCTTTTACTTTCTGGAGAGCAGAGAGTATTAAACTCTAGATAAGGCAAGTACATAAAATAAGCAGGATACTGAATATTCTGACAGAATATTGCTGTCCCATTTACTTTCTTATCCACATAGCAATTTGCTTTGAATAAACACCTCATTGAGTCCAATCTTAAAAGTGATAGGACTACAAAACTGAATAGAATTTAGAATTTCATTTATCCCTGATTATTAGTATTATCCAAGAAAAACTGTTGCTGTTTTGCAGGTGTTTCCTCAGGTACTCTTAATAAGATGCCATCCTGTTTTCTAATTATCATTTACAACCAGGAAAAATATGAACTTAATGCCACAATTTCCTCACCTAGTCTGGCTTGGTAGTGAGAATTAGCTAGTCTTCCTTATACTAGATACACAGATGTAGTTAGATTTGTTCTCAGGATTCTGGCTATCAGTTTCTCTTAATTTTTCCAAGTCCATACTGGTTTTTGCTGCCATTTTTTGTTTCTTCCCCATTTATTAATATCCTTGTCACAGCATGGTGTCCAGAACTTTACAGTAATCCAGCTGCAGCCTCACAACTGCTGAACATGTGTTGCAGCAATGTCATTTCTGTGCAGTTTCTTCTAATTGCAGCTCTCATGGTAGGAGTTTCACATTCAGTTTACAAACATCTCAAATCATGTAATTAAACTTTAAAGGAATATTGGTATTTGGCTGTTACCTACGACTTTAAGAGATACTTAGAACCACAGAAAAGCAGAAAACTCAGTGGCAACCACTGCTCAGGTCCAGTGTTTTCTCAATATTTTACTTAGTTTCCCCTCTCATTTTTTTCCCCCTCAGTATGAGCCCATTTTATTTGACATTTTACTTGTTTTCATTCTTTTGTAGAGTGCTACAAAAAGTACTTCATAAGCATATGCTTGTTCAAGCACATGTTCACTTTAACCTTCTCCTACAAGAAAATTCTCCAGGTTTTAAAAAAATAGCTATCTCGAAGGAGTAACAATGTGTTCTTCTAGCTTGTCATGGACTATATTGAGCTTAGAACTGTTCCTGTACAGAGTTTTATTTACACTTAATGTTTTGGTAAAAACACCATTAGCAATGGTTTTCCTCTTTGGGCTATTAAACTTATGCAGTGGTTAATTGTCGTAGTGCCTGCTGCAAGGAGCTGCTCACTGCTGTGGTTAGCAGGAAAGCTTGAAAAGCTGAAGTAGTTCAGAAAGTTCACAATAGATGGCTGACACATTTTTGCTTGTTGTCAGCTAGTGCTCTCATAAGACCATAGCGTAAGTGGACGTAGGAGGAAACAATACATCTGCAGACACTGGCAGACAGCATTGCTTGCCAAATTTGGCCACAGTTCCTTTAGATAAATAATTTCTCAGTGACATGCTGTGTTGAAATTATATAAACAGCAAAAATTACTAAGACCTGGGCCCCAGGGTTTTGTGGGTTTCAAGGATTTCTGCAATCAATATTCTGACATCTGCAAATATTTTTCTCTAACAGCTGATGCCAGGAACAGAGCAACATTACCATCACTTTCTATGTATTCAAGCTTTTTAATATATTGATAAAATGTCTTTTCAGCCCCAGCCCTGGTCAGGACCTTTGTATTATCATGACTACCAGCTCATACGAGAAGGCTTATACAAAAGTTATCAAAGCAGCAATCTTTTCTCAGAACTGCTTGTAGCCTCTTACAGCAACAACTCCATTAGCATTTCAAGAAATGTACATGGAAAAACACTGTATTAAGTTTCAGTCTCCAGAATTATCAAGGGTTTTAACTTCTGTTGAACATAACGTACATTTACATTCAATGTGCAAAGGGTTAGAGGTTATTAAGGTTGTTTTTCCTACTCAGACCAGACAATAGCTAGCTTCTAACTCTGTGGTAAGACTTCCTTGATAATTAAGATACTTCTACTATGACAGTCATATATACTAGAGCTATCTGAGAAATGTTTTCCATCACCGAGGAATTTATGCAGGAAGCAAATGTGCATAATTCTTCGTGAACAGAAACATCCCACAGGAAAACCTTACCTGACTAATTTTTGTAGAAGCACCTCTAGACAATCTTCTGAAGTTATAAAAACAAATCCTTTATTTAACAGATACTCTTTAAAAAAAAAATCAGTTTCCATAACAGCAATCAAACTTCTGCATGTCACACAAGATATTCTTAAGGCAGTAGTTAGTGAATAGTGACAGTTACCCATGGCACTGGGGAAACATAGGCTATGCAAAATGTGTAACTGCATTTATTACTGTTGCATAAGTAGGAAAGACCAGACAGGAATAAAAAAAGTGCTTTTGAAACAGCTATACTTTTCTTTTGATGATATAAGCTCTAGCACCTGGCCCCTCCTCTAGCAACGCTCCCAAAGTAATACTGGTCTCTGAAAATAGCCTGAACTAAATTAACACACTTTGTTCTATTTTCAGTCCCCCATGTACTCATCAGGAACATACCCAACTATGGAAAAAAAGTCTCTCAAGCACTTTCTTATTTCAGTCGTACCTTAAGGCAAACTTGTAAATTTTAAGGGAATATCTCAAGAAATATGCATACAGCTTGTGAAACTCTTTCTTTGTAGTTTTTGATCAAAGCTAACTTTCTCAGAGAACAGGTATGCACAGCAATAACCCCTCAGAAGTGTATTAGGGTAAGTCCATGCTAGCAATGTTTATGTAATTTTTACATCTGCAAGTATTTCTTTAAACTGACATTTTCAGTCCAACTGTACAAGAAAAAATTTCAGTAGTTCCGTGCAGTGTGACGGTATTTCAATGAGTGTAAATGTTGATGGCAACAAGGTACAACTACCTCAGTACCTGATTCTCACATAAAACATATGAAAGCAATAATAGAATATGGTATATTCTCAGTGTCTCATGTCTTTAAAAAAAGGATGCAGCAAAGCCTCTTTTGCAGTTATTCTTGTTGCAGGGTTTAAGTCTAGTAGCTTATCAAGTAGGTCATAGGCTTCATCAGGAACCTGATCCCATCCTTTCATGTCTGTTGCCTTCATTTCCAAAGCACCATCACCTTCCTGAAAGCTCTTTAAGTGCTGAATTTTTTTCCCAAGTGTCTCAGGAGCACATGAGTTGTCTACTGTAACCGGCAAAGCTGCGTCATTTACAGACTGCCTGGGCACTTCACTCTCGGATCTCTCACAGCTGCTATTTGTTCCTCTCAGCCTCTCACAGAGGGTTCTTAAGTTTTGTGCAGGGACAACTTGAGTACACAGAATTGATTTACCTAGAAAAAAAAATTTACAGTAAGTGACATTATACTTTCTATTCAACTGTAACTTCTAAGTTTGTCTCAGAGAAACTTCATGTCCTGGAAGTGTAACCAGCATTAAAAAAAACCAACAAAGCAAGCCTATCAAACACCAAATGCAACCCCTGCGGCTCCTCCACACCAGCTGTGTTTTACAGCAGTAGCCCCAGCAAGTCAGAAGGACAATAGTCTCAGTTCTGCTCAGAACAAATCTGTTTGAGTTTGTTCATGAAGTTAAGTAGTGACAGGTTGTCACCCCTCCACACACACCATCTCTTTGCATTTCACTGTGATTTTAACAGAACTGAAGAAAATTATATACCCTGATTTTTACACCTTTGGAGAATGAAGACTGATGCTGTCAGTTACACTTCCAGGTAGCAAGTGCTGCAGCATTTGGCCGGTGAACAATTAGGGGAATGCTTATTTCATGGGTTTGTGTTCTGTGGTGGTGGTGGTTTTGTTTTTCAAACCAGCCTTCTGTTGTTTTTGGGGGTTTCTTTGGGATTTTTTGTTGTTTTTTCTTTACTAGCCCTTCTGGCTGGGGTGGGAGTGGCAGCTTAGGGAGCAAGATTTACATCATTTAACTATTAAGTCATACTGACTTAAGCCTCCAGAGCAAATTTTGCAGAAATAGAAACACTGCCTCAAGAATTCTAACCAAATGCCAGTAGAAAACATTTAGTTGGTATATTTCACCTCAAGTGGCCCTGACTTAGTGAAAGGAAGTTGACAGGTTGGGAAACCTACAGCACAAACTATAAAACATAAAAAATACAAAACTTTCTTAAAACTCTGTATGTATAGACTAATACTTTTACTGTTTTATATGCAAAAAGTGTGATTTACATCCAAAATTACTCCAAAACCTAAATTTTATATATATTTTAAAAAATCATAGATTGTAAGTCACTGCACTGAACAGCAGACCAAGCATACATTTTTCCCCTTTTCCTCATAATTAAGTTTTGCATACCAAAAGTTTTAGCAGCCTGAATGGTTTCTCTGGATCCACGAACTGTCATGATTTGTGCCAAAGCAGTTAAATCATCACTTGCTTTGTAAAATGGATACCGTTCACTGAGCAGGGAAAGGAATATGATTCCCGCAGACCACATGTCAATTGCTGCAATTGAAAGAAAACTTAGTAATAACTAAATGCATGACTTAATCACAAACAAAATCACAACTTTCTTTAAGAAGAAATTATGACCTGAAAAGTTTCTATCAGAATAAGTTATGTTCTGAAGTACTGACTTTGGTCACATAGATAACACTTCAGCAAACAGTGGAAATTACTATAATTAGACTGAAGAATAATTTCCTGCTTTGATGCAGAAGGAGTGTTTAAGCTTTTCCATAGAATTTCTCATATGAGTAATTCCATTAACTTGCTAAACTTAAAGTGTACCAAAACAATGTTTGAGGTTGTTATAATCAGGAAGATGAGAGGGGGCGAAGAACTGGCTAGTTTTGATACTTGTTTGCTTCATATAAAGAAAACCTGATACAAGGATCATAAATAAATAAAAAAAATCACAAATAAATGCAAATCAAATTTTTCTGGGACTGAAGGTGCCATAGATAGATAGGCAGTTCTAAAACCTTTATCTTACTATGAACTTTGTTCCTCTCCAATATGAAATCACTTGACAAGACAGCCAGTTTAAGAACTGTAATAGTTAGAAGTTATTCATCACTTTCATTGCGTTATGAAGAGTACAGAGAGTACTCTGGGGAGAGACGCCAAAGCATGATGGAAACTTTAATACTGAAAGTTATGAGAATACCTGTCTGCCATAATTTTTTGGCTCACTAAGGTGTACATTTTGAGAGATGGCAAGGAAAGTGAAGGAGAGAGTTTGAAGAATTCTCAAACTTTAAAGAGAAAAATTGACAGTTGGGAAATAAACCCATAGTTTACTTTTTTTGATTAAAAAAGTAGTAAAATAGGCAGTAATTAATTTGGACAGTTTAGTTAGAAACACTATTAGCACACAAATTTGGGGAAAAAAGTAATAAGCTGGCTTCAGTTGCAAAACCAGATTTTAAGTCTTTCATTAAAAAAAAAAAAGTCGAAGTTAATCATTTGGCACAATTTACAGTGGAAAAATTTTATATCATCTTCATAGTTTCTGTAAAAAAGTTTTCGTATTACTGTATCGCTGTTGAAAAGATCATACTGTCTGTTTGAGGTGTCATGCATCATCCTGACCATGTGGTTGGGAAAGCTGGAGTCATCAAGGTCAGGACCTTTAAAAAAAGTTTAATTACTTAACTCTTGCTGAAATTAATATACATTATATATCTGAATGGCTAATAAATCCTAGTCCTACAATTCTGGTAGGGCCAGGACCATCAGCAGACTGCAAGATCCTGTGCAATGGCATCAAGATCATGATTCCTGGCTATGCTTTTGTCTAGTGCTATCCAACTAGCGAGGCAGACCAAGGAAAGGGAAGCAGAGGGACAAACCAAGTTAAAGTGTAACTGGACCTGTGATGTGACCTGTGATACTGCTGATGTATCACATCAGCTTGGGAGTTTAGGGAGTTTATTCCCTGCACTGTGAACCTGGGTCAGGTGCACTAAGGTAGCTCTGGATAGTCAGCTGGATCCAGCTGGTAACTTGGTCTCAGCACAGACACCAGACCTAGTAGTAAGACTGGCAGGAATACAAGGTGACTGCAGCAGTCCCAGATGGACATCGACAAGAAGATACATTAGTTCAAATGCAACAATCTCATCAACATTAGTATTAGTCTATCCAGTTCTAATTAAGACCTTTGTTGAAATACTCCAGGAGCTCAGCACCACTGACTCAGTACTTCTAGGGCTGTCTGTGCCACACCTAGAGGTTTCCAGATTTACCCTTATTTTCTGTAATCCTCCTCTCCGTTACCCTAGAGAACGAAAATCATCTAAAAGCATATTTAACACCAACATGTGTCCAAGCTTTCCTAGGTATGTCTTCTCTCTGCCTAAATTCTGTCTAGACAGATTCAGAGATTGTCTAAACTTGTCCTGGATTTCTGGATGTCTTCTAGCCCATAAAGCTGGCTGTTACAGCATAGGCACAGTAACTCCAAACAGGCTGCCATACACCTTGAAATCCCAGTTATACCACAGTAGAGATGTTGTTTCAAATAACATTAAACTATCTAGGGATAAGCTGATCAAATATATTGTTAAATCTGAGTGTGTACACACAACTAAGTACTGAAAATTGACTATTTTCTCAAAAGCTATTCAGCAAAAAAGTGGTGAAGAACTTATTTTAAATCCAATTTTTGAGGACATTTTTATTTATCCCCTTTTTTCATAAGTCAAAATTCCTGGTCATACACCAAATGTTTAACTTTGCTTTTACTGGTCCTCCATTCCCCAGGGTAGGCACAACCTCTCCCATCCTATTGCATCAGCTAATGCATTAACCATTCCTCTGCTCTGCCCTCATATTTACCCCGACTCCTGAAACTTACTACTTCAATATTTTTAACCCTGAAAAATTAAAAATGTATTAAGATAAAATCATGACACTCACAGACCAGCTATTTCAAGCACTAGCAAAAAAGGAAAAACTCTGTTAAGTATTGATCAACACTTTCAAAAACGTATTTGCAATTCTACCACTAAATATATGCCTGCTATGACAGCAAACTATGTGACATTCTGTCTAGAAAAATCTAAAGTATGTCCCCTCCCCAAGATTTATTCAAAATTTTACTTGAATAAATAAGCCAGTAAGACAAGAAAATTGACAAAAATGACGGCTTCACTTTCTTTTAACACACACTGTATTCAACTCCTGCATACGGCACTATCCCTCAAATGAAATTAATAAAGACATATTCAAATTTCAAACACAGGGAAAATATCCCTAACTTGGTTTTACTCTGAATAGTAAACTTTTAATTAAAATCAGGAAATGCTTGTTAAGTCTTTGAAGGGATAATAAAATGAATTTCACATCTAAACAAAAATTCTCCCATAAAAAAGACAACATAATACACATAAATGAGAAGGGTCAAAAAGTGAAGAAAGCCTTTAGTTTCAGTCTGTTGTGCAGTACCTGTGGTCTGAGTGGGGCACTTTGTTAATACTTCTGGTGCTCTAAATCCAGGTGTCCCTGCTCTGGGAGCAACTTGCTGACACCTTATAGCAAGAGACAAACATGTTTAGAATATAAAAGTTGATAATAATTTCTAATAATAAGTTCTAATAATAATAATAATGCTTAGTATTATTTTTAGAATATACTTGTGAGAGTTGTGTAAACAGCCTTAACCCTGCCTTATTCAAGTTTTATGTAAGTTTAAAGCATCTTATAATTATCTAGCATGAAATTATGTTGCACAAGGTAACAGCCTTGCTATATTATCTATTGTATTATTATATTTTATTATCTAGCATAAAGTAATACCCCAGAAATACTTACTGCATACTTCACTCAATTACCTTTTTTAGTTTCAAACAACAGCAGCATCACTTTTGCTAAAGGCTTGTTTTTACAGGAAACTGTAAAGTTGAGAGTCATTAACCAAAGGCAAAAAATGCACCAGATTCTTAAAACGTGGATGCTCTGGCTTTGTATTAGTCCACAGCAAACTAATGTTCACTATTTCTGAGTGTTGAAAAGAATTTAATTTTCATTATTAACTAAGAGGTATGGGATTATCATTATACAAAAAAAAAATTCCAGAGCTTTCTTGTGTGGCTTAAAGTGCCTTCCTTCTATGGGCCACTTATCTTTTGAGTTTGGCAAATTACTTATGTTTCATTTTTCTTAAATGAAGTTGACATCACCATATTTTGACAGGCTGGAAAGAGAGGGACCCCACAGTTCCATGACTATGCCTAGAAAGCAGAATTCTCTGCATTACTCTGTGCTCCTTAATGTGTCAATAAATGGCAATAGTAGATTACAGCTGCAAAGGGATGGAGTTGAACTGTGTTAAGATTCTCTGGCCTGTCTGTTATTGAAACTTCAACATTATTTTTCAAATGAACAAATACAAAACAGTCATGTTTCCTTTTTATTCCACATTTCATGATTTCCAGAATCCAAACCTGGCCTAATTTAGGCCTATTAGATAACTACTAATGACAGATTGATGTATTGCCATCTTTAAGTGTTGTAATTAACTAAGTAATCTTCTACAACACATGTAGATAATTAAAAACAACAGAAATTCATTAACATTGAATCTTGCTGCAGAGAGCAGTGAACCAATTATTTCATGAATTCCATGAATTATTCTTGTTTAAAAAGAGCATACTCAGCATTTTAAGGGTTGCACAGAATAAATGCTATTTTTCACCTACTAAACCAGCTGTCCAGTAAATCTAAGTTTCTGACCTTGCCTGACAGCATAGCAGACAATTTTACAACTTTATCAAAGCTAATTACCTTGAAAGGCAAACACTGCAAACTCTGTCCGTTGCATAACAGTCACAGGTCAGGTTTGAGGGACAACCACTGGCAGCTCTCCTGGCTGCCCCATTGCTCACTGTTTTGGTAGAAATAGTCTTCTTCTTTGTTACTAACTTCCTAGATGAAACATCTATCACCTTTGATTGTTTTATGAGCTGCAACATAGATATTTTAGAGAAGGTGACATATTTAAGAAGCTTCCCTTTACATATAGATAGGCCAGTTCCTAAAATACTCAGACTGAACAAGTGCTCATGAGCAAAAAGCTGCTATTTTAGAACAGAAGACAGCAAACCTTTAACATTATCACCTCTATAAAACAGACACTGGAGCTTTCTAAATACCCTGATCTTCTCCCCTTCCCCTCTGGAAAACATACTTCAGTGTTTACTAAAAAACAATATACCTTAGATATTCTGAAGCTACAAGACAAGTATTTTTCAAGTTAGTATAACGTTTCAAGAAATCTTTTGGTTCAACGTGAGAATAAAAAAAAAGGTGTATGAAATGCCACAGCAACACACAGGTACTAAGTCTAATTCTACAATAAAACGATTGCTGTTGGCCAAACGCCTTAATGTAGCTGGGGCTTCCCCCTTGCCATATTAAGTACTAAGCACAAAAAATACAGAAAAATATTTATTACAAGTTTTATCTCCAGTTTCAACTGCAAAGTAAAAAAAAAAAAAAAAAAGACATTTCACAAGCTAAGTGTATCTTTGTTGCACAGATACACATGTAGGAAAAAGATTTATTTAGCATACAACCAAGATCAGCTAGGGAGACAGCTACATAACCAGTTCTTTTAAGAGTTTAAAAAGGGACCAAAACAGAAATGAAAAATTCTTTGAGCCTTTCAGCAAAAATACACTTAATCTGCTCAAAAACTTCTAGTCCCAAATCATCCTGGAGTAGTGTCCAGTCTTACAGAACAACCAGTTCTGTAATTTTTCAAATATGTAAAAGATTGCTCTTACTGATGAGTCATACTTCTTACTTTTGTACTTGAGTTCTCCTGGTATGTAGAACTATAGACATTGAAATTCCTCTCCCCAAAGACAGAGCGCTGGGCAGAATGGTGCACAGAATCCTCCTACAATACCAACAAAAAGGACAATAAAGATCCTACCTAACACAGTCAGCTGGATACTGACAGTTCAAAAAAAAAATTGTGAAGTGACAGAAAACAAGAACAGCTGCATGCTAAGTCATTTTCAGGCATCAGTTTACCATGGATGAAGAAGAGACTGTCTAGACAGAACAGCAAACATGCTTACAAAACAAATCACACCTCAGAAGTGCCCCAAGACAATCCGAACATCATCTCTACTGCATTTGTTATGCAAGTAAGTAAGTAAACATACATTAATAATTATTGGCTTGGGAAGGAGTTCCATGGTAATGTCACTTAAAAAAAGATTTAAGGCTGTCTAAATAGTAACCCATGCTAGGGTTTTATACAGCCTTCGGCACTGTATTGTATCCAACAGATAATGAATGATGCCAATAGGGGTACATAAAATTAGCCACTTTGATATGAAAACTGTGATCCTGTGCATGCATCAGGGCCCTGCAAGACACCCACGCACAGCTTTTGTTCCAGTATTACATCTCCCCCTGTTGGATGAAGTAATACATTAAACATAAAACAGTATTAATGAAAAAGACTGAGAACCTTTCCTCCTCCTGCTTGTTTACTCTGTATTTTTGGAAGTGAGCTGGACCTTTTATCAGCTGCTTTCGAGGCTGACTGTTGAGCCTCTTTAGGTCCTGCGACACCGACAGAAACCCCGTTTCCCAAAGCTATGGTGGGATTATTTTGCGGGCAACTTCCCTGCTGGTCTTCAGAATGGGCTGTTTTGAGAAGTTCAATTTTTGTATCAGGGGTTCCTTGTGCCAAACCAAAATCTACCAAGGCATACCTGAAAGAGACAAATCTAGAATCAGGAGTCACAAAGTATCCATCAATCAGTTCAACTTACTATTCACTAATTGCTTACTTATGTATCTTTCACATTTAACTCAATATGTTGCTTATCTGTACTGTTGCCAGCGTCACAGCCCTATTTTCCTCCTCCTCCTCCTCCTCTTGTCCCATCTTACTTACCCCCCAATGTGTTTACCCTATACTCATCTTATTTCACTGTTTATTGTCCCAAAACCTTCTCAAGTGCATACTTTCTCCAATGGTTAAAAAAATATTCCCAGCAATTCCTTTCTGGGGTTCTTCTAATCCTACAGGTCCAAACCTTCACCCAGTGGTCAAGTACAAGTGACTTGACCCTTGCAGGATTCCCATGGGCAGAGCACAAATGTAGCAACAAAGACAGACAAGCCTAACAACGCTGAGAGTTTTGCCAGACTTCAAGCAATACTATTGGAATTTACTTAGTCTTCAAACAGGTAAGACTACATTAGCTCACGCTTCAGATCTGTCTTTAAAAGAATGATCTTTTTGCTACAGCCAGTACAGAGCCAATCCACCTGTCTCTGGGTCTCAAACTCAGCTCCACAGCCTCCACACCCAGAGCAGCAATTAAGGTTCAAAAATACTGAAAGAGCAAAACAACAATACAAATTCATTTTGACAAATTGAAAAAAAAACCCAAATACCAAAACCACACCACCAGTATTTCTCAAATTTTTAAGCTGCTTGTTTGGCAAAATATAATCAAATCTCCCCTACAAACTTCCAGTGAATAGTATCATTTAGTTTGGAAAAGACCGTTAAGACAACCAAGTCCAACTGTTAACCCAGCACTGCCAAGTCCCACTAAACCATCTCCCTGAGCAGGACATCTATGCATCTTTTAAACACCCCGAGGGATGGTGACTCAACTGCTTCCCCGGGCAGCCTGTTCCAATGCTTGACCACCCTTTCTGTCAAAAAAACAAAGTTTTCCTAATACCCAGTCTAAACCTCCCCTGGTCCAACTTGCAACTGTTTCTCTTGTCCCATCCCTCATTACTTGGGTGAAGAGACCGACACCCACCTCACTACAACCTCTTTGGAGGCAGTTGTAGAAAGCAGTAAGATCCCCCCTGAGCCTCCTTTTCTCCAGGCTGAACACCCCCAGTTCCCTCAGCCGCTCCTCATAAGACTTGTGCTCCAGACCCTTCCCCAGCTTTGTTGTTCTCCGGACACGCTCCAGCACCTCAGTGTCTCAGCTGCGCCTAGCACACCACTCACCCATACAGCCATAGGGCTGCCAGCACCGAAACTGTACCTTACTCCACCCATTTCAGCTCTTTACAAAAAAGCGGTACCTCACTTTTTACAGTCTTTAAACATTATAACTTGCAGGCAAAAAACCCAGCCCTACTAGTTATAAAGGTGAATTCAATGTAAGGCGAGAACAGCCCAAATCCAGCGATCTTTTCTGTATCAAGTTTTACTCTATGCACAAGTAAAAATTTACAAGTATCAGTTTATGCACCACAAGTCACTATTAAATTTCTTATTTAAAAAATACTGACTTTTATTTTTCCCATTCTTATTCAAAAATATAGTTCTTTTACTCAATAGTAAAATCTTCATATTTTTTTTCAGGTACTTGTCACCCTATGAGGCAGATATTATATTGTATGGAAAACCAAAATTCTTTCCCTCCTCAAATCCCTAAACACAGAAATACAAAAACCCAAATCTTCTTTAGCTTTATTACTTAAGCACATGTTATGCAGATGGAAGGGAAAAAAAAATAATCTAAAAATCTAATTTGACTCTGTTCTGCCAAGGCACGCCCCCCCAGATGAGATCACCGTGCAGTCAGCTGCACAGACTTACTCTTTTAGCTGCCTGTTGTAGAGGAAGTTACTGGGCTTGACGTCACGGTGAACAATACCAAAGTGATGAATGCGCCTCAACGCTTTAAACAGATTAAACATGTATTCCCTCACTTCTTCAAAGGAAAGAGAATTCAAGATGTCCTGAAAGATTATTTGGATACTGTAATTAGGTAACTGTTTTTAATTAAAAAGTTCTACTACACATAAAAAGTCTGGGACTCACCAAGAAGGATTCATGTTCCAGATAAGGCATAACAATAACCACATGATCATTTTTCCTAAAGCAGTATTTAACTCCCATAACGTTATCTTGTCCCCTAGACGAAAAGTAACGTAACTGAATAAAGAGCAGAAGATTGATGCTTATTTTCCTTTATTTCTTAAAAACTTCAGTCAGGCTTTTCTTTCATAATCTGATTTATATTTTGACAGTAGGCTTATCAGCGGTCAGTAATTATGTTGTTGCCACTCACTGCTATGTTCCATCTGAGTTCCGCAATTTGCAATGAGCGCTCCACGGATTGTGGGGCCGTGGCTTGTAGTTACTGCTGTAATTAAATGTAGGACCTAACCTTCATGATACCGATTACTATAAGAAGGTACTATTCAGCACACCTGGCAATGAGAATTCATTCTTAAAACCACATTTTCTGACGAAGAGATTATTTTTTCACTTTCATTATTTGCATTTCAGAACTGGAATTTTTATCATAGAGATACATCATATAACTTCTCAGATGGAAAATGCAGAACCACCCACAAACTGAGACTAGCGGAAAAGGGCATCCATTACAGGTAAGACACTCCATTTCCTATTTGCTCTTGATAAAAAGAATACACATTTCTGTGGTTAAAAAAAAAAGCAGACGAAGTGTCAAAACTTTAAATAAATAAATAAAAAACAGTGAGAACAATGAACAATGTTCAGCAGTTTAGTCAAGACACCCATAATTTTTTTGTTTATGTACCCTGCTACTGTGAGGCACTGAAGTTCAGCAGCAATTCGCAGAGGGTGGCTGGTTGGAAGCAAGTGTTTCAGAGCCATTTTTTCCTCATGTCCTGTCTGTAGTTGTGCTGTGGCCAAGTAAACAGAACTAAAAGTACCTGTAAAGAAGGGAGGAAAGCACTGTCTTCAGCATTTTTAATTAGGTCAATTCAGATTTTTAAAGTAGTGATCTTACTGTTCACAATGCTGCAGTACACTTGATACTACATCAAAAGCAGATTCTGGAAGAGAAAAATGCAGTTCCTTTTTTCTGCTACTCAAGTCAGTGGTCTTGTATACAAGTTTTTTATGTCAGTAAAAAATGCAAATGTAACACTGTCTAACTTGCCTGGGACACAGAGCTCTCTCTGAATGCAGATCTCCTATCTTTGATTTGCTTTCTTGTTTAGGTAGCTTGCTTTCATCTGACATATAACTCTTCTCTCCCTACAATGTAAGTGGGCTATATAATGCTAATCTGGAAAGCACTGCCTTTACTATTCAACACACTTCTGAAATTGCTTTATTTCTCTTAATTCTGCTACCTTATCTACAAAGTAAGACTTCTCACGTGATATGTAACTTTACTATTTGTCTGCCCAGAGCATTACTACATAGACAGAACACGAAAGATTCATTTGAAAAAGGGAGCATGCAGACTATATGATACACTTAACCCACCCACCTCAATTTAAGGGTATTATAATATACTTCTTGGGGGTTAATTTATCCTAATGATCCAAAATACCTGAACATACAAGTTGAAGCATTCTTCCATATGAATAAACAGTGCAAATCACTTTTGACTACATTTTAAGTGTTGCATTTGCATCATGCTAATTCAGCAGTCTGTAAGTGCGCCTACATACATCAAAATGGCAGCAAAACCACTAAATACTTCTTGCAGTCATAACAACAACAAAAAAATCTAGAGTCCCATACATTCAGTAGAATTTATTATAGCAACAAAGGGTTACCAAGTTCACCTAAGACATTATTTTTGGTGGTGAGAACTGCTAAAGCAGAAGTGTCTCCAGAGTGGAATCCCAAGTTGGAGCTTGTTTTCTCAATGCTGCAGAACTGCAAGTGGCCTTTTTTAAAAGTGTTGGTTGCTCCCATGAGCAAAATCAGAGTGCTATTCCTAACCAGCAATTCTGTTTAATTACACTATCTCTTTTTATAACAGGCAGAACTCCTTTTTGTTTTTAAAATTGTGTATTGCTGTCGTAAATGGAGCTGGGATTTTGGGGAGGGCTTTTTTTTTTTTTGAGACAAAAACTTTTAGCCATCTAGCCTGCCATCACAGGTATTCCACCACAGAACAGCCATAAAACAATCAGCTTCTCATCAACACCTTTGTTTAAAAGTGTGGAACGTCACAAAGCATTTCAGAGATCAAACCTTTTTGTGCACCAAAAAGTGCTGAAATCCTACACTCAGAAGTACCTAAGAATCTATTTATAGTCACATCTAACATTTATTGAGGGTATCTGTTGAAGGTAAGGTATATACAAGTGTTCTAGAATGTGATACCGTGTGTCTTAATTTATGTTTTTTTAATAATATAGCTATAATCGTTCAGTTTCCTCCTCCAATTCTGCCCACCCAGTTTCAGTGGGAACAAAGCCAACTTAAGGAACACCAGTTAAATATGTCAAAATGCAGCTGCATATAAATAGATTCCTTGTGTAAAAGAGAAACAGAATGGAGTGTTAAGACCTATTTACTTGAATCTACCTCAAAAATTTTTAGTTGTCAAAACTGGAATGCTAGTTTTTGAAAGGCTTTCATATACCAGATCTTCAATGAATTATCTTGAAAAGGCCCCTAATTAACAAACCTATAAGCTCAAAAACATACCAGAATTCCTACAGAGACCAAGCAGTAAATCCAAAAGGCATCTGGCTTAAATTGCATATATTGTGATCTTAGGATTTATACCTTTTAAGTTAGAAATACCAAAAGAAATCCAAGTCTAAGCACACTAAAATAAAACATTTACCTTCTCCAATTTTTTCCTTAATTTTGAACACATTCACAAGCTGTGGCACTGCTTCATAAAGCTTTTCTATATCTTTTTTTATTCCTGCTGTGGAAAGAATGGGGAAAATGTTAGGAATTTTATTGCTTGATACAATATCTGACCTATATTTGAGATCACTAATCACACTTCATAGGACTATGAATTCACATAAACACAGGACAAAACAGCAGACTGGTAGCTATCCCTGCTGCCATTACCATCTGCAAATTTGATATTATTGTTCTTCATCACACTCCCTCATAAGCTGCAGCATTTAATTATTTTTTTTTTTAACTTATCTGCCACTTAGCAGTTCCTGAGAGGGTAAAAAAGTCTTCTGGGTAGTAAAATATCAGATTACAGCTGACTGATAAATGTTTTCATGAGATTTGTGTTGTCAATTTCATAAGACACAACTATAATAGTTGTTTCTGTAAGCACAGGAGCATATCCATTGGATACAAGTCAAAAATGTAGGAAACTATTTTTTTAAAAGATCAATAATGCAATCTTTCACACTATTACTTAAAATAGTAAACACCAAAAATGTTTGCTCTGCATTTAAGTCGCTGCACTTTGTGCTGTGATCACTAGATGGCATGACAAGGATGTTGTACTGTATTATTTTTTAAAAAATTACAGCTTTCCATTCAGTTTATGAATCCTTGTAGTTTAAGTGCTCTCTGTACTCTATGTGAGAACTCTGTTTGAAGCTATGAAGTGTGTAGAGTCTGTGACTAATTTCTGTAAAGCAGGGGTGAAGAATATTTTATTAGAAGAACTAAGGACAAAGTGGTATTTGGAAAGTCAATCAAATAGAAGAAAAAAGTATAAGTTTTTCAGCCTAAAAATAAATAATAAATTAAATTTAACATAAATATACCAATTGTATTGCATACATAAAAATACACTATGTTTTACCACGACAGTAAGTCATATGCAATGAGAATTATTTTCAAAATATCACCAATATGCTAGAAAAAGTATGGATTAGCATCCATCCCCAACCTTTTATGTTAGCTCACTTTATACAGCAACAAAATCTGAAGTCTGCCTAAAGAACACTTTCTTCCTGGTAAAAGCTCAATAAATTAGTTGGCAATTCAAGGTACTGCTAACTTTTGGTTATAGAGGTGTTTTTTATTTAAAAAAATTATTAGAAACCAACATACTAAAAATACTTTTGAGAACTGAAGCCTGCTGCCTCTCTTACTACCCATTTACTTATTTTTTTTCCTTTAAATTGCCCCCTCTGTTTCTCCAAGTTATTTTGTTTTAAGTCATTTCAGGGGCAATATTTCAGGATCTATGCTACACACCAAAACCACTAACATTCTTTTAGGATACATTTGATCAACAAGTACAAGTAAAAGGTTAATCAGTTTTGCTAGAAATCATATTTTAAAACTTTAAAAATATCCTAGGATAAAAATGAACACATTTGTACTAATAGTCAAGATGTACAGGACCCTGTGTCTAATAATCCCCGAAGAGGCTAAAGAAAATTGGTCAACTGTACAGTTATTCTGGTTATTCCCCAATTTTACAGAGCCAGATTAAGTTAAACACCTTAAAAAGTAAGAAATTGAAAATTTGAGCAATCAGCTCATTTTCCTGTCATTATAGTAAAAATTTGTGTTAAAAATAACACTAAAAATTTGAGAAGTTACTACATAATGTTTTTAATTGATAGCATTCATATCACCCATGTGCTCAGAACTTTAAGAAATTTACCTATGATTGCTGTAATTCTTGTTGTGCTCAGAACTTTAAGAAATTTACCTATGATTGCTGTAATTCTTGTTGTTTTGTCACTAAAGAATTGATGATAAAAAGAAAGTGGTATTGCCAGCTACTTTGCACAGCAGTTTTGACTTTTTTACGCAAATGCTCATGCTAAGACATTCAGGAAAGCTTTCTGAAATCTTCACAAAATACAGGAAGGGGAAAGGCTGGCATTTGCACCATGTTCCATTTTTCCCAGGAATACTCAAAGATGTTAAGAGATGAAACCTCACAACAGAATTATGAAGAACTTAATATTGAAATGTTATTGCATCACTGAAAGACATAGGCATTTCCCCTCAGGAAGATAATCCTGCTATTGGGTTCCGAAACATCCTGCATAAACATCATCCCAAGAGGTCAGCAGCCACAGGACAGAGCTAGAAAATTGTTTTCAACAGTCATATAGTTTTAACAGGCCCTGTTAAGCAACATTGTTTAGAAAACTAGAATGTTTAGTTTGGTATCTAACCTGTTTTGTTCCAATACTTGCATTTTGCTCTGACTTCTGAAGAGAGTTGCTTAAGCTTCAGGTTTTATTGAAAAAAAAAATATATATATATACACATACTGACAGTAACTTTACAACATCAAATTTGCACTGGAATTTCTCCACTGAAGTTGCTCAGTTAGGGAAAAAAAGGACTTTGGCAAAAAGAAACATCCTAACAAGGATGCAAAAGACACATCTTTTTAAGACTTTGGAAAATGACAAATTTCTACTACAAAACCATATCAGGTTTTGGGTTTTTTTGTTCCACCAAGCTAACATTCCTAAGGCAGATACTAGCAGTCATGAAAAGCTCTCTCAATACCTGCTCTAGAGAACAGAATCTTTCAAATACTGTTTTGCCTGACACTGAATTCAGGCTCCTGCCTGGACAAAGTTCACAGCTGTCGGAGCACTAACAGCTGGGTGACCCAGGCTGCAGATCTGAGGGCAGAGCAGTGCCTACCAAGGGGACAGAGAGCGTTTAGTAATTCAGCACAGCTTCTTGTATGACAGATCCCAAAGAGGGCCAGAAACAGCCAGTGACTGTCCTTGTTGAGAGACAGCAATATAAACATAATCTGTTTTCCTCCTGGAGGTCTGAATCCCCAGGTGGGTATAGAGAACACAGCCATAGTACTGTCAGCGTATAGTAACATAACAATATCCAACATTTTCTGTGAGCAGATTTTAAAGTAATTTTTTTACTTCCTAGAATGAAAAGCATTTGTAAAGCAAGACGATTAAACGTTGTTCTGCATCACTCTATATAATTTTGGACACGAATGTGCAGGGGACTAATAGAGCACGATCTACTTCTAGGAAAATCAGTATCCATTAATATATATAAGCTGACTGACCATCCACAGTTACTGAGCAAGCATTGTACAGAAGGTCCAGGTTGAAGTATGTTCACAAAGAGACCCCAAAACGAGCAACAAAACCACTATAAGAACACATGTTCTTAGCTCAGCTTCTCTGGTAAGAGCAAGGAGACTGTTTTCATGCGCACTGACACATGTGAAGATATTGAAGGATAAACTGGTGATTATAACAAATATATAATTTCTAAAATATTTCTTTTATAAAATTATTATATTATATACATTTTTATTATAGCAAAGTTATTATATATATTTTTATATATAAATATATAGCAAGATTATAGCAAAAAATATAATTTTTGCGTACTTGTCTGGTCAGAGAATGTTATTCTCAAGGACTGCCTTTTTTGAATTCTGGTATCTTCTTATAACATATTCTGTACTAAATAAAGGGTAGGATTAGCAAACTCTGAAAAACTACTGCTGCTTAAGTTTTGCAATGCACAAAAACGAGGAATAAACTTAAAATCAAAAGCCACCTCAAATGTTTTCATTTCATTATTTCTTTATACAGTAGGATCGTATACAGAAAGGCTTACAGCTGATTCTGAAACTTTCTGAAGCGATGAAGAAGCATGTCAGCAACAAAAGGTAAAGTTAGCAATCCCTATTTTAGCACATACCTGAAAGCTTGCTGTTCTGCTCATGCTTCCCACAGAAGTCTTCAGCCTGATGAGGGTGCTGTTCATCATAGTGAGACTTCAACACTGTCTCCATCACAAAACAAACCTGAAATAAAAAAAACCCCAAGACTCTGAGGACTAGTTCTGGACATCTGGGGGAACAAGCATATCCGGTAAGACACTTCCTGGCCCTGCACTCAGTTTCTGTGATGAGATTTAGGGAATCTGAGGTGAGGAGTTCCTCTTCCTACCTAAAACAACAAAGTGTCACCCCTCATCCCAGAGCAAAACTAAACCGGTAAACCCACTCTATCTCTGGCAAGAGGAAAAAAGGGGGAAGGGAATGAAGACTGCAGGATAAGCTTAGACACAAGTGATTTTCTTTCATCTCTTGTGTGTTTCCTCATTCACATTAAAGCATTAAATTTTCCCTGAAGTTTGCTTTGAAAAGCCAGGAACTGATGCACGCAGAAATAGCTGTATTGCGTACTACAACACCTGTACAAAGACAGAAAACCTGAAAGAAATTGTAAGGGGCGGGGGGGGGGGGGGGTGTCTTCTCAATATAGGAGATTTCTCTTTCTTCTAGGCAAGATCAACAAAAGGCATAATTATTTGTTGCCCTCCACCCACGACAAGAAATAATAGTACATGCTTCTTCTGAAATGCCTCTTCCCAAATCTTGGAAACGCTAAATAAAACTGTAAATTAGTAAAGTATACTCATATTGTACAATCAAAAAACCCTGATAATCCTATTTCTTGTGGAAATGAAAGGCAGGGAGACCCAGGGCAGGATAACCAGTGATAAGTGAGCCTGGAATCACCACCTCTTACAGTCACCCAACACTGGTTCCATTCAAAGATCTTCCTTGCTTGTAACTTTGGCAAGCCTTCGAAGTTCTGGCTAAACTTTTCCACACAGGAGAAACATAATCTGAAAAACTTCAAGTGAAAGGATTCATCTATTTCAGCACTGGAGCTAGAAATATATTTTGCCCCCAAAGAATTCAAGCTACTTTTAGTCTGTCATCCTCATGCAACAGAACAGGAACAGGCAACAGCCTCTTTATTTTTTTTCTTTTAAGGGAGCTTTGCTGGAGTGTGATTTGGAAACTAATTGAATGAGATTAGAGATATTCCTGGTCCCTTAGAGGGAGAACTCCCTCTGGTAACGCTAAGTAGGCTGATAAACCTGTTCCAAACCTGAAATAACATGGCCTTATTAACAAAATTAGGAGGGCAAATTAACGCAGACATCCCCCACCGTTCGCCATGGCCTACTTGCTCTGCTTCAGCCCCACGCCAGCTCCAGCTCTAGGCTCTTCCAACTCAAGGCTGGCCACACCTTGTTTGGGAAAATAAAATTAACATTTCTGTCTGCTCGTAAATGGCATGGGAAGATGCTCATGGCTCGCTGGCCATGAGGGGGGTGAAAGGGGCTCAATAACTTGGGGTACTGTTTCCATTCATTTATGTTGAATACACAAGCTGCTATCTGCAGAACTGAGTACCTTGAATTTTTGAGTATGTTTAAAAATGGTTTACCAATTTGGAAGTGGCCTCAACAGTTATAAAGTAGAGCATCAAACAAAGCTTGATTCAGTTGGATATTTAGTTTTCACATTAAAGCATGCTCAAAAGACACCAGTAGAGATAAATTAAGAGGAAGACCAAAATGACCCAACGTTTCAGCTGAACTTTCTGGCAGTGAAATCCAATTTAAAAAAAAACCCAAACACACAAACAAGAAGAACATGAACATCCTCCAGAATATCAAAGTAAAGAAAAAAATTTTAAAAAAAAAAGACCAAGAGCAGACAGCAACAGATTCAAACAGCCCACAGTTTCAGGGTCTTCCCAGTCGGGTGCGTGAGTCTCGCACGCAGGAGTTAGCGGCACTGCTGCGGGACCGCAGCTAACGCGGCGCTGCCGGCCCCGCACGGCCCCCGCAGCGGGACCCGCGGGGAGCTCGGCGCGCCGAGGGCAGGGCTGGCCGCGCTGCCTGCGCGCCGGCACGTACGGAGAGCGGCTGCCGCGGCCGGGTGGCCTCGCAGCGAGCCGGTGCGCTGCGGGCACACGGCACAGCGTCCCGGACAGGGGCGAGCCGCGCACCGAACCCGCGCACCCGCCGGCAGTGCGGGGCCGAGGGGGGCGCTGGCACCCGGCCGCCTCCGCAGGGCGGCCCCG
This sequence comes from Falco cherrug, assembly GCF_023634085.1. Lineage (NCBI taxonomy): Eukaryota > Metazoa > Chordata > Aves > Falconiformes > Falconidae > Falco > Falco cherrug. The sequence continues at coordinate 17,046,989 of NC_073708.1, forward strand.
CCAACAACCCGCACGGCGGCGCGGCTCAACCGCGGAACGGCGGCGCTGCCGGCCGGCGGGAGCGGAGCGGGCCCGCCCCGCCGCCAGGGGCCGCCCCTCAGCGCCCCGCCGCCGCGCCGGGTGCCCACGGCCAGGCCGCCCCCGCGGGGCCTCCCCACGGACGAGCAGGCCGCGCCGCGCCGCGCCGGGCCGGGCCGCCCGCGTCCCGCGGAGGGGCAGCGCGGCGGGACGCCCCGGGGCACCCCCGGCCGCGGCACGGGAGGGGGTGAGGGGGCCGCGGGCGGGCGCGGGCGGGCACGGACGGGGACTCGCGCGGGGACTCACGCGGGACACGGGCTGCCGCGCGGCGCCGCGGTTTTGCCTGCTGCCGCCTTTCGCCGACCGGCTCCCCGCCACCAATCCCGGCCCTCGGCGGAAGCCGCGGCCCCGGCCAATGGGGCCGTCGGCCGGAGGAGCGAGCGCTGCTATTGGCCGGCCGGCGCGGGGAAGCCCGCCCAGAGCGGCGGGCGCGGGGCGTTCGGCGGGGCCGGCTGCGGCCGGGGGGGGCGCGGCGTGGGCTGCGGGCCGGGCCGGGCCGGGCTGGGCCGGGCCATTGGCCCTTAAAGCGCGTCGTGCGGGGGCGGGCGCCGCTGGGGTCGCAGCCCCGGGCGGGGTGGCGCTGGGGCCCGCGGGGCGGCCCGTCGCTGTCCCCGGGGTCGCAGGCGCCACGCTGCCGTGTCACCCGGGGGCGCGGCAAAAGGCACCGCGCGGAGCAAAGGTAAAACCGAACCCGCGTCTCGGCTCTGTCAGCGCCGCAGCGCGGCCCAGCCGTGAGCAGGCCTGGGGAAGGAGAGCACCGGGGTTGTGGCCTGCTCCTGTTTAAAGCAGTTGGTCTTTACCGGAGCCAGCGCAGTTGCATGTTTGTAAATAAAATAATTCAGTGCTTTTAGTCTGTTATCCATTTTGGTCATTACTTCTTTCTTATTTTAAGATAAAGTTGCTCTTGTTAAAGACTAGCTGTCCTGCATTTGGTAACGCACAGATCTCTGTTCACTAGAATACGAACTGTAACGCGCCGGGTTTTTGCGTACTTCACACAGAGTCCCAGCTGCATCCCGAGCCCCAGCTGCATCCCTTGGCAAATGCCAGCCACGCCCGGGGTGGCCAGAGTTCCTGAGGCAATGTGGTGACTTGTCTGTTGCCTTACAATAAGCTGCGTTTTGGTTAAAAGCAGAAACGGGTTCTGCCCCTCCTTGCTGACTCCTGTTGGTTCCTCACTCTGCTCAGAGGGCGGCTGCAGAAACCGGCTGCTGAGCCGCCTTGGTGTTTTGGGGAGGGGGGTGCTCTGATGTGCAGTGGGTTTTTTCCCAACAGTTCTAGTTTGCACTTTCTGTTTAGAGCTCTAACAAGCCAGTGCACCACCTTGAGAATTAGCTAAATACACTGACTCTCAATAATTTCAGTTAAGGGTGACAGTATTTGAAAGCAGATTATAGCAAACATGAATTAAGAACAAATTCTGTTCTCTCTTTAATCCGTGTAATCGTACAGAAGTTAGAAGGGCAGCATAAAGATTCTTGAGTGCATGCTTGTCCTAGCGCTAACGACAGGCAGTGTCGTTCTGTATTAACCTCTCGGGACAATCTTATCTGCAGTCATTTCTGAACACTTTATTGAACCATGAATTGCTTTTTCAAATTAATAGTTGCAAAATAGCTGGTGATTATTTATGGGTTGCATCTTTAGCTCTGCTGCCTCCTGACCAGGCCAGGGCTTCAAGCAGCCTCCTCGGCCTCCCTGCCTTGGAGTTGTCATCACATGGAATACCGAATAACCAGCGTTTCTATACAGCTCCCACTGCTGGCGTTTATATCCGCCAGTTATATCCATCCCACCCTTCTCCCTGTCACTCAGGTTGCATTCATAGGCATCGAGAAATCAGTTTCATTATATCTGCTGATCTAGACACTGTCTAGCTGGTTTTTCTTTCCCCGTAATATCTCAATTTATCTTGGTTCCAACACCTAAAATCATTTTCATTTAGACCCAGGTCATTTATTTACTTTGATCACTTGTTCCTCTCCATTTCCTCCTTTTCTATTGATCCAAACATGTTGTGCTCTATTGTGCTGTCTTCCCAGTGACTGGGGTTCTCCATCACGTCAAATTGACATTTATTTGTTCTCATGAGCATAACTACCCTTGTAACGTAATCCAATATTGTCTCTTATTTTATGGTCCTACTCTTTTTAGTCTTACCAGAAATGCCAGCCTTGATGCTCGCCTTCATTTATCTCTCTCTAAAAAAGGCTTTTTACCTTCTCACTTCTCCTTTGCTTAAGCAGGAAGTTCAGTCAAATTGGCTCTGACTCTCCTTATATAAATATCTTCTCAAAAGTCACCTCTTCATCAATGTCTTTCTTCATGTAGACCTTCACAGGAGAGTGACAGATTATGTGTACCGTTTCCACCATTATTTCCTCAGTACTTGCTTAGGTATCTCTAGCTTATTTTCACTTTATTCAGAATGAGTGTAGACTAGGTAAAGGCACAGCTTCTGCTTTGCTTCTGCACAGCTGCTGCGCCTTCGCTACAGCATGAGACACTCCTTTTCCATCGGCTTGGGTAAGCAAAAGCCCCTTCTTCACTGTCGGGGCAGAGAAAGCTCCATCTTCTCATTCAGGGCTGAGCTTCCCATTCTAACAATGCACCAAGGTAAGAACTTCTCAGAAGGAAAGAGAAGAAACTATACACAAACAAAGCAGCATGCCTAATGCTCCGCAAGCTAAACTGCTGCACTGCCTTCCCTCGTGCCTTTATCCCTAGGCTGGATCTGAAGGATGAGAAGCCAAATGGCAAACCAGGCCCATGCAGAATGTTCCTTAACGGCTGACAAGCAATTGCCGATGCCCACCTCTGGGAGCTTGCCAGGAAAGGATCCAAACATTGCTGTGTGATTGCATCCACTGCTGCCAGAATCAGCAGCTGAATCAAACTTTTTGTATCTGCTGACAGATCTAAAAGAATCCGTGCTGACACCAGAGTACATCTATTAACCTCTTCCTAGGTCAAGTAAACTGGCAGAAGTCTCCCTGTGTTTGTACTGTCCTTCAGCCTTGAAAAAAAGACAAGCGAGATCCAGGAAGATAATTGATGAACGTATCCAGCACAGCGGTAGGAGATCCTTACATCCCCCTGCTGCCAAGAACATCTGCTCATAAATTAGAAACTTAGAAATCAGAAACTACTTAGAAATGAAGAAATAAAGGTGCTGGTTATTGCCCTGGCAGTATTTAAAAAACATAGACATATACCTATACATAGAAAATTCCATTTTAATGACAGCATAGACTGTTAAATGTATTATCAGTCTCCATTAGCCTAAATGCCACATGCTTTCCAACTTTTAATTCCTCTTTTTGTTAGGCAATACAATTTTATGGCAAAAATTTGCTCTCTTTAGCACCAAGTTGAGATAAATCTCTTCATGCTATTGTGCCCTTTAGGAATACTGTCAAATTCAATCATTCAGGACTCATGAGTCTTGCACTAACATGAAGAGATTGATTTGAAAACCATGGGGCTAAAGTCCTTTTTTCTGTTTTTCATTTTCCATTTCCATACCTTAACCATTTTACAGGAAAGCTGAGATTGCCAGCTTTGCTTTCACATGCAAATGAGTACTTCTCGATGATGTGCAGCCCTAGAATAAGCACTCGGATGTGGCAGTGACTGTCTCTGCCAGTATTTTCTCATCAGTGATATCTAAAATCTCAAGAATTATTGTGGTGTCAGAAAACGGACCAGAATATAGCGGCCTCTATAGCCTATTTAAAGGGAGTTAAAAATAGATACAAAAATGACCTCGGGCAAAGATGCAGAGGAATTCTTGACCTTTTATAAACTGGGTCTCATTCAAACAAAGTACGTTTTAATAAAATCAATAGAAGACTTATACCTAAGAATAAGGAATGCAGGCTCTCCTACACAATAGAGAAAGTTTGAAAAGGACTGATGAGTCAGCTGATGAGTTTGCTGTAGCAAAAAGGGTTCGTGCAAACCTTGACTTACAGAGTGCAGAAGTTAATGGCGTCAGTTTTTACCTGTATGTGCAACATGCCGAGGATGATTGAGGCATGATGTGCACAGTTCTGATGCTCACATTGCAAGATGGATGCTGGAAAAAGGGTGTATAGAGAAGAGCTACAGAATGATCTGAAGTCAGAGAAAATGCCGTGCAACTGAATAACTAAAAATCTTAACCTATCCACCGGATCAAAAAGATTGAAAGGTGGGTTGGTAACAGTGTATACACATGCACAAGAAAAAAACAAGTGAATATAAGGGTCACTTGAATCTAGCAAAGAGTGAAATAAGAAGGGGTAATACCTAGTAGCTGAAATCAAGCAAATTAAAACAGTGCAGTCTTCAGTACCTAGTTCAGTACCACTGACAATAAATAGTCCTTGGAACAAACGGTGAGGGGCTGTGGTTGATTTCTTGGCTCTTGATGTCTTCAGACTGAGACTCAGTGCCTTCCTGGAACACACAGGCTAGCCAAACACAGGCGGTGTTGCATTCAAGTACAGCAGGCAGTTCAGCGTTAAATACAGTTGCCTGTAATTTTCAGGAGGTCAGACTGTATACTCCCCTAGTCCCTCTAATTCTAGACTTCATAAATACATTCCTATGCTTTATAAACTCTCCAAAACCTCTCTAATAATTATTTTCCTCTTACTGCTCCAGGTTTAGCTCTCCTTTCCATGTACGCCTTTTCGTATTTGACTATCCTGTCCCACTTGCACAGCACTGTAGACAGAAAAAGATAATTGACAGTGATGGGGAGATGATGGCACCCACTTCTTCTTCCAGCTGCCGAGACTGGTCAGAGGAGTTTCTTAAGCGGTGCCCCTGGCCCTTGCCTTTACTTGTCCTCCAGGAGAATGCACTTCGTCTGGCCCAGCTCTCTGTAGCCAGTCTGGGGTTGTGCTTCAGAGACTTTTTCAGCCTTTAGAAGAAATCGAAATAGACAAAATCACAGCTTTCCTCAGCAGCAGCAATTCGGTTAAAGTTCATTTAAATGTTCTTATATTTGCTGCAGCTTTGGGGATTGCTTACAGCCAAACAGGAATATTGGGCTTGGCCAAACCGGTACCCACGTAACTGAAGGGAGAACTGGCATCTTACGCGTATTAGCCGAGTGCTTTTCCTTTCCCCACGTTGTATATTGTCTTTACTTGGAGCATCTGTTTGAACGTAGAGCTACAGTTTTTGTTATTGTTCTCTATATGTTACCAACACACAAGGTTTTTTCTCATGGTTAAATAAGAGATTCTGTTCTCCTAATAGATATGTAGATAACACCGTGCTTTTGCTCCACTATCTGACACAAGGCTGAATCTGGTAACCTCACTTACTGAATAATTGTGTTGTCATTGGGAATACTCACACATGTAAAATGAGCAGGACTTGGCCCTTTGGTCATATTTTTCTAATAAAAGATAAAATGAGATTTTTAGGAAACTGCAACTTATGACCATAATATTTATGAGGCTGTCAGGACTGCACTGTAAAAATTCATATTATTTAATTCTTCACTCTGACACTAAAGCATCTTTTCATTTATATGCAAATAAGAATATACTCTACTGCTGTTTCTTCACTGAAGAAGCTGTTTGAATTATTCACATTTTATTAATAAAGCTTCATAAATAAGTATTTTTTTCTACTCAATTGGTAGTGGCCAGGGGAGAGAATCTATTTATCAGACTTGGTTATTATGAGCCTCATAACAAAATATGAAGATTTATGGAGTACATAATTAGACGTTATGTGAGTGTAATGGAAACATTGGGTTATCCAGATGAAATACTCTTTCCTTTATGCATTTCTCCTTGATAGAGGCACTTTCTGGAAAACAGACTAAACCCATCCCCATCACTAAGTTCCAAGAACTGCCTGTGAAAGGAACAGAGCAATTTCATACATTTTTTGATCACACACACTGAAATAAGTTTGAATAATGAAAAGATGCCTAAGGAAGACTATAAGGAATGCCAGGGAGAAGCCCACAGGGAAAATGCTATGCCTCCTCTGGGCGGAGGTGCTGGTCTGCAGGCTGAGGATTAACTGCCTGAATAGGCAGTACAATCCACAGCTTGAAACTGCCTGGCCTTGAAACCATCATTTAAGTGTCCAGCACTTGTCCCCTTCAGGTGCAGATCATAGAGTACTCCTGTGGTGGACTCAGTTCTACCTGTTCTGTGAAAGACACTGCTGATGGGGCTGAGCCCTGGCACTGAAGCCTGGTTCAGGACAGCCAGGTCTGCCACCTCCCCAGGGACGCCCCAATACTCTCCTCAGGCAAGGCATCAGCTTTTTCATGTGTGCAGCACGGAGACTTTAGGCACCCAGGTATTTTCTTCAGCAAAAATCAGAGCAAGCCATAGAGACTAAAGTGGCTAAAAGAAGTTTCTGTAAATTGCTTTGTCTGAGTTAGGTCCGTATATTGCAGTTAAGGTAGGCGCTTTTTGAAATACTGAATTCTCCCTGTGGAGCTGAAGTATGACACATATAGAGCAATACACTCATGAGATGTCCAGTGCTATTGCACAATAGCACTTGGCTGCCTATAGATAACTTAAAACAACGAAAATTTAAGGGAAAAACACTGGATGTGAAATACCTGCTGAGCATTATAAATCAGCCCGCAGGGGTTTATTACTGTATGCTGTAATCCAAGCAGAATTTTAATCTCACCCACAGTACCTCTGACATTCACCACACCAAAGCGACTGTAAATCAGAAGTAGTCAAGTACATTCTTGGACAGAGAGCTGAAGAAGTTTTGTGGGGAAAGTTGCTGACTTGTATTTTGGCGTTGCCAATTGGGTATGGACTGACGGTTAGTGTTTCTCTTGAAGCACATCATGTGGAAGTCTCTCAACATCTCGAAGTTATCAAGACTAAGAAATTAGCCCGTAATTGTATACATGATTGTTCTTGAACCATTTTTTTTGCATGTGAAGTAAGAGTCTGTGAGCCACTTTATTGGGCTTCATCCAGCTAAGCACTGAAGTGTGTACATAACTTTAAACACATACAACATTCTTGAAGACACTGAACTGGGTTGTGTGCTGCTGTTAACGGCACATGCTGGATGGATAGGCATGTGTGTGCTCGGAAGAGCAGCAGGGAGCATTCCTCAATAACAGCTTGCAGCTACTTTGAAGGATCCTGGTTTGGTCGACAGAATCAGGGAGGCAAGGATGTTCCGAAAATTTTCAGCTCTGCATAGTCATTATGGACCTAATGCTGGTCAGAGCAAAATGTAATCACGTATGTTAATTCTGTGCCATTTTACACACGAGCAGGCTTTTAGAATTACAAAATTCCTCATTAAAAATCCCACTTTTTGTGCTAGTTTGTACAACCAGAGATTTTATTTTCATATTTTTTTTTAACATTGAGTAAGTCCTGAAAGTACTACACCTAAACTACTCACTGCATTATATTTTTTAAGAAGAACCAATATTGTAGCTCTGTAGCTTTCATTTCTGGAGTTTAATTTTGAAAGAAATCATTACACTAAGCTTTTTTCTGGAGGCTCTTTAGTCTTTTGCATGTTGAATGCAAGCTAAAAACAGAATGCTGTCATTCCTTTAATATTTGCTTAATATTAAAACTTAATAATTGCTGACTATTCACAATATTATTCACAATTATTCACAATAAGTGGAGTCAAAACAGGAAGTAAACCAAGTATAAATATCTGTTTTGCTGGGATGTCTGTGCCAGCATTGTAGCCAAGAATAACAAATTTTTAAGTCTACAGACATTTGGTATGCCAACAAATTTCTCTTTGAAATTAGACTCAAATTCTAGCCCCTGGGGCATTTTATGAAGCTTTATTTACAAAAAAAGAGTAGTAAAAGGAGCAGAAAAAATTATTGAAGCACATGCTAATTTTGATATGTTTGATCCCCCACAGCTGAAAATCGAAAAAAACCCAGCTTGTATATAATCTAGAAAGTAAACTTGTAGACTATTTGCAATATTCTAGTAAGACTAGTATTAAAAGTACAGGTGAGTTCAGAAAATGTGCATAAGGTATTCTTCAATTACATATTTTCACCCAGAGAATTCAGTAAATACTGAATTTGGAGGCATGAGCTGTCACTTGCACATTGCATCATTTTGTGGGCCTGAGTGGAAGGGATAAGTTACTGATCCAAAAACTCGTAAGCAGTTCCTTCCTCCCCACTGCTGGCAGAGGACAGATGTTAATCTTTGCTACTGAAATGAATGGAAATTTCACTCCTAGGTCTCCAAAGGGAAGAAAACCAGGCATACGAATACAATGATTCTGTTTCCCTCTTTTTTTTGGAAGTGGTTACGTACATTCAGACTTGCCAGGGCCCTGGGGGCACTGATCAGGCTGGATCAGCCCCACCTGGGGCCTCTCCCCACCCTGCCCAGGACCCTGTTTCAGCCCAGACGGGGGTTATCACTTTGTTCTTTGGTGATGCTGTAGCAGTGCTGGCTTCCAGTTCCCTGCAGCCCTGCCTGGTCACAGCCCAGCCTTGGGCTGTCCTTGGCTTCCCCCTGCCCAGCTCCCTGGCTGGTGAGGTCCTGCCCACCCTAGGGGCTCCCTCCCAGCACTAAGAGCTGCTAGTCTTTGGTGTGCCCTGACAAGAATATGATTGTAGCTGGGTTTTACTAAGGAAGAAATCCAGCGCTCCTCTCAGCTCTGTGTTACTTCTCCATTACAGGATGTACCGCAGAGACTTTCCATGAAAGCCTTCCAGGCAGGTAGGTCTTGACCTGCCTGTCTCCAGCCTGGCAGCTCACTTTGCATGTAACTGTATGTGCTTCTGGTTCAAACTCCCAGGCTCTTTGTCCAAAGGCAGCAAATACAACAATTTAAATCAGGGTCCATATATCCTAGTCCAGGCAACTAAGTAAACTGGTTTTTAGGCTCTCCCAGCCCAACAGTAAATCATAACAATTACTTAGTCTGAGTTGTGATATACTTGTGGTTTGCTTCTGTTGCCACTTCGGGTTTTTCCTTGGGGCAGCAATACTAAAATCTGAGAAAAGCAATTAATTTCTTGCAATCTGCTCAGAGGTATGACTACTTTCAGAATAAGTCAGCTGTCTCCAATACTATTGAAGTGCCTACCAGCTACAGAAAGGATAATAGTTATTGAACTTGGATAGATTTTTTTTTTCACTAAGAGGAGAGGATAAGATGCCTTGGAAAGGCATTATTTAAAGTGTGTACTGGTGCATTGCAGAGCTTGTTCTGTATTAAATTTCAAGGATTAATTCTCTTGTGAGTAGTTTGCTGCAACTTGGCCAATTCATTTATTTTTAAAGAAAACTGTCTATGGCTTTTTTCTGCCTTTTTTTTTTTTTTCTTTACTCTCAGCTACAGGTAGTGAAATGAAAACTAGCTTCATTGTTATGATATGAAAAATGACAATGAACTGACTTTTCTAATTACATGAAAAGGTGATAACTTCTGTGAGCTGGTAGAGGAAAGTATTGAAGTTTACTGTGGCTTCCATCCTGCGTGACAGGCACAGCTCTGTGTCAGGACACAGTAGAAAGCCCTTCTCAGGAGCACAGTGATATGGTGGTGTGAGAAGGCTGTTCTGTTTCTCCTCCCTGCATGAGAAAGCATACCATGTTTCTAGTCTGTTGTGGCCTCTGGCAAATAAGTGGGAGCCATGCTTTCCTTGTTAGCAAGTTACATGTTCTGGCATATGAGACAAGTCCTCTCCAGATGGATGAGGTACACTACCAAGTAGTACATGGCTGCGTCCGGAACAGGCAGGACAGCCATTTAAAATCATTTTTGAGCCCTGAAATGCCATAATTATCTAATGTTGTGCTAAGCATAGAAACTAATCGCGAATACTTCGTTATGTCACATTGCTTTGCCTATATCTGATTGCCTGCTTTCTGCCATAGTATGTTTTTGCAGGGTGGCATGTAGTACATCAGTTTTTCCAGAAGTCCACCCCCACACCTTCTTTGGAGTTTGTGGATCTCTTTCGTATCCTCTGTGAGGAAATATTTCAGTGCTGTAATTTGGCGTGGGCATGCTCCAAGTAGAGGGTTTGGCTGCACATGAGCTTTCCAGGGCAAAGTTTTGATGATTATGTTCTGATTTTTATTTTTGTTCTTCATTCTCTGGTATGCAAACCACAGGACCATATGGCACAGCTACAGAAATGTGTGAGCTGATTATGCAACTGCTTCCTACTATAGCTACAGAATATGGAAATAATGAGTTAAATGGATAAAAACCAGTGTCACCATTCAAAAAAGCAGCAAGCCCCAAACACTGTCTCTGAAAACTGAAATACTGTTGTCCAACAGACATTTCTAAAATATCTACTGTTAAGAAGACTACTGAAAATCAAATTCATGAGTAAAACAGGGAGGTACTCCAGTTATATTGCCTAACTGGAAATGGACTTGTTACTAGCATCCCTGGAAGGGGAATGAGGGAGGCAATGGTGGCTGCTCATACCTTGTCCACAGGAGTTGTCAGCTACCTAGTGGCTAGCATATGTGCTCAACAGACATGAAGTGTTGAGATGTTACTGGTTTTGGTACAAATGTGGTAGTAAACTGCCACTTGCATAAGTCTGTGGCACTCTGGGTGTTGTTCACTGTCACAGCAATCCCATCTATTCTCTCTTTTGTCCCTCTGTTAACAAGTTTGTAGCAAAATAAAAGGAATCACTCAAACAGGTATTATCATATGAAGTTTAAAAAACAAATGAGAAAGCAGTAGGATCGGATGAAGGATTGAGGAAAGTGGGGTTTTTGCTCCTAAGTTGCTTTTGCTGTCTGAAGTCTTATAAACAATGCCGGTAAAACTGTAACAAAAGACAGAATGGAGAATGGTGCTCAGCGGGGCGGGGTGTGTGTGTGTGTGTGTGTGTGGATGTGCAGCAGAACTCACAGGAACATTACAGCTTTACTTTGGACTTGCTGAGGAAAGCTGAGAAGTCTTCATGTTTGTCCTAGTTACGAGGATCTTTAAGCTGTTGTGAAAGCATACAACTTAGCAGGGTGTCTTCCTTCAGAGATTTATGAGTAAGGGAAAATAAGGCAACTCTTATGCCCCTGTCCCCTCTGAACACTGCCTTTCATGCCAGAAGAGAGGCTGAGAGGTTACACCATTGCAATCACTGTTGTATTCAGTATTCTTGTAGCTATAGGCTTTGTGTCCTAACCATCCCCTCTTAACTCTGAAAACCCAATATTGTCTTGTTTTTGTCCAAAATATACCCTTTGGACATAGGGGTATTCTGTGTCATAGATGGTCTTTTTATCCCAGGGCACTCTTGCATAGCACTGACCCATGGGACCTTACTCTCCACTGACTTTTATCTGCATTTGTATAGATACAACACAAAGCTGTGTGTAACACTGTCCTACCTGATAGCATTTGGTACCCACACAACTCTGATAAAAGTTAGTTATTTCCTAAGGAGAGGTAGACTGGAAAGTCAAGCCTTTAGATGAAAAGGTAGTCTGGAGAAAATCCATGGAGGAAAACTAGGGAAATGTTTTTTAACAGATCCTGAAATCAATGAAGACATGGTACGAATAGCTGAAGCTGAAAATGGTCATATTTTTACATTAAAATTTGCCTTCAGCGGATTAATTTTAATGTTTCTGCTGGGTATTTGTATTGAGAACCATTAAGGTCAAAATACAAGCATTTCAAATTAGGAAAGCAAATAGCTTCAATGATAGCTTTAATCAGATTTCTTAATGGGAGATTTCAGTGAGGATGAAATTATGGTAGAAAAATAGATGACTAAAGCAATGAGAGCAGTAATACACAGCCACAGGAGATACAGGGAGAGGAAGAAAGCCAGGGTCAAAGATGAAGTCAGCATCACAGACGACAGGCAACCATTAGGTCAGAATGGAGCAAAACAAAAGAGAATGAGCAATGCATGTATAATATATGTGATAGGCAAGGCCAAATTCTGCCTGAGCTTACATCAGTACAACTTCATTGGCTGAATCCTCTTAACACAATGTCACTTTCAATATGATCTAACAACATGCATGCAGGCTTTTATTTAAATCAATGCACAAGGCTAAATTTTCCACTCTCTTATGCTGTTTCTAGGTAATTGTAATTTCACTGTTCCACTGTTGCTACCATTATGGTACTTTAGATGCTGCTGAATTTCTTCTCCTGCGTATCTTCTATGAGTAAAGGTTACTGTTTCACATTGGTGTTCTGCTTTAGCAAGATTAAATTCTTCAGATTTAAAGATTATTTAGGAAAGCATGGTACTGCACACTATTGTTTGACAGTATACTCTTACGCACATTTTAAAACTATGAATTCTGTGTATGTTCTATCCATCAATGCTCATTTAAAAGTAATTGGGTTTTTTACAGTGTTAGTAGTCACATCTTCCATATTTTGGCATCAGGGGTGTGAAAAGCTGTGATGAAGGAGAATCAACTCCCAGAATCAATAAGCACGAAAACTGACTTTGCTTGAAACAGTTTTCTTATCATATCTTTTATACTTGTAGCATTTATATTATTTTTTTTAAGTTCTCACAGTTATTTCAGTCTAACACCTGGTGTTCCGTATAAGCAAAACTGGGCCCACTTATCTGCTACTATAGTTTGTGCATGCACACAAATCTTTACTACTCTAAAACTAGAAGAAACTACAGGTACTTGTTTTTAAACTCTAGCTCTTTTATTCTTGTTGTTTGGCAGAAAACCCCTACAGATGATTTTATGAACAGCCAAACACAACCAGCAAGCTTTTCTAAGCCCACCCCTCCCATGTGACTGGTGTAGCTTCAGTCTTTGCCCCTACTCATGACCCACAGGAAACTTTTCCTCTAACTTCTACAGTTTAAAATAAAAACCTAAAAAATTTAACTCTCTAAAAGTTTCCAACCCCCTGCCCTAAAACTGCAGGCTTTAGCTACTCTTTTACTAAATTTTATCTTAGTTTAGCATTATAGACAAGACTGTATTTACTCCTTGTTTGTATTAGTGTAAAAGAGGTAGAATTAACCACTCAGTTCATCGATTAACAAAGAGTAGCAGTGGTACCTTCTGGTTGTTTTCCATGTGCCTACCACACTTTTGGCTCTGAAGAGCTACCAACATAAGAACAAAGAACCACAGTTCATAAGAAGAGTGTTCCATACCCCCACACAGAAGAAGAAAGCAATACATACAAAGAAAACTGTGTGGTACCCTGCATGGCAGCATCCCTGACAGAGAGATGCCAGCGTCCCAGCGGGCTGAGGGAAGCACTTTGGAGCTCCCAGAAGACAGCAGCGCTGAGGCCCCCCCAACCAAAGCAATCTGTCAAAGAAAGAAATTTTATACTGAAAGGAAAGTAATACATATATCACTTAAGGCATCTAGCTTAAAATATTAAAAAGGAGGACAGAACTATGGAAAGGGGGTTTCTTTTAGAAAATTGCCTGTGGACTGTATTTTAATGTTCTGAAGCTGTTCCCTCAAGCTATTTTACACAATACCCAGTTTTCTCAAGTTTCAGAAGTACTAATGATTCGATGGATGCAGAATCACAGAAAGCTCCTGAACTCATCTTATGCTCCCTTCCACTGCCTTGAAGTCCTATTTCCAGCAAGTGTATCAGAACTACAGAGCATTGCAAAGAGGCAAAAATCCCTCTGCAGTGTTAACTGTTACCTTTTTTGAAAGGAATTAATTTTAAATCAGAGAAATTGGATGTGTATGATTGAAATATTTTGTCTTTTTTTTCCTGAGAACTGGTAAATTATTAACCTAGAAGCTTGCTTTAATGCTACAATTATAGTGATGAAATGCAGCATCATCTTTTGTGTTTAATATTGGGGGTTTTCCTCTCTTTTCCAATATTTCTGTCACTATTTCTTGTGGATTTTAATGTTTAAAATAGCAGTTACTTGACATATCATGGATATCAAATAGAAAATTTTAAGTAGCAAGCCCGTCTCCCCAGTTTAATGTGAGTATAGTGCTTTTTATTCCTTTCCAACATATGGTCAACTGTTCCTTCTATAATGTCAAAATCTAACATAAATTTGCATGAAATTATATTTTTCAACTAAATGTGACTTCAGATACATGCTGCATACTGTCTAGCTGTATAAAGTCATCGTGGTAAAGATGGCTTGTTTTTATGACAACAGCAAATAATGTTGCCAAGATTTCTGCTATTAAAATAGAACTAGGGAAAACGTAGACAACACAAAAATATAACTGAAACTTTAAAAAAAAAAGGAAATTCTGTACCTACAAAATCTCATTTTAATGTATTTTTCTACAAGACTGTCCTGAATGAATTAGAAATATACTGAAATGTTGAAGCAAAGCCATGTTCTGCTGAAATTTCACCATAAGAAGAATATTTCACATGGAGATACCACTTTTGCCCAAGGTTTTGATGGAAAGTCTCAAAACAACTGGATATTCTCAAAAGGAAGCAGTCTGAGGTATTAGAATTTTACCAGGATGAAAACTATTTTTCAACCAGCTCCAAGAGGAAATGCCATCCTTATTCTTTCATTTCACGGTTTTAATTCCTGCATCATATTAATGGTGACCATGGAATTTCGCTAGCTTTCACTTATCTGTCCTCTGTCATCAATGAAAACTGTTCTCTTGGTCTGGAGAATAGACTTGATTCTATCCTACTTCACCACACCTTCCGAAATGGTCTTTAACAGAAAGATGACAGCTTTAACAAATTAAAGGACAGTGTTATTAAGCTAAATTTCTCAAGCATCGCTTTGAATCTGTACCAAATTGTCCAGGTGTAAAGGCAAAGCAAACCAAACCGCCTACCACAGTATCGTATCTCTTAAAATCTTACACTGCTCCTACTGTGATGATAATGCCTGTGGGCTTCCCAAAAATCAGCAAAGGAATCACTAGTTATAACAATTAAAAATAAATCTATACTTTACTACCAGAGAAGTGAGGCAGCAGTTACTAGGAAATTAGTCTGCATCCCTGAAATTCCTTGTATTTCAGTGGAACATTGCACAACTGTTTAACTGGCAGGAATAATGGTTAACATGCTTATTTTGGGCTGGACACGTAGCAGTGGTGGTCTCAAAGTGGGAGTTTTGCTCATCCCTTCTTCCCTAAGATAATTGCTGTAGGTTAGTTTTTGCTTTTAGAGCTGTACATTCTAGTCCATGTATGTGCTTGTTTTTCTAGGTTTCCAGTGTATGATGGTCTGTATTTAGTGCTGAAGGTATGTTTCATGCTCTCAATGTCAGTTAGGAAGGACCAGGTGACACCCAACCTGTATTTTTAACCCTTGAAGTACACACAACACACACCCCATGAGCTAATGGCAAAGCAGAAAGTGTCTGTGAAAGACCACTGTGAATTTCTTTTAGTCTTTGTGACACAGATGACAAGAATCTGTAGGGATGACCCTGTCTTTAAAGCTTGGAATGTGTTTGGGGAAATAAAAACTTACTTTTGAAACATGAAATACCTGTGAGTAATTGGGACCAGATCTTTCTTTGGGAACTGACCAAGGCAGGTGCTATTGAAGTTGGGAAGTCAGAATCCAGATGCCCCTTCCAGAAGTCTCAGCCACTCTCTGAGCCCTTCCCTATGCTTCTTCCTGTCCCCCCCCTCCCCACTTTCTTTTGCTGAGTAAATCTTCTCCACCAAGCTGATGTCTACTGTTTTATTGCACAGTTGTTACTGTGGTGATAGATCTCAGCTCCATCATGATAACTGCCTGGTGTCTCTGCTTTCCTTTGGCATCTGGAAAGCAGTGGTTAGACCCACCTGGCAGAGCTCTTGGCTGCAGCGTGCTGACTGGCAGCACAACAAATAATGGGCTCTACAACTGCATGAACATTCAGCTTGTGTCTTAATACTTTAGTGCATTTCTTTTGCTCACAATTTTTTTTAAATTACTATTATTTATAATGAATACTGTGAGTTTAAGTTAATTCTGAAGGTCTGTAGACCTATATTCTGTACCTCATGGGCTGGTGATTAAGATTCTTCCTCTTATGTATATTGTCGCTGGGAAGAATAGCTTGGCACTGTGATATTTTATCTTTTTTTTTTAGAGATTTATCCTAACACTGTTTTCCCTGGTACTTCTGCTTTTGCCACTTTTATTGCCCAAGGAAATGTTTCTGCCTCAAATCCCTCCACTTCCACAGTGTATGCACAGATTGTGAATATAGGCCAAAGGTCAGACTTTGGAGAAAACAAAAGGGTGGAGAGAAAAGGAAAACTTACAGGTCTCAAAAAGGGGTGACTTGGTGAAATTTAATGTTTTTTTACATGAAGGTGCTCATGCTGGAGCTTCTTATTGCCTCCCTGGTTTTACAACTCTGTTTTCTAGAAAAAAAGCCAAAAGAAAAACAAAAACTAAACCAAGGAGATGGGATTTATTTTTGTATATAAGTTTAATTAAAATACTGTCTGACTATCGAGAATGTTACCCATCAGCAACTTCTCAAGAAACAAAATAACACTTCTATTCACAAATAAATGAATTTTTTTCACACCAGGTATTTTGTAGTCAGCTTATGAAGACCAAATGTTGAAGTCATTTGCCTACGTGTTGCAATTCTAGCTTGTTTTACAGAAAAATACTTCTTTGTACTCATTTAAGGACCTTATTGAATGCTAATAAACACTTGAAACCCACACTTTCTAACATTTAGTGATGCTGCAGCAACAGTTTAGGTTAACCTAATCTTATTAATTTTTTTGTAAGTTAGTATGATTTGCAAAAACATTCTGTTAAGGCACAAGTTTATAATCCTTAGTTTCTTTCATACTAAATTAAACAGTTTTCAAAGTTACATAAAATCCATTCCTGCAATTCAGTGTTATTGGAATGTGAACAAATTACATTTTCCACTTTTAAATATTGACTTGACCTTTTGGCTCTCCTTGCAAATGTGATCCAGACATTGCTGATGTCACTAGAAGTACTTTGCTTGCTTATAGTGGGTATTTGGCTGGATTCCTTTCCATGAATTAGATATTTGGACAAGAGTGCACATGACTGTAATCTCTTGTAACCTAGAGGAATGCAATGATCTGGTGGTGGTGGGGTGTTTCCCAACTCCTGGGTTATTTTTCCTGAGCCATACAGTCATGTTGGCACATATGCACTCTTTCTACATAAGGTTTAATTATTCTATACCATTTCTAATGGATTTTCCCTGAAAGAGCTGAGACAGGCCTGCCCCACAAAACCCAATAATTGAGTAACGAGTTTTCACTCAGAAAGTGGGAGATGCAGATTGAAATAACTTCATAGAAAGGGAAGGGATCTTAAGTGAATGCTGTAACTATAACACTGTTTGGAAAAATGAGAAAGGAGAAGCCTACCATACTTTATAGTGATTTGTTAGATTCTGTAAGTTCCCAAGTCTTGCCCAGAATTACACAGGAAGCCAAGGGTTTCAACTTTTCACAGGACGGTCCAGTAAAAAGCACATATACCACATTCCAGCAGAAGACAGACAAAACTCAAAGCATTATGGCATCCTGAGTTCTTCTGTAGATACAGTCCACTGACCATTCCATCTTTTCTTCATGTACTTGAATGCATGTGTTCTCTTCTGAGTATCTCATAAGAAGTTAACCAGTAAGTCTATATGGTCTGAATTAATACATGAAAGGGCTGATTAGTAAATAGCTGGACTAAATATGCAAATTGCAAAGTTTTCTTCATGGCTTTATAGAGGAAGATATTTTAAAAACTTTATCAATATGTCAGCCTGCATTTCTCTGTGAAATCTTGAAACTGCTTTCATCTATGTTGTAAACACATCAACAAGTATGTAGAATGTCTTGACTTTGAAATGCTGTCACCTACTTTCTGTATCGTTGTCAGTAGTCAGCTTGTTAAAAAAGTGTTTCATATCTAACTCTGTTTCTTTTGGTAGTGTCGACATGTTGCATTTTCCAACTGTGTTCCTTGCTGCCTCTTCCATTTTCATCAAAAATTCTGTGACAGAAATTTTTCTCTTTCTTTGCAACATGTTGATATCTTGGGTTCTCCACTGTCACCAAAGCAGCTGTACTATTTTGAGGATAAGTTAAGTCTCTGTAAACCATCCAGCATTTTGTGCCAAAGTGCAGTGGGATTTTGAACTCAAATGTTGTTGTGATGGTGAGAAGTCCCCAAGCTTCAGTCATTGCCTTTACTACTTAGTTTGGAAATTTCCCAGAACATGTGCAATCCAACACAATACCTACTCCTGACATGCTCTGCAATGTGGAGTCCACAGTTTGCTTGGAACAAACCTACCTGGTGATGGACAACTTCTTAAATGTGAGTGTACTCAGGCTTTCTATTCTGCTGCTTCTCATGTAACCTTCTGTTTTGTTTTGGGTTTTGTTTTCAGAAGATATGTAGCAACTGGTACAATTGCCTCAAGTCCCAACTTTTTGTCCCAGCTGAAAGCTATGCATCTGTACAAGTTTTGCATTGCAGATTGTAAGACACTCACTGTTTTCAAGTTTTAAATTATGCTTTTTTCACAAGGATTTTCAGTCCAAAAATATAACACTGCTGAAGTTTAGAGATACAAATTTGGTTAAATTGGAAAAATATTCTGTTCAAATGCCTTCAGGACTTGTGCAATAAAATTTCATAGATCTGTAAGTGAAGGTTAGTGAACCCAAGAACTATGATGAAGTACTCGGCATAATAGATACTTTGATCATAGAATCATTGAGGTTGGAAAGGACCTTTAAGAACATCAAGTCCAACTGTTAACCCAGCACTGCCAAGTTCACCACTAAACCATGTCCCCAAGCACCACATCTATATGTCTTTTAAACACCTCCAGGGATGGTGACTCAACCACTTCCATGGGCAGCCTGTTCCAATGCTCAACACCCCTTTCAGTGAAGAATTTTTTTGTAATATCCAATCTAAACCTCCCCTGGTGCAACCTGAGGCCATTTCCTCTTGTTCTATTATTAGATACTGGTAGATGCAACAAGATGTTGACATTCCAGTACACCCAAGAATGATACAACAGTACAGTTTCCTCACACCTTTCAAAGGCCCACATCATGTTAAGATCCTAGATCGATATGGTCCAAGTGCTGTAAAACACAAACACATTTTCCTGGTATCTGATACGGAGTCAGGAGGGTTGGCTTATGTCCCTTCTGTCATCTGCAAGGGTATGTAATACTGCTGGACTTGTACTTCCTGTTGTTTATTACTTGCAATGCAACAACATCCTAAAGCTCCACTCAGGATTAGACCACGCTTTGTTAGCTGTGTACAGGAGACAGTTCTGCACTTAACCTTTTTATGATGCAATCAATAAATACTATTATATTATCAAGCATCACATTATTTAAGATCCTAAGGCTCAAGGCAATGTTCTTTATGATCATAAAAGTTAGAATAGGTAAGTATGGGAGAAAATACAAACTGTGAGGAATGTACGCTTTCTACCTTACCACAAGGAGAATAAATTTCGTTTCTGAAGAAAAATCACTGCATGAACTTTTTTCCCCTCTATTAGTTTCCTGATAGAGTAAACTTTTTACCCCCACACCCCCCTCTTTCACATTCCTGATAACTAACATATCATAAAGAAACATTTTCTAGTTACGGTATGTTTCAAAACCAGGTTGACATGAACCAGAGATCAAACAAAATCTGTATACATGGACCTACTTTGAAAAAGCTAAGGATCTGTAGGGTATTCAGATCATATAGTCTACAGAAATTTAATTGGCATATTGTTGCTGTTTAACTTAAAATGCACAGCATAGCTACAGTAGAGAAGATTATTAGAAATAACTGAGTAAGCAGGCTGTCATCCTAAGAAAGACAGTTTAAAATTATCACAATTATCTCTAGTATACATATGTGCCTTAGCCCTGACTACATCAAGCCATTAACCACATTGGCTGGACCCCATTCACTTCATGTGTGAACCACACTGCTGCTTTAAACACTGTTTATGTGGCTGAGTTGCTTTATTCCATCTTAATCAACATGAATTTTGTAATTAGGATGGGACCAGGGAAGGAAGAAAGGAAGTGAGGAAGATGAGCTTTTCTAGAAATCTTTGGACGAGCATTTCAAAGAGGACAATAGCTAAAATATTTGCTGCTTTTTTTTTTTTTTTTTACTTGACAAAAAATGTAATGGACACAAAATCAAGAAAATAAATTCCCTTGAGGAAGAATCAGACATGCAGAAGTTAAGTGGCCGTAGTGTTACGCAAAGAATCAAGATCTCTGTACTTCTCAACTGCTCTTTAAACCATTGTCTGCCAAAATAAAAAAAAAACAAACCACCCAACATTTCAACAGATATAAACTCTCTTGGTGAATGCAAATGCTGTGTGTGAAACAAAATATATTCTAAAAATTCATCTTATATCAGACCTGTATTTTGAAAACTCACAAATTTTCTTCTGTCCCTTGAATGTGGACAAATACCCATTCCCTTCCTACCTTTAAAAAATTACATTGTTGGAACTGACATGATGAAAACAGCTGAGTTATTTTCCAAAACAGTAGTTCCAGAAATAACTTTCAGGTTTACTTGTCATTTACACAAAAGCAGATTCCATGGACACTGTAACAGTGACAGATACTTTATGTTTTGCTTTTAAGGGAAGCAGTAATGACTTGCCTCCTGTGAGGTACACTCCAAAGGAGCAGTTATCACAACAGCATTAATCTCATTTTCTTTCCTTCTGCATATGTCTCATTTTATCAACTGAGCCTATGGTTTAAACATACAAGAATTAAGTATCAGCTACGTGAACTGTAAAATCTACACTCAATAATATATTATCTCCTTTGTCTATGTGCAAAATTGCTAATGCCTCTAGTATGACACAAATATATTTTTTTTATACACGATGAGATTTATTCAGGATGGAGTTGTAAATTTGGCATGTGCTCATTTTGTTAACCTGGAGCAAGAGGCTAATATTATACATAATGAAAATAGTCCTTGGTGGTCAGTCTGTGCTTGAGGGGTTCAGTGGGAGGAGTTCATCTCTTAAAAGAAAAAAATGTACGGGTAAGAAATTGAAAAAGGAAACAAAGGTAAAAAACTACAGAAAAGAACATTTTCCCCACTTCACCATCAAAAAAAACCAAAAACCAACAAAACCCACATTAAAAACACTTTGCTTTAGCCACATAAAAATCAAAGTTCAAGAGCTTAACTTCCTAGGAAAGCATACGTTAGGGCACAGCAAGAGCAGGCTGCTTGCTGCAGCCCTGGGGAGCAGTGCCTTGTATCAGGTCTGGGAGATCCCCTCCGGCAGACACGCAGAGCAGTATTGCCAGGCCCCCATGGGAGCTGTGTTTAGCTCTCTTAAGACCCAATCTTGCAAACACTTATACACATGAGTAATTTCAGCTGCCACAAATCAAGTTATTCACCTGTTTTAAGTTTGTGCAAGGGTGGTGCAGCATCAGGCCCCCATTTGTAAATGCTGGCCAACGGGATAAAATGGAAGAAACTCCCCTTTTCTTTTTCTTGTCTAAGCAACCTGTGTTTTTATTTCCCAGCTGTGACTGGGAAAGCTTACAGCTGCAAATATTTTTTAAATTATTGAATTTTACAATTTCTTTATTAAAGGAATCACTGCAACCCTCTCAAGTATATGGTAAAACTCATACAGTTCAGGGGTTATCTGTGTTTTTAAGACCTTCTATAATTTCATAGTGATTTCTGTTACCAGGTTTTTAGAAACCAATGGTTTTGCCACGTCTCTGAAATTGTGGATGAAGCCAAACAAAGGAAACTGAGAGAAGACACCGACCACTGTCATCCCACTTACATCTTGATACTTTTCTGCATTTAATTTGTTTGTAGATGATATGTTCAATTTGTAAGTTCTGGAGAAAACTGAATCTTCTAACAGCTTTGTATTTAGTAAGTGTGAGTATTATTCTGTTATCATATGGATCACTGACCAATGTCTGGTGTTCGTGATTTTCTAGTTGCATTGCTCCAGAACATGCAGGTTTATGACTTAGTATGTGATCTCCACGAGCTGGAAAGACTCAAAACATATGGCAGATCAGATGTTAGGCTTGGGGAAAATCAAAAATTAAACTGTCTCAGAGCAGCTGAGAGACTGCTTTGCTATATATTTTATGTGATTTGTGTGTGTGTTGAAGGCAATGTCACCTAGGGAAAGGATTTGAAGAAAAAAATAGCTTTAAAAAATGAACTGTTTGTATTATGGCTTTAAACATTAAAGTCTGGTCAGCTAAAAGCAGATGTTGTGAACTAAGATGGAAACTTGCCTGAGGCCAGAATCGAAGAAGGCATTCTCTAATAGTAAGAAGTAAAAATGCCTTCTGGTTTCAGAATTCATTGTAAGCAAAAAATGAATGCTTATTGTATGCTTATAAGCACAAACATTTCCTCACTTTTATTCAAATTACTGAATAATATTGGTGGCTTTGGAATTTAATTTCAGACAATGGGTTCATTAGCAATTGTATTCTAAGCTCTTTATCGTAAAATCTTTTGTTAGTCTGTGCTGGCCAAGATCCTGTCATGTTGGAAGTAGGAATGAAGGCTTCTTACCCTTGGCTGTCTGCCCAGTAATTAGATGGGGAGGTGGATGAAAGCGTCTAAACATGTGGTGTAAATTTTGGAATTTTGTAATTTGACACATTTCTGATGCCAGTCTTTTTAAGGTAAGAATAATAAAGGAGAGACCTTACATACACAGAATTGTAAAAACAAGCATAACCTTTACTTTATGGTTTTAACTGACCTAGGCTTGCATCGTGTGAGAGAACACACTGACATTATGGAAATATACAATGTCTAAGAATTTGAAATGGAAAGTTAAAAATTAATCAGTATTTTCAAGAAAGAAAAACAAAAAAGTTGATTAAATAAAAATTATTTATGTTAAAATCAATCAACATTTGAGAAAATCTTCTGTCTCCTTTTCATCTATTTATGTATGAAGAAATACATATTTACAGTAGCTGCCTCTATAGTATTTGTTGAATGGCATGAAGCTTTGAACCAGCTTAAAATTTAGTTTTTCTGAGACAGTTCTGCGATTTATTTTCAATTTACTAGTTCAAAAGCTATGCTCTAATGGCAAGTCCAGAATCATAAGTTGCAGTCTTTGTGGGGAAAAAAATGGCAACCTACTACTGCATTTTACAAATCCTTTACATGATACTGTTTCAGTTCATATAAATAGAGATGGCTTTGTTGCTGTGGTTCAGCAAGAAGAAAAAAAAAATATGATTTTCAGAAATCCACTAGAAAATTTATAAGGATCGATATTTTCAGTGTATTTATTTCATCCTGTAGGAACCCTTTGATAACTGAGTTATGTAGTGCAGGAATCGGGCACCTTTCCTGATTTGTAGCGGGGTAAATGTGAGTGAAGACTTTTCAACAGAGAACAGTAATTCCCAACAAATCCATGTTTGGACAAGTTCTAGATCTGGCACCAGTGGAACCCCTCCACATTCCATTTTTTTACAGAGAAGGTTGCCCCTTGGATTCCCACTGGAGCCAGGATCCGTGACTGTGGGTGCTCTGTCAGGTGTGAGGCCAGGCCGCACCTCAGCGCCACGGCAGCTGTCGCCGAGCGCCGGCCTCCATTCCCGCCGGCTGGGCCGGCCCGGCTGAGGGGCGCTGGTGGCGCCGCCCCTCGGCCCCGCCGTTGCCGCCATTTTGCTCGCTGGTGGCGGGAAGCGCTCTTGGGCAGGTGGGAGCGGCGCTTCGGGTTCTACTTCCACAGTCGTGGGAGGAGGACGAGTGAGGGAGCCCGGCTGCCAGCGGAGCCTTAGGGGCTCGCATGAGTAGGAAAGGAGTGCTGTAAGGGGTGGGGGGGTGTGTGGGTGGGGGTGTGTGCACCCTCAGCCCCTTCAGGCACCTGGGTCACAGCTGGGAGCCAGCAGTTGCTGTTTGGGTCGGCACCCCTGAAGGTTGCAACCTTCATTTTGAGGTCCCTGGAGGGGCCACTGAGTAAAATGCTGAGGTCTGAGGAAAGGGTTTGGTTTTAGGAGGGAAGTGAAGAGCAAAGGGGCTTCAAAACTAAGCAAACCCCCTTGTGGCCTGCAGCGTTTGTAGTAAGTCTGTCGTAAGTCTGTAGTAAGCTGTTTCTTAAAGCAGATACATGAGACATCTTTGCTTACAGGACGTGATAAACATGTCTTTGTAAGTGTGAATTAGTGGTCTGAACTGCTCCAGCAAGCACCTACTCATCTCCCTCATTCTGCCATCTTTAACATGCATTTCCCTTGTGCTATCAAACAGCATTGAGAGTATGGAAAAGACCCTTTGATTCCTTTTCATCTTGGTGACATGTTTTGTCCTATTTTTACAATTATTTTTTTCTTCCTTTAAAAGTCTGAGAGACTTTTCAATATTTCTTGGTTGGGGATTTTGAGGGGGACAGCCCACCCAACGGCCAGCAAGCAGGTGGATGAATGCAGGACCACATAAAGGAGTGTTGTGTCATGGTTTTCTGGTCTTTTAGAATAACCATGTCATCTCCTATTGTTATTTACTTTATCAAGCAACTGGACTTAATGGAGCCAGTCAAAGAATAAGTGGCATATAGAAAGCAGGGGCCTGAAGGCCTGGGAGGTTAAACTGTGTATAACAAAGACTGCTCAGGGATGGGAATTGTAAATCCATATTTACTTAAATACAAGTTGCATAATCATAGATTGACAGTTCCTCACCTGAAGTATGGAAACCATTTCATGCTGGTGTGCAGTGTTGGCAGCTCCTTGGAGCTGATGGAGAGGTGGTTATTCAGCTGGATAAGCACTTAACATAGATAATTACTACTTGAATAGTAACAACTTGATAGTACTCCTGACAGATGCTTTCTGCTGCCACACTGATACCCAAAGCTGAGAACTCCTGCTTTGCATTACTGACATTAAAAGCACGTGAAAGCATGATGGCAAAATTAACCAGCTTTGTTATATTTATATATATATATGTTATATATAGTGTGATTTCTAAATTCTAGATTTATTAGTGTGAAGGGAAAAGTGGCAGAACCTGGTGGTGGGGGAGTGGCAGAAATTGGAAGAAGTGGTGTTGTAGACCTACTCTGAGAAGTGGTGTAAAAGGGGCATTGATGGATTTCTTGTTTGAAGTTCTAAAACCTGTCTTTTCACTGTTCACAGACAGTTAGTTTTGATTACATGCTCTATATTCTGCCAGTATTGTGAAATGTTTTCTGTTTTAAATTTGAAACATTTATTTGGAATATTTGAAGTTTTGTAGCTTCTGTGGAAGAAAAATATTTTTAACATTTTTGATTCACAGCTGACTATACAGTAAATAAGTAAACCTGACTCCTATTTGCAAAGCACTCTAAACCATATATTTATTTATTTTTAATGTTACTAATGAGATGCTAGAGAACAAAAGAAGTGTCACCTTTGGTTTATCTCTAGGAAATAAGTTAGCTTTGTTTTGTTATTTTATCACCACATTTGACCTTTATTGAGTTTTATAAACTCTGTTGAAGTTGATTTGGTATTTTGCCATTTGTTTCAGTGTATCTAAGATTTTTGACTCATAAAATCCTTTCTGTGGTATTCTTTTAGTGAGATCTTTGCTTTTTAAAGTTGTCTTTAAGCAAAATTAAGAGCTATGAAACTTACCAACACAACACATAAAGAAAACATGTCTAATGCCTAGATTGGTGCTAAATGGAAAACATTTAAATTAACAGGAGTATTTTTAAAAGTGGTGTATATGATGAATAATTTACATACTGTCTCTGGTCCTGATGTTTCAGAACAAACCTGTTAAAGAGTTGGGTCCATATTCCAGTTACCCAATCCAGGTAAGCAATTTGTATGTAGGTTAAAAAAAAATAAATCTGATTTGCTTGTAAATGAAAGTAATCATTGGGGTTTTTCTAGATACATAGACTGCAGTTGTATAAAAGAATCTTAACATTATTCTTAGAAACTGAATATCCAGCTTTATCTGGATCTTCATTCTTACCCATTTTTTCCCTCTTGATATGATACGGTAACGTAAAGGTTGTTTAAAGTGCTGTCCTATAGGGTTTTTTGATCATAAGTAACAGGAACCAAATTTTATCAGGAAAAGTATTCTCTGTTTGAAGAAGAATTAAGGATGCAGTTAAGAGCTGCAAAAGGAAAAAAATCTAGAAATTAAGTATTGTCACTTATAAGTCCTTTATTGCTTATACAGGTTCAATTCCAGTAATTTCAGTTTCACAGTTCCTTCTGCTGCCTTTTGCAGATTAAGATACTTCACATCTGATCTAAAAATGTTCAACTCTGCAGACATGGTCTTTTCATTGGATAATTTATTTTATGAAAGACCAGATACAAGACAAAGGTAAATCTTTATTGTTAAATATATATATAATTGTTTTTTAAGTTTTTCCACACTCTGAATCATTTTACAGCAGAAATTTTTTAACTCCCTTTTTTATCCACCAATAGAAATGTGGGGCTAGAAATTTCCAGGTTTCTAAGCCATACTTTGAAATGTGTTTGCAAGCACAATGGAGTTTGAATGATGCAGGTGTATCTTAGGGCTATTAGAAATACGTGTTAGCAGAAGTTTTGCCCCTTAAATTTTCTGTGAACACACAAATTAAAAAAATAAGAATACCTTTTAGCAAGAGAAACAGTAGGTTATTTATGATTACTGATTTTGAGCTGGATGTTGTGGAGGGTGCTTAAAGAAGACTTCTACCTTACATTTTTGTGTTTAAAATAGGTATCTAGAAAATGAAGAGCCTAAGATTTGGTCTATTGCACCTGCTCCAGCTATTGCTGAAATTCCAGCTGCAGAGGACTTACAGAGGGAACTGGAAAGAAATACAGCCAACACTCATACGGGTAAAATATTACAGAATAGAATCATTTCAGTTGGAAAAAAACTTTAAGGTCATCAAGTCCAACTGTAAACCTAACACTGCCAAGTCCCACTGAACCATAATATTTGACATTCATTTTGAATGGTTTAACAAATAATTAGCATGACGGATGATTCCTTCTCTCTCTTTTAATGCTGTGAAATATGAAATATTCTAGCTATGCAAATATAGACAAAGCATGTATATTAGTTGAGAGTGATGGTCTTACATATGTTTGGAGTATTAGCAGTCCTCTTTAGGCATATACAGGCTACACAGAGGGCAAGGTAAGAAGTATGATCAAAATTTCAGCTACTCCACATTGTTCCACGAAGAATCATAACACAGTGGGAAGCAGCTGTATGAGCATAATGCAAGACATGGATCTGATGACCTGTCTCTCACCCAAGGACCAGAGAGTTTATATGAACGTAACTTTCTTCTTCCCTTTTGGGGCTTTTTTCAAAATGCTATTCAAGAGGCCAAATTTGAGTCTGGCCATTGATTGCTGCTAAATGGAGCATTCCTTCCACCTAGACATTCAGGATGACCTTAAGGAAATTTATTATAAAGAGTTCGGTTGCTTTATCTCTGCCCACTAGATGTCTGCATTTCTTAGCTGCTGTGCTGATTTATGACTTTTTTTTTCAGGAATTGTATTGTTAAGACAAAAGGGTTTTTTTCTACTTTGTGCAAGAGCAATTCCATTAAGAACTACCCATTCAAATAAGCTTTCTGGTGTTTGTAGAATTAGGACTGTTGGGGTTATGTCACAAACAGGCCATTGTGATTTTAAGTTTCTAAATGGATAAGACTGAAATTAATAGGCTGCAGAATAGAGCTGTTCTGTAATCTTATTGCATTCAATTCCTTATTTCTGGTCTTGCCTTCCTTTTGCTGACAGCAATGTTTGTATGGTCAGCCAGATCAGGACACCCATCCTACTGTGAACTAACCCTGCAAAATGTGATAATTAAGCAAGTTGAATATGAAACCAGCCTGTCACTGACATCATTACAGATTTTGACTGTTAATATCACAGGGTTTATCTCACAGTTGTTTGTAGTAGGAACTTTAAGCTTGGTCACTGTATAATTTTTTTAAACCACAGTCTTTATTTTGGGACAGGGTGAAGAGTTTCTGTCTTACAAACTAGTTTGTAGTTCTGAGGAATAGTTTTGCTCCATTACTTTGTGTAGGAAGCATAGAAGGTGACCCATTTTTTCAAACTTTAAATTGACAACAGATGCATTGCATTCATCAGCATGAGTCATACACTGAAGTTCTTGCAATAAGATGGAGATATCAGCTCATATAATATATGTGAATTGGGCTTATTCAGTGTGGAAGATCTTTAATAAAACTACTAATAATAGGAATATGAATATTAGTATAAATTATAATAAACTGATGTTTTTCTAGGAGGGAGAAAGCACCAGAAGTTTATACAACAATGTAAGAGTAACAGTGAGGAAGTAAATGAGAAATCACCAGCACCTGCTCATTTTGGCATAGCCTCTGAAAAAGAAGTGCTCCAATTAAGTTTAGGAGAAAGAGAGAAAATTAGTTTTCAGCATGAAAGTCTGAACATGGTTTCATCGTTTCTCTCTCCTGATGAAGATAAATCTAAAACAAGAATAAGGGTTTCTCAGCATCCTGGTGCAAATTTTTCACAAAACAAAATATTAAGTAATTTTCCAGAAAACAGTGATGATGAGAGTGTGCATTCCACATTAAGAAAAAGGTACATGTCTAGTCAAATGTGATAATTTATCAAGAATTATATTACTATCATTATTATTATTTATATATTATTATAAATTATCATTATGTATAATTATTATACAATTATTATATGTACAACATTATATATTATTGCTATTATCAGAATCATATTATTATTTTAGCTATACATTAGATACATTTGTTAAAGGCAGTTTTGGATCCTTCAGTTGAAGGTACTTTAACAGGGCTTCAGATGCTAAGTCTTTTCAATGTAAGCAAAAAAGATGTTTCTTTTTGGCAATATTTTAGTGCTGTAATTAAATGTGTCCTAAGTTCAGCCTCTTTTATGAGAAAAGTAAGGATGAGGTTTGTTGCTTTAATTTTGAAGAAATTGTTAGGTAACAAAGGTTTTTCAAAATACTGTTTTGAGTTCTTAAACCACATGGTAACAAGCAAGAAGGCTAAGATCATTTGCTCTTCAGAGCAGAGGTCAGCCAGCCAGGAATACCTTGAGCAGTTCACAGCTTGATTTCAGCGCTGCCTGGGATGAGAGGTTTTAAAGATCAACTCCTCTTCTATGCCCAACTCTTCTCATTCTTCAGAACCTCTGTTTCTCTACTGATTTTAGTTATGCAGAGATTGACAGTTAATCTGCTGTTGGGATTCAGAGCCCGCCTAGACAGGCAGTTTATTCTTTCAGGTTCTTCCTGGAATGAAAGTGAAGTTAAAATGTATCTTGAAAGGAGTTCTTCACCTAGAAGAGTGTCAGCTCAAATGACATTAGATACTTTTCTTATGATTGTATCTTACTAGTTGTGCTTATAATATAAGCATACCTATTTTTCAAATATTAGAGAAACTGTGTAACACTGCAACAAATTAATGGAAGTCCTGGATCTTTTGCAGCTTATTTAAAATGTCTGGTTGTATGTACAAAAATACAGAATTTAAAGATCGTTCTATTGATGTGAAAGAAATTGATACTTACTTACATACAAGTGAAGGCATGGAAAAAGCGAGGCAAGAAGGGTTATGGAGAAATAATCATCATGCTCCAATAACTAAGGATTCAGATTTTACTCTGCATAGGCTAAATGATGGGGACATTGCATCTCAAAATGGAATTAAAATGAAATCATTTTCTAATGCTTCAGAGATTCTGGATATGACAGGTAATTATTATTACTCTATTTCAAGAAAAATAGCCCACTGTCTGTCTTTTGTATATCATAAAAATTGATATCCATGATCTGAGGTAGAGTGAGGAACATTTTCCCACCCGCTCAAGGTGAGATAATTTGCTAAACCTGATAGAAGATATTGCCATTCTGTGAAACTTAATTGCACTGTTGTTTAGTATGAGCTGGGTAAACAGTTTATGAAGAAGAGTCACATTTTCAAAAGTGCAAAGTCTTGTAAACCTTTTTTAAAATGTCACTTCAAATCAGTCCCCTAAACAATTTGAGAAAGAGCAGCCTTGTCTCTTCATGTGGTAAGTAGTCTTGTCTTCATTTGAAACCAGAAATTGAAAATATGATTTGTGATTTGTGATGTGGCTCATACATCTGTAGAAATAGATTTTAAATAGGAAAATGCTGAAAAATGGAGGAAAGTGGTGAGAATTTTGATGAATGATAAAATACTTGTTTTAGAAATTATTTTTTGTTTTTAATAGTTTTTGGACACGTGGTTTATTTCTAGATTTAAGCTTTATGGGACAGGGACTCGTTGCATCTGTGGAATGTGCCTTCTGTACCTGGCTAACTGGCACAGAAACATGGAACAGAAAAATAGTTCTAGCAGAAAATTGTAAGGCAGAGCTGTGGCTTAGGATGGGATTTGAAGGCTGGTCAGGAATGAAAACATGATTCCTGTATGATTAGCTTCTGAGCAACAGTGACTACATTTGTGGATGAGGGAAGAGCAGTGGATGTCACTTACTCTGCCTTCAGCAAGGCTTTTCATGGAATCATAGAATGGTTGAGAAACAGTGTCTTCCATAACACTCTTTTATCCAGTGTAGGACATTAGGAATGGATGGACAACTGCATGGGTAGAAAAATGATCGGATGGTTAGGCTCAGAGAGTGGTGGTTGTTAATGGGTCACACTCTGCCCACATGCCTGCCACAAATGGAGTACTGCACGGGGATCCTGGAGGAGGGGGCTGCCAGGGTTCACATGAAATTCAGCAGGAATTAATGCAAGGTCCTGCCCCAGGGAAGGAGGAACCCCTGGGGTTCCCCTGGGCTGGACTGACTGGGGGCAGCTCTGCAGAAGTGCCTGGGGTCTGGTGAACAGCTCTCTGAACGTGAGCAAGCAGTGTGTCCCAGCAGCAATGAAGGCTGACACCATCCTGGGCTTTGTTGACAGCCAGGAAGTTGAGGGAAGTGATTATCCCCTTCTTGGCACTTTGGAGACCACTTCTAGATACTACATCGAGTGGTACTGTACCAGAGGCTCAAAGCAAGACATATTTAAACTGGAGTGAGTTCAGCAAAGGGCCACCAAGATGGTCCTTTCAAATTATGAGCTTGTGACCTCCCTGTCCTAGCCTGTCAGCTCCTTCTATATCACCTGGACTTTGCTATAGCCTTGCAGCTTCCCCACAGAACACATAGCTTGGGGTCAGGAACATATTTTTTATGGTGATTGGTTGAAAACATACCTGGTTTTATAAATTTACTACTTTTATTTCTTTAGGAACTACAGGAAGAAAACTGGAAATTTTGAGGAGTGTTACAGAAATACGTATCCTTGTATTTGCTGTGTCTGATTTACTGATTTTATTACAATACTTTCACATTTACAAAATTACAACACTTAATTTGTAGCCATAGGTACTCATGCATTTTGCTGTAGTAGTTTTGATTTATAACGTAATGCTGGGAATCAAATGACAAATAGGTGTTTACCCTTTGGACGTCCAAAGCTAAAATGAAAATGGGACAACTAATAGATAATTCATTGCTAAGCAAATGTATTCTTATTTCAAACATTCAAATTCTCAAAACTATTTTTAAAATGTGAAGTTTTTAGTTTGCATAATAGATATTTCAGGCAAGATTTTATGTGCAAACACACACATATTCTTATACACCTTAAATGAAGGAAAAGTGAATTATTATTTAGTCTTATTAGGAAAACTGAGTATTACTTTTTGTCCCATTTTCTCGGGAGAAAATAAACTTCACATATTCCTTATAGGTCTATATTTAGTGTATACAGTGTATTTCCATTCTTTAAGCAGATTTTACAATAATTTTCCTTCTTCTTGGCTCTGCCTTGAATCCATAACAAAATTAACATAACATCTATTTCTGTCAATATTAATATTTTTTTTGCTTTTTGTACACTGTCTTTTCAATATTTTGTTTCTAGTAACCTCTCAAATGGTAGGTTAAATATCAGGAAGAGGAAATGCCTAAATTTAGGCAACTTAAATTAATGTGAATAGCTTTAAGACGTGTAATACTTTCCAAAATGAGTAATAACTCAGTTGTTCTGAATTTGCCAATTACAGATGGTCTTCTGCATTTTGAAAATAGATTATTTATTTGGAGAGGGAATTCTAGAGAAGTTTTTTTTTTAACAATCCATATTTTCTTTAGTCTAATATTACTTGCTTATCTTTACTCATATTTTAGTGTTTATGTGTAACTACTTCTCTTTCTTGTTTTACTCCTTTTTCTTTTTCTCTTTATTTAGTCTGTTAATGTAACATCAGTCTGAGGCCTCAGCAGTTCACTGTACTTGTTACTGTTATGCCTGACCGTGTGTACCGCCTCAGCCTGATCAGGTGGTTACAGTTAGTCTGCTTGTGTGGCTTCAGTGCAAGTCCAGACAAGTTTCAACTCACTCGTTTGGATTTGTAATGTAACAATATTCTCTTTTCCTCTTACCTGTATTTTAGATAAGAATATTGTTGCCTGAAGAATACACAATATTAGCAATTGAAAATATTTTTAAAACCACTGTCAGCACTAATAGATTTTAGGTGAATTTCTTTGCTGTTGTTATGACTGGCCATACAATATTATGCTATTTAGGTTGTGTTATAATACAAATATAATGTGACCATTGACACTTTAGATATGCTAACAGCAGTGCTCTGCTTGCTCTTGTATCTGCTTTACAGTATAGAATAAAGCTTTTGTCCCTTGCAGTTTCGCATTTCATAATTGTATGCCATTCCATGAAGCCTGTGCCAGGGATGAGATTCTTGATTATTGGTGTAATCCTAAGACCTCTTAAATAGGTAGTGGGTTTTTTTTGTGAAGTGGAATATATGTCACACCAAGAATCTAAATAAAGCTACTAAATCATTGAATAGGTTACTTTTTGATAATTTTTTACAAGCCTGTATCAGTAAAAGATTGTTGCATATGTTTTAAGTTTGCATTTAAATTACAAGAAAGAGATGCACTTAAATTTCTAAAATAAATTTTATAATTTTCACTCAATTGTTTTACTTTCCTTAATGCTATCAAGCAACCCAATTTAGAAGTATCTTTAAGGAGTTCCCATATTTTAACTATGCACAGTCTAAAGCTTTGGATGATGTAAGTATGAAACATTAGCTACAGCTGCAAGTAATACTTTGTAGACAAATTTAAATGGTACCTTGAGATTCAGAACTAAAAAGGGGTTAGAAAACTAGTATATCTAGAACCTCTGCCTGGAATAGTTGAGCAGGGTTGAACTTACCTTAAGGAGGAGAGACCTGAAGAACTTGTAAAAATGTTTTTCTTGTGTTTAGTACTTTTGTGTGGAGATATGAATTGCAGGTGTATTTATGTGTACAGATTAGTAATATTTTTTTAAGAAAACCAGAACTTTAGAGAATATTGTCCTTTTGGAGAAGGTATACTTGCCTATGCCCTTTTTATCAGCTATCTCTTTCTTTAAAAACTGAAACTTACTTTGAAAGCAACCAGTTTAGGAAGATTGTATTACAGGTTCTGCTGCAGAGAGGAGATACAGGTTCCATCAGACTTCCAACACAGCATTTGAAATTTTTATTGAGCTCTAGGGGAAATCCCAGTGTCATTCACAAACATTTCTAAGCATGTTTTTTAAGCTACTTCTGATGTTGCAAATGTTTTTGTTTGAATTTCTTCTCTTTATAAAACATTATTCAGGAGATATTTTAAGAATGGTGTTTATATGAGCAGAATAATCTAATATTTAAATTATATGGGGAGCTGTATGTTTGCTTTTTTCCCTTACTTTTTTAGTTTTATGCATAGATTTGGTGTATTATTACTTCCAAACTGGTGTTTATTTTCTGATGATTACATCATATTGGCCTGTAAAATAATCTTATGTGACGCTTTGCTCCTAGACTAATGGAAAACCACAGCTGTAAGCAAGATTTACTTGCATGAAAGTTGCAAAAACAGGGTTCTGAAGGCAATAGTTTTTAAAAAAAATGTTTTTGAATTATTCATGTATTCACATTCCTTAATTCCTGGTACCTTACAAACCTTATGTGTTTGTAAGGTACCAGGAAGGACAAGGTTTGCTTATCACTCATGTATAAGACATGACATGTTGTTGAATATTAAGAGAAATCAGCATATTAAAAAGATAATGGTCTTGTGCATTTTTTTTTATTGGTTAAGCTTGCAAAATTAAACTTGGTAGTAAGTCTCTTGATTCTAAGAAATGAGTTGTAAGCATTTGACTTTGTAGAACTTCCCTGGTTGAATCACAGTGAATGTTGCAAAGGATTATTTAACAAAAATCAGGGAAAATTTTGTATTCCATGCAGCATTCATCTTTCACTGATGTTTTGTGAGCATTGGAAAACTCAGAATGGTAGGTGAAGAACATGGGTAATTTCTGCAACTGTTCAGCAGTACTGTCAGTGTCAGTCATTGCTATAGTTAGTTATAAATCAAGTACTAGATAATTCCTGTTCATCCTTGTGAGCTCCTAGCAGTTATAGAATAGTTTTAAAGCATTAAGAGCTAGAAGGAAAGAAAAAAAGAATGAGAATAGTAGAATCCATGAGGAGTTGGGAGGGAAGGAAGGAGGTGAGGCTGCACAGAGCATGCTGCATGGAGGGAGAGTTGGTAGCACTACGGAGAAGAAGGAGGGCAGAGTCAACCTGGTCAGAGGGAAATGAGGGAACCTGACATGGACATACCTCACTTCTGAGATGGTGGAGGAAGGAAGGAAGGAAGCATAGTCATACAAAACCTACTTTTGTCATTATTGAAAATATTCTATTAAACTTAGATATTTTCAACAATGGTGGAATTTTAAATGCTGATTGAATTACAGAAGGAAAACCAATTGCACTTTGAATATGAGCACAAAATACCTTTTTCTCATGAGCCTATGTTCAGTTGCAGTTGGACATTGGCAGTGATTCTGTATTATTGTCATCTAAGGCTAGGTAACTGATTCTTTTGCTTGCAGAATGGTAGACTTCATTACGTAATAACTTTAGATGTACATTCTCTCATTTACATTTCTGTGGCAGATGTGTAGCAGAGGATATTCTTTCTCTTGCTGTAACTTAAAAGTTCACATGCAATACAAAAATTTTTAGATAATTACTTACATCAATGTAATAGTAATTTCCTTGTGTTGTTTTCCTCTAGATAACGCTTTTGGAATATATGAATAGGTACAATGGATAGCAGTGTTATATTTACTACTTTGCAATTCTTTCCTAGCTTCTTTATACAGATAGGAATTTTGTGATTTGTGCTCCGACTGGCTCTGGAAAAACTGTAATGTTTGAGCTAGCTATTACCAGATTACTCATGGGAGCCCCACTGCCTTGGTTTAACATTAAAGTTGTTTACAGTAAGTATTATGCAACTTCAAACATTTTGGTGACAGCAGTATAAAATATTCTGTAAATATGGAGATCTGGAATGAGTGATTTAATAATATTGAAATTAAATATGTTAAGAAATTGTGACCTACCTCATTCTTTTAGAAGTTGTTTCTTTTAGGGTTTGTTTATTCATGATACCATTGTAACTATGTTTGGTATTTAACAGCACTGTGTAATTGAGTGTTCAGCATTACCTATACAAGTAAAAATTTTAAAAATCTTGTCAAGAGCTTGTCCTCTAAGAAGACATGAAAAGGAAGAAGAAAGCAAAGGAAACTAAAACAAATTCTTAGTGGCAGCGCCAGAAATCTTGCAGTATCTTTTGCATGCCTATCTGTTGCTCTGACATGAGGATCAAATTTTCCACTAACCTGGTAGTTTTATGCTGTTACATTCTGTCTACTAGTTCAGAGGCAACAGAACTGTGATCTTTGTAAGTTTAATTGATCTGTATAGGTACTAATGAAAATACTTGAAGATAGTCACAACAATTATACTTTTTCTTTCCTTCTTGGAGAAATGAGTTCATATCATGTAAATCAGATTAAATTTTTTCCCAGTTTTTATTAATTCATGCTGTGATTTATTTGTCAGTCTTACTATTAATGATTGATCTTTACATATACAAAAGTTTCAGCCTAATTATTTTTTCTATTTTTTAATTCCAAAGTGTTCAAATTCTTACAATAAAGCTAGTGTTGATTTAGCGTTTACTGTATATTGTAAACAGATTTTTATGAACAGGCATGTATTATAATTTCTATGTCAGTGGATTGAGGTGGAGCATTTCAGTGTACTGTAATGTTTTTGTTTGCATTGGTAGAATTGATACAAATTGGCTGGTTGAAACGTTCAGTCAGGAAGCAGTTATTAGATCTGCTGACTTTTCCAGGTTCAACAGCGATGGAGGAGACATGTCAGTTTTCTGCATGTCAGAACAGAGGTGTCAGTCAGATTATGTACTGTTGGAGTGTGATCTGGTATCTGATTTATCAGTGGTCCAATGTATGTGAATTAGTTTGCAGTAGTAGTGTACATCAGAGTTGTTTCCCATAGCTTTAACAGAAGCTAAGGATTGGTGACAAGTTCTGGGAGCAACCACTAGCTTCTTGCATTCTTGCATAGCAAAAGATAATTACTTTTGCAATTTTGTGAGTTACTTGCTGGTAGCTTAATCAGTTTTCTGGAGCAGTGATTTCCCCTGCTTTATAGGCCACTGATACGCTTATGAGATTTTTATACCTCTTCCAGAAATAGAAACTGGTTCTTTAAAACCCTTCATCTTACAGATCACTTGTCAGCTGATATGCAGAAATGGTTTGTATTCCAGTGGCTCTAACTAGTCTAGAATGTAATCACTGTCAAGATCTATTTTATTAGTACTGCTTTTGGATCATGTGTAGATCACTTCTTTCACTTAAATCACTGCATTCTCCTCATAGATTACCTATCCAATATAGACTTACATGTGTTGCTACTATCAGTCTTTGTAAAGAATTACTTCTGATTTCTAGGAATCAACCTCCATCTGCAAAAGTATAGTATATATCCTCAGGGAGGAAAAAAAAATAAGAAACAGATTGTTTTGGGAGTCTGTTTATGAGGACCAGCATCAGAAATGCTACCTGCTGCATTAGCTGCTACCTGCTGTTCGCTGCTTGTTATGACCCTGACTACACTTAACTATACATTTGGTTTAGATAGATTTTTATTTCTTCTGGCATTCTGTTTCCTGCATGTGGATGGTTTTTCATTTATAACCCTTTTTTCTCTGAATACAGAGTGCTCAAATAATTCAGAACTGGAAAAAGGTATGATATTCCATTAGAAAAGATGTATTTCCTGTCGTTTATTCTGTCCGTGAGAAAACCTTTGATAGCTGAATGATTGTTTCCATGTGGGATTGAGGAAAAAATCAGGATTAAGAGAGGGCATAAATAACCCCAATTAAAGGGTTCTGCTTCTGATTGCTGATAGGGAAGAACAGGGACCCAAAGCTCAACATGGATCTGTGCACGTGGAATAGGATAATAAGGATGATAATATCTGTTACAAATTTTATGCTTTGGGGTGCAAAGCTGAAAATTAGGGAAATTAAATCCAGGAAGACATCTTAAAAATGTATGCAGTTAGCATCTTTAGCAAAACAGTTGAAGATTTGGTTTACCTGATATAACTCTGTTTTTTGTATTTTTAGTGGCTCCAATAAAAGCTCTATGCAGTCAGCGTTTTGATGATTGGAAAGAAAAATTTGGACCTATAGGACTCAGCTGCAAGGAAATAACAGGAGATACAATGATGGATGATTTATTTGAAATACATCACGCTCACATTATTATCACTACACCTGTAGGTTTCAATCACAATTCTTACAGAAACCTAGAATAAGCAGACATTAGCAGTCTGCTAATTGTATGCTACTAGGACTGCTCCTTTTTTTGCTAATAAGTAGTAATTTTATGATCGCTATGCTTGCCTGCACACTGCTATGCATACTATTAGGCCACATAAAGAACAGTTAGTAATATAACAATGTGCCAGATGAAACATACATGGCATTGGCTTGAATTAATTTAACTTATTTTGCTTAAAGTTTTATTAAAGTTTAGGCATGTCTGCTTGTTCCGTACTTCTGGCATATGTTGGCCTTTAAAATATCTTTCGCTTTCTGTTGTTTTATTGTGGTGGTTTTTCTCCCAGGAAAAATGGGATAGCATGACTAGAAGATGGAGAGACAACTCTATAGTCCAGCTTGTACGACTGTTTCTCATTGATGAGGTAAGAAAATTAATATTTTATACGTACAGGTTTTGTTCTTGAAGATAAAAGGAAACTTAAAAAATATAACATTCATTTAACACATGTATAGATTGTAACTGGAGAAATATTTAGCAAATCTTTTAAAATTCCTAATAGGTGCACGTTATAAAGGATGAAAGTCGTGGTGCAACGTTAGAAGTTGTAGTCAGTCGGATGAAGACTCTTCAGTCTTCTCTTTGTCATCTTATAGAGAAACATGACACTATTCCTCCCTTGAGATTTGTAGCAGTTTCTGCAACAATCCCAAACGCTGAAGATGTAAGAGTTACATTTTAACTGTATTTTAATCAATGTAGTTGTATTTTATACAATTTACCTGGAGTTACAAATTTAGGTTGATAACAAAATTGGCATTTTTAAGCTGTCAGCTGGAGACGGCTGTGAGGTTGATGTTCATATAACAAAGGACCTACAACCATATGGAGCTATCAACCAAGTGTGGACATGATTCAGTTTTAGACTTCTGTCTGTGGTATTTGTCTCAAAGTACAAATCACAACAGACTTGAGATTTCAGTCTGAATGATATTGGTCCTGTAGAAAGCAGAACTTCACCTGTGATTTTAATGATAAAAGCAATGTCAAATATGTTAATAGTTTACATGTGACAAAAGCTAACTTATTATTTTGTGATGCAGTTAGAACAGAGCATGATTAAAAGCAGAAAATTGTCATTTCTATTCCATTTCTTCTTTTTTAAAGATTGCAGAATGGCTTTCAGATACCAAGATGCCTGCTGTATGTCTGAAAATAGATGAGGATCAACGACCAGTGAAGCTACGCAAAATTGTTCTTGGCTTTCCTTGCAGTGACAATCAGACAGAATTCAAATTTGACTTAACTCTTAACTACAAGATAGCTAGTATTATACAAGCCTACTCGGAACAAAAACCAGCACTTGTGGTACCACAGCTTTTTTTAATCACATTTGAAGTTCTTTCTTTCTTAAGAGTGTTGATTAAAAAAAATAAAATCTTTTCTTACAGTTTTGTGCCACAAGAAAAGGAGTACAGCAGGCCGCTTCTGTTCTTGCAAAAGATGCTAAATTTCTACTGAGTATAGAACAGAAACAAAGGTATTTTTACATCCAAGTTGTTCTAGCAGAGGAGTGTCTGCAACAAAGTCATCATCATAGTTAACATTCTTTTTGGTAAACTGGTTCTGCTTTTGAGAAGCTTTATTTACTTCTCAGATTTTTAGGGTACTTTTCACAAGCATAAGTTGTTTCTAAAAGCTGCTTTCTAAACATACAAATGTTTATTCCTATGGTCCTATAAGGCCTTATAGTGTAAAGATTAAGCATATGAGTAGTTGAATTGGATGTGGTCTTACTAGTGTTTTAAGTTAAGCCATTAGAAGTCTTTGCATTATCAGATACCTTTAATAAATACAGCCCTAACCCATGTTAATTATAATTTACTTCAGGGTTGCCCAGTCATGGCAGCTGCAGAAGCTATTTCCTGATTTTGGACCTCAAACACAGTCTTTGCCTTATGTGAACAACCTGTCTAGATTTTAGGTCCTGACATGGAAAGATGACTGGGCTGGAAAGGCTGCAACAGCTACCCCAGAGAGTCAGTTTGTTCCCTTTGTGAAGATGGGAAAGGTGATGGTTGAAAATATCCAAAGAATATATATTTTTAAAATTATTTTACAACTATGTCCTTTTGATAGTCTAACACATAGTTGAAAACTAAGAACATCCTTAAAAATCACAAATACAGTAGAACGATGGGAAAGTGTGTAAAAAATGTACATGTCAAGGCATGCATCTTACAATCTTTCCTGAGGTAATTGTGTATCTAGTTTCCCATGAAGCTTTGTTTTCGCATTTTAAAAACATACTTGCATTTTTTTATATTCCACTTACATTAGTGAATCTGTTTTGTGATTTTGAAGTTTTGGGGTTTTTTTGTGTTGCACAGATTACAGAAGTCTGCAAATGCATTGAAAGATTCCAGACTGAGAGGTAAATATAACATCTCTGCTCTGTGAGTGAATACATGCTTGAGTAAACCTAGTCAAGTGATGAATGTAATTATTTCGTTATCAGATCTTTTAATGTATGGTGTGGCTTATCATCATGCGGGTATGGAGATATCTGACAGAAAAATAATTGAAGGAGCTTTTACTGTAGGAGACTTACCAGTACTTTGTAAGTAAATTCAACTTTGAAAGTTAGAATGTTGTTGACATATGCTGAAAAGACTGCAGTTTCAAAGTGGTAATATTCTATGATTCTATAGTTTGTTTAACCTTTGGAATTACTTTGTGAAATCCAGATGAAGATGTGTTTGTGTTTCACATGCACTTTTACCCTGTGAGTGTACTTACACACTATTACTAAAGACCATAGAACTTCTTTTCAGCATATGTGGAGGTCATAATCCCTCATATGTCTGTACAGGTCTGGCCACATCCATTTCCTTTTCATACCTCTGAGCCATCCTGTTGAGGTGGAACTCTTCTAGTGTGTCTTTCCTCAGAGTTCACGTGACGTTTTCTTTGTTTGTGTGCTTTGCAGCAGGGCTTCTTAGATGGGTGGAATATTATTTTCAAACTCCCATGCAAGGTGTTTTGACTGATGGGGAGGTTCCTAAGAAGTATTTCATTTTGTGTTACCTGAAATGAGAAAGTGTCTGAGACATAATGGGCTCATCTCATCCAGGCTTTCTTTTTCTGTAAAAAGATTCAGACCCTATGGGGAGAATTGTTTGTGTGATTCGTGTACAGCACTGAAAGATTAATGGATTTTTTGTCTTTCCTGTATAGTGGTTGTGGCTCACTGTGAAAACTTAAGGTAGATACCCTTACTGT
The DNA here is from genome assembly GCF_023634085.1 of Falco cherrug. Classification (NCBI taxonomy): domain Eukaryota; kingdom Metazoa; phylum Chordata; class Aves; order Falconiformes; family Falconidae; genus Falco; species Falco cherrug. The sequence goes on from NC_073708.1 coordinate 17,088,107, forward strand.
GTTCTGGTAACCTTGCTAGACTCACAGGGTCCGTGGTATTAAAAAGTCTGTGCATCCCTGCAATCTACTGTACTTTGGCTGCATGGTGCACTGTGAACAGCTTTGCCAACTGCAGTGCCTTTTCTGAAATCTCGGGAGACTGTGGTTCTTTGCAAAAATAACTTTGAGACCCTGTGCCACAGCTGAACACAATGTGAACATACATATGAACTACCACTGAAAGAATACAAAGTTGCTTATTGGTACTTAAGTCCTTTGAAATTTATAGTTTGTATGAATATTTCAGAATCATCTGAGATACTAGAATTACACGCTAGAATTCTACAGCTGAGGGGGGAATAAAAGACTATGGGGCATATTCCACTTTCTAGGTCTGTGAGTATGATGGGGGTAGGGTTTTAACACACCTTTCACAGATACTGCAAAGGGGGAAAATTCTTTGGTCTTGAAATACAGTGTATGTATACCCACTGTGTGTGTATGTGTATACATATGGACTGAAGCTCTGATTGTGCTCGTAAGTAACCTTTCTTCGCAACATTTTTATGGTTAGATCATTTTGCTTTGACAAATTTCCCGTTTTGCATACCATCACAATATGAAAAACAGTAATATTCTCAGAAAATGGTGTGGATATGCCTTTAGTTTAGGTTGGATTCTTCTTTCCTGATGTACCTATGGTTACTTATTTCAGTTACCCTTTCATTTCAAAAAAGAACTGGAAAATCATTAATATTTTGTTTTCCTAGTGGAATAGTTGGCTTTTATAGCTGGCTTTCCATGTTCAATTCCTGCCACCCCATATATTCCTTAGAGAAAGTAAATTAGAAAACATGAGTGTGAGATAATTTGCCACAAATTTGACTGGTGTTTTCCATGTGAGAGTATGCATTGGTAAGGTATTGTGACAGTATTGGTGGTGATTCTAGTTTGGTACCATGGATATAAACAATGGATGACTTAAAAAATAAATAAGTAAATCTATCTTAAAGGTATTGATCACTACAAAGCAAGATGAAGTCATGGCTATATTCAAATATCTATCCATGAAGAAACATGAATAATGGTTCTCAGTGTGTGTCTGTTAAATTGAAGACGGATTGGATTCTGGTTAATATCCAAATGTTAAGGAATGTTTAAATAAAAATATCTGGCATGTAATTTGTTAAATAACACTTGATAATAAATGAATACTGGTGATCAATCAGATACACAGGAATTATAATGCAAATGTATGTCTGTAATCTACATCTAATTCTTTGTGGTGCAGAACACCCACTGACTTCACTAGAAAATAAGAGCTTTTGGGAATCAAGAGTTAGTCACTTATTTGCTACTTATTTAGTGTCTGCCAGACATTTTGATGGTGTTCATCTTGCAATCGATATACTTTAATCTAATGTAGTTACTACTAGCACCTTAGCTATGGGAGTCAATCTACCTGCACATCTGGTGGTTATAAAATCCACAATGCATTATGTTGGAGGAGTGTTCCAAGAGTACAGTGAAACTGATATTCTGCAAATGATTGGAAGAGCAGGAAGGCCTCAAGTAAGTTAATGCTATATTATATTGACACTATCTATAGGCAGATCAGTAGAAACTATTATTGGCAAAGAAACTACACCAACAATTTTACTGCGGTATTTGATTTTTTTAAAGGGTTGTAATTAATAGTTAAATGACTTCTGGGTAACCTCTTGATTGACAAAGAAATGTTTGCTTTTGTATTGTCCATTAAAAAGTACTTCTTTGCTTTGCTGTGGAAAAAGATCTAAAGTTTACATTTGGCATACATAATGAATGTGGATTAGAGAAAAAGTAGGAAGTTGGCACACAACTTATAAACTGCATGATAAAAATTCTGGGATATTGAATAGTATAGAGAGCTATGTGCTTTTGTCCTCATAACATCAGAACAAATAACTTCTAAGTTAGAAGTGGAGTAGAGGGGGAGGGTCAGAAATACTATCTCCAAAAAACTATAATTCATTGTGCTTCCACATGAGGTTGCTGATGCCAAGAATGCTATGTATTAACAAGGCTTTAGACATTTATTTGCTTGTAAAAAGGAAGAGGGGGATTTAAAAATGGCTATTTTAATGATACCTCTTTAAAGTCTCCAAATAATTTATGTTAAATCTTAACACTTTAAAGTCTTCTAATTTTTAGATATGCAGATAAAGCCTAATATGGGAGATAGCTTACTTAACATCTGTCTCCAGAGGCTGCTTATGTTAGCCACTGTGGTGTCTTGCGTATATGACAGTATTTTATCTTGACCTAAGATCTAAAGTAGTGCAGAAATTCAATATTTGTAACCTCCTTAACTGATTTGGGTTTTTTTGCTAGAAACTGTAATTCAGAAAGATTTTAAAAGTTGTGACTCAGAATCCTAAGCCACTTTAACTTACTGAGTCAAGAACTGCAATTACCAAGATGTGCCTTTCAGTATTACATACACTAATCTGATCTTAAAAAATGCAAAAGTCAGGAAACTTCTTGTACGAAAACCAATAAATCAGTCTAACTATTTTTTCCATTACAAAAAAAAAAACCAAAGTGAGGTGACTTGAGAGTAGATGATGAAGATTATAAAAATTTATTATAAAAGGCTTGACTGTTCTTTCAAGACTTTCTAATGTTTGGGGATTAGTAAAGAGAATTCATGTCAGTAAATTATTTTCTGTAGTTGTGCTTAGGAATCCTTTCCTTAGCTGTGGATCTTGTAAAGAGGTCAATAACAGTTCAGATTTGTGCTATTTCTCAATATGTCTCTATGTGCATTATTAGCACATATAGGCTGGTGCACTGTCCTGTCTGCCAGCAGTGGCAGGAATCACGGATCCTGCTTGCTGCCCAAATGAATTAGAACTTGCAATTAAGTTAGAGAGGCCTTGGCATTCAACAGCCATTTCAACAAGGATTTTAAGAAAACAGTTTTAATGGTTCCAACAGATAAGTGATGCATATTCAACTGCATTTTTTTTGGTAAGAGCTAGAGAGCAATTTTTGTTTGTGGTTTTAATTTTCAGTTTGACACTACAGCTACAGCAGTTATTATGACTCGCTGGAGTACAAGGGAGAAGTATATACAGATGTTAAATGGTGCTGATATAATAGAGAGCAGGTAACAAAACATTTTTGTAACACTATATAGAAGTTAGCAATGTTTCATAGTTTCTACAGAATGTGGTTTTTTCAGGTGATTTTGGGGGTTTTTTTGGTCTGTTTAAAAGAAATTTAAAGAAAATCAAATCAAGCTCTTCAGAAGTTAACAACCACTGGTTTATCAGCTAAAAACATCTTTAGAACATCTTAAACAGAACAAACAAAAAAGAAACAAAAAAAAAGTTGTAGATTCCTGCTAGAGAACTGAAGAAACTGAAATAGTATATATTGTGAAGACAAAAATCAAGAATTGAACCCAGATTGTATCTCTGAATTTTCAGATGATAGAATCCTGAAAATACCAGAATACAGAATTCACTTCATGTGAACAGAATATCGAGAGAAATATGTAGGAAAGTTAGTACATTAAATGGTTAACCAGAAAATTTTGCTCATGCAATTTTGTTAAGGTTTAATTTTTCAAATATATTTAAGATATCAACATTGTGCTGTAACTTTTAAATGTAGGTAGCTTTGTTTTTGAAATAATTGTGAAACTTCGCAGTAGACAGGTTTTTTTGGTTTTGCTTGCTGCACCTTAAGCCATAATAAACAAATTACATTGTTGATTATTTACATATTCTTTACTGTTTTCTAATGATTTCACTGATTAAAGTTGACAGTAAAAAAAATCATTAAAAAATAAAAATTGTTGTGATTTTGGGTGAAGGGGGAGGGGTTTGTTTTGATTTGTTTTTTTCCCAAACAGTAGTTTTAGCACTTCTTGTCCTACTGATAGGTAAATATATTTACCTTTTTTTTTTTTCTTAGTTTGCACAAGCATCTTGTTGAGCACTTAAATGCAGAAATAGTGCTACATACTGTCACAGATGTCACTGTAGCTTTGAAATGGATACGATCAACATTCTTGTACATTAGATCCTTAAAAAATCCAGCTTATTATGGTTTGTTGTTTTTTTCTTTTTAATTGATCTAAATTACAATACTGGGTTGTGTTAGATCCATATTATTTCTTTCATTTTCTTATGGTCTATTGTTTTGTAAGGAGTTGAAAACAAGACGTGTGATATGGCCTGTAACATTTTTAGGAGCAACAGTTTCAGTTGCTTTAATATAAGTAATAGGAGTTTCAGCATAGTATAATATTTAAAAACTATGAAGAAGCCATTTACAGCTTCATAATGATTTATTTCTTTTGATCTTAGTACACTGGACCATGTATTAATGCAGTATCAAGCCATACTGTACTTTTCAGCATGAATACGTAATCTGCTGCTAAGAAAAAAAAATTGTCTAATATTTCATAGTTTTTCTAAAACAAATATTCAATAATCTTAATGCTGGTGTCTTCAGTTTGTCTTACCCAGAACAGCCTTTCAGTCCCCAACCCTGACCATAACTTGGTTCCTGGCTACTTGCTCTGCACCCGATTATGAAGTCATTGGTCGCTTGCTGGAGACTTTTTTTTTAAGGATTTGTAGATGGGACTGGAACATAGGACATCTAGTACTTGAATGGATGTTACATCATTTTAGGTGGCTTCCTATATTCTAAAATAGGAAAACTCTACATGTGAAGTTGCTCACTGATATTTGTGCAACTTTTAGGACTCTGATATTTTACATAGGGGAATATCTGCAGCTTTTACCTTTGCACATCAGTTCTAACAGTCACTCACTGATACATAGATACTTACATTATGTAAGGATTTTGACTTGTTCCCAATGTAATAAATCCTTACAAATTTTTGCCTTTGGGGTATCTGTCTGGCTCCCAGAAAATCAGCAGATCAGTTTTGATGGGTAATGATATTGAGGAGGAAGTATGTCATTGTATTAGGTTAAAAAGCCTTTCATCTTTTCATGAAGGTTTTTCATCTGGTTTGGATAAAATTGGAATTGAAGCAAAATTACAAGGTAAGTGGCTTTTAAGCTTTTTTTCAATAAAATGTTATGGTTTAGGGCAGGTTCACCCATTAATTTCAATAGATCCATTCACAGAACAAATGTAATTTACTATGTTGTGCTGTTGATTTTATTTAATTATTAATAGTTTTGAAACACTATCAATACATTTTGACTGGTGGAAAACTTTTCCTTGTATAGAGGAAAAAAATTAAATGCCTTTATCTACCTCATTGCCATATACATACTTAGAAATAGGGAGCAGAGCACTTTAATTGTGATGCCTGTCATTCTTCCTAATTTTCCTTTGATTGATTTCGTTTGCTTTCATTAATTTCTGTTACTATACTTGCAAAAACCTATACTTTTCAAGGCAGAAGTTAACCTCCAACTTTAATAGAAGTAGGATCACATTCTTAAACTCTTGCTTCAGTTCACTGGAATTACTTGGGTATACATTCATTGCAATCTGATGGTGATGTTTCTGACTTGTACATTGATAAGGTTTTTTTGTTTGTACTAAAAATGCATATGTTGTCAAATTGTTGACAGAACTGTGTTTGAAGAACTTAAATGATTTGTCATCTTTTGATTTGATCAGGATGGATGAAGCAAATAATTTCAAACCAACAGGTAACACTTAAATGAACTAATTTTCAGAAGTGACGTTGAGGTAGTAGTGAACTACAAAGGGTCATAGGAGTATACATTAACAGGAGTACACACATATAGTAGAGAGTAGAATCTGAGAGACTGTTTGACTAGAATATATGAGCAAGTTTCTTTAACAATTCATGGAAGTTCATTTGTTTAATATTGATCCATGAATAGATCTTCTCTTGTTGCTGGAAATTTTGTTGTGGTTTAGGAGAAAATTACAGAATGTTACCACAGGATCATTGGATGTGACACAGGGCAATGAAGGACACATTTTATCACTAACTCCTTTTCCCTACAATCCTCTGCTAGAGGTGGTTGTCTTCTCAGCAACCACAGTTCAGCCTGGCATATTCGTATGAATTTATCTCTATTGGAGAAAACTGTAACTGATGCATGTTTCTTTCTGGCACTCTATGATGGGGTTAGTCTTATCCATCAGACAGCTGGGGGCAATAACGTGCTGAGTCAGTGGTGGTAAATCTCATAGAGCCCTGTAATAAGAAAATTAATTTGATTTTGCGACTTAAAAAAAATACTTGGCATATTTTTTTTTAAGTTATATTCTTCTTTTACAGAGACTGGAAGATTAATGGCCTGGTATTATATTGCATTTGATACAGTGAAACAATTTTTCACAATGAAAGGAACAGAGACATTAAATGAATTGGTAATGTTAACTTTTTCAAGAAAATTTACATATGTTCAATTGATTTTGAACATATTCAAAGATAAGAAGCAGAAGTTCTTATTTCCTTTAAAGAGCTCAGGCTTTGTTTATATAAAGTTTTGGAGAATACATCTAATTAAATGTCACATGGAGTATTTTTGAGGCTTTGTACTTTCAGATCTTTTCATTTCCAACTCTTTCTCCCCTCACTAACCTTGCTTATAAAGATGTAAAGTTACTGAAGCTGTTTTGTCTATGTATTAAAAACTACTGGTTTGTGGTTCAGTAGTTATTTCTTATTGCAAAAACCAGCTACATGGAGAGCAGATTTTACTTTTAAAGGAATGTTATTGTCTTTATGTTTTAAGTAATTTTCCTCTGTCAGATAACAGGTTGTTACTGCCACTGTTAAGTCAGAAAAGACTTTTTTTTTTTTTCAAACAAATACCATGGTAGAACAGATTGGCCATGAAAAAAAGGAATGCCTCTTCTCCTATGGCTATCTTTGTTGCTGAAGTATGAAGAAAGTGCAATACATAACAGATAGTAAAAACAATTTATATTTGTCTTGTACGCCATGAAGTGTTAGCAGTGTGGTTGATTTAAAAAAAAAAAAAAAGTTGGAAGTGGAAGAAAAAGTGGCAAAGAAAAACAATTAATAAAAAAGTTAAATTGTTACAGATTACAATGATCTCCAAATGCACAGAATTTCTGGATGTCAAGTTAAGAATAAATGAAAAGAAAATACTGAACACTTTGAATAAGGACAAGGACAAAATAACTATCAGGTATAAAAAAAATAAATACATTGAAAAAGGAAAGTATCTTTTTAGCTATAAATAAAATGAATAGCAGAAAATATGTATATTTTTGTGTATAGGTTTCCATTGGTGGGGAAGATAAAAACAAGAGAAATGAAAATAAACTGGTAAGTATTAGATTGTGTTGTTACTTTTTATTGAAAAGCTGTCATTTTATGGCTGTTGGAGTCCCTGCTAAAATTTGTACTGTTTTATAGATCAGACCTTGTATTTCATTGTTTCTATTCAGAATTTTATTTTGTTTTCCAGTAGAAGCTTTTATGTTATTATACTTTTCTCACAGTATGGCTTGTATACCAAAAAAAATTTTTTTTCAGTCTTATTCAGGCTCAGCTAGGATGTATTCCCATTCAAGACTTTACTTTGACACAAGATACTGGCAGAATATTTAGAAATGGCTTAAGAGTTACTCGATGTATGGTAAAATTTAATACTTTTTGTTCTTATAATAACAAGCTACATTTTATTTGATTAATACAAGTCAACCTTATTTTTACAGGGTTATCTGACTTTTTGGCATCATGTAAGGACAACTTTTCTGCTTTATTAAACTCTGTGATTTTAGCAAAGTGTTTCAGGTGCAAACTGTGGGAAAATTCACTTCATGTGTCTAAACAATTGGAAAAAATCGGTAGGTACTAGTCAGAAATTAGAAAGGTGTAATCTGATAGAGAATCAAAACTCATAACTAGCCTAGTAATTTCTGGGATGTCTGCTTCCATAATTAAATGGGTTTCCTAATTATGCATTTGCCACAGTGAAGTACCACAGTTATCAGAGTAGTCTGTCCTGATAAAAGATAAAAGTAATCAATTTAGTAATTTTCTTCAGGCTTTCAAAGTATTTCACAGTTGTTCTTTTTTCGTAATGTTCATCTCAGTATCTTGAGCATATTCCACATTTGTGTGATTGCACGTCTCTGACTAGGCTATGCCTTCCTTTCCAAACAGCTGTCACTGTAGGTCCTGTTACTCATATCTATGAAAGCTCTTTAACTTGCATTGACGTGGATAGGAATCATGAAATAGAAATAAATTTACTGTGCATGGAGTTGTTATACACGAGGATCACAAGTTTCTAATTATCATCTTCCTTTTACTGTATCCTGTTACTGAATGAACTTCTAGCTGGAAATACAGACTTGTCATAATTACTTGAAAAGAAGTTGAGAAATTTTGGAGTCCTCTGTATTCCAAAAATGTAGTTATACTTGTTTGAGATAAGAGTATAGCTTCCTGCTTTGATGTCTGGTCTGATCATACCTTCATGCTTTCAGAATTCACTGCAATGTTCTCTGTATTTCTTTAAAGACACATCTGCTCTGTATGGAACTTTATAATACAGAGGTCTGAAAGTTTGAGAATACCTAAACCAGAGGATCCATATGGTGCAGTACATTACAGCCTTGCCAGCTCAGCTCAGAAGCTGTATTGCTTCATTCATGTGGATTCAGAGCAAGGGACAGGGCTTGTTAGCTTGTGCACAGCACAGTACAGTGTGGTGGGAACCCATTTCCACTGCTGGATCTGTGCCAGCGTGCACACGGTCAGCTGAGGGATCTACTTTATTTTCAGCATTTCTAGGGGGTTAGGATAAGTGAGATAGACATGGCATTTGCAGTATAGACAAATCGTTTCCTGTATGTTATATTCAATAGAATAAAGTCAGGTTTAATTTTTCACTAATGGAAGTGCTATAGATACACATCTCTTTTTTTATTTTTTTTTCTTATGCTGTTGTTGCTTTTGCAGCATATATTACAAAGAATTACTAACTTTAAAAGTTCCATTTGTTCCACCCACAGACTTCTTTTGAACTGTCTGCTGGCAGTTCACTCTCTTTTCCTGAATCACATGTTGCACTGATGCCTCTTCTTGACCTCCGTGATGCTATGGCTGCTAAGCCTATTCTATGTCTTTGTGAAGTTAAGTGAATTGTTTAAGCTCACAGAAATTTACTGATACCATGTAATGTATTCAGAAGTCCCAATTTTTTAAACTTTTATCTCAGTATGTTGGTTTTTTAATTTTTTTAAAAAAAAGCCTTTAGTGATCAGTATTTCCTTTATAAGATTGACTGTTCTTTAACTGACATTTGTCCTTAACTGAGATTGAGGATTCAGTTGAATTCTTACTGCATTTCTACAACTATCTCAATTTTTTACTCTTGTCCAGTAATGATGCTTCCTCTTGTTGCTGTATGATATGCTTGATTGTCATTTCTTATTCTGGTACACAGGATAATGATCAGTTGCTGTACAGGATTTTACCACCTTTACTACTTTTTCAGTTTGATTTCCACCTCTGTTTTTTTCTTGTTCAGAAATAGATAAAGACAAAGGGAAAAAAAATCTTATTCATATTGTCTTCACTTGGTGGGAACCCTTCTGCCATTTTAGGAATTATGGCAAAAGAACCAGTCTGCAGTTTCACTTACAAAGAAACAAGGCACCAACCTTAACTAGAGTAGCTGTGGAAGTAGTATGTGAGAATCTTCAGTCTTCAGATTGTTTGCAGAGCTTTTGCAAAGGAGAGGGGTGATGGCAGAAGATGCTTTTCCTAAGTCAACCCCAAAAGATGTTCAAATATACATAAAAGGACAAAAGATCATCTGTTTCTCTAAATTATTAATTCATGAGTTGGAATGAGTAAGATTGCTTTAGTGTCTTCCAAGAAGCAACCCATGAGTCTTTTGAGAGGTTTTCCACTTAATTTTCAGATCTGTTTTACTGTTTCTACATAATTATGTATGAAGAATCCACATGAGTATTGGTACTGTCTTTTGTCTACAATTTTTGCAGTTATTGTAGTAGTCTGTAGTTCCAGTTAAGGGAAACACCCTTTCATACGCTGTGATGACAAAGTCTCACTGGAAGTTTGAAAGAACTGGGAATCATGAAGAGGAATAAGATTGTATGTGGAATTCTCTGCCAGTCTACTTTTGTGGCAGATAGGGCATAGGAAAATTTTTTGCTAAATCTGCAGACTCCTAGAAAATTATAATAAATATTTTTTGAGGGAATTTCACTATTAGCTTGCTCACAACACATTGAGATCCTTGTGACTTGAACATACTTACAGTTTCTTAGGTAGGGAAAAAATTCTGAATGTTGTGTAACTTGATTTTTCCATCATGTATATGCAGAACACGTTTCTTGACTTTTGTAGAAAGTGATCTAAAATCTGTTTTACTCTAGAAAATGTAACTAAAAATTTTCAGTATTGAAATACCAAATGTTTTCATGTTTGATTTGTATTGCATTTCTTTTTCTCTTTGCTAATGGATAAGTGAAATTAAATAATATTAAATATTTCATCAACTGAACAGAAATTTAGTGATTTGCTTTGCAGAAGTCTGGGACAAACATACTGCAGAATGATTTCTGCTTTGGTTTTACCTGTTATAATGCAGTTGAGAATAATTTGAGGTTAGTGATTGTCATTTAAAAGCATAAAAAACTTAAATTTTTCACAGGTGTATCACTGTCAAACATTATGGTAAACGCTGGGCTGACATCATTTAAGAAAATAGAAGACATAAATGCGAGGGAACTTGAATTGGTAATCTATTATATAATATAATATACTATTTAGTAAGGAAAATATTGATTATTAATAGTGTTACCAGTAAAAGCAGCATTGTTAATATAGGTCTGCTATATGATTGTCAGCAAAATTGAGTGGTTTAAGTCATTTATTCATTTATACTAGTAAATTTAAAAAAGTATGTGGCTACTGCTATTTTTCCTTGAAAATGTGTGTGATGTTTTGTTCTAGCAAATTTTATGTGGATGATTTCACTGATTTGGCTGGTTTTGGAAAGCAGTTGCTTAAGTATGTAGAATTTCATCATTAACATGCTTTGAAACAAAGGGCAATATGCATTTCCCTTTTAGGACTTAGAAAAAAATTAAAAAGGCAATATGTATTTATAGTTTCTCTTAATGTATGTTAATGATAACAATCCTGAATTTCCATTATTGCTAGTTTTAGTTACAGATAGTAATAGAATAAAATTCTTCTGAATCATCTATAATGCACTTCTTATTTTAGGGAAGTTAGCTTTTACCCCAGGATAAAATCTTTGGCTCTTGGTTCCTTTTCTGAGGAAACTTTTTCCTGTGTTCTGGAAGATATAGTGGATTTCTAAAGGAAACTGATTTTACTTGGGTTTCTCTGTTTTGGCTTTAGGAATTTGATTTCTGTTTTCTGCCTCCTTTTGCATTTTTCCTGTCATTAATTTTATTTTTGTTAGTTTTGATTGAAGCTAGGGCAACATGGAAAAGCCACCTCATATAAAACTTGAGTAGTCAGGTTTTGAGGTCATTGGATAGTTCGGTGGCCGTTACCTGAACAGAAGTGGTAGCAATATGAAAAAGTATTGGAATTTTCTTTTGGTTATGTTGCTGTTCTGGACATCTCTAACAGTAAAGAACCAGGAGTGATAAGGGCTTTTGTTGATAGTATCATTAGTACAATGGCTTTGGTTCCTTAGATTTACATTTCTGTTGGCATCTCTGATCAGCTGGATGTTTCAGAAACAAAAATAAATCTTTGCAGATTTTAAACAGACATCCTCCTTTTGGAAACCAGATAAAAGAATCTGTTTTGCACCTTCCAAAATATGAACTGGACATTGAACAGGTAAATGTTTTTTTATTTATTTTATGTTTTTATGCTGATATTATGAAATGAAAGAGCAAATACTAACTATAAGAAATTTTGAGCCTTCACTGATAGAAGATCACACAATATTTGTTGCCTCCTTCCACCTTAGTGTGTATAACCAAACTTCTAAACACTGAAGGAGAGCCTTGGAATAGACATTTCCTATAACACAATAGTGTGTCTCTCATTAATAGCGGTTTATGTTACAGATGTAAACCAGTATATTCCACATTCTAGCTTTGTATGTGAGTCTAAGAGGTCTGGTCTATCTTGAATATAAACAAATACTAGGGACAGAAAAACGTCCATATAAAACTTACTGAAGAAGCATGAAGTCATGTTTATCTTCTACATCACACTTAGGAATATAGAGAAACAGTAAATTATGACATTAACCTAGCTGGTGCCCTTTGAAAAGAAGGGTGCAATTCCATATGCAATCAGGAGCTTTGAGGTTCAGGTATGCATTTTGTCTTTAAACAGGTCACATACCCACCGTACCTCTCTGAAATGCAAAATCTGAAAAATAGCCTTAAAGTGTCTCATGAAGTTTGTATAAATAAAGACACCTTTGAAGTTAAAAACTCATTAAATGTGTGAAATTGTGTTATAGCACAATATATATCTATTTTAGATCTCTAAAGTTATTCTCAGAAGAAAGTTTTAACAATTATAAATGTCTTACAGAGGAATGTTGGGATGCCAAAATATACCTTGTTCTCTTCTTACATCGTTTTCTTTGCATTTAACAGAGGATGATTTTTCCAAAGGCTTAATGTAGAATGCCTTTTATTTTCAATACTTTTTCAAATGTAGGATATTCAGTTATGGACAAGTTTTTCTGAGACACTACTATACAGTAATAACAAAAATTGTATCACAGATTGAAATTGAATTGAGCTTTTGTGCTTGTATCAACAGTTAGGAATTTATGGAAGGGCGTATATTTTACTTTGCATATTTTATTAGTTATGTCATCTTCTGTATAATTTTTTCCTAGCTTCCAAAATACAGTGATACATTGGCTGAAATCTTAGTAACTGTCAAATTAACAAACTATGAGCAGCTACAGACAAAGAGAACCGCAACAGACTTTCATTATGTTACGTTGGTCATAGGAGATGCTGACAACCGAGTCATTTTTAATCAGAAAATTATGTATGTATGATCAGGTTTTTTGCCTCACATTTCTTAAGGGTATTGACTTTTAATCCTTTCTGTGACTTGCAGTTTTTGCAATAATTTCTACTGATGACAAATGGTACAAAATTATTCTTTATCCTATAGTATTTTCTAGTCACTGTTGTCATTTAAAATGCTGCACAAGATTCAGACACCTGCAAAACATGCCAGTGTGCTTGTCAGTAGAGTGTACATCTTTGTACAACACTGATGTCATATTATAGAAGTCATAATAATTTCCACATAAATGCAGAACAAGTAAAATACCTGTTAAAAAGATAGATTCTCAAGTTGCTACTTACTCTTATTGGCTATATTTCTTTAACTATATCATATTGTCAATTTTTTTTTTCACTCAGAGATGGAATTAAATTCTCCAGTTGGCTAAGATACTCTTTGAGCAAACAGGAAAGGAGAAACAAAATCTTTTCCAACTGTGTGACCTTTACGTGAGTTCTGGCCAAAGTCTGGCACTCTTGGCAGAACTGAAACTGATCTGCAGGATCCTGGCTCTCTGATGGCCATAAATCATATATTATTGGAAGGTTATTCTTAGGCCACTTATCAAACAAGAACTAAAACCAAATAAAAGCTCTTTCACTTGGTTACAGGTGCCGTAGCATACAGTCTTGTGTTCATTGTCTGTGTCTAACAAAACTTTACTGATACATTACAGGGATTCTGTGCTGCTGAAAACTGGAAATTGGACAAAGAAAATTGAAGTGAAAAGAGCTCTTAAATCAGAGGACATTAGTATAAATTTAATTAGTTCTGATTATGGTAGGTTGATGGGTATGCTTATAATTTTAAAACAAATGCAGTAAAATTTTGAATAAATTGTTAGAAGACTATATCAGGATGAAAATATAATAAAATTAACTGATCTGGAAACAAAACTATATTACATGTTTTTTTACTGACTTGAGTATTATCTAGAAGTCCTAATTGCATCTGTTTCATTTACTAGCATATTAATGAACTGGGAAACATCAAAACTGCTACTAGGAGATAGTATCTTTCTTTGTTGATGCAGATTAGAATTTTCTTTTGCCCTTCACCTTCAAGTTGAATTAACTTTCAGTAGTGATAACCTATTGATAGGTTATTTATGCTGGGAAGAGCTGTCTTTGTGAATGGTTAGGTTTTGCATTGCGATAAAAAAGTATTAGATATGGATTCATCTCTACTACTAGCAAGAAATTTCTACAATGGAAAATTTTGTGCCTTAACATGTGTAGATTTAAACATTGGTCCCCTCAGTGTCAATTTCCATTGAATTGGAACTATAGCAGCAGATGAGGAGAGACAGTGGTGACCTTGAAACACAGAACTTTGAAATACAATTTGAAAATAGACTGGCTGTATTACAGGTGGGGCATGATGACAGAATTTAAAGAAGATTGCTGTGTGCTAGATTAACTGAAGTGTATTTGCTGCTTTCATGATAAACATTGAATATTAAGACTATTGCAATAATCAAGTCTGGAATAATCTGTATTCCTATGGCTAAACTTGTGGCTCAGGAAAAAGGAGTTTTTCTAACCAAATAAAGATGAAGAAAAAATAGTCCTTTTATTACTACTTAGCTGTCTACATGTTGTACTGAGTTCATTGAAACTCAAAACAACAGTTAATTTCTCTGAAATTGGTAACAGTGAAGTTAGATTAAAAGCAGGTCTCCTTAGTCTCTACTTATTTTAAAATCTGTTTCAAACTTGAAGGAAATCTCTCATTTTTAAAAAGCCTGTGTGGTTTTCCAGCAATATTTGCCTAATAAAAGACAAAAATACTATTTTACAAATGGTCTCTTATAGCCTGATATGAATCTTAATTAGAACTAGAACCATTATTAGCATCCAGCTTCAAAAGAACTATCAACATACTCAACTTTGCCTGTGCAGAGCTGGTGATACTCTTTTAACACAGACTGTAGTACAATTTTAAAGTTAAAATTACATCAACAGTGCAAAACCATAGATAAATGTAGTTTTAAAACAATACAGAAAAATTGTGTTCGAGGGCCTAATTTTATTACTCATCTGGTAACCATGTCTTTAATTCTGAATGTTTGGATTCATTAATCTCTGTCATAAAGAATCTGTTCATATGATAGTGTGCTTTCAATGCTACATTATCTTAACAAATTTCCATGATCTTTTAATAACAGTTATACTTTCTTAAACTCTTTAAAAAAACTGAAGGTAATCAGTAGTTTAGAAACAGTTAGTAGCAATTCTAAATATGTTTGTCTTTTTTCAAAGTTGGCCTTGATATACAGCAAGCATATAAAGCCTTTTACTTAACACCAGAAAAAGTGGGAAGTAAAGTGATTACAAATCAAAAACTGAAAGCTGAGTCTTCACTTGATATGTATTGTGGTTCACCACAAAGTCTGCCAGCAGCAAAAGTAGATTCAGGTAAATGATCAGATCAGAACATCTGGTTAATAACAAAGTCAACAGAAAATTGAATTTTGCTTTCAGTAGAGAGCTAGGTCTTTATTTATCCATACTGGTTTTATCTCAAGTATAATAAATACGATGATGCTGCTTCCGCTTGTCAAGTACTGCAGTGCAGTTCTTTGATGAATTTGAAATTAAGAAAAATTGTGGATGTTTGGTATCTAATATTACTGTTTGAATTTGAGCGTGTCATAATGCCTCTTTTTCAATAGCATTGATTAATTTCTTTCAAATTACATTGTTTGAGCAGCCCAAAGTTTTGTTGAAGGCAACAAAATTCTAGTGACCCAGATTACTTCTAGCCCATCTTTTACTGCATGAAGTACTCCCTCAACAATACACATGAAATAAAAAGTGAGCATTTATGTATTATGCTTATCTAGGAGACAGATCTAAACAAGGGATTACTTACAAGAAATATGGAAACAGAGAATGCAACCATCGCTGTAAAAATAAAGATGCATGTGGACATGACTGCTGTGAGTTTCATTAAATCTACTATTTCTATTACTTTTAGACGAATATAATTTAGAATAGCTTAATTTACACCAGTAGCTACATTAACAGAAGCAATGTAAGCCAGAGAGTCTGGCCTGCATTGTTGCTACGATACAGTCATAAAAGCAGTAATAAAAAGCTTTTTCAAAAACACTTTTATGGGCACTAAAATGATCAATAATATTTTTCAGAACCTCTAGCATATGATTTAAGATCAATGTCAAAGAGCAAATGTTACACTTTTATATAAAAATTTGTGCATTAAATCTTTTAATTAGTGTGTTAAATCTTTTAGGATCTTTGAATAGAAGATACTAAGCTTGATGGCAAAGTTTCCATTGATCTGGAAAGATTTAGGATTTATCCTTTCTAAGCTAAACTGAAGATTATTTTAATTCCATTTCTCAGGTAAAACTGGAGTACCTCAAAAGTCTGAGACAAACGGAGATTCAAAGTTTTCTTTGTACCTAGCTGATTTAAGGAGCAGAAACTCAATTTCATCTGTACCCCCAGTAAAACGGTTAAAGGTTCGTTTGAGTACAGTCAGCCGTTGAATAGACTTATTTTAATCTGTTATGTATTTGTACACATTGTTTGCAGAGATAGTTATATAACTAAATATGAACATCCAAGTTTGTCTTTTCTGTGTGGAATGCAAAAAGGAAAGAAGTACAAAAGTAAAGGTCTGTGAATCTTTTGAGAGGTTCTGTTGCTGTTTGGAGCACTTCCAACGGTCCACTTCTGTGCATGTGCTCTTCAGTTTTACTTTTATGGCATTGGATAGATTGTGGTGGGTGAGGTACAGAGGCATCATTGGAAGGTACTGTACTGTGACTTGGTTTTGGCAAAGTATGACCCAAATGAAAACAAATAGTGGTATTTATCAGAGTAATGCTACTAAGAGATCTTTTTGCATTGACAGGTAGATCCAATTCTTTATAAAAAACCCAACCATGTTAGCTTTTAACCTCTGAAAGATTCCATGGATTATACTTTATCCCTTTGAATCTAGTACTAAAATAGCTCTTTCTGCAGCAAGAATGGCAGTTGAGATGTTGGAATGTTTTATTTCCTCCTCACAGTTTTGTTTGCTTGTTTGCAATAAAGAATGATTTAGCCTATAGCTGATACAGATGAGAGTGATAACCAGTCTCACTTTGCCAGGGTACTTGAAGAACTCCACTAGAAGCATGTAATTCAAGCCTCTTTAACTGATTACATTAGATATGCAGACCTAAGAAAGATTTTCTGTGTGATCTTTAAAAATTATGCTAACTGATACAGTATAAATTATGTCATTAAGACTGTTAAAAAATTGTTTTCAATATGTTTATATCTTACCAGTTACAATAATCTGCTTTCTTTAGATGCAGATGTTAAATCAAGCTCAAAATGTGGATCTCCAGCAATTTGTTTTTACACCTAAATCTTTGTTGCCAGCATTGCCAAGGTACTGAATAGCATAAGTAATAAAAAAGAAATCTGTCTTATTTTAGGTAGTATGTGAAGTTGTAACAACTAAAAACTGTTTTCTGAACAAAATTATTTTGCAACTTTCTGCAACTGTTTTACTGACATGTCACTGATTTTATTTTCTTTTTAATAGGTCTAGCAATAAACAGTCATCTTCTTCACCTTCAGTGGACCAGGTAGATAATGTTAATAACTTAGGAGTACCTCAGCAACAACTGCAATCCTGGAATTATGGAAAGATTAGTAAGTTATTGCTAATGTTTGAAATTATGATTTTCACTATTTTGATTTGAATATACTTGTAAGCTCAAACTGGCTGAAATCGCTACAGCAACAAGTGTAGCATTATAGAACACTGAATGTGTAGGGAAATGTAGTGGCCTTAATTGGCTTTCTTTCTGGTGTTGGTAAGAATTTCTAATGTAGATCTAAGCATCTAAAAGTACCTTTAAATAAAACATTAATGACTGAATCAAAAACAGCAGGGTCCAAATCTACAAATACTTCCTGAAAGGTATGACTGTAATGTATTTCCACTGAATCCACTTGTAATGCAGGGGATTATACATATAATTATATCTATACATTTTCTTATTTTTCTTTTCTGCTGGAAGAAGTTAGTGAAACATGAGCTGTTGTTTGGTAGTCGATAAAATGTGACCGTTCAGTAACTGAGTTCATAACTAGCAAAACATCTCCGTCTGGAAGCAAATTTCCTCTTTCTGTTTCTTTTCCACTGGAAAGGCCACAAATGTTTTTACATTTGGTGTTAAATGATCAGTCTTCATTATCAGTATATAAATATGATGTTCTCCTGCCGGTATTACTTTGCTATTTTATTTGTTGACAACAGATTGATGTGAATAATGTTTTGTTTAATTTGGCTAATAAGTAGCAGTTCTGATGTTAGGTCATACTCAGACATAGAAGGAACACTGAGCTGAAATGAATTGAAACATTACCTTGTTCATATCTCCTTAAGTGTTGTCAGCTATACTGTGTAATTTTAACATCTTTATCAGTGATGTGAACAGTGGGATTGAGTGCACCCTCAGTGCACCAAGCTGTGTGCTGCGGTCAACATGCTGGAGGGAAGTGTTGCCTCCCAGAGGGACCTTAACAGGTTTGAGAGGTGGGCCTGTGCGAACCTCATGAAGTTCAACAAGGCCAAACACAAGGTCCTGCACATGGGGTAGGGCAACCCCAAGCACAAATACAGGCTGGGCAGAAAATGGATTGAGAGCAGCCCTCAGGAGAAGGACTTGGGGTGCTGGTGGACAAGAAGCCCAAGATGACCCAGCAATGTGCATTTGCAGCCCAGAAAGCCAACCATATCCTGAGCTGCATCAAAAGAAGCATGATCAGCTGGTCAAGGGAGGTGATTTTCCCCCTCTACTCTGCTCTCGTGACACCCACCTGGAGTACTGCATTCAGTTCTGGGGCCTTCAGCTTAAGGAGGACATGGACCTGTTGGCACGAGTCTATAGGAGGGCCACAAAGATGGTCAGAGGGCTGGAGCTTCTCTGCTATGAAGATAGGCTGAGAGAGTTTGGCTTGTTCAGCCTGGAGAAGAGAAGGCTGAGGAGACCTTGCAGCTGCCTCCCAGTACCTAACGGGGGCCTACAGGAAAGCTGGAGAGGGACTTTTTACAGGGGCATGTAGAGACAGGACAAGGGGGAATGGCTTCAAACTGAAAGAGGGTAGGTTTAGATTAGATACAAGGAAGAAATTCTTCACTATGAGGGTGGTGAGGCACTAGAACAGTTTGCCCAGAGAAACTGTGGATGCCTCATCTCTGGAAGCGTTCGAGGCCAGGCTGGATGGGGCTTTGAGTGACCTGGCTGAGTGGAAGGTGTCCCTGCCCATGGTAGGGGAGTTGGAACTAGATGATCTTTAAGGTCCCTTCCAACCCAAACTGTTCTATGATTCTATAATTTCATTTTTACTTAATATTTTGACGATGACATTGTAATCCTATTCCTTTAATGCTTCATATTTTCCTGCTGTAGTTGCTATGTAGTCTTAAGATGGAAGACCATAGCATAGCCATACCATCAGTTGCTGGTGGGGGTGCAGGGAGGGGAGCAGGCAGTTAGTGTGTGATATGATTGTGTTAAAAGAGTAAAGTCATGGGAAGACAGATAGATGTTCCAGTGTACCAGTATAGCTGTAGTCTGTGCTCAAGCATGTCTTGAGGCAAATCATACAGGATGAAGAGGACATAGCAGATACTGCTAATTAAAAAACATCTCCATTGAACAGTAGCAGAAAAGGTAACCCAGGACATATTGATTGGGCTGGCTGCATTTAAAAAAATGCACCAAATATAGTTCTAATGAAGGCATCAGTTTATATGATTTTTATAGCATTAACTGCATCTGTAATATGGTATCTTGCCATTCCATAAAAAAAGTAGGTACTTAAGAATATACTGTGAAATTGTAGTCACCTAAACCTATAATTTATTTAAAATCTGTATGTCTGTGACATAATGCGCCATGCTGACTGTGCACATCCAAAATTACAGTAGCAGTACCTTCCTGATGTTGCCAGTGTCTGTGGAACGGGATTTTTGATTTGAGCCTGTCCTCCTCCCCCTCTGTTGAAAGGGAAACCTGGATCTCTCAGGAAAACCTGGGTTTCTTAGGCATATTAGAGCCATGAAAACAGAATGAAGATTACAGCACTGTCTGATGCTGGAGGATAGTATGGCAGAAGGCAGATAGGAAAAAAATAGCAGAGAAAATTGTATTGATGATGAAAAAAGAGAATAGAACAAACAAATGGGAAAGAAAGAGAGTAAGAGAGGAAACAGGAAAGCAGTCTTTGCACCAGAAAAAAAGTATTTAAAAACATTAACTATCACATTTTAATTAAGAATTCTAACAACAATGCTTAAAAATGTGTTTGTCATGATTAGTTCTTAGGCATTAGATGTACAGGAAGAAGACAGCGTTCAGAGTGTTTTGGAAAACTGGAGAGAAGAAAGGACTGAACCAGAAGTATTAAATTTGGATCAAACAATGCTTCTGACAAAGGCAAAGAATGACATTGCAGTGATTTTTATAAGGCCTGTTTTTCTAGAATCTACATTGAGACTACCTTTTCTCAAAATAACGCTGAGGAAAAAGTGCATATGTGACAATCCTCTTTTCAATAGATTGAACAATTGGTTATAAAAGAGAAAAGTTTTTGTTGTGCTTGTCTATTACAAATGTGTTGCAGCTTTCTCTTGGAAACATTCAGTGTTTGTGAGTGAGAAGAAGCAAGAAACAATGGCATAAAAAAAAATAAAAGCTTAAAAATCTTTAATGTATAACTTGATGGATACTCATGAAAGCAGATGTTGTTTTTCAGATGGTTTGCATGTGGACTTTGAACTGAGAGATGATGTTTGGGATGATATTGATGACGAGAAATTAGTATTTGCTAGCAATTTTGCCAGTAGAGAATTAGGTAAGGTTATTTTAACAGAATTCTTTGTTTCCTATGTACAAATTATTTTATAGGCTATTCTTTGAGAATAATTCATTACAGTATGCAATGAATAGAACTACCTGAAATTTTTTGGTTAATTGACTTGACCCCCAGATTTATTACTCTACCTTGAATGTCAGTTATATTGAGGCAAATCTAATATGGAAGGGAGAGTTGAGAAAGTCATACTTAAGAATTTTTTGATGGCCTACAACTGCATATTTGTTATGTTATCTGACTTCTTATCTCTGCTTATGTTTACATTAGTCCAAAACCCACAGAAGAAATATTTCATCTGTTAAAGATATTTGAATAACTTTCAAACTATTATTTATCATATAATGTAAAATATTTACAAGGGGTTTCAGCTGTTTTGTGACTCAGTTTTTAAAAATTTCATTCTTATATGAACATGGAAATACCTGCCTTCAAATTCCAGATAAGTGTGAACCACTTTGGCAGTATACGGGAAGCAAAGCCACAAATGACATTTCAAAAGAGTAAGCATTATATAATTTATTACAGTTTTGTTCAGTTAAAAATACTGTCTGTATTTCACATGCATCTGTATAATTAAATGTATAGAAGGTTGTTCACTCACAAAAGTGAGTGAAATTTCAACTTTTAAAAGGTATGAATTGTTGAATGTTTTGTTGTTTGGTTGTTGGAGTTTTTTTATTTAAATGTGGTGGGAAATAAAAAGAAAATCCTGAACTGGATAATAAATCATTGTGCACATCTTTAAAAATACTTAAATTATTCAACTTGATATTTTCAGTTCATGCATATTACAAGATGAAACCAATATTCAGAACTCTGTTGTTTCTGTGGTTAGTAGCACATCAGAAGTGAATTTATCTGTACAGAGTAGAAATATGGTGAGTAAAAATATTTTTATAAGAGGTTTTCCTATAGTTAGAGTATTGCATGTGTAAATATATTTACTATATCTGACTTATGAATCAGTTTGGACATACTGCATTTCTGAACCTTTCTGTGTCATCCAAACACACATGTGTCCTGTGTTCAGTGTGATATTCATGATATGAAGAACTAGGACTTGAATTTACTTTATATAGCATGACTTCAAAACTATTTACTAAATCTGATTGTGATTCTGCAAGTCATCCAGTATATAATTATATTTATTATGTGATTAATCCTTGTCAAATATCATAATATCAATATAAATATCTGTATTGCATACTACAACAATCTGACAGTTCCTTTTTGTTAGTTAATCATATAAGCTTTTTAACATTTACATTGCAGTTCACTTTTCAAGAAAAAAAGCATTCAAATCCTTCTCAAGAGCTGAAAAATGTACAGTGTTCTTCAGTCTCAAAATTAATCTCAGATTCTTCTAAATCCACTAGGAAAGAGGATTTTTTTTTTTTTACAGAACAACAGGAAAAAGAAGTGGATCCCAGGTAATAAAAAGTTATGTATGTTTTCCTGTTGCCTCAGTGTTTTAGTGCTTAGTCCTTCATGGAACACAGATCTTTAAGTGATGTGTTAATTTATAATATTAATTTTAGAAGACCAATTTTCACAAAAATAGTATCAATTAACTTTTCTTAGAAAGGAAAACACTTTAAAATTATTTTGTTTGTCATGGTGTCTCTTGGCTATACTTTGTACAGTGTTCCTGATCTCATAGGTTTTGATGTATTATACCTAATTTAATTTTTTAATTTGTTTAATCTTCAGTAGATATCTTCTTGATGATGAAATCAATGATGTTGAGCCCTTTCTTGGAATATTTGATGACCTTCTGTAAAACATATAAACAAAATTCATTGTAAGTGCTGGGGGCGGGGAAAGAGTTACAGTCATCTTTAAAGAGTGAAGCCTTCAAATCCAGTTAAGAGAATTTAATTTCTGTTGTACACTTATTTACCTGTAGCTGGCTTGTGCATAGAGTAGATAACATATCTAGAATTCTATAAAATAGTCATAAATTTTGTTATTATCTTATTTTGAAAAGTACTTAAATATTTAGTTGTTGACCTTGCTGTTTTCAGGATTACAAAGAAAAATATTGGAGTGTGTCAAAGGAGAATAGATCTCAAATTTAAGGTGTTTTTATAAATAAAGTAAAAATCACATAAGGGAAAGTAAGCTATTTATTACATGCCCTGTTCCACAAGTATTCTTTAAATGAATGAAAGACTCTTTCCACAGAATTTCTTAATGCTTTTTGGTTTTGTCTTTCAGTTTTCTAATGCTGTTTTTTTCATAGCACTGATTCAGTAAAATAATAAAATTTACAAGTAGAAGTCATAGAATGGTAAGTTATCCTAGACTATATTCCTTTTGACCGTGCTTTCAACTCATTAATGAAAAAGGGCAACTTCCTTCAAGTAAATGTGTTTCCAGACTCTCAATAAACCAGGTGTAAAATGTCTATAAACAGTATTCTAAACTTGTGTTTGGCTGTTCACTTTGACACCCAAGGTCATAAAATGGACATTTTTGCATCCTAGTACAGATTTAGGCAACCAAGCATTGTATTTGGGTATCTTCTTGTAGCTCTAGTGTTTGAACAGTAGACCTTGCAAGTTCAGTGTTTAGAAAAATACATAATGTTGCCTAAAATCCAAGGGAATGTTAGTTTTTACTGATAATTATTCAAAATGTGTGGAATTAAAGTGTTAAAATTACACATGGAACCTTAGTGGTCTGTTCTTGCAATACTGTGGTGCAACAAAATGCAACCATGTTTTGCTGCACCACCTGGTTGTATTTTTCTCAGCTAATAACAATGTACTTGACTCCAGTGTTTCCATACACTTTTGACTTTCTGGTTAACTCTTTCTCCATATGAAAGAATGGCCTAGCACAAGCAGCCTCAATACTCAACACTCAATATTTTTTTGACTGTGCAAATTCTAGCAGGCCCAAACTTATAGCTCATTTTGCTGTACCTCAAATATTTCACTGCATCTGATAGTAGTATATCAGATAGCTTTTTGTCTCAATTTTTTTTTAAACTTCCAAACTGAGGTAACTCAGAATACTATACTGTTATTTAGCCAAGCAGTTCTAGTCATGTACATCCTAGTCACCTTCCAGTTCTGTGTCAGGGTGAGACGCAAGAGTGTCAGTGTCAGTTTAGGTGCCCCAGAGAATTTTCCCTTGGCTCCCTCTACCATGCCAGAAGAGCATTGGTCTCTCACATGGAGATGTTCCAGGTGCTCTAGGGCACCCAAGTTGGTACTTGATGCTGATGTTTAAGCACCTGACTCTCTCCCTACTGCTTGAAATACACAATTTTTTTTCAAATTTATAGTTCGTATTTACATAGAATTCTTTAATTGCCTTTTTATCCTGCCTTGCCCTGGGGTTTTAGCTTGCAACAACTACTTGAGCTGTTCCTCAGTTTCTTCAAGTTTGACAAAAGCTTTTATGCAGCATCACAAAGCTGAGCTTCAAATATGGAAAACAGGGGAGGAAGGAGACAATTAATATATTTTTGTGATTATATAATTTATATAATTTGTATAATCTCATGATTATACAACTACACCTTTCCAAAACCTCGCTTACCTGCTGGTTGCTCAGGCCTTGCCTGCAAACCGGGAATGCTTTAATGGCAGGTGCTGCACTTTTTCCTGCTAGTCTGCATGAAGCTCCTTCTAAAGATTCTGAACTGTGAGGTAGTGACCATAGTGGAAGTTGACTGTGTTTAGGTCTTCATAGAAATTAATAAGGTAAGCTTCTATATATTTTTCTGTACTAAGTATCTTTGGAGGATATAATTTGGTCCTATTTCACCACTGAAGGTGTGTTTCCATTTTTCTCTGAAATGTTTTGGTAGTTTATATGATGTCTAGAAATTAATTTACATTATTGCCATTTTTGTTTCATTTTTTTGTATAGTCTAAATATAACCACTTGGGTTTGGTTAGTTTATAGGAGTAGGTTTATGTTTAGATTGCTATAGATAATTGTCCTTGCAGGTAGCTATTTTATTTTATTTTTCTCTCAGTTTTCCCCTGTGAAGGAGTTCAGTAGTTATTACTTGGTTTCTGCAAGATTCAGGCTGATTAATTTTCTGATACCATATTCAGATTTTTTCCTTTTGATTTTTAAAAGGCTTAATTTCCAATTTGATCCGTAGTCACAACACATGATAATAAATGCATTTCAGTACTTTCTAGACTATTAAGAATACTTTGCAGATGGTTTATAAGATGGTTTTCTGTGTTTTTCACAAGAAGTAGGCATCCTGTATCATCCTTGGAAAATTACAAAATTGTGCTGTTGCTGCTGACAGCATTTCACAGATTTCAGAATATAAATCCTTCAGTACTGCAATGCCTTTGTAGTAATACTGAACCTCTGGTACAAAAACATTTTTCTAGAGATAAGTGCTTAATTTGGCATTGTTGTTTTGCTTCATTATTCATATTAGCTCTATGACTTTTTAAAGTCTAAATCACTTTCAGAAAACCAGTTCGGAAGTACTTACATGCTGAAGCGTTCTCTGTCTTGGGAGAAGGAATGACTTCTTGTGTGGTGACATTTGTTATTGTTCCATTTTTCAAATCATAGTAATTGAAGGATCAAAAGTGATAACCATAGTAGGTCTCCATGGCAATAATTAATTGCAGATACACAGTGACTATACTTCAAAAAGAATACAGGCAGAAAGAGCAAATTGACTGCAGAATTAGAAAAACCTAGTAAAATCTGAATTATTTCTTTTTGAGTTAAGCTTCAAAATTGAGGTAATTAGAATTAGTATACTACCGCTATGTTTAGCCTGGCAGCCCCAGTCATGTACATCCTAGTCACACCCCACTTCCGTGTCATGGTAAGATTTAAGAATGTAGAACTTACATCCTGCCCATCACCATCTTCTGATTTCTGTGGACATCAGATGGCTCCCAGGAAGGAACGGTGATGTTTCTACAGAGATGGTTTATGTGAATGACCAGAGGACCAAAATCCCTGGTCATGCCCCAAGAGGTAAGTATAGACATAGCTATGAAGAGCTGTAATTTTAGTCGTTTAACTGAATCACCTTAAGTGATTAAACCTAGTTTACTTGGACTCCCTGTGTAGTCACTAGAAATAGGCAGACACTGTCAGATGATTCAGAAGGTAAGGGGGCTGAATTGCTCTTTGATGGAACTCACCAAATTGCCTATGATTAAAGTGACCACATGCAGTTATTATGGAGAGGCTGGTGTACTGTAACTTCACAGCCAGGCTCGCTGAATATTGCCTTTCTTGTGCACATGAGACACCTGAGTTCTTTTATCCACGTAAGGATCCAGCTTTCCTAAGTTGAACAGTCTTATTTCTGCACAGCAAAAGATGGCTGTGCTCTCCTAATGTTACTGCATGCAGCTTCCTTTCAGGTGCTGCCCAGAGAAAACAGATTAATTAAATTCAACAGGATAACAACAGACAATTTCACTAAGCTACTACCAATAGATAAAATACAGACTAAAATACATAAAAACATTGTTAAAAGTCTGAAAGGATCCTTGGTTTTAATTCTGCATAGAGTTGTAACATTAAATGAGTGGCTTCAGTTTGAATCAGTGGGATTGTGTAAGTAATTCTTTGGGGATACAGCAGAATGCCACAGAGTTTAGTCTGGGGATGATTCTATAAAATTTACATTATAAAAATACTGTTTCCCATAATGGAGTAGTGAAAGAAAATTCAATGTGACAAGAAGTCAGATTTTACTATCTTACTTGCCTGATTCTCCATAATAAAATACATGCTCATACCTGCTTTTAATTTAACTTCAACTTCCTTATATGCTTCCTTGTCCTATCACATATATTGGTTTCAAAATATAAACTGAGGTCAACCGTATCTGTGCCTGAAGAAAATGCAATACACACTCAAAAACCATGATCTTCAAAAATTGTTAGCAGGAAAATAAGTATAGTGTTTAAACATGTTGCCAGACATGTTTGTGTATAAGGTACATTTATAGCATATAGAATACTGTAAATGTATATTTATTGTAAAATTTAAAATTACATAATATTTAAAATTACATAATTTTAGTTGTATGCAACATTTGTCATAATTTTAATTATGTAGACTTTTTTCATGTATTCGAAGACTTTAATGAGTAATTGTTAAAATAATAACGGCAGTTGCAACAAGTCAGACCCTTGTTATTGGGGTGTATTTTTACTTTGATACGCCTTCACAGAATAGTTATGCGAGGTAAAAAAGTTAGTGCTTTTAAAGGCAGTCAGTATAATAATGAGTGAACAGAAGTCACCGTATGGAACCAAAATGTACCTGCAAAACAGTTAAACCCAGTCATTTTGTAGACCACAAATGATAGGTCTCTAAGCCATTGTCACAACAGAATCTGTGGCATCTCTTCTAAACAAAAGGGTATCTTGCATTACATCTTTGTCACTCCTTCTGCTTTCTATATAGATGCAAGAAAGCAGTATCATGTCAGGTGTTTTACTGACAGAATCTTTAAATGATATCCATGAAATGAGATCCATTAATGCCTCGGGGGGTTTTCTAGCTCCCTTGCTTAATAAGGAAATAGAAAAGAAGGTAATAGTGAGGTAAAATTTACTTCCTGCAGAGGACTAACACTGCATTGAGTTTACTGAAGCTTTACATGACAATAAACTGAGCCACATACAGTGTGCTGATAGTTTACAGTGATCAAGTTCAGCTTGACTGAAGAAAATCAGATGGAAAAAGGGCAGTGGTTTTTTGGCTGCCACTGTTCAGCTGAAGTAAGAGCCACCCCAGGTGAACCATGTTTCTTTATTTGTTCTTTAAACATGTATGAGACAAAACTGTATCTGTCCAAACCCTCACTTTTCTCCCAGTGTTAGTAACTCTTGGTCTCTGTGTGCTCTCAACTGGTATTTCAGATGGAGTGGGCTGGGGTAAGGAGTGCATCTTCCTAAGTGGTAGGGGCCCTTCTGTCCTTATCGTTACATGGTGCTGACCACTGTTGCTTTTGCCTGTGGTGGTGGAGTGACTGGAAAAGCTGTGCTACTGTTAACTTGCAGTCCTGCACTACGTGTCCTGTTCTTAACAAGAGGTCCCCATCCAGACAGTTTATACCAGTTAGGGAGAGTTGTTGCCCAGTTAGCTTTAGTATGCTGTCTACCATGCTAAAACACTACATTTTCATTCTGGTCTTGTGGGATGCAAAAGGTGTTCCTGGGTCTGTCCTCCTGTGGTTTTTAAATGGATTGTTTCCATGTGCCAGGACTTGAGGGGCACATCTGATTGCTGGTGTGTGAAAATGTTACACATTTTGCAGAAACGCAGTAGGTTATACTGGGTGGACATACTTTATATAAAGATGTATGCTCTTTCAAATATAATGAAAGTACATAGATACAATAACAAGGAATTTCTTCCTGTATTTAACATATACTATGTACAGCTGGCATGTAGTGACAATACAGACTGTCCTTTTGATAGATGCTACATGGCAATTTCTATGTTTTAGATAGGTGAGCATAGGGAAAAAAGCAAAACATTTTATTTTGAAGACTGTAAGGGTATTTTGTTTATATAAATAAAACAATGTTTCTTTTGTAACTGTGAAACTTCCTATTAAGGGATGCATATAACTTTCAAAACAAAAAGATGCTTGTAACTGTAAATGGCTATGATATATTTGCTGCTCCCCCACCCATTTAGAGGCAAAACCTATTTATGAGGCTTTATTAAGTGCAAATAATTCCCATGGCTTCAGCACAAAAGAAACAGCTGCAGAATATAGTCTGATTTGCATATAAATGACATGATTTCTGCTCAGAAAGAGATATTGAAAAATATATGTTTCTACAGCGAAAACCTGATAGTCACACATATTAAGGTCAGCTTATGTAACTTTTTTTTAAGCTGCTGCATGTTGATACCTGATCCCACTTTCAGCTAGATTCAGGCTCTATCAGTTGTGCCTACTATGAAATTGTGAATTTCTTCTTTTGAACTAATTAAGCTGTCATTTGTAGAAATAGATTCCAAAACATTTATCTCAACAGTTTACACACTTAAAAGTGCTCAGAATATTTATTGATACAAGTGGACAACGCCAAACTTGGCACTTTTAACTTGGCACTTTTCCTTATCTTCAGTCCTGTTAATTAGCAATGCAAGGGAATTCCTATTGTTTGGGTAAGACAGAAGAAGTCCTGCTAATTTGCTCTAGTCACTTTAATAAATGTTAGGATATAGTTAAAGCAGACACAACAATATTACTTTTTCTGTCCCAAATAGTTTCCTCAGGTAGTGTCTTCTATTAAAGATAAGTCTGTGCTTCTAAAATTTCTGCTTGACATAGGCCACCACTGCTTAGCCAAAACAAAAAAAGCAAGCATTTCAAAGCTAAAGCTATATATGCCATTTTATCCCAGATGTTCCAGCTCACTGCACAAATTCTCTGAAATATATTTATTTCAGTAAAAGTATAACTCTAGATGATTTTGATAATGAACTGTCCTCAATATAGTAATCTAATTGCAGAATTTGGATGTTAGGCTACTCGGCATGGCTTCGGCACCAATACTGATCCAGAGGTTAGGCATCAGCAAAGCCAGGCTCTGCAGAACAGACCCCTACCACTCGCAGGCAAGCCGGCAGAGCAACCCTGGATCCCTGAGGAATACCACTGAGAAGTCAGCTAGCATGAGAGAAAGCGAACACAGGGTTCCAGTGTGGACTAGCCACTTCCCGCCCTGAAAGGCCGTGACAGTGAGTTTGCAATGGAGTGTTTACTGACAGGCTTCTGCTGCTGCCTAGATATAGCCCAACATAAAAGATGTTGGAAAGCCAGGCAGTAAGGGGTTCGGAAAAGACCTGCCAAGCCTTGGTTTTCAAATCCTTGCTTGGCAAAGGCCTTACTGACCTGAATGCCGTTGCCAGAAGCCGTAGGTTGTCCACTCGGAGAGATTGATTGGCCGCAGTGAATTGTCACGAGTCTGAATGCCTCTTGGAGTGGCTTGATACTGTTTAGTAAAGAAAAAGTGAAAGTAGTGCTGTCTAGAAACTTAGACGTGCAGGTCAAAACTTTTTAGCAATTTCTTTTAGTTTATAAAGGCTATTAGTTTAACTGAATGAAAATGAGGTATTAGAGTTTATTACTAGGGTTCTGAATTACTTTTTTTTTTTTTTTTTTTGGTTGTGGTGTAATGTTTTAACTTGTCCAGACTTGTTAGATTACTGGGTGCAGGAAATAAACTTCTTTTATCTCAGGGCTCCATTCTTGTGTCATACATGTTATGCCTAGAGGAGTTTTTTTCTGCCAGCTGGGAATTTCTACTCAAAGGATAGTCACCCAGCAGCTGGATCATTAATATTTTCAGTATCTCATGAATTATAAAGATTTTAAGCTCTGAGGTCAGTTGGGTGGTTTCTGAAAATACATAGATTTAAAATAGATAGATTTAAAGGAAGCATTCACCAAAGCATTCAATAGATGTAAAAGGAGCACTGAACATATTATCGAATAATTTTAATTCAAAAGTATGGCGGTAGAAGTCATTAAGTAAGTGTGGGCCAAGAAACAGATGTGCTTATCTTGTGATACACCACAGATGTGCATTGCAGAGACTGGAGGCTTGCTCAGCGAGGAAAAGAGCCGGTATTAGGAAGATAAGAGGTACAAGTGGATCTCCCTCCCGCTCTTCCTCTCGGGTGCGATTGTCTCAGGCAACCATATTAGCAGAAGCTTAGACGCATTCTTAGCTTCTGGAACAGATTTACCAAAGTGACAGTGCATACTGAGGATGATAGTAATAAAATGGGCAGTGTGTTCTGGAAGAAAATAAAGTTGGCAGCTTGCAATGGTGGAAAATGGCTTCGGATAAGCATGTGGTTCAATAGAAATTAGTCTCTGTCCATAGACTTCATAGCAGCCAATCAGAACTGCTTTTTCAGTTCAAGCAGTTAATAATACCCCAGCTCTGCAGCTTAAGGGATACAATTTTCAAAATTATTGTAGTGTGGGACCGATAAATTTCAGCACAAAGAAGGCAGTATTCCATATAATTTATTTTAGATTTCCATCTAGGGTATGTTCTGACACTCCACATGAAAGTCAAATTGTCCATGTAAAATGGTTTTCAGGTGATAAGTTGACCCCTGGGGTTTTAGTAAAATAATAGATTCAGAATTCTATCTGACTCTCCAATCTATAAAAGCTAGTTATCAGCTGTTTGAAGGATTTGATAAGAAGGAGGGGGGAAAAAAGAGCTTTTGTATAGTGACATTTTTCTCATTAATGGGGACAATGTTAGAATCACAAACTCCTTCTGGATTTGGTAGTAAATACTCTGCTGACATGTGTTTTGGGAGGTGGTGGTTCTGTGTGAGGAGTGTATGTGTCTAATCCTCTGTGATATGCATACGGAACAAGAAGTATTTCTAATAGACAAGCACAGCCCTTCAAAAGAAGGGCGTTTACTGTGCCACCATCTGGCCGTCATTTTTATGCATTCTATCACCAGAGCCTAGCTCTGCAGAAGTTTTGCTGGAGGGTGACTGAAAACACTAGAAGAGTAACAACATAAACATTTTTCCTTCTAGCACTCTTCAGTATTTAAATGTAGCGCAAAACCAATGGTAACCTGACAAGAAATGAGGTATTCGTTTAAGTTCCTGTCTGAGCACTCTTACAGGACCTGCTGTAATGTTTTTTCTAGTTGGCTATTTAATTTAATTGTATTTTCTTGAGAGTATTTACACGGACTTCCGAGCGTACCGTGTGGCTTCACTGTCAGTTTAAGCAGATCCAAAGTTGGGTAGAGGCTTTGCTGCATTTTGTTTTAATAGATGGGTGTGCCTGCATGTATATGCGCATGCAGCACTAGTGAGTAACAGGGGAAAGGTGACAGTAAGATGGACTAGTCATAGTAGTCTACTAGACAGTAGAAGCTTGCCTAATAAAATGCTAAAAGTGTGTTTACGTTTAGTGTAGGTGCACATCCCTTTGAATTTTGAGCAAAGAAAATACCTCCTGCTTTTTAAAATCGACTATGCTCAAGAAAACGTGACTTTTTCTAGTCTGTGTAAATGAACAAGAACCCAAGTCCCTCTTCAGCTGTTCCTCATGGTAACCACTGTCTTGGATTTTCCCTGCTTCTGTCTGTGCTGAACATTTAGTTCACTGCAGAAGTACTGCCTGTCATATTCTGTTGCTGGGACTTTTGCAGGGCATGAAGAAGGCTGTGGGGAGGGCACCTGTTTTCCTCCTGCATTCTGGGTGACTGGGGGAAGAGGCAGCTGTCTCCTCCTCTGAGAGGCACTGAGCAGTGCTCAGGCGTGGGGACATCGGCACCCTCACGTTGGGTAGAGAAAGGAAATACAGCGAGCCAAGATCTTGTAAGCAACATTGAGGAGCTGGGATTTTGCTTGCAGGATAGAGACAAGCTTTAGAAGTGACAGGAGAAATGAGAGTTCCCTAGAGCAGGCTGAGTGGTGCCTGTGGTGCTCTGTGAACCATTTGGAAATTTTCAGATTGGAAGTAAGACTGGAAAAAAAGATACACTCTGCAGTGACACAATGAGAAGAATAATTTTCAAGCTTTTTTATTTAATCTAGCTCTCCAACAGATCAGACTTCTTATGAGTAAAGAATAATTACGTCCTGCTATTCTAATAACACCTTTTAGAAATCTGGATTCTGCAGGTGTGCTTCTCAGAAGGAAAAGCTTCTACCTAAAAACAGCTGCTAATTCAGGGTCCCTGCGGACAGGATCAAAAAGAGCTAATTATTCTTAAGCCTGGTCTTTTTCTGGTTTTATTTGGTTGGTTGATTTTAGCTTTACAGAGATAATTAGGTGCTGGTACTGCAAGTGGGTAAGTTGTAACCGATGTGGGACAACCCTGTCCACTCACCTGTATGAACTCCTGCTCGCTCAGGTGCACGAGCTCTACCGAGCTCCGCTGGAGTGTGCACAGAAGTGTCTGTCGTGTTCTTAAAGTGCTTTTCTTCTGGAAGAGCAGATCTGAGGACCAGAAGAGTTTACAAGTAACTCTGACTTCTGCTACTGACTGGATTTAATAGGCATTAAGGCTTTCCAAAGTAGCTCTTATGTTCTTTGGGCTGTTTGTCACTGTGAGACTGATAGTAAAATGTGTCATCCAATTGCAAGGTTTCAGGTGGTGGCATGGAAACATTTACCTGTCCATTGCAGGCCACACCTTTTGCTTACTTGAAGCCCTGTGAGAAATTGTTTCCTTTCCTGGGGTGGTATGATGCACAGAAGTAAGTAAGTATTTATCTGTATTCCTTCATACCCTTCATACCTTTGGGAAGCGCTAGGCTGTCACAGTGTCAGGTGCTGTAGCTGTGTAAGTGTTCACTGAAAAACCTGTGACTGCAGCCATAGGCAGAGCTGGTGTTAGACATGGAAACACTGTGATGCAGGCTTGGGAGGAGAGTCCCCAGGCTCTGGATCAGGGAAGGCACACACAGCAGCCACATGTCCAGCGTCAGCCTCCTCAGAGCGGCTTGCCCTGGGACAAGGACAACAAGCCATTCCTCCAGCAGGGTAAGAATACAAGAAAGCCTCTCATAGATGTGTTTTTATGAACAAGTCCCTCGCATAACTTTTAATGGGGCATCTGGCCTAAGATTTTTAATTCAGTTCATCTTGTAACTAAAAAAACACAGGAGGAAAAAATACTGGACAAAGTATTGCCTTCTTCAGTGGCCCACCTTTAGGAGCCATCTGTTGTCTATATGAAGTGCTGAGACTTCTGGAGCAATGTAGGCATGTTGAGTTAGGGACATTGCTCACCTTCATTGCCTGTATTTCGCCCTGTCTCTCCTATGGACAAACTTTATGCAGATGCCACATTTTCTACTGCAAGACAAGGTCGTGCTGACTGGCCAGATGTTTTTGGACATTAGTATGGCTGGAACGTGGTTGTGAAGACACGGGAACCTCACCAGTAGTGAAAGTACTCACAGAGTAATTCTGTGTTAAGCATGTTCTGGCAGAAAAGCTTGTTGGTGCTGCTGAGCTCCGCTCCTGCCCTGTGCCAGCCGGATTTCTGTAGGCTTGTGGTGCGAAATCAGTTAAAACAAATGCGTAATCTCCAGCCCCCCGCCCCCCCTCAGCCCCCTGCCACCTTTGAGAAGCTTGTCTCCTATCACTTGGTAATGCTGTTATTGCTAGAAAAAAGTGCATGTGTGCAAAGCAGACTAAAATGCCATCTTCCATGGTTGTATTTCACTCATCCTTAAATTGGTTAATAGCCTTTGTTTCACATATACGACAAGTGAACTACATAACATGAAGAAAACAGATGCTATTGGTGGCTATTGGCGTATTTTCAGTTGTATTTTTTGTCTGTAGCTTAATTCACCAAGGCCTAGCTCTGCTTGTTAGCTTTAGAGGAGGTTGAGAGTGCTTGGGATGCTCCAGGATTCCATCCCAGCTCCACAGCTCTCCACACCGCCTGGGAGCTGCGTGGGGTTTTGTAGCTCTGGTGCAAGAGCTGGGACAAGAGCAGCGCTGTGCTCGCATTGCCAGTTACTACGTAAATACATGGGGGAATGGGGAACAAGCAGAATGGGTGATATATATCCGATATAATACGAGCGCTGGCTGGCATCTGGGAACAGCTGTGCCTTCCCGCTGACTCTGGCAAGAGATTTCACAACATATTTCTTTAAAAAAAGGTCACCGAGGAACACAGTCCCCAGGATGCACCGCACACTCGGTGCTTCAGCGCGTCTCCCGCACGGCCCCGCACGGGCCGCTTCCCCCTCGCCGTGGCGCTGGCAGCCGCCGCCCCGGGGCACCTCGGGGACCGACCGACCGCCCCGCAGAGCCGCGGCGCGGAGCCAGCCCGCGCGCCGGTGTCCCCAGGCGCTGCCGGGCCCTCGGCGGCCGCTGGGCCACGTCTCGGGGTTCGGTAGTCGCCGCCCGGAGCGGGGGGGCGGGCGCGGCCTCCCCCGCTCAGGGTCCGGCGGCGGCCGGGCCGGGCGCTGCCCGCTCGGCTGCGGCGGGGCGTTGGCGCGGCGCCCCCTTCGCTGCCCCCCCTTCGCGCGGCCGTCGCCATGGAGACGGGCGGGCCCTGCCTGGCGCGCGGCGGGCGGGGCGCGGCGGCAGCCATCTTGCCCGCCGCCTGCCAGCGGGGCCTCGGCCCGGCGGGGGCGGCCTGTCAGTCCCGCCCTGGGGTTAAATTAGGCGATGGCGCTCGCGTCTTGCCGTGCGCTCCAGCTTGGTGTTAAGTAGCACCGAGTGCAAGGTGAGTGAGGTACTGCAAAAACCGAACCATGGCGTATTGCACTGTGTGTGTCCAAAGCCCTCTCGAGGCACCTCATGATGAGGGGCAGAGCGCGCGGGGGAAGGGGTGCCACGGCGGCTAGGCCGCAGCGACCCCGAGCCGCCGCCTACCCAGGCCTCTGAGGGACCCGCTGGCTGGGCGCGCAGCCGGCCTTAGACAGGTTTTTGTGGATGTAAAAGAGGTGTCTGCCAATACTGAACACTGGTATGAAAATGTAATTTAAAAGCCAAGGCACCAACTTTGCCGTAGCACTGGCGAGAGCTGTAATTTTAAATGGGGGGGCAAGCCTAAGTAACAAAATGGCCACTTACTGTGGGCTTGAAATGTGTTTCAACAAAATTATTAAGTAAGGGACAGATGTGCTGCAGAGGGAAGGTTTAACACACCATCCTCTCGAGTTTTTCCAGATGAGGGAGTTGTGCGACCCACGTCGGAGCTGGAGTTCCCTGATGACTTTTTCGCTTTGTCATTCTTACCGATCGGGTGCAAGCCGAGCCAGCCAGGAGGCGAGGGCCACCATTTTGTCACCTTCTTCCCAGCTGCTGCACTAGTCGGTGCTGCTGCACAGAGCCGTCTTTGTGTGTGTTTCCTCCCTGCGCAGAGCCCATCTGTGTGCCTGCCTGCACCCAGCCAGCTGATCGTCCTTTATCGTGTGGAAAAGGCAAAAAGGAAAAGTGCCTTTTCTTTAATGCAGTAATAGGTTATGTGACTTTTTTGGGGGGGTCTCAGAATTTACTATCTCCTGAAAAGGAAACTGCATGCCCAAAGAAGCTCTTGGGCTGACCTCCTATCTCTACGTGTGCAGCCCCAGTTGGATGCCGGTGGGGGGAAGGGAGCAGTGGTGAGACTGCTTTGCTCTGCTCTGTCCTGTCCTGACCTTGCTGGGTTTGGCTCTGCAGCTGGGGGCGGGTGGCCCGTGGTGACTCAGCCTGGGGAAGGCTTGGGTGCCCCTGCGGTTGTGGGGGGGGGGCTGCACACAGACCCTTCCCTACAGGAGAGCTGGGTCAGCATGTGGACTGGTGTCTATCTTCACATTCCCTTTCAGAATTCATAAGATGTTAACTTTCAAAAGGGAGGTCCCCCTTGCGCAGTTATGTCAGTGATTTTTGGTTTTCAGCTATCCATGCATGAAAAATGACTGTAGGAACTGTATACTCCCATGTATGAGTAATGACTACATGGGAGCACGGACTACAGTAGTTTTGCACTGAGACTGCTGCAGTTTACATGCTCTCTTTGGGAACGTTATGAAATGTTTTTAAATGCTGGTGCATGTTAATGCATTGATTTCAATCAGTCTTTTTTTTGTCCCTTTTGGATTTGTTCAACTTAACAGCTAGCATGTCTCATGTTTGCTCTAAGATACGCCTAGCAAATTAGGCAAATTAAAAAATGCATGCAAAATATGGTGCTACGCACATGTATCAGGTTTGCTATTTATTAATAGACTCCAATTTCCATATGATAGCCTGGTGGTTTTTTTTAACTTTGGCTCAATGGAGAGTTTATGCCAATTACATGTAGTTTAACAGCTTTGAAATCTGTTTTTTGCTTTTTTTTTTAATGCATAAAGGCATGGATTCTGTTTCAGGTTTTAATTAAACTCTGCACTGACTTTAAAGATTCTATTGTCCTTTTCATTTAAATAGGACTTTTGTTAGATGTTTAACAAGACCACAGTGGGGTAATAAATCTAAGCAATTGTCCTTATTAGGAGTAGATTATCCTCAAGAGATGGAAAGTCACAGAAGTAACTAAAACCATTTGTAGAGACTGAACTAAGGCTTTTTCTTCCTGAACATTAAACAGACTTGCGAATGACTTGCTTGGGCGCTCAAATTAAATTAAATGATATGTTGTTTATTTTTCACATTTTCAGTGTAGGCTATTTGCATTTACTTAAACTTTGAGTTTCATTGAGCAGAATTCACTCCTGGGTTAGGATCTTTACTTTCAGTATACAAGCTGTAAGTGAAACTCAGTATACCCTGCAATTTATTTTGTTAGTAACCCTTGTAACACTTGCAGTTCACAGGACCCGCTGACCTAGTGAGTGTGTTCTTAATTCATTTTATGTGCCACAGTAGATGAGTCCTGACTGAAGAATTAGTCTCGCATTTGTCCCACACCTCAGCCAAGTAGAAGAACTGCAGAACATGTAGCAGTGTGCAGCTTGGCCAAAGATCTGGACTAAGATGCGTGTTTTTTGTCAGAGAAAACTTGCCACAGAACCAACAGTTCTGCCTGTTTGGCCTTTGGGTGTTTACACACTGCTAGGAGGTGAAAGGGGATTTGACTCTAATGGTTCTTTTTGTTTCAGCTGTTTGCTTCATTTGAGTGCATTTTCCATTCTGTAGGTGCTCAGGCCTTGCTCTGTTGCTGATTTTATTCATAGGTTGGCTTTTGATGGGACATCTTTACACACAGTCAAACCCTTAATTCGTGCCGTAAGTTCAATTCCCAACTTTGTTACACACATTGTAGTACATTTTTTTTAAGCCTCCAGGTATTTGGAAGCTCTGTTTTGTGGTGCCAGGTTCGAGACACTCATTTATAGGACTTCGTTCTACCCAGAAACCAACAGGCAAAGGCAGAATAAGACGCGTTGTGAGACAGGCGGGTCTTTTTCACTGGCTTCAGTTCCTGTGCTGACTGAGCTGCTGCCCTCTGCAGAGCACACTGCAGGAAGCTGGACTCCAGGGACACAGCTGCACGTGACCCACCCACGTCCGCCTCCACCGGGAAGGAGCCCACAGCCCTGCTCAGCAGATGAAGACAAACCCTTGGTTGCTGCAGCTGCACCAGCTTTCAGCCACCAGGTATTTAATGTCTTGAAGCTCTCCTGTCCGTGGGCTCCTCTATCCCTGTCCTGCAGGCCGGCGACTCTGTAGAGGCAAGTACTGTCAGCCCCCAGTCTGCTTCTGCTCCCCACATGGTACTCTGCTATATTTCTCTATTATGAGACTTGACCTCAGCTTTTCTTGTCTTCTAAGTGACCCTGTAGTGATACTTCGGGGCAGAACAAATTGTAGTTGAGGAACATAGCTCATGAATTTTAATTTCTTAAATAGACAGTTGCTACATATTCTAGGCAAAAGTGCAGATTTTGAGTTGTCTTCTGCTTTCCACATTACTCAAATGGCAAGGATTTGGGGGCATGGTAAGTCACAGAGGGAGGTGGAAAATCTGGTGCAAAGTGAGATAATGTTCTTCAGCACCATGGCTTCTCTGTGCCTTCATAGGAAACTCAGAAAAATAGGAGGTGCTGAGAGCAGATAAGTCACCTGGTTGCTGCTCTGCTTTTGGTATAAAGCCAGGGGAAAGCAGGGGGAGGAAATGCACACCCTGGCTTTTAGGGTCAGATTGCAACTCTTCCTTCCTCCCAATGCAGTGAACATTCATAGAGTGGCAAACCAAGCCGGAGTCCTGCTACTGACTCAATATGACTCAGTGCGCAAGATTATGAAGTGGCTAAGAATGCTCAGCCTTTGGGACAGATTCTGTGGAAATTAAGTGATTCTCCATCCCGTATTGTGTGGCAATTAGGCCTGATTTAGGCAATGCTGTATCTCAGACAAAATCCATGGGGCATAGTTTTGCTCCAGATTCCCATCAGCATGCGGGATTTTTCTTCTGTTTTCTTCAGCAGCAGGGCCAGGAGATAACCTGTTCTTCGCTCTGCAAGGTGAGATCAAGAGCCCAGCTCTGCACCTCGCTGAGAGATGTGTCTTGTCTCTTCCTTCTTCCCTCCACCGCTGTTTCTGGGGCTCTAAGCAGTAGTCAGGCAAGTGCTGGGGCTCTGTGCCTGCAGTGTGAAGGTGATGAGGTGTGTACAAGAAATGCAGGGCTAGCTAAATGGACTTCCACTGCTTGCTGATGTGCATGATCTGACAAGATTCCCTTCTTGACTTGCACTCTGAAGGAATGTGTTTTTTTTCCAGTGCCAAGTATATACCACAGCATCAAATGTGGCTAGATGCTGTTTGCACATTGGCTGTGCAGTGAGCCAGCAGGATTCTCCCATGTCTGCAGCAGGCTCCCTGGAGGGGAAGCAGGCTGCTCAGAAAGTCAGGGGGGTACCTGTGCATCACAGGTGTGAAAAGCTGCCCTCTTTCTGCCCTGAGGCACAAGCTTGCTTTCATTCTGTGAAACAGAAAAGCTGGGGTCCAGCAGTGGTAGGTATCCCTGAGTATCTGTAAGATGAAGGTGGTGTGTGGGTATGAGAAATCCAGTTTGCTTCCCAACATGTGTAGGTGAAGTTTGGGTGGAAAAGTAGTGGGAATGCTAAATGATTGCTGCTAACACTTACTAAGATGACAGCAAATCTCCTCTATATTAATGTTCAACTTTTGAGACTAGATTAAATCTTATTTTATTAAAGGAGGTAGGAAGCCTAGAAGTAGCTCTTTAATCTTCAACTGGAAAATACAATTTTGAAATCCATTATCTTAGGAATGCAGTAATCAAACAGAGTATTAACTGATGCGAAGCCTACTTTGAATGTTATTTAAAGTACTTCCCAGATGGAAAAAAAGTTGATAGGATAGTGTCAGGTTCACTTGGACATCTGCTTTGCGTATGCAGTTGCCCACACAAGGAAGAGAGGTTGATCAGCATATATTTTCTGGCTATATGATTGTTTGGGAACTGTCAAAGGCTAAAAAGTAATTATGTGATTCATTAATACTTCCATTTGCTATTTGTTCCAACAAAAGGCTGCTGGAACTGTATCAGTGTTATTTTATAAGCACAGCGCTGCCCATGAGGACTTCATCACAATGGGTACCCAGCATCCTGCATCTTCAGGAATCTTGAATATTAGAGAGAAAAGACATTAGTCAGTGTCTCCCCCACTACTGCCGACCTGTTCGCCTTGGCACAGTTTTGATCTCCCCTGGTCAGTCTGCACCTGATACCATGTATACATGTGTCCTCCTGTTCCCCAGACTGCAGCACTCACCTGTTTTTCCCAAAAACTAGTGTCGCATTTCCTTTCTCCTTCCCATGTTTTTCATATCTTTGCCCATTTGTACAACATACCTGCTCTCTCTGTTGTTTTCAGCTTCTAATTTAATACCACTGGTGAATTTCTTAGTCTCTCTGCAGATCATTAAAAAGAAGCTATATGGGACTGCTTGTGAAAGAAAACACTGCATTCCCAAGACAGGTTGCAGACTGGTGTGTATCAGTATTGTTTCGGAACTTTTAGCTTTGTTTAGTTCTTTAACAGACGCAGTGTGATCTCTGGATCTCTTGTTTGCCACTTCAGTTTGAGAATACAAGGAACACAAATTCAAAGTTGCAGGACTTGAAAGGACCTGTGCAACCCTAGGGAAAGGGCAGTTTGCCATGTAAGCAAAGCAAAAAACCAAATTAACAAAATCTCAGGCCAGTCACAAAACCAGTCTTTCCCCAGCCTGTGGGCAGGTAAGGGAAGCCCTTTCTTCCTTCGGGCTCTCTGTACAGTCTGTTTCAACCCACC
The DNA here is from genome assembly GCF_023634085.1 of Falco cherrug. NCBI lineage: Eukaryota > Metazoa > Chordata > Aves > Falconiformes > Falconidae > Falco > Falco cherrug. The sequence continues at coordinate 17,128,799 of NC_073708.1, forward strand.
ATTGTGCTCAGTGGCAGAAATGGATGTGTGCCTGAAATACCGTCACATAGTGAAAGGCTGAGCTGGCCTGCCTGTGGTGTAAGGTGAGTGAGGGAAGTTCTGCTCGTTGTTGCCATTTTGGTTCTGCTCCTGAAAGAAGCCAGGAGACACATGATTGCTTTAATCCAGCAAAAATCTCTGGCTGATACTGCCAGGAGCATTGGTGTGCTGTGGTGGGTGGCAGAGTTCAATGAGGGAACAAATCCAACTGTGAGCTAGCAAGTTGCCTCATCAGGCCAGTACGAATATTGGCATTGACACAAAGGAGGGAGTTTGTTGGGGCAGGAAGGGAAGATGGGCTCACACAGACTGAGCTATGTCACCACAGTGTCAGTGGAAAGTGAGGCTCTTGGTGCATGAGTCTCTCCCCAGTTCCTGGGTTTAGGATGTGGATGGCAGTGGGCAGTGTCAGGCAATGCCCAGAGTGAATCTGTGCCCAGGCATTAGAGCAGCACTGGACTGACAGACTTTTCCCTTAATTTCACTTGTGCTCCCTGCTGGAGTTTCTCACTAGGAAAGCTCTGGTTCTCAGCCCTGTGTTAGGCCAGAGGACATGGTCTTGTAGTTGCGCCTCTGGGTTAAAGGATGGCCTTGGGTAGCCATAGGATCCCTGGAAAGCACCCTGCAGGCTGCATCTGCTGGTACAGGCTCTCTTCCTCCTTGGTCTTCCTCAGCTGCAGTGCAGGAGGCAGTGCAGCATTACCTGGGTGGTAACTCTTTCTTAATTGAAATTCAGACAGTGTCCAAGCAACACAGCAGTAAATAAACCGCTTGTCCCTTTGTATAGTCTCACATGCTTCATGTTGCCCCTGCCCTGCCCCTTGCCCTGCTATTAACTAGTGTTAATAATGTTGTGTGCAACTCCCCAAGCATACACTGGGAATTGGGGAGTGTAAAGGGTGTCTCGGAGAGCTGGTATCAGCAGTGAGTGTTTGAGGCTGGATAATACCCACTGGTGCTGCATGAATTTGCTGTCAGGTAACTATAGATAATGTTTAGCCTTGGTCAACAGCAGGGCTGTAAACCGAAACAAATAGCTCAGTCCTGATTACCTTTCCTAGAGGGAATGATGCAGAAGGAAATTGATTTAAAAATTAATTTTGAAATGAGCTCAAAGCTTTTTAGCAACAAGTTAGAACTTTAAAACATCTGATATTAACAAAAGAATCTATTTAAAATAATGGTAAACTGCCACCTGCTGGTAAAAAAGTAATGCACCTAATGAACAAGCAGACGTTTGAAGTGATAAACAATTCTTTTGTATTTGACATGCTACAGTCAAATATATACATGACATGGAAGCTGCATATGTTTATTTTACTGTTTTCCATCTTAATTTGCATTTTCATATAGAATATGCTAAACAGATGCCTATAACATAACTAACTATAACGACAAGCGCAGAAAACCAAAGACAATAAGAATAAAGAATGAGGACTAATAAAAGCAGATGAGCGATCAGGATGGTGACAGCCTCCAAATGTGTCCTATTTACATTGCTAATAATGAATCACAAGAGTCACTTCCTTTTTTGATCCCCCTGGTAGACCCTGCAGTATGACCAGAATTGTAGCACTGAGAAACATTTCCTGGCTTCTTCAATTTGATGTGTGTGTGTGTGGTTCCTTAGTCAAGCTTGTAAATAGGAACTGGGTCTTTAATTGTTCCTGATTTAAGTAGGTCATCTTCACCAATACACAAATCTCTTGTCTTTTTGTAAGCCAAGTCAGTTATTGAAAGGACATGGAAAATACTTATTACATAAATATGACCAAAGAAAATAATTTAACAGAGGACCACTCCCAAATTGTATGGCGTTACACAACCAGTTTCCATAAATCACAAATATATGTGCACTACAGGGGAGAGACTATCAGATTTTGTGTTTGTATAGTGCTTACCAAGTAGGTGTGCTGAACATGACTGGGTCCCTAAGGTGCTGCTGCACTATGAATAGCAGTATTAGCGTGAATTACCTCCAATGCAAACATCAGGCCACTTGCCTTTTTCATACGCATGCAATTTTCTTTTATGATTGTGGTTATTCCAAACATAGCCCATTGTTTTAGCAAACTGATCTCATCATAGGAAAAGTTTAAAACAGGCAAAGAAAAAATAGGTCAGTTCTTCCTTTGAAATCAGAGAGAAGTGTGTATTTGTAATATTTCCCAGGTTTATTTCCTTGGAGCAGGTTTGGCAGGTATGAGAGGAAGTTAAAGATTTATTTTTGGTGCTATGTACCAGATGTCATACCTACTCTTCTGAGACAGTTGCTTTTATCTCCAGCAGTACCTGCTCTAGTAGCAATGAAAAAAGTGACTTGAATCCCATTTAAAGCATGTAGTGTGCACTGTTCACATGACACTAGAGGAAAGGGAAGGCTTGTTTGGGAGACTCTAGGCAGAGTCTTTATGCGTCATCATAAAACAAACATGTTTGCATCCCTCTCAGCAGTGTTTTGTCTTTTTGAAGAAGTGATGAATTAATGTGTCCAAATCTAGAGCTTGCAACCCCAGCAGAGGCTGAAGGTCTATGAAGAAGTCCAGTTTGAAGTGACGTATTTATGTGGATGACTTTGTAGCATCCAGATAGTTCTTTGTATGGAACCATTTCTGGGGAATCTGGTGCTGTGTGTATTCCATTCATGCTGGTCTGAATCAAATGCTGCTCAGTATCTTGCCTGATGAGGCCCTGCTGGGTGGCAGAGGAACACAGAAAATGTAGGGCCAAATCCGAGTTCAGGAAAACACCACAGCTTTTTTTTACTTTTAATCTGTGGAGAATCTAGGCTGTGGTGCCTGGTCACAGAGGCATATACCCCCTGGGCCCTGTTTACTGAAATGCTCCGATAGCAACACAACATGATCAAAGAGAAACAGAGCCAGGGGAACAGTGGTGCCCATGGATACCTGTTAACGGGCGGGAGCTGAAGCACACAGTTGCCGTCAAAGACACTACTGTCCTCTGCTTTGCTCTGCAGCACTTCAGTCTCCCTGCTAACGGGGCTCTGCCTTCCAGCTGAAGCGTGACTGATGGTTGAAGTGACAGTCCCAGTTTACTCCAGGTATGCCACTGACCTGCCTGACCTGTAGGAAAGATAAGGTAAAGGCAATTAAAGCAGCATGGTCCTGTAGCCTCTAAGGGCTATAAAAATGGAAACATGGGAAACAAGCTACATGAAGGAAAGAAATGAGGATGGGGGTTCACTGTTCCCCGCTAATAGGCTAAATCAGGAGTTCAGTGAGACTGAGATTTGACCCAGCGAGAGAAAGGAGATGAATAACTCATGATCGAAAGATAGAGCTGATATGTTATGCTAGAATCACTCTGTTCAAAAAGTCTCCTGAGCCATGGAGAACTGGGGTGGGCAAGGGTGAAGAGCAGATTATAGTGATAGGAGGGTATTGTCATTACATAAATTGGAGCGGTTCAGGTTTGTTTAACTATTTAATGTCATATCCCATTTGTCTTTTCTGAGCTTGCTTTGCTGTGGGATGGGGGAGATCATGCTGATAGCACAACTGGTGGTTTGTCTGTTTACTCTCTCTCTGTGTCCAGAAAATTAAGCACTGTGTCCTGCCTATGCTATGTTCAAGGTTTGGCAAAGAGCTTTTGATGGGTTTGTCAACCTTTTGGCCAACGCTTAATCCTGTTTCCTTTTCATACTACCCCTCCTGTACTAAAATGGGAGTGGTCAGGCTAAATAACAGTTAAGCTACTAGTGATTTGCCAAGGAGCAGGAGTACCATTAGTCAGTGGCCAGTTTCTAGCAAAGTGTAGTTCTCAAGATGAATTGAGATGCTTGTCTTTGCAAGGATTACTGTATGGTGAACTCAGAAATATGATACCTATCAGTTAAGTGCTGTTCAGAAAGCAGTAAAAGATTCACTTTAAAAATCAAGAAGCATGAAATAGATACTATTTCACTGGCACAGAGAAGGGGGAAATGCTAAGAGAATCATGTAATGGCTGCACAGTTGTTAGTTTCTGTGAATATAGTGACATTTGGAGATGTCTAGTATTCATTTGAAATAAACAGCAAAATAAGACTCGTATGCTATATAGTTGTCAAAGCCAGGCGCAGCAACCGGCTAATATGCTTATCAGTCAGGCAGTGTATACAGAGATATTCTGCTTTCACACTGTCTGCTGATTGGAGTTGGGCCCGTGAGGAAGCCAGGTGATTAATCTGCAGGGGTTTATTTTTTCTGAACTGTTAATGTCCTCTGTTTCAGAGCAACAGCCCATGGCTCATTAAGCAGGGAAGATTTGAATGCAAGTGTGAAGGGCAGCACACAAAGATTCTCCACACATCTCTTGTTTGAGCCTTGGAGATTAGAAAAGTGAAGTATTGGAGAAAGTTTGTCCTGTGCTGGGGCTGAACCAGTACTTTCTGAAAAGCAATGGTACTGTTAGAAAATACTTACGTATTTCCACCAACAGGGATAAAATCTAAAGCCACAAGGCTCTTGTAAGGTGGTAGTGGACACTTGGTACTTGCCCAGAAATGCACAGCTGCCACTTCAGCTGACCTGCTGTGAGAATCATGCTCTTTATAAATCTGTTGCTCCATTTCTTTGGTGATTACATCTCTCTCTCACTGCGTTCTTTCCACCCATACTGTTGTGTCCTCTGGCATCAGATGCTGAGAAAGCAAATGGGGCTGCTGAGTCTAACTGCCTCAACAGAAATGCAACAGGGGAAATAAATACTCAGCCTGAAAGATTTTGCAATATTAGATTAATCTTAAGGGGATCATCTTGAGGTTATTACCCACCATTTATAGGCTGTGTTGTACCTGTTTCTAAAATTAATTTCTGCCATCAGCTGAAATGTTTGAAAACATGTTGATTTAGAGAAAATATTTTTTTCTGACAATATGGTATTAAGCATTAATTTATTAACACCAGTAACTTTCTTGAGAAATAGGGAAGTATTTCAACATTGTTTTTGTAGGTGGGGAAACTTAAGGCTCAGATGTATAGATTTAGATCTGCATATTCTAGTGTCTGCTAATTAGGCCTTTGGCCCTTCTCACTTTCACTCAAGTCTTTTCCTCACCTGAATTCCTGGTCATGGAGCAGATGTGTCCTACACAGCTCCTGGCACCTCTCTGATTGCATCCTGTGAGCAAGTCCATGCTGGGAGGTAGTCAGAAGGATGGGTTATAGAAAAGGGGCAAGGAAGATGAGTGAATGACCATCTTGCTTCAGGCTGTAAGAAAGATCCGCTAAGCTCCCATTTTAAACCTAGGAATCCGGAGTGGAGGCTGGCTGCACTGGGACCAAGGCTCTGTGCTTCCACTCACACATGTTCAGATTGGACAAAGCAAAGACAATAAGCCAATATTGGAAATACAGACTAGAGTTGCAAAATCATGGGCTCAATCTAATAATTTACTGGCTCCAGAAACAGGAGACTGTTGTAATTATCATGGACAACAAGGTCATTGGAAACAGGAGTACCCAGTATAACAAAACAAAGCCTCCCCAAAAGACCTCTCAGTCCTATGGTGCTCTGTAGGCTGCTCTATAGGCTGCTCTACATGTAACTATTACATTATTAGATATTAACCCATGATCTGGACTCCCACTGAGCTGTGGAGGTGCAGTGACAGTGGGAAAGGATTGAGGATGCTTGTGAGAAGGAAAAGCAAGCAGCTTTTAAGGGTTTCTGGGCTTTGCTCTCTGCTGAACCTCTACTGTTTTTTTCTTTATTTTTCTCTCCTGTTATGCTTTAAAGTTCTACTGTAAACAATTAGAGGAAATTTAGCAATAATATTGCCTGTGGAGACTAGGAAAGTAAGAATACATTCTACATCACCACTTCCCTTTGTGTTTTTTATCTTGTTTATCTTTGATCAGCTGCAGATGAAATAATCAGCTAGCTGATTTCCCATATAGGGCTGCCATTCATGCTGATGAAACTCTGCTGACATGGGAGTATGCTCTGTAGCAGTCTAGCAGTATCCTTTTCTTATTCCAATATGCTGACAGGTCACTCAGGGAGACTAAAAACTCTATTCTGAAGTGGAAAAGAAACTGCAATTTCAATTTTGTTTTGATTTAAAATTTTCCAGCTACCTATCAAGACCAAATCCATGAACTATTTACTTAGAGTAACTGAAATACCCCTATTTGAAACAGTGGATATGCAAGATTTAGCCATTAAAGAGTTGGGGTAAAATTAAAATCCCCTTCAATAATAACTAAAGTCTGAGAAAATCTTTCAAGAAAATTAAACACTTGATCAGAAAGAGAGAAGGGTAATTGTCGAGAGCATAAAGATTAAACAGGAGAGTTGTCTCAGAGAATAACCATCAATGATAAGTAGCAGGCAGTTAATAATATCCCCTCAGGGATCTTCTTTTACTCATGTAGGTTTTTGGACAAATACAATATTACATTTCTTATAGTTAAAGCATGAGAGAGCTTCATGCCATTCCAGAGTAGCAATAAAACTTTGGTTAAATAAGGACAGCTGGAGAGGTGTGGAAGGGGGTGACCCAGAAGCTGAAACAATGGGGAACCAGTGATGGTTCTCTCCAAATAACTCCTTTTTAACCCTCAGATTCTGAGACCTGTTCTTAGTCTCCCTGACGTGCCTCTTTTTTCATATCCATAGCACTGTATTAATTCTGAGATTTTGTATGGTATTGCCCCTCGTTATATAGCAGCTGAAAATGAATGAGAGACCACGTAGACTAAGGGTGTGATTCCATGTTGTAATTCAGAGCTGGTTTAAAGCTTGAACATAAAAATGGTTGAATTGGCAGAATTAAAGGGATGGTAATCTGCAGCCAGGGGAGGGTGCATAGGATGGAAAGGATGGGAGCAGGAGGGTCTGGGGAACCTCTCAAGCCAGCTCTGCAGCTGGAGAAACTGTAACATGAAACAGCTCACTTGATCTCTCATTTTTCTTCTCTTACTCTCTCCTTCTATGTAATTACAATAATAAATCTTTTTGTTCCTTAACCATCTTTTGGCCATTGGAAACATTTAAGAATTAATGCAGTTCTCACACATGATGCACATGTTCTGCATGCCCCCTTGTGTCCCTCCATTTATTCATTTATCATGTACACACAAAATTCCCATAAAATATTAATCTGAAATACAAATCTTTCTTTGCATCCTGGGAGCATTTGCATATAGTAATGTTAACGAGATTATTAGTTCTGCATGCACAGTCTGTGGACTGCATACAGGGCCAAATCTTTCTCAGCAACTACGCTGAAATCGGTGACAATTTCAGAAGCATTGTTTTCATATTAAAAATGCTGAGTGGAAAGTGACAGTTTCTAGAACTGAAGTATTGTCCTTAAAGAAGAGGAGTTGAAGCTTAGTCATCTTTTTTTTTCTTCTAAGAATTCCTCTGTAAAAGGAATTTTATACTGTTCTATATTTCTGCCCAGTGGTTCCTAGTAGATTATTACAGTCTGGAAACAAAGGGATTTAATTTTTATTTTAACAGTGCTGAAATCCATGGGGAATCTGAGCATTCTTTTCTCTTTCTTCCTTGTTGGGAACATCAGGAGTAGGTACCCATCTGCCAGTTGGGGCTAGGTTGTCGTGGAAGGGTCAGAATGTGCTGGTGTGGGTGGACCAAAAATAATTTAGTGAGGCTGGAGAAAGCATCATTTTCTCAGAGGTTACAGAGTGAAAACTGTCTGAGCAGGCACTCGGTGACATGGAATTCCCAGGAGGATTCTCCTGTGGTGGCAAAAATCTCTGCACCTCTCTCATGGGTAGGGCTGTCCTGCCTTCCACAGAGGCAAGCCCTAGGGCACCTTGGAGGCCTTTGGAAGCTGTCGGGGGTGGGAGGGCAGCCCTGGCAAAGGGACATGTCTCCTGGCCTAGGCTTTACTCTGGAGGGAGGCAGGGAGGGAGCCAGGGAAGGACAAAGGGGAACAATTTTGTCTGAGCCTGATGATACTGCACTGGCCTGCTTGGATCCTTCACCTTCCAAGGCAGACTTAAGACAAAAAGTAGTAACAACAATGAAAGATGTGTTCTTTGGACTGCACTTAAGTCCCACCAGACACAGAAAAATCAGGGCACATTACATGTACCCCCTTCCCCAGGTTCAGTTCACCCCCTAGCAAGTAATTTTGTTCTTGGTGGTAGATTGGTAAAAGGTTGTCTTTCCCTCGGTGAAAGCCACTTCATTGGAGATTTCCAAAAGAGTTTTACTGGGAAAGGCCCTGCAGCTGAAGTTGGAGTTTTCCTTCTGCCAGGACAGGGAGAGGTGAAGAGGTGGTTGCCAAAGCTGAGCAGGTCCCTCCTGCCAGGTGTCTCACCCCTCAGGGGAAGCTGGGGCTCTCAGCAGGGAGCATGTAATAGGTCCCTGGTTGCTTCTTCTGGGTCTCACAATGCTCTGTCTGTGCTGCAGTAAAATCAAAGCACTTCTTAGTGTTTCAGCAAACAATGTATTTTCAGTTTGACTTTATTTCTATTCATATTTAGATGTTTGTAGTTTGTAAAAACAGTCAGTGCTTTACTGTCTACAGGAACAATGCCATTGACCCCTCAACTCTGAACTGTAAAGCATTCATTTGGCTATACAGCTTTTAAAAATATTATAAACGAAGCATGTGAGACAGCCTCCACAGCTGGAGTTAAGCACTTCCACGTGCTTGCTGAATCAGGGACCAAGTTGTTAGAAAGATCTTCAGGACTGACTGGAGATCCATAAGAAATTGTCTTAACTTAACCAAGCCATCATATTTCTCTTAATCACTACTACTACATCATCTTTTTTCATTCACTCCTCCTTATTCATGCTTAAATGAGAAACATCTGTTTTCATTTTTCACATTGTTCTCACACATGTGAGTAACGGTATCAAACATTTTTTTTCCCCCGCACTGTGAAAGAATAAATTAGTGTTAAGTTTTGTGAAGTGCTTTAAAACACTAAAGCAAAACATCTGTTTCAGCTGCAGGTCATTAAGATGAAAAATCCTAGTGTGTGTGCAGTGCAAAACTGCCAAAAAATTTATCAGCCCAAGCACATTTCTTCACCTGTCTTTTACTATAACAACTGAAGATGGTGAAAGGACAGTAAATCTTGTCCTCAGGAACAGAGCAATTAAAAGTCCTCAGTGCTGTAATCCACAGAAGTACCTTGTAGTAATGAATCCTGGTCTGATTTGGAGATGTCTGGAGGTTGTTCCAGTGTCGTCGTGGTAGACTTCAAGCTGAGACTCTCCTTGACCTCCACATCTTCCAGCCAGGCACAGCATTGTGCAGGATTGCCTAATCCCCTGTAGAAGTTTGTGTTACTGAACTTCAGCTGAAACTCCCTCCCTGTGCCCCAGTCATTTAAGATTTGGAGATTGTTTCCAGAGCAAGTGGCCAGAGTAAAGCTCAACTGGCAAATCTACTTTACAGGTGAACTGAGATGCTCTTTACATGCCAAAGCCCAAATGTAGATGTCTGTGTTCCTTTGTTGATAATGATCTCCTTTGTAAAGCACTTTGAGGTCTAGAGATGAAAAGCCAATAACTACCTAAGAGCTTGGCTATTAATAAATAAAATAATATTAGCGAGTGCTTTCCCTGAGTTCTATAGGAAATGCCAGACCTTTTGGGCAGGTCCTGGCAGGCAGGTAATAGCTTACTCCTACAAGAGGCTGAGTCCACCCTTGTTCCCCTCTGTCTTTAATTAAAAGGTCCAGATCCTTCGTAAATGTAAAGGTGGTGTTCAGCATCTGGCAGGAATGGGCTCCACAACTGGATGGGGGTTTTCTAGCATCTTAAGAGGAAATAGTTGTTTGTTCTTCCAATCTGCTAAAGCAGCAGCCAGTGCAGTGTTGAGCAATTCTATTGCATTGTGCTCACACCCTCCCTGGAGCAAATGAGTGGGATAGTCTGGGGTCTCTGGCGGCCCTATACACTTTTTTAAAGAAGTATTGTGGCTCCCATTTCATTTAAACCCTGAGTTTTTGAGACAGGAGACGGTATACATGTTGCTGCACTGAATCTGTTCACCTGCAGCTCTCCCCACCCCCAGCTTATGAGCATGATTTCCTTTTATGCACTGCTCTGTCACAGCTTGGCAAGTTTCCCAAGACAATCCATACCAGAAAGGAGAATATGGCTGCTGAGCGACGTAGACAGGAAAAATGCCTTATGTAACAGATTAATTTAAATACTATGAAATGTTGAGACAGGCGAGACATAACTGAAAGCAAAATGCAGCCCTTAATCTTTAGCACCAGTTCTTTTGCTTGTCCTTACCATCATCGGCATCTAATAGTCACTGACTCTCTCCATTCACGTCTCCATCTTTTTCAAGAAACTGCCTGCGGCAGAATGTACGAACAGCTTGGCAAGCGGTTTTAGGGGCAGGGTTTTTATTTATTTATTTTCTACTAATTCCTCATGAGCATTCCCTACTAATATGCCCGTGGCATCATTAGGTGTTTAATGAGAGTGACATTGCCTGAATATTATTGTTTTTATAGCTCATTTTGTTTTGACAAGTCTTCAGTTTTGTGGCAGTTTATAGTGTGCAGGCTTCTCCTTCCTATATCTGACTTACAGGATTTGTAGAAATATTTATCACAGAGGTATTGTCATAAAACCTGAAATAATTAATTGTCAACATTCATTATGTACAAGTGCAATATATGTTCAACACCACAGTAGTTTAATGACATCAATTAATTATTTTAGTATATTTCTTTGGTATAACTGAAGCACCAGGAGTAGTCCAATAATGGCCATGTCTTGGATAGCAGTTCAGTGTAATTCTGCAGATAACAATCCTATTTGGCTTCTTTCAGCAGCTCCTCAAAAGATCAGCATGAACACCAGCAGGTCGTGGATCACAGTCCTGTTCCTCACATCCAGAATCTTGATCATTCTATGTTGTGCTTAGACAAAAAATGCCAGCATTGTACCTGCAGAAAACAAGACTGCTAAAATTATGTCTTAGATAGGTGCACATAATGTCGTTTTACCCCCTGCATTTTGTCTGCACGTTGGCTGTGCCGCATCCATTTCTTTACTGATTAAATTAAATGGATGCAGGTTTTGTGTACAGACAGGACCATAATTCTTACTTAGGAATATGCCATCTTAATTTACCATGTCGTATGGATGATCAATGCTGAGCAGTGCATTTATTCAACAGCTGTGTCTATGCAAGAAAAATGATATTTTTAACACACTGCCTAATGTCCATTAAGTTCTCACTTTTATATTATTTTCCAAGTGATTTTACCTGGTTTAGGATGCCAGTGCATGTTGTCTTACTGCCACAGCGGCAGAGCCTTTAAAACAACTAGCTGCTGTCATGAATTTAGCTTGCTTGCCTTTACTAAGATGAGGAGAGTTGTTGAGAAGAAGGACAGTGAAGGTATTCTTGCTGCTTCCTTGTGTAATGTGCGTCCTGCATGACATTAATGGGGAACAAGCTGCCAAGCTGCACCTCTCTGCAGTCCCTTTTCTCCTCCCTCCACACCACAGCATGACTGCACAACTGTTCTGCTTCTGGGTTTTCCCATTGCTGGTTAGATGCTATAGGCCACAGAGGTCTACGCCTCTGTTCCTAGCACAGCCACAACCAGTGGAGCTGCACAGCGCCAGGAGCAGACGATGTTAACAAAACTGTAATTGTATACATAGCTACTGTTTCAAATGTTCATATCCTGGCTTCCAACATCTCTATTTTTATGTCCTTGTTTATATTTGATAGCAGTTACAGTGGTTAACTGGCTTTATTTTGGAAACCTTGACATTTATTTTGCCAGTACTGAAGCTGTGAAGATCAGAAACAAAGATGTGCTTTTTTTACTCTGTTTCTTCTGATAGATTTTGTCATTTGGCAACCATTGTTCTATTACACTTTGCAGAATTTGGACAGGATTCTGATCTCCTGCAAAGTGACGCACACTTATTAGAATGCAGGAGCAGGTTTGGGGCCTTTTTTCTGATACATCATGCTGAGTGCCATGCAAGAGAAATTAGAGTCTGTCTCTTACTATGTGACCAAACAGCTGCAGGAACTTCTAGTGCGTGCTTTTAGATAGTAGTAAAATAAAAATCGAAATAATATTCCAATAAAGCAGAATGTAAAGCACAGGCTCTCCTGCAAGACTCCCAGGCTTTAGAAGAGAATGATCAAATCTAGACCAAGCTAGCCCTCTTACACTGGTAGTTTCATTGAAATAAAATAAAAAGGAGACATTTATGACTCTTCTACAAGCTCTTTCATGACAGTTTCTATTTCCATAGTCTCTTTTAAAATTCAGCCCAGTGTAAAAAAAAAAAATTGTAATTTCTAAATTAAATGAAACACAGGACTTAAGATTTTTTCACTCCCTGCCTCAAAGGCATATTTTTGAAAATCATATAACCTTTGGGAGAAAGGATCCCATAGTTAGGATGCATTGCAGTTGACATTGATACATACTACATTCTGTATTAGGTTATTTTTCCTTTTAGGTGCACAGGTAAGCACTCACATGGCATTTCCAAATAAGCACTGGGGAATTCCCCAAGCCATTTAATTTTCCTGCGCCTACTGGGAAACAGGATTTGTTCAGTCAGCCTCCCTGCAAGTAAAATATCCTCATCCCACTCAAAATAAAAGAACTGCCAAATGTAGGGAGGACAGCTAGCTTTGTTCTTCTGTCCAATAGAAGTGCTCCTGTGCTACTGTTAAGACTCTATTGCCTGAACATCGTGTATCCTCTGGGGCTCCCTGGGAGTGCTCCAGCTAGCGTGTTGTGGGGAAATCCCTCAGAAACCTTCTCTGTTTCCCCCCCACACACACATACAGTCTGGATCATCCCCACTCCTCAGTGCCTTTCCCTGAAGCACCCCTCCACCTGTCCAACAGAGCCATATGGCTTGGCCTTTACACTACAGCTCTGCACCTGTACGCATGCCATACCTGCCCAGACCTGTTCAGCACCATCTGGCTATGCGGCCCTCTGGTTTACAGTGCCCTGATTGCCTCACCAGCTCAGTCCTCTCCACCTGGCCCTGGGTTGCCATCTGCAAACACTTTGGCCTTCTCACAGTCTTCCTCCTTGGAAGGATCCTTGGGAGGCCACAGTTACAAGCCAAGCCTTTCTTGCTTCTGTTAACCCAGAGAAGGATCAGCCACCTTCCTTCCCAGAAGGAAGAGTGACCGGTTTCTCCATACTGTCTGTAAAGCCAAAGGAGAGCACTACAGAGTCTGTTTCTGAAGTGAAGGCCTCAGTGGACCATCTCAGAATGGACTGAGAGACCGCAGAGGTGCTAGCTGTCCCAGGAAAGGGATCAACAGGTTTGCTGCAGCAGCATCAGAAGGGTGGTGATCGGTGAGGCTTTTTATATAAAGGTAGGGGTGTGCAGGTTGCAGGTTGTATGTGGTATGAATGTCCTGATGTCACGTGAGTGCTAGAAAGGCCTCACATGGTATCCTGCTGATGTTGTGGGATAGATGTGCCTTGTTTGCTGTGCCATGCAGCATGTAGGGGCAGCCCCTGTGCAGCTATCTGGATTCCCAGCATCTCTGCATTCAAGGGCTCTTCCACTAGCTGTTCCCCCCCAAGCTGTACTTTACAGTGACCCTTTTCAGCAGGAGGAATGTTAAAGGGCCAAGGTTAACATATGCCTGGGGTTAGAAATGATGGCTTTGTGTCCTGAATGTTCACTATCATTTCCAGCCCTGCCTTCTTCCTAACACCAGGTATCAGCTCCCTGAACAACTATGAAGCACTGTGATCTCCTGTTGGTGGGTCCTGCACAGCAAAAGCAGTATGTCCTCTCAGATGGTCTTTTCAGCCTCTCTACTCTCAGTGTGCTGGAGAGCTGTTTGATCAACACAAGCTTTGACAGTCAGGCATCATTAATTTTCCACAGCCTACTACTTGAAACTCCTGAAAGGACGGGCTGTCACTGTTCCTCATAGCCCTTGCTGGCCTGAAATGCCTGCTGCCCTGTCCTGCTGCAGCACAGGCGTGCTGCATGCCTTGAGCTACTGCTGTCCTTCCTTGGCCTGGGATTTAAGTTCTGTCAGCTCTGTCAAGAAAAGAAAGTACTCAAAATATATAATAATCTTTTTTTAAAGGATGAGATAAACTATAATGCATCAATGATGGAAGTGATCATATACAATTCATGCTTAGTGAATACCCATTGTCTTAAATTAATCCTAATAAGCACTGGTTTCCCCAGCACGTGCCATTTTAACAGTCATTGTGAAAAGCTGTGCAATCACAAATGTGATGACATGCTCCTCTTTTTTTTTTTTGCCAAGAAAGCATAATTGATAAAATGTGACAAAAAAGTGGTTATTGCTTATTCATAAATGGGATACTTTAAAAAATACTCTCAGTCTTGCATAGATTGGGTTAAATGACTTGCTGATTAAGACATCTAAGTGAAATATTAAACCACCTTTATCTGGCTCCTGTTAAGATTCAAAATCAGGATTCTCTTACGCAGAGTGAGTAAAAACTGTTCAGCTGTTTTAAAGCAGAATATAAACATGGTAACTCAAAGCCAGAAGTATACTGGAATGACAATTTACACATAACTTCTTAAAAAAGAATTTTAATAAGCTCGGGATGGAATTAGAGAGACACATCTGATACACTAGTAGATAGATTTGAGTGCTTCCTGAGAGTGTTCAGACATAGCTTCTTTTGCTGAAATTCCCAAAGTGAAACTACTCTGCTGACTATTCCTGCTTTTACTGATACCTTATTTTTACTCTATGAATTATCTGCATGGCCTAACTAAAAATACACTTTCAAAGCCTTGCCTGAGTCCATTTCCACACAATGACCTATGAACACATTGTTGGAAACCAGAGCCAAGGGCTGTGAAACTGGGACAAATTTTAAAAGTGAACATGACTGTTCTAAGTTTCTTCATTCTTTCTTTTGTCTGAGAAACTTCTACCCAGCTTGCATTTCAGGATACTGAAAAAACTATTTTACAGTTATTTTAAATACTAGGAAAATTAGTGCTAGAATTTTTTGTCTTTGAGCCTGGCTGGCTGAAAGTTTTTGCTGCTATTTCACTCGGCTTACAATAAGACATTATATGTTCCTATGAGCTTCACACTAAAAACAGTAGTATTATAATACAAGATCTGCCTGCAGATCCCAAACCTAAGACACTATTTCCTGTATGGGATAATGGCAACGGAACTGCTGTTCAAAATAATTCATATGAGAGTTTAGGTGGGATGTGATCTGGAAATGCTGGCTGAACAAGAGAGAAGCAAAAATTTTAATACAGCTTTGATCATTGAACTGAAGATACTTTTTGGCAGATAGAGTGCTAATGGATGTGGCCAAGCTGAGGAGCTAGATGCTTCTCCCCTGTTGGCATAGACAGGGTCCGGCAGGGAGGTTGGAAAGAAGAAACTTACTGCGTAACAAAACTCGCATTGTAATGACCCTAGGTTGTAACTTGGTCTTTTCATTTTTGTCAGATTACCATGCCATATACTGACTCTGTGCAACCACAGGATCCGATAATTTTTCAAAATTGCATATTAACTCTAAGACTGTGTAAAACTGTCACAGTTTTATATGGTTGTGTGTGTGTCCCCCTTTCCAGGATTCAATTACAAAGATGTCAGTTTTCATGCCCTGAAGATATATACTTATCTATACAGTACAATATACTCTAAAAAAGCTTTTGTAGTTTTTTTAAGCTTTATCTCTGATGTTGGAAAACTGAGCCATATTCATAATTAATTGTCTTGATCAAAACCAAACTCCTTACAATTAAGAAACAAACAGAAGGTATGGCATATCAGACTTTCTGCTGCTGTGATCTTAATTAAACACAAAATAAGCTCCTCAGTACTTCTACATTAATAGTAATAAAGTGGTTTTTAGCTTTCTTTACTTCTCCCTTAAATATGATTATTATGTCTTCCCATACACAAACCTCTGGTGCTTTACAAACAAACAATAATAAAGATTTACTTAATTGTTTCTTTCATGCATAAGGACAAGAGGGTGTAT
Source organism: Falco cherrug (assembly GCF_023634085.1). NCBI lineage: Eukaryota > Metazoa > Chordata > Aves > Falconiformes > Falconidae > Falco > Falco cherrug. The sequence continues at coordinate 17,144,818 of NC_073708.1, forward strand.
GTCCATCCAACTTAATGAAAGAAATCTGACGTAGCAATTGCCGACCAGGCAGAACAGTAGGAAGTTGTGGGGAAAAGAAGGTGGTTTGAAATCCTGCCTGGTATGTATTTACACTAATACACTGGCAACGATGTTGACAACTGAAGAGATGCTGTTCATTTTTCAAGTGCTGTTAAAAATGGCACCTGCTTCTAAAGGCAAAGGTTTTTGTGGAAGATGTCTTCACTTGGACCCTTGTCCTGACTTCCATCTAGCCAGATGGCTCTGAAGTACAGAAATGGTGGGCGTTGGCTGGCAAAACCTTTTCCTTTCTTTTCTGTGAGGGTGCTGAAATGGTGTTCAGTTGAGGGAGGTGACTTTCCTTATGTTGTGCTACCTGTGTCCCTCACTGTGACATGTAGAAGTCACAGATTTGGAGATGGAGTGTGCCTGAAAGAATTACTGTTACTAATTCCCCACATTAACATTCCTCAGGTCTAATACATGCTGTAGACATGGGTGTGACCCTAACACTAGTGGGTGTAGGGAGAAGTGGGGTGTGACACGACTGGGAGACCTGAACATGGCACTCAGCAGGGTCTAGTGCAATTTCGTTCTCCTTAGTAACTTTGCCGGTGTAGGACAGTCATGGCGAAGGTCAGGCATGTGGTCAGTAGAGGTAGCAGCTGGACCCTTTTTATGCCCTGTGCTCTACAGGGATACATTAAGCTTGCAAGTGTGACACCTGAAACAGAGAAGTTGAAATTACTGTCTCTGTCTTCTCTCTGTGTGTCATTTTGGCACTGTAATGTGAACCAAATCATTGGACTGCAGTTAAGCAGAGCTATGAAAATTTATACCTATTATAGCTAGGTCCTTTCTATCATCTGCTGAAGGCCAGTTTATTGCCACAGCTTTCTTCCTCTCCCACTGAATTATAATTCATCAACAGACTCAGGAAGAAATCTGTTATGGTTTTGTTGCTGATAGCATATTTTCATATATTAATACTTCCTGTGCGTGATGCAAATGGCAACCCTCCAAGGCAGTACATTGTTTTTAAGAGGGTCAGTGCTATAATATATGGTGGTATTTTCCTGCACTAATCTGCTTTCTTGTGATCTTCGAATTCTGCAAGACTTGAGCTCAGTAACTCGGGCATGAGAAGACAGATGTCAGAGCCTTCTGAAGGGGACAAAGATGTAGGCTTAACTACCATTTTTTAATGTGGGATGAATTAGAATAACAAGAAAAAGAAAATAAGCATCAAGACCAAGGTTAATTAATTTCTACTGATAATAAATCAAGGATTTGTTGATTGATAATGCTTATTATGGTGGTACCTGAGGAGCAGAAGACAGTGCTGCCCCAGCACCTGCTCCTCTGATCAATGGCAGATGACAATAACACTCCTTAGTGGTGAGACTGAAAACAGGAGACAACTGTGGGAGGCTGGGTATGGAGCTGCTCTCCTGACAAAAGCTGTTTTGTAATTGCTAGCACAGGCCTAGCCAAGGGGGCAGGTCGACGCAACAGACCCAGTATTTCGTACTGGTGCCTATGGACAGAAGCCTAGCAATGGGAAACAGCGTGCCAGTTGTCTTTATTATGTAATGTGAGAAATCTTTTCCTAGCTGGGAGATTTAAAACTCTTGTAACAGTACAACGGTTCTAAAGTCATTTCACAGTGGCAGGCAGTACTGTTCCCCTAGGTAGAGTTTCTAAATGTCCTTCCATTGCAAAATATTTTATTTCACTGTTAAGAGAGCCATAGGTTTTAATGGCTACTGGCTTTAATTTTAGCTATACATTCTTACTGCCTTTTTCTTGTTTTACTGGCAATTCTAAAAGTTTAATGGATAATGACAAATATGGCTAGAATATCTTGATTTATAGCAGAGACTAAATTTATATTAATTTTTTTTTTCTGTCTGAAAAATAGATGAGACCAGACAATCCTCTTTAATTAACGTTGACAACTGTATTTCAAAAGAGCCTGTGAAACAAGCAAGCCAACAAAACATGAATCAACAGCTCAAACAACAAAAAGTTAAGAAGTCATTTTTCCTCTTTCAATTTTTACAATGCTGAAATAAATCAAATTGCTCCAATTCATTTTTATTAGTTCTTCTAAAACTCCAATGGAAATCATGTTAATTACTGTTTGTTGAAACAACCAGTACATTGAGTTCCTAAATTTGTTGATATTGGTGAAATGAGTACTGTATCTTTGTAAGGAAGGCCAAGAAACCAGAAACTTCTCCGTAGGATGAAAAGCAAAACTCTGTGGCAAATTGAGCAATAACACACAAATATCTTTCACATCATGTTTCTGGGGCCTTGTTTTTGTAGTTATAAGGGCCTGAGGTCAAAGACAAGACAAACTTTATAGGTAAAGGTAGGATATTTTATTAAAACGACCATCTTTGCTGGAAAAAAAGCATTATGTCTTGGGTACTCAAAAACTTCTCTACTTTTTCAGTTTATAGTAGTGGATTTAATGAAAGATGCTACTTTTTCCTATAAACCCCACTTTTGTCTGTAATTCAGACATCAAGGATCATTTCAATTTTGAAAATGTTATGAAAGACAAAATTTTCTACCAAAGGCTACAGTATAAAGATGAGATCAAAGTAGTAAATGGAGAGGGGAAATGGATGGGATGAATGCAATGTATCTATTACATGAGTGCATTACTATTTTGAAAATCATACAGGCTTAAATTGTTCTACAACTCAAAACTATATAATTTAATCTTTTATCTGTTGTTGTTTTGGTGGCTATATACAGGATAAGCAGAATATTTTGTTATTGAAAGAAATGTGTCAACTGAAAATGAAATTTTCAAAGAATGATGCATATAGTGGCTATATTTCCATGGTGAAGCTTTTTGCATAGAGTTAATGAAGTGCTTGGGGTCCTAGGGAATAAAAGGTGCTATATAAATGTAAGAAATTATCATTAAAAAGTTTTTCCCTCCAGGCATTTGGGATTTTGCTGTGTGTGTTACAAGGAGGCATTTGCAGTCTTCTTTCATTCAAAATGCTTCAGCTTAGACCTGCTCCAACTCTCCCTCTGCAGCTTCAGCTACTAAAATGTTTATACGAAGAAACAGTTTCTAAATTGGTTTCAGTTAATCATACTTTGCTGGTAACATGAAAGAGCCTGTCTTGGTTTAAGCTTTCTATAACCATGTTGAAGACCAGGAGGAATTAGGTAGTAACCTGCTCTCAAGAGTTTTTTCAAATGCTCTTTTAACCATTTTTAGGCCTTGTCTGCATTGGTGGAGAAATAATACAGGACACAGCCAGAATTCCTGGAAACAAAAAGCCAGCTGTGCAGTATCTGGCTTAATTTTCAAGAATTGTATTGTATAGTCCTTTACTGTCTGCACACGTTCTTTCACTGACCTTGGAGTGCCTCATTTGGGGGCTGGTCCTAAAATTTCTATTTTGTGCACACACGCAATCCCAATTTTGCATCATTTTGTGTATATTTCTCAAGTCTTCTTAATCCAACGTCCAACCTTTAAGATCATACTACTTTTCACATATTATAACTGCAAAGCTAGTAGAATTATAAATCAAAACGAGTTCTGACACTACTGGACATAATCTTTTCCCACATTGCCATTTTGATGAAATGTTGCAGTTATGTGCTCCATGAATTCACGCCAAATGTCAATTTTTCTTTGGATCCACAGATTGTGTGAATCATAAGCATTTTTTAGAGTCTACTCCTGCCCATGAAATTGGGCCTTTTAGCCCAAGTAGTAAGTCAAGGGATTAAACAAAGTGCTAGATACCTTTATACCATAGTGCTAGATACCATAATAAAATTGTGAGATGTGGCAGCATTAGAACTAAAGTTGAGATTTCCTTATGCTAACCATTTTATTTTTTCACAAATAGATGTGAAATATAATAAAACACTGCATCTTCTTCTATAAGTTAATGCTTGTATAAAATTTGGTGTTTTCCTTAAACTATGAATTGAAGGAGGAATTGCGGTTACTTAAAAGTGATGTGCTAGGGGACAAAATATGTGTAAGTAGGTGTGATGACCTTAAAATTATTTGGTACTATAAAAATATATGATAGCATATGAAGCATAGGGATAGTACTAATATTTGCTTTTTTGTGTTTTTATTGTTTGTATTTTGGTTAGTATAGAGCACATATGAGCAAAAATCTTGGAAGAAATCTGTGGATTATTTTTTTCTTGTGTTTCAGAGCAGTGGAAAACTGTCCATACATGCTCCAGAATGTCAGAACTTGATTTTATAAATGTGTCTTTTCAGAAAACAAGCTTAATTCTCAGAAGAATAACATTATCACTCATTAGGGGACTGAGTGCTTTAGGGTACTATTAATGAAATTCATAGCCTTTTGCCTGTGGGCTATCAGTTTGAATTCAGTCTAACTGAGTGGAGATTAAAAATTGGCCTATTTAATGGCCTTTTAGTCATCTCTAATGAGATGAGTTTGGTGGGTCTAAGTCCCATAACATAAACCATTCACACTGCCTTCTGCTAACCAGCAAGCTCCAGAGAAACCCCAAAATTTAATGTATTCTGTGAAAAATTAATGTCTGGTACCATGAAAAAAAACAAGTAAAAGCAAAAACCTTGATTTACACTAGTTGCATGAGCACTAACAAACATATTATGTTTAAATATAGAATGTATAGTGATTATAATATAAAGTTTATAAATCAGCACATTAGCTGAGCATGTGACATATGTTGCTGCACAGCTCTACAGAATGTAACCTGACAAAGACTCCCAAAGGGGATATCTACACCTGTGCATAAGATCACACCAACACATTAAATGTTTAAATGTCTCAGGGATTCATTTCTATCAGAAAATACAGGTTCAGAACAGAAACCTGGATAGTAACTGAAGTTATAGAAAATTATGCTGAAAACAATGACTGCTCCATTACTTCACAGCAGAGTCAAATGCTTCTAATCTTTTCTTATGGATATTTAACTTAGTCTTAAGAAAATATTAATGATGTTTCCAGAATCCTCTAGAGAATAGATGCCAGGTTTTTTCACCCATACCATAGTAAAATGTTTACTGATGTCCAACCTAAAATTCTTTCAGTGCAGTTTGAAATTGTTAAATTTTGCCCTGTCTGCAATGGATTTTGTGAAAAATGTATTTTTGTCCCCATGGTCTTTTCTTCTCTAGACTAAAAAATCTCGAGCATTCCTATTTTCAGTTAGGGTCATGTCTATTAAAAATGTTGCTCCCCCCCCCCCCCCCCCCCCTCCTTGTACTCTCTCCTATTGGACTTTTTTGAAATATTTTTTTTTTAAATTCAGAGCCCAAATCTGAACAGTACTACAGATAAAGCTTTACCGGTATTAAATATGATAATTTCTTTGTATGTCTTAGGTATGATGGTTCTGTCTACACGTTTCTCTGTACTTTTTTCACAATGGTGTGAAATTGTCAGTGCATTGTCTGAAATTGTCTGTGATCTGCTCTGATCCCCAACCCCTTTTCTGAAGACCCAATGTTTATTTGTCTGTTTCCAGTCCTGAAATTGTGCAATTGTTATTTTCCTGTTTAAATGCTGAAGTTAGCACTTGTATTTATTCCATTGCATCCTATTTCTCCAACCAATTTGTCAAGAACGTTTTTAATTATTTTCTTGTCCTGCCACATGCTTCCAGCTCTGCCAGTTTGGGATTGTTGGCAAATCCAACCAACATACACTGTACTTGTCGTTCACATAATTAGACTTTTTACCAAACTCAGGACATACCCCCTCCAAGGAAGCGTATTTGCTATATCGTGCTGTTTGTCACAGGTGGAGCATTGCTGATGTAGTTTTGCACCACTGCAGAGTCATTTCATTACGGTGAGTATTTTGCTTGCACAATTGTAGAGTTCTCTGAGATGGCATCAAGAGCCTTACTTAAGTCGAGCTGTAACAGATCTACTGCTACTCCCATCCAAGGCCTGTTACAGTCACAGCATGGGATGGGTTTGGCTTGATATGATTTTCTTGACACATCCGTGTTGGCTCTAACTTATCACTTCATTAACTACCATGTACTTAAAAGACGTGCGATTATTTGCTTCAATACATTTCTGGGAATAGAGGCTGGAATGATTGACAGTTCTTGGCTCTACCTATTCCCCCCCTTTTGAATTGTATGTGCTGTGTTTTTCCTTTTCCTCTCTCCAGAAATCTCAGTTGTCTTCCTGAGCTCTCAGTGACGACTGCTCACACCTCTAAGGCTGCCTTAATCAACTTCTCACTCTAGTGTGAAATCCTCCGGGCCCAGCAAATCTGAGGGAAAAAAATCTAATTTATCAGAGCAGTCTCTACTTTACGCATTTACTATTCTCCCCGGAATCCCTGCCCTTCTGAATCAGGGTTTGCCATCAGCAGCATTAATCTGAACAAAAAATGGCACCGGCCGCTTTCTCGGCGTCGCCTGGCAGCCCCCGGCCCCCCGAGCAGACCGGCAGCCCCGGGCAGCCCCGGGCCGCCCCCCGCTCAGGTTTCCGGTACCCTCACGCCGTTCGCCTGCCGCGGCTGGTCGCGGAGGCCGGCTTTGCCCGCTGGCACGGCGCCTCGGTACGGCTCCGCAGCACTTGACCTACTTTTCCACTTTCTGTGGGAAAGGCGCCGCCGGGCAGCTGGCGCGGTGCGACCTCCCGCGCCCAGCGCGCTGCGCGCCTCGGCGCAGGTGAGGGGAGAGGAGAGGAGAGGAGTCCGCGCCGGGCGGGCACCCGCTGCGCGGGCGGCCCACGGTCTGGGCAGGTCTGTCAGGCAGCGGCCCGTCCACCCGTCCGCCGGCGGGGCATCGCCTTCCCACCCGCAGCGCGCTACCGGCAGCGGGCCGCGGCGCCCGGTGGCTGCCGCGCGCGGCCGTGACTGTCACACACCTGCCCCCGGCCGAACGGGCGCCGCGGGAGGGGGTGGGGAGCTGCGGCGCGGGAAGGCCGCGCGCATGCGCGTTCCGCCCCCGGGACGCGTGTGCGCCGGGGGCTGTGTGCGTGCGTGTGTGTGCGCGCGTGTAGCCGCGCGCGGAGTGGCCGGGGGGTCGGGAAGCTTGCGCGATGACGTCACGACGCCGCGCGCAGGACGTAACCCCGGCGTGACGCACACCCCGGCGAGCCCGTGAGTTTCCCGTTATGCCTTTTTTTCCGCCCCCCCCCCCCCCCCCCCCCCCCGCGCGCTCTCCCCCGCCTCCCCGCCGGCAGCCGGGAGGGGAGGGGAGGGGGGCGCGCGCGCGCCGCTCCGCGCGGCGCCGCGTGGGGTGGGGGCGGCGCGGGCTGAGGCGGGCGCGGCGAGCCGGCCGCCCTAGCGGCGGTTGGCGGGGAGGGCGGCTCTGCCTCCATCCTGCCGCATCGGGGAACATGGCGGCCGCCTCCGACCTGGTGCGGCACCGCGACTCGGCCGCAGCCGCCCGCGCTGCGGTAAGTGGCCGGGCCGAGGCGGCGGCGGCGCGGCGGAGAGAGAGAGGGCGGGCGGGCGAGGCGCTCCCCTCCCCGGCCCTCCCCTCCCCGGCCCTCCTTGTCGCCTCCATGCGTCCCCGCCGTCGCCCCTCACCCCTTCCCCGAGCCGGCGAGCGGCCTCCTCGGTGCCCCGGCCGGGCAGGACACAAAGGGCTGTGCCGAGGAGGGTTTTGTTCGGTCACATGAAGAGGCGCAGCCAGTGAGCGCGGAGCTGGGAGGGGGGAGCGGGGCCGCCGCCATTGCCAGGCGCGGAGGAGCTGGGCAGCCCGGTGCCGCCGCGGCGGGGCCTAGGGCGCGGGGAGAGCCGCCCAGGGCCGGGCCGGCGCGGGGCCGCGGGGAGCCAGGTAATGCCCCGCGCGGCGCCGCCGCGGCCGGCTGGGGCCGGGACAGAAGGATGCCGTCGCTCGGGGGTGGCCGGGGTCACCCTGGGGGGCTCCGGCAGGCGTCGGTCCCCTCCCGCCGCCTGCCCCGGCGTGTCAGGGCGGCGCGGCGGGCCCTTCTGGGCGGACCTGCGCGCTGCTTCTCGCCGCTTCGCTGCCGCTTGCCTCCCGAGCGCGGTCGCCACGCATGCTGCCCACCCCAGCTGGCGGTCGGCCCGGGGAAGGCTGCCTGCCGCTGTCCTGGGGCAGGGGGCACCGTGCGGTCCCCGCCCTCCCCTGCCTTCCCTTCCTGCTCGGCGTGAAGCGGGGCGGTTCTGAAACGCACGGTGTAAGCCAGGCCCGCTGCGGGGCTGGCCAGTGTGCCCTGTAACGGGGCCGTGCCGCTGCAGCCGGGTTCTCGGGGCCGGCGGAAAAGTTAGCAGTTAGGGTATGGGAGTGTCGGGGCTCCCAGCTGCTCCGGGGTGTAGCTGTTTCTCTGGCAAAGTTTGTGTTCCGTCAGGTTGCAGAGGTGAGCATCATCTCGAGCCATGTAATTTACCTGAAATCTAGAAAAATTTCTTACGGCTTATACGTAACCTTTAGTCTGTCGGAAGTACTTCGGTTGGGATCGTGTGGGCTATAAACTGACAAGTCACAGTGGTAATGAGAAACAAGCATGGTATATCAAAGTAGGTTTCCTTCCAGCAGTGTTGTACAACTCTGGCCCTTTAAGCAAAATCTCAATCGCAGTGATACCCTGATTCCTGCCCCCCTCCCGCCGCCCCCGCCCCCCCCCCCCCCCCCCGCACATAATTTAATTATGAAGATTGTGTCATGGAACTTAGCTTTCAGACGCATATGGGGAATGAATGTGCACCAGATTTTAGAGTAAGAAGCCATTTCATGTTGTATAGATCAATGAATTAACACATGGGACGAACACTCTTTAAGAGGATGATAAGCATCTCTGGAATTCCACCATAGCATTCTGCCTTTTACTGAGAAGTTTGTGCAATATGTTATTTTTTTTATAAAAGTTGCAAAATAATTTTTCATTCAAATTACTAAACAAATAGCTCAAGAGAAGATTCTTCATAGCTAAGAGTGAAGTGCTTCAGAGTTTTTGTAACTTAATGTGATTCTTCTGCATAGAATTCTTTGCTGCCTGTCTTGTGAAGGGCAGGTGATTTGAGGGCAGAATAAATGGGCTGATTAGACAATGCAAAATAGATCTGGAGAAGCTTTTACTGGGTCACTTAGATGCAGAGAAAATGCAGCAGTTCTCTTATTGGAGAGGAGTTCAAGCAGAGTGTGTGGAGGAGCAGTGCAGTGTGACAATCCTATTACACTGACTTATATTCAAAGCTGATGGTGCAGACCTGTCTAATGTAACTGCAGGGGAATGTGGTGCAGTTATACAAGAATTACAGCGAGAATTGAAATTACTCTTCAAAATAGTGTCTTAGAATTGTTTCTTCTGACATCTAGCATTCATTCAAATTAGATTTTTTTTTTTTTTCATAAGAAATCTACCCAAGAAACTGGAGTCTTTCAGAGGAAAAAAAAGTTCTTGTTAATGTCAACCAAGAAACTTTGTTTTTATAGATACATTTTATTCTTTTGTTTTCTCTAACCTGTATGGTATTTTTTTATATTAAAAAAAATTAATCCTTGACAAGTATCATTGTAACAAAATCAGAGTAAAGCTGTACCACTTTGACCTTTTTCTTTTTTTTAGTTTCATAAAGTCCAGCATCAAGTTTATACCAAGTAGCACTAGAAGGAATATGCCTAGGAAAATGTGTATGAAAGTTATTGAGTGAACGTTAAAAGATAATACTACTGTCTTGAAATCTGTACAGGTGACCTGGCCAGTAGGAGGAAAAGGTACTGATCACTTAGAGCATCCTTGTGTGGGTTCTTTAGTACAGCAACAATTGATTGAAATAGGACCATCAGCAACTGAATAAACAGGACGTTAAACAATAGTGGCAATGCCTTCCACTTTAAAATAATAGTGTAGGCTGAATTTCAACATGGGCACTGAATTCAGGGGTTGTCAGTGGAATTTCTTGTGGAATAGTTTGTGCTTACACTTGCAGATATTAGCAGAACTTACTAGCATGTATAGGGGTTTTTTTTGATTCAAACCTTTTGAAGTCACTTCTGGAGAAAACAGAACTGAAAAGGGAATAAAGTTCTCTGTAATAATAAAACACACGGGTACGAGTACACAGTTATTAATTTCAAACACTTTGAGACTTCTTACCAGCTTGCAAAAGATCTGAGAACTTCAAACTGGAAGAAACATGGAAACTTGCAGTGCAGTTTCACCTGAAGTTGGTTTGAATTAAAGGTCTTTGAGCACTTGCTGATTGGCTGTGTTTGTTTGGCTAGTTGGTAACTCACTTTCAGATGTTTTTACATTTTCAAGCAACTTTTTGTCAATGAAGTTCAAGTCATGTAGCTATCAGAGGACTGCCTTAAGATACTTGTTTTATTATTTTAATACCAAATGCACTATAATGATGCAGTTGTTTTAAGCCAAATTGAATTATTTTCCTCTGCCCTGGATTGTGACTATACTGTATTATGTATTCAGAGTTTGGGAGGAAAATTGTCTAATAAAATTAGGTTATATCAGAACAATGTTGCACTCACTTTAAGTTGGCATAGCCTCTGAAGCCCAATTCCTTGAGATGAAAAGTGTCCACTCTACTTCAGAATGTAAAGAAATCCCTGATGAAATAAACCAAAACAAGTTTGTCTTTTCTAAAAATGTGTTCATTTATCTTCTTGAGCACTCTAAGCTGATTTTTGATAATTAACATTTTTCCTTGCCACTCTTTTTTTTTTTAATGTAAGTGCAGACTTCATATAGCTATTGGGAAAAGGGCTTAAGTTACCCAAGGGAAATGTTAACGGTCATTCTGGCTTGTATACATAAAGATACTACTGGGCTGTCTGTCTGGGTTAAAGGATTACATGTAGTTCATAGCATCGTGAAAAGATTCCCTTTTTGTGCTTAATTAAAAAAAAAAAAAAGGCACATACACTTCCATGCCTGTATACATTGTGCCCCTTAAATCAAAACTTGTGTCGGTTAATAGGAACCATTCACACAAGCGGTGATGGTAGAAAGATCATGCCCACGTTGGGTAGGTGAGGGTGTGAAATGGTCACTCCATCTTCCCCAGCTACGTGAAAATGGACATAAATACAATGCATCTCTGCAGTTACAGTAATACTGTGAGATGTAATTTGATGCTCAAATCACAGCTGTCTGTCAAGAAAGACCATGTAATGAGTTTGCATAAACTTCTAATGTGTGTTTTTTCAAAAAAACAAGCATGATAGTCATGGTATCAGTCATGTTACCTAGTATGCGGTGCAGTGGCATGTAATGAGTATTTCGTCTTGGTACAAAGTCTACCCAAAATTCTATGGTATTTACTCATAAGGGGTGTTGCTTCGCTAAAGGAGAGCAAGATTTTTTAAATTGAAAAGTAAGGAAATAATTTTTTAAAAAATAACAAGTTGTGCTGCATTTCTGTCACTGGTCAGCTGTACACAGCAGCTGTTATGTTGATAAAATGTTGCAGCAATGCCCTTATATTGCCAATGAGGTTGAAGGGGGGGAAGACAGTGGCTTAACAGTGAGTGTGCATTTTTTTGGTTTTGGTTACACCAAGTATTAACTGATGTAATATTTCTGAGCAAACTTGGTGATACAGAGAACTCTCGCTCCAGTAGATGTAATTGTGATACTTTTGGTTTGGGAACTGCTCGTTTCAAATGTGACTAAATCCAGCTATTAGAAGTGGTAAATCTCTAGTTGACATTTATTGATTGATACAGAGTGCTTAATCTTACATATAATTGACTAGTTGAAGGACGATGTGATGGGATATTTGGTAATTCAGTATTTCTTGAAACTTAATCCAGAGGATGCAGAGTTTGTGCTTAAATCGGCGTAAAGGTCAGGTTGTGGGGCTTTGGAATACTTCAGGCCTATTGTTAGTGTGTAGTAACAATTTTCAGTATGCTTAACATTGCAAGTTAAGTACTTAGCATACTTACAACAGCTTTGGAGTTTTGGAGACTGGAGTACAATTTTACTCTCTTCTGAGTGAAAATTAAAAAAAGTAGAAGTTGTAGTCAGTTGTTTTTTTTAAAGGGACATTTGTAGCAAGTATTTGAATGATTATATTTTTTGCTTGCTATATATGAAGAACTTGATAATGTTACAGTCTTCACAGAGCAGCGGGAGTGGGGGAAAGAATGCATCTTGGGAAATGGGATGGAAGGAATTACAGGTGCCTTATTGATTTGCCCAATTGTAGGTGAAGACGGGGATTGAGATCATTGCAACTTTCCTGTTTTCCGGGCCAGCTGTTAGCACTCCCTTGTAAAAATACTTTCCACAGCAAAGTGATAGAACACAAGCAAAAGAAGGTGGAAGGTATATGTCTTGTATAATTTAGCCTTATTTACAGGATTTACCTGATGCATCCTTTTTTAGTTTGAGTGAAAGAAATGAGGAATTCCTTATGTGATCGTTGTAATGGTGAAAAGTAGTAATGAATCCCTCTTTCCTGCATCTTCACAGAATAATAATTTGGTGTGTTTATAGCATGAGTTGTGCTTTATCCCATCTACTTTCCCAGTGTGGCTCTTTGCACCCAAGATTTCTTTCCAAAAAAAGCATACAAAGGAAGTCAGGGAACTGCTTTTGGAAAACTGTTACTTAAGTTTGCTTTGAAAGTGTGACAACTCCAAAGCTGCTCCTTGCGGCTGCTGCTAGGAAGTGTTGGGTATCTGTTTCTTGTCTGGCTGCAGTCAGTGGGGTGATGGGTAGCAGTTATGGTTTGTTGGGGTTGGGGTTTTTTCTGGTTTGGTTTTCTGTTTTGTTTTGCTGCTTTTCATAGCATGTTCTGGGTGGCAGGTTGCTTTTTTTAAACTTTGTGTTTTGTCTTCTTGAGTGGCTGTCCTCTGAATATTTCTGCTCTTTGCTTCTGATTCCACTCGGCTCTCCTAGGAGCACTATGTGAGACAATTCTTGACTACTTTTTCAAAAAAGCCCTTAATATTTATGTTTGCTGCCAATATCTTTCTTCATCTTCAGATGTAGGCACATACAACAGTTTTGTGGCAGTAGAGTTTCAGAAACTATCTCTAATATTAACTTAATTTTCCAAATTTATCTTTTGAGTCAGAAGTAGGAACTTTATAGAATTTATATCCTAAAATTAGGCTCCAAACCACCAAAACCGTGGTTGTAGGTTATTGAAGTGTTTGTTATATTTATGATTATTTTGTTTGCAAAGAAACTGTGTATTCTTATGGATGTTCTTAGATGTCTTCACCAAAGACACTAGATTCTGTGTTCCCCTGTGGTAATTGATAGGGAGGATAGAGAAGGGGAGCATTTTTTCAGTTTGTTGCTGTTCCTACTGTAAGTTGGCATGTTATTTGAAACTGTATTTTCAGCAGAGGACAGACTTTGCCTGAAAAGTTCCTATATAAATGGCTTTGTCTCTTCACACAGAAGTGCTGCTTCTTCCAACTTAGGAATATTAATACTAGTACCCAGGGTGATTTTATGCCAAGTAACCTCTCTGTGAACTTCAGTTTCATTCCACCAGACGGTGTTACCTTAACTTCTCTTCCAGTTTAAGTAATTTTCTGGAATGCTATTTTCAGCAGGAGAAAGTGCACTTTTTTACATTCTTGAGGTTGTCCTTGTTCTTCATGTTTCCTGTCACTGTAGATTCATTAGCATTTCTTCCTGACCTTAAATGAGATTTTAGCATTCAGAAATGAAAACCAAATCTGTATGATGTTAATCAACAGCTTATTTGAAAGAGTGCAAAAATATTAAAGTGTAACCTTTTGTTACCAATAGTTTTCTATTCAGAATTCACACTTTGTTGTTAATAGGGCAGTCTTATTAGTGTAAAAAAACCACCCACACCAAAACCAAAAATGAACCCCAAAAAACCCATCCCAAAACCAGAAATCAACAGAAAAACCACCCCAACTCCCCCTCATTTTTTTTTCTCTTACCTTCAGTACAAATATGAAGTATTTTATGACTGGATATACCGCATAAAAAATTAAAGACACGAATACCATGTTGTTTTCTGCTAAGTACTGTAAATTCCCAGCAATTTTCTGATAGGCTTAAGTATAGTCAAGGAATAGGTTTGTTTAGGGTATTCTGAAGTCTTACTTCGGAGAACTTGATCTGTTCTGTAACTTCGTTTTCCGGTTTATTTGTTTTCTGAATTTTCTTTAGTTTTGTGAACTTGGGGATAAGGGCAGGTTATTTCTTAAATTTGTAATAATACCTTATGTATTTCTGTATTTTTAACAGAGTTCTGGAGAAGAGTTCATGGCTCTTATTTTTTCTGAAGCTGTTTAAAATTAAGTGGGAACTGAGTGAGTTCTGAGCATTTTAGTCAGAACTGCTGTAATTAAATATGCTTCTATATATCATCCAGGAACTTAAGGAAAAGTTTCTCTCCTTTAATCCATTTAAACCAGAAGATTTCACATTCATAGATACTCTCTCAGCATTTGGTGTTGATTATAGTTTTTTCAGTGTTATGGCGAAAACCAAACGTGAAATACTGGAGCCAACCTTGAAAGATCTAATTTGTATGTTTGCAAAATTCCCAGTAATGAGCTAAGATAGTAGCTCAGGGGCCAGTCAGTTGGCAAATAGTCAGCTGTACTTACAGCCCTAAAAGTAGGCACAGAACCTCTGTTGATGTAGGCAACTTAAGATTTTGGTACATATTAGTCAATATCTGTGAATTTATGAAGCCTTTGCAGGAGGTATTATGGCGGTTGTTTTGCTTTAACCGTGGGTATCCAAGATGACAGTTTCCTTTATCTTAGGTGCTCACTTTCATTAGTTTTAAGAAGCTTTGTTATTAGTGCAAATAATGTACGCTGTTCACTTGCTAGAAGAAAATATTTCTGTTTCGGTGTTCTTTATGGTGAAAGGGAGGCATGGGAGACGTGCAGGTTTCTTTGCCTCAGTTAAAAAACTGGCATTCGTGTCTATATTCTGAAATTGAGTCATTATGAGAATGGTTTGTGCCAACTGACTATATATTTGTTTTATACTCTTGAATTTATACAACCTGAGCCTATGCAGATGTGGTTCTTTTATACTATCCCTGTAATCCATTGTAAAGTGTCTGAAATGAGCTTAGAGTGTATATATCTTGTCTCTTCTGTTTCTTGGGCTACTTTTTGAAAGTTTGGTTGGAAAATCTGTTTTGGTCAGGAAAACTGACAAACTAAGTGTATGTTTTTTTTGTTTTTTGGTTTGGTTTTTTTTAGCTCCAGCCAGATTAGGTGCCTAAGGGACAGCCAGTGGGCTGGTTATGCACAGGTGAGGACAGACAACGTGGTGTGCTTTTTACTGTTGTCTTTTAGGACTTCTTTGGACATGTACCAGAAGGATGCTTTCCTGTAGGCAGAACAAGGGTATTCGCTGCTGTAATTTGTCATATGATGGAGACATCAGCACTTTTATCATGAGATCAGTATTTCATATGAGTAGCAATGCATGTCACATGACCAGATCCGTGGTGATAAAGTGGCCAGACACATGTGATATAAAGTATTTTGGTTTGTGGTGTGGCAGTTATTTCGTGACCCTTAAATATACCTGTTAGAATCTGTATGCCTTGCCTCAGTTTATTGGTTGTGTATCATCATAGCTAGCGGAATCTAGGCCACAGAATACATATTTGCAGGTGTGAGAAGGCAGTAAAACCCAGCGTACTTTACTGTGTGTATGCAAGTGAATGGAGGTAAGTCTCTGCATGAAACGCTGCATGCTGACACCTGAAATCCCAGATATTACTGAAAAAACACAAGCTGGAAGAACTCGGTTTGTCCATTGGTTGTCATGTGTTTGGCAGAATTAATTCAAATAGTGAAGGAATCAAAGATAGAAAGCTTTTGCGCAATTGATGGCTAAGCAAAAGGAAGTGAACAGTGGGACAAAGTCCATACGCATTTAAAGGGTTCAGGTTTGAAGAGAGAAAGATTAATGAAGCCCTGACCTTGAAGCGAAGCCTGCCTAGGACTGTTAGAAGTCCTAGGTGTTGCTTACACCTTGCAATCTGACATGAAGACTCCGTAGTAGTTTATTAAACAGTGTAGAAAGTAGATCTTAAGGTACTGCATAACTTGGGTAAAGAGACCTTGGGGAAGATCTTGAGAATATCTGCTTCATAGCTTAATGCTTTTCATAGAATAATTTTTGAGCAAAGGCTCGACACAACACTTGAAAATACTATAGGAAACAGACCAGTATGGTGATTAATTGTGTTAAACTAAGTGTGTTAGTAATAAAACTTGTGGACACTGCCTGACTGAACACAGGGAGCATGAATAGGAGCTTGCTGATGAGACATGGATGTTGTGCCAGAGCAGGTCTGTTGTGGTGGTGGTGTGTGAATGATTCAATGGAGTCTTCAAAATGGTAACTAGTGGTCTCAAACTACGTTTCAGAGAGGTGTGTGGAGGCTTTTGCCTTGGCTTGCTTGTCAGGTGTGGTAGTATAATCTGGGTTGTGAGATGTGGGTTGTTCCTATTTAATAATAATAAAAACCACTAAACCTTACTGCAGCTATCTAGCATAAAGATGTAAAAATAAGACACAGTTGGTTTAAATATGTCACATTGCTACAGCTTATCTAAAATAGGAAATGGGGTTTTTTGCTATTTATGTAGGTGATGGACAATGTTGGAAGCTTAAAGTGCCACCAAACCCAAGAGTGAACACTGAGTAGTTCAGTGAGGAATGGATTTTTACTTATTTTTAAAAACATTTTCAATAGCTATTAAGGTGGTAGCATTGACAGCATTCTAACTTTACTCCTTCAACAAAACCAATCCTGTCATCAAAAAGCAGACTCCTGAAAAATGAAGGAAAGGCTTTACGTTACTGGTTGTATGTATGCGACTCTCCAAAGTGATCTTTCATAGATCATGAGTAATAGTGTGTATACAAACCCAATTAGAAAGCAAAGTATTTTGTAGCTTTACTTCAGTTCTGATAATCAGTAGTTGAATAATATTGTGTAAAATATATGTAATTTTATTTGGAGAAAACTATTGCAGGAAAAATGACAGTACTGGAATGTATATTTTTAGGTCATTGTTTTATATGGTTATTTTCTTCATACTGGAATGTTCATTGTAGTGACAGCTTAGTCCTCTGATAAGCTGGCAGGCTCTTTGGGAGTTAGCAGTGGTGTTTAAAGACGCTAATACTCCAGAGCATCTGCTCTGTCCTCTGCTGGACATTACCGTCATAAGGATATCAGAATAAAATCTCAGTCACATCAATTCAGAGTTCAGCATAAACCTACCTTCATTTTAAGTTTAAGCCCTTACATGCGAGGTATTTATTACTAGTTTATAAGCAGCGGTTTATGAATACTTAAGGAAATGTAAGTGTGCATGACATCTCCAGGAAATTTTTGTTAGATTTTACATTTTCACATGCATAGAAAATACATTTCCTCTGAGACTATGAACAGATTCACTTTCCTGCCGTGGTCTACGGGAAGTGTCAGAAGTGCTGTCTAGACAGACAACAGCAGGCATTAGAGCTCGTGATCCCAGCATAGCTACCCGTTCAACTGGAACAAACTTGTGAGGAACTGAATTTGGACTTAGGATCCTGTTTTGTAGGGGGTACTTACGCCCTAATACCAGTTCATTATTTCCCTTCATTGCTGTTACGAATGTTTCTGTATTTTACTTTCTTGTTAGTGCCCTCCCACCATTGCTTTCTTCCAAAAAACTGTTGTGATACAAGGAGGTTTTTTGGAAGAACAAAGTGAAAATAGTGTCATTTATCACTAATTTTGAGCTGTAGGAATTTAGGTTCAACCCTTTTTAAAAAATGCATTGCAGTCTTAAGAAAGCCAGGAAAGTTCTTCAGGTGTTGTCATTTTCAAGACTGCAGAAACTGTTTTCTAAACACATAAAATTCAGACTGTGTTCTTGGAGCCTGCAGGTTAAAATAGTGAATTGCATCGCTGCAGTTCTCTTCCAGTGTCCTGCAAACTGCTTAGTCTCCTAAATGTAGGCGGGTTTCGTTGTTGTCGGGTTTTTTGAAGTGGACTACCATGCTGTTATGTTTTCATTAGCATAAACTGAAATTGTGTCGGGTCCAGGGTTAGAGAATACTGTTAGGTAAGTACATCAGATGAAGTAGACAATCTAGAGGCAGATGCCTGAAGTATGTCAAGAAAACTGCTGAGCACTTTGCCGCCATTGGGTTTAAACAGAGATTGCAGTAAGGACTGTTGGCTTTGGAACAGTGTTAAAGCTGAAAAGAAAATGGCTACCAGAAATCATTGTTGCTACAGTAACAACAGAGCTTGACTATTAATGTGCTGCTTTAACTACTACTAGAAATGCTGTGCGAGGTACTGCTTTTAAGTAAGTGTCCTTAATGGGAACAGAGATTTAAATCCATTTAGATATTAATGGATATCATCAGGCTTCTTGTTTTAAAATACCAATCTATTTATTGGAAAAACTGATTTCTAGTAAATATTTTTTAAAACCTAATTATTGCTTTTTCTAGCCAAAAAAAATGTGTAATGGTTTAAAATTGTATTAATTAACATAATGTCCTTATAAAACAACTTGCAGGGGAGAAAAACCTGTACAAAGTATTGATCTTTTTTGGTAGTATTTTTTTAAAAAAACTGTGATACTGTTTCACAAACTACGCGGTCTCTGGTAACATAATTCTGGCTTTCAGAAATTAACCCCTTATTTTTAATATGGGGTTTTTTTCTTGCAGCAAAGCTTTTGTTTAAGGTATTTCTGTATTTTGAGATTAAAAAAAATATATGGCCAACTTGAATCCTGTGTGAAGATTTATAAATAAGGATTGGATTCTAGGGTGGAATCTGCTCAGGGATCTGCATTGTATTTTATTTTATAAGGATGTAAGTGTATGTATTGTGGAATAAACTTTTTGCAGGCTTTTTTATGAATAGGGAAGGGTGCAGTTATGCTGAAGAATTTGAGGTGTGTAATGCAGTACATCAGGAAAGGGATAAGTGAAGTGCAGTGAATGTGTGAAGATTAATTGATGCATTTCTGTGTATATCAGGATTCCACAGGTAGCAGATTCCATGGCAGGTATGGACTGATAACAAACTGTGTCTGCTCTTCTTCAAAGTCCCGTATGTGTGATGTGTCCTATATACCTATAGCAGATGGCATTTTTCTGTAGTTCTTTCAGTTTTGGGGCAAGGTTGGTGAAGTCCTCTGTCAGATTTCCTGGCTGAAAAAGGCACTGGATTCATTCAGTAGATATGGAGCTGATAAACTGTTACCTATTCAGGAGAGTTATGAAAGATTATTCAGGGGTCATTGGTAAAAATTAAGGTGGCCTTTAATAATTAAATTATGCATCTAAAATACATGGTTGCCTATGACTTGGAAGGTAAGTATCTGTATTTAAACCATGGTATTTCTCAAGTAGCACACACGCTTTATTTATTTTGATTGAATGTATGTATTGTTTTTATTTTACAACCTTATTTGATACCTTCCTTTGGTATCTTGTACGAAACAGTCTTCTGACTGATTTCAGTGGAATCCTACCTCATTTACAGGCATATGTGCCAAATACATAAAATGAAGCTGTTAAGTTGTAGAAGAATGTGTAGTATGTAAAGACAGTGATTTGGACAATAGAATGTGGCTGCTTGGTGATACACAAAAGGGGATGTAGTAATTTGGTGTACACAATCTTAACCTGAACTTTTTTTATTCTTAATACTTAGCTTTGCCTCCTTGGTGTTTTTATTAAAATTCTGTGGGTTTGTAGAAAGCAGAGGATGACACTACAAATGTCTTAACACCACTGTACAGTTAGGTATTTTAAAAATACCTTGAAATGTGACAGGCTGTTTTCTTAAAATGAGCACATGGAAGGTATTGCCTCAGATATCTGTTTCCTTGGGCTTTTGGTTTTGGTTTTTGGTTTTTGGGTTTTTTTTAATTGAATGGCATTTTTTAATTAAGGCTGTTGGTTCTTCAGGAAGACACTTCACTGAGGAAGTTTTCTGTTTTGGATTTCTGATTACTTTGTTTCAGCTGAGAAACTGGTTATGCAGACTTGGACTAGAAATTTGTAAGAAACCATAATCAGTTCCTGTGAGGTAGGCAAGATCTCATGTAACTGTTTTCTGGAGTGCATTTGTTCAGTGTGTATAGTCAGAGAGTATGTCACTGTATTTTGGGGTGCTGGATGTAAAGCTTATGTGACGATATGGTGAAGGAATATATGGTAGTAATTCAGACTGGAGGAAGGAATGTTTCCATAGCTGAAGGGTAGAGGCAGTTCCTGCACACATAATGTATTGATGAGATTTTGCTGACAGCATAATGAATGGAGAAGTGTTCAAGGATGATGCCAAGGTTATGTACAGTGCTATTAGTAGTTTGGAGTGGAATGGAGAGATGATGTCATTTTGTGCTTTAAGCTTTTCCTATTTGAGAAAAGCTGTTATATTTAAGGTATATAAATGCAGCTAGTTCATGTGATCAAGATAAATAGGCTGACGAGTGACTGAAAATCTACAGGTGTTTTATTATGCAAGTGGTATGTTGTTCTGTAGCTTAAACCAGTAGATAAATGATAAAAGAAGGTGAATTATTTCTCTGCAGCTTATTGCTTATGGTAATTCTCATTATGAAGCATGCCATTCAATTTAGTTTGATATTGATGGGCTGTAAACTTATTATTAAATGGCAGTGGTACTTAGAATGTTACACCTAATCTTAGATGAAGGGAAACTGCATTAAGTACCTTCAGAAACAACATTTTTTCTCGTAATGTCTTGAAGTTCTAAATGTTTTCAGAACTCCATCTTTAAACTGATGCTTCAGTTTAGTGCTTTTATGATGCTTTCATTTGTACATTGACTTTCATTTGTATATTGATAGTTACGTATTTGCTTTACTGGATAACGTATGCCCAAAGTAAAGAGCTCTTAAGTTCTTTTCCCCTTTTCTGTAGACACCTTTTCATCTTTATTGTGTGCCTGTTGTGTATACCTTTAAATGCTTACTTCTTTACTTGTTTAGTGATGGAGAAATTTTTGACCAATATATGTTTTGTTAGTCCAAACACCAGTCTACAAAGAGTATTTTTCCCTCTGGTGGCTTTTCAATTGTTTTTCATTTACATAACACAGATTTTTGAAATAATTAAATCTGTTGTTTGGTTTAATTGATGGTTAAAACACCAGTTCTTTTCTTCCATTCAGTCTACTCTCTCGACTACTTTTTTCCCTGTTGTGATACTCCTATTAATGTTGCATTCATCTACTTGTAATCTTGTCTGGACTGAAACAGCATCACAGGCTGAGGTATGATTAGTTGTGTTCATTTCTTATGCTGTCACATAAGTGACTTCCTTGAAGTGCTTCACTGTCCCATACAGGGTGTTGTCAAAAAGCAAAACTTTCTCTGAGCAGAAAAATGAGAGATTTCAACACTTCCACGTGAAAGCCCTACCACAGCTTTGGGAACTGTGCATGTGGCTTTTACTGTGATAAATAGACAAAGGAAGAACTGTAACTCCTTTGAACTATTTTTCAGATAACTCTCAAAATCTAGCAGGAGATTCAAAATGCAGGAGGCAGTCTTCTCTCTTGCAGTCCCTTGCTTGCTTGCTTTTGTTCAGTCGCTGCAGATTCTTTGAAGTCAGAAACATCTCCAGTAAAAGGACTTAAATTTTGTCTCTTCATGTTGTGAAGTGTTAAGTTCTTGCTTAATTTGACTTGTGGATCATTCAGGCTTCAGTAGGGTACCTGCACTTAAATATTGTTTTGCATTAACTACTGTAAGTAGATTGATATTTTTCCTTCGCAAACTTAATTTTGATAAATTTAATTATGGCACTTACAATTCAGTTGGTTAAACTAAGGTTGGAGTAGTATAGATTGAGAGAAGTTTTAGAAATTCTCAAAGGGAATTAATTTGTGATTTTAGAAAACCTCATGTTTAAATTCAAGTGATTATTTAAATTAATCTACAGTGGATGTTAGTTCTAGGTATTTGTGGGTACTGAATATAGATTGTTATTTTTACACTTTTTAATAGAAATCAAAGACTATCAAAGCTCCTTCTGCAAACAGAAAGCAGGTAACTACATTTTGTACAGACAAGGTTATTGCTGACTACTTGTTGGGAAAATGGCAGTATAGGCTTGTATATAAAGAGCTTTTCAGCTGTATTAACTAATTTGGGAGACTGTTGTCAGCTAAGTTTTTGCTTTTTCAGTCCTGTTCTGAAATTATTTTATCCTTGATAGTTGCATGTACAATTTTAGCTGGAGCTTCGTCTGGGCTTTTTCTTAGAGTAATCTCTGCTTTCCAGCACTGATTCTTAGGATTATTAGATTTCTGTAAGATTATGGATGTTTTCCAGAGCTGCATCAGACACTAGAATGAAATTCTGTCCCCCTAGGCCCTCTCAACCCCTGACTTTTGAATTTAGCATATTTTAATGCTGGGATGGCAGTATCCTAATAAATGTAAATGCCACACCCAACCAACTAATCAAATTTTGTAAGTCCTGGAAACTACTTAAGTCAAGACTACAGTTGCAAGCCTTTTGTTGTGTCTTTGTTAAGCTGCTGAGATAGACTGCTTAGCCGCAGCTTATAGCAATAAAAGTAGTTTGTATAGTATAGTTTATTCCAGCCTTTGTTTCTTGCCCTTCCTTCCTTCCCCTACAAGCATAATCAGCTATAGGGGCAAAAGTTAGTTTTGTATTACATTACAACTCTCTAAAAAAACCAAACAACAACAAAAATAACCCAAGCAAACAGAAGAAACTACTAAAAAACTTGTCCATGAATTATGTTCCTGACTGCAACTGGAGAAGGTGGTGGTTAAAAGATAGTTACATGTCTTTTCCCAGTTAGATTTATAACATCTGTTAGGAAGTAAGGGCTAAGTAGTAGGTGAATAGGTCAAAACTCATCAGGATTACTGCAGACTTTATTTATTCGTTGTGTACCTTTGCATTCTAGTTTCTCAAACTTTTTTTTTCAGAGAGGGGCAAGTTACAGGAGATACTTGATTACAGCAAGCAGGGCCCTAATATAAGTAGAAAGTGAATAAAATTACATTCAGTCTTGACATAAGATCCAACTCTAATGACAGGAGGAGTAGTTAGGCAAATTCTGTGTAGTAACTCACATTTTAACTCAGATTAATTGTCTTTATATAAACCTTGTATTATGAATGGTTATGAGCTTGATGCAAGAGTCATGGATAAAGCCTTTGCTCTCTTTATGGGTGTGAAAGTTGTTCTCTTGGTTGTTCTTTATGAACCTGAATTTTGAAGTAGCAACTGTAACTTGTTTACTTGGGAAAGCAGTATTATAGAAGCTTTCGTAGCTCTTCTCTAGCAGCCAGAAAGATTAAAAAATTTAACTAGTCTAGTGTGATTATCTGTAGCAATTACTTTACAGCCTGTATATACAGCCTTTTAAATTACTCGTCAAACAAATGCCTTTTGAGGATCTGTGTGTCTCTGTAGCTCAGATACACTTGAGGGGTGGTTGTGTCGCTGAGCAATCCCACAGATACAACTCTGTCATTGCATACAGACTGGAGAACTTCTTGTGCCTGCTTTGGCCTTTTTCATGTGTTGCATGAAGAGGAGTATCACTGGTATGCTGCTTTTTTTTGTGTCACTGGGCAAGGTGATCATTGCTAGCACTGAACCAGCCTTAGATGTTCACCAATCAGTGAGAAACACTTGTGCTTTTAAAGCGCTGTCCGCCCCTCTGTGTTTCTGTAGTATCACTGGGGGTACACTTGAGATATCACCCATCTCCACCATGGCAGTTTTCTTCCTCTTCCTGTTCTCTGCCCTTATCGGAACAAGCAGCTGTTTATCAGTGATCAGAAGCTTAACCACTTCACAGCAGTCCTTGTACCTGCTGTGGGCCCCTTTTCACTCTTGGAATGGTGAGGCCGCAAGGTGAATGCTCTGTAACTACATTTCTTACTTGCTTCTGAGTCCCTTTTGATGCTGCCTTTATTACCTGGTGATGGAGAGCGGCTTTCATTCTCACTCCTTTTCCTGGTATTGAGAATTAAGACAGGAAAATCAGAGCCAAAGCATCTGTGATTTTGACATCTTTGCCTTTGCTTAAGAGGCTTGGAGAAATACCTCTCTTGGATTTGCTGCTGAAAAAATTCAGGTGCTCAGTTATTCCAAATGCCAACACCCTTGAAATGAATCATAGGTGTTAGAGTTCAGTTGTTTCTGCTGGAGTGAGAGGAGTATTCCTTGACAGCAGAAAGACCTTTGAGAGGTGAGTGTTCTTAAGTACTCTGAGTTGAGTCACTTAAACCAGTGAGAGTCTCAATGCTATCAGTAGTTTGGGCTAAAGATCTGGTGTCTTGATGTGGATTGCATTGCCTTCATCGAGATGTTTGCATGCTGCTGTGCCTACTGTTTACTCTTGGGTGGAGCTTGGAACACTAGTGGGTTTGAAATCCAAAAAAAGGTGGTTAATTCTGCCGGGCCCTTTGAAGTTTGGAACACAGGGCTGCAGTGGTCAGACTTTTGGTCCTTCAGCAGTTTGCTTGCTGATGATTTTGTGAAACTTGTCACCTTTCCTTCAGCTGGAAAATATCCAGAATATGATGGCCCATCTTTTCTGTTCCCTTCTCTTTTCCTCTGTGCCAGATGTAGATACAGAGTAACCCTGGATTTATCCCCAAAGTGGTCTGTAAGCTTCCTGTGAACCAAAGAATAGTTACTACATTCAAGAGTACTTGCATTTAAATTCTTCCAAAGAGCACATTCAGTGAACACAAGACTACCTGCCCTCCAAATAGGTGGTGTAGGGTAAGACTTTCCATTTTATGTCAACAGAGTAAATTAAATTGGTTGGTCTGAAGTAATGTGTTTCCATGGAAAAGCTGTTAGGGTAAGTCATGGGTTGTACGGCAGCCTGCTGTATTACCACAGTGATCTACAGTTGTTTGGCTCAATCCTTTGATGCAAAGATCCTGTCAGCACTTGAATCACAAACCATGAAATCTATGTTGAGAACAGTTATTGCTAATGTTTAGCTAACTGCAATGTTCAGAAGATACAAGAATTGTTACAGTGGTGGTGTGAGATCATTTCGCACAGGGGCAGAGGCATTGGTGTTCTTGCAGTGAAAGAAGGGCCAGCCAAAGTGCACAGGTTTACTGAGATGTCTGGGTTAGTGCCCATCTTAGTGTTTGATAATGTAACGCCTGCATAGACCTTCTTTCCCATTTTTTGAAAGGTGTTTTGGGTCTTTGTATGTGCAGGTGTATTTTGTGGGCATTTTTAACTGTAGCTTTACATTTAT
The DNA here is from genome assembly GCF_023634085.1 of Falco cherrug. Classification (NCBI taxonomy): domain Eukaryota; kingdom Metazoa; phylum Chordata; class Aves; order Falconiformes; family Falconidae; genus Falco; species Falco cherrug. Next base: position 17,170,073 of record NC_073708.1, read on the forward strand.
ATTCTGTAACATACATCAAGGCTCCATTGCTGTTTGAAAATAACACTTTTGCTTCTCCAGGCACATGATTATCTACTTTAAAACCCGACTAAAGAATTTTAATTTTTTTCTGTAATACACCTTATTTGAGAAATGAGCATGTGTTTTGAATAACATTAATGCTTAAAGGCTGCAGTTTCATGTAAAGTTAGGAAATTATCCTGGAGCTAGGGAAAGGAGCTTGAAGACTTGTCTTCTGTTGCTTTGTATTGCCCAGAAAGACTTTATTGAAAGGTCTGCCTTTCCTTACCTGTCTGTCTTTGTAATTTGGGCAGGTGGCTTTGAGATAGTTACGCATTGACTAGGGAACTCAGAATCAAAAAGCTTGGTGTGAGTAAATTGAAGGAAGGAATCTTAAGCAGTATGTGAGGATAGGTATTTCTTTCAGAGTTCATTTTGGTGATGGATACATTAGTTTAGATATGAATAGGCCTCTCTGTAATGCTGTATGCTAGTTGCTGTGTCCTCGTTAGAAGTCCCAGTTCTGTAGAGAGCTGTGCTCAGATTCATTCTTGGTTTTGTGCAGCTTCAGTGACTTCCAAAGTCTCTTCCAAACGTTATATAGTCTGATATCTCCCAACTAGGAGGTGAAAAATCTTCTTGTATAGTTAGTTCTGTTAAAGATCCATGAGCAAAACTGATATTAGAGCATTTAATCTGACATTAATCAGCTTTCATGAAGGCAAAGAAAATTATGTTTTTAAAATGGGTGGACTAGCCTTAAAAATAATAAATGCAACTTTGTCCTAGGAAAGGCAAGGAATTAGTGAGGCCTAGGTTTAAAACCCTCTGACACTTAATCTCAGATATGTCAATTGTTTTTGCTAGAAAGATTTAAAAAGCGCTTTCATTTGTAACCGTTACCTCTCTGTGTTTCATTCCCCGTTCAGGGAACTTAAGGTGGCTGACTTTGAAGGCACTAGCAGAAAATGCAGCACAGCTTTTCTTGCCATGCAATGTTTTTTTCCCTGTTCTGCCCACATAGTTTAATAGCATGTGTATATTTGGTATGATTTCTTGGTGGGTTTTTTAACTGAAGTACCAACATTATGTTATTTGAAAATTACTCGTGTGTTTGAGAGACGACCACTGGAATTTTGATATTTCTACCTTGAGACAAAACTGATAGAATACTTCTGTCGCTGTGGATTTCTTGTCTCTGTGCTTTGTCTGTCTTGTGTGGTAGTCTAGAACACAATCAGAGAACAATGACATCTGTGTACAGTAAGTTCTTGTTTTATTTTGCAGGTTTGTTTTCATGTGGAAGTGGATCTCACAGCTTAATGTAAATCGAACAAAGGTGAGAGTAAGCTTTGTGGGTTTGTTTTTCTTGTCAGATTCCTTGGATCCTTGGCATATACTGCTAAACACTCAGAAAATGTGGTCAGTGCAAGTTGTATAGAAACATGTATCTTGATTACTGTAATTTATGAACATAGTGTTACTTCTGTGATACCAAAATAGGAACAAAACACACACCCACCTAATATTTAAAGATTATGATGATAATTATGCTTTTCTTCCCTAAAGTATTATAGTCAAAAAGCTATCAAGGCATTCTGCTAGCTGTTGAGACTCAAAATTAGGAGTACTTCAAATGAATTTCATTCTCTGCATATTATCCGCCTGGTTTCAAAGTACTGAAAGTGTACTTTGAAAGCACGTTGTCAAAGCAGTGTGTTAAACTTGCACTTAGTCTATTAATAAATAACTGTGTGGGAAACTTGACCAGCTACCAGAATAGTATTTCATATTTTTAATAATGAAATCCTGTTGGGGGTCACACACACACCCCAGCCTTCCTGTCCTCAGGAGTCCTTTGGGAGCTACTTGGAAGACAAAGTATATGAAGATTTACTGCTGGTACTCATGAGCTGTAGAACTTGTGTTCATTTGCAGTTGCAAAGTGTCTGTCTAGGAAAAAATTTCTGTAACTTTGGCATTTCTTCTCCTCTACCACCGCCCTCTTACCTGGAGAAAAACAATTTAGCTAAGCCCAGATTGTTTCTCTTCATGTTACTTGATATTCTCCGTCAGGAATACTTTGACCTATAAAATTAATCTCTTCTCCATTAAATGATGTGAAACATTTAACAAAAGAGCAATTTGCTTTAATCTGTTTTAGCTTGAGTCTTTCAATAGTATCTTTAGGTAAGGCCCCACAGTTTGGTAAATTTTCTGCTGTGGAGACAGAGCACAATGGACTTGTGTACACAGGCTTCCATAACAAACAAAAGCTGGCTGCTCAAGTTTCCTGCTTGCTGTTTGACTCATATGCCATCTCAGAATACAGCTGCTTGTGGTGACTTGATATTTTGAAGAGGTGAGAAGGGAGATCCCACTCGCTCAGATGAGCTTATTCTTCATTTCTGATCTCCAGTTAATATATAGACTTAATGTAGCTTTAAAAATGTAGTACATGCATTTTAAAATAGATATGACCTGCTTTGTTTGTATCTTTGCTCTGCTAAGACTTCTTTTAGAGCTGCTGCTGTAAATTTTAAAATACTGATTACAGCAGAATGCTTTATGGGGAACTTAACTCTTCCGTTCAGTGTTGTTCCTTTGTATAATGTGTAACTGTTTCAGGGCTTTGATTAGGAATTGTCTTCTGAACTATGAACAGCTAAAAGTAAGCTATACTGCTGTAGTATGTATATACTTATGCATAGAGGACGTTTACTGCTTACCCTGACTTTGCAGGTTCCTAGAACGTGCTGCTTTGAGAAAAGGAATTAATATAACTCTGCAAAAGGCAATACTTTATCTGAGGACGAGTGTGAAACAAGAATTACAGCTAGGGAGGGGACTTGAATTCACAGTAAGATTTAGATTGTTCTCTGTGTCTTCTAATGCTTTCAGTACCTAATGCTTACAGTTTTGTCTCTTCTTAATTTATGTGTTATCTCGTTACTGGTTTAAATACAGAAAAATAGTTGAGACGTCTAATATATAAATAACTGAGTGTGTTCTTTGGGCATGAAATCTTCTGAGTGAAACTCCAAAGACCTTTCATCTTAATGGTGGTTAGCTGTGTAAAATGGAAAAAAGCTGGTCTCTGAGGAGAAAGCCTGTGCTCTTGAATGCATAACAAGAGAACAGAAAAATGTGTAAAAGAATACATGGAAACAGTGTGATGACGTTTGATCAGTATTGTTATTGCTTGGAGGAGATCTTGAGGTTCTGACGATTCTGTAAAAATGACAACTGAATAGTCAGTAAATCAATGAAAATACTACGTATTATCAGGGAACAAAACAAAAACCAGAATAAAACAAAAACCGGATCCAGTTATACAAATTTGTGGTGTACCATAGATGCATTGCATTGCAATGTGTATTGCTTCTTGGCTATTAGTGTAGTCCTGTGACTGAAAAACAACGTAGCAGAGTTGAAGAAGATTCAGAGAAGGGCGGCAAGGATGATTGAAAGATTTCATTTTAAAGAACAACCTGCATTTCCCCAAAGCCTCCGTCTTCTGTCTCCACTCATGAGTGTAGTGGCTGCAGCATCTTATAAGTGTCTAAACAATGAACTTAAGTCTGCACTGAGTTGTGGGAGTTGTCCTTTTGTGTAAACTTAGGTCATTTAAAGCAATAGCTGAAAATGTGATTTAAATACTTGCTTAAACATTTTTCTTGTGCTCTTGACCAGAATGCATTTCCTAATGACTCTGATAGTGTGCTTTCCATGTAGGTTTTCTTTGAATAAAGGATTTAGGCGTTTCATTCTTCTAATTTCAGATCCTTTGCTTTCCTAAGGCAAATGTGAAAGGTATGATACCTTGACTTCTGGAAAATAATAAATATATATATATATATCTTGCCAATTAAAATCCCACAGGTGTAAGAGTATTTAAAACAGTGAATTTATTGGGATAACTGTAGTCTTTGTTCTTAGGTTTTCTGACTTCCAGACTGCATCTTCTGAGCCCCATGGGAGGACCTGTCTTGTTTTAAATATGGGGGAAAGTTAGGAGGAAGTAATCTTGGTTTCAGTGTGTTAACAGTGTAATGGGTCACACTTCTGTGTAAGAGGAAATGTCATAGAAGGTAGATGTTTATGCTGAATTTCCCTGTAGCAGTGTGTAGTGTGAGGCCAGATTTTAAGCATTTGAGATACTGGGCAAAACCAGACTTGGTTCCAGAAACTGCCTTGAACATATTTAGTATTGCTTTACCTAAAAGTGGAGAATGTAATAAATGAATAATGGCATCACATATGTTGAAGAAGCATGAGTTATATACAGAATTCTACACAGGATAAATTTGAGTATGTGGGATTTGTGTTTCTTCGGCTCAGACAGGGATCTCCTACAATGTTCATCTTGTTCATATTATCCTGGTAACATGAAGTTGAGTTTTCTGCCATTAAATAAATCACTTATATCAATGACTTTTTTTTGTTTGTTGTGTGGTTTTTTTTACACTTTTAAACAACTGAACAAAACCCAGTTATCAGGGGAGTGAACCCTATCTTTTCTTGTCACTTGGAGTTAATGAGTTTTGTCTTCATCTGGTCATATACAGAGTTATATAGCTTTAGGTCTTTTAAAAACTCTGATTTCATTTGTTCATCAGTAAGTATGATAACTTTCTCCAATTTGACAGAATTTTTCGTTGTTAATCTCAAAAGGTACAAGATGGGTTTTTTTGGCCTTATTTGACACTGTTACCTACAATCTTACTAGCTTTTTAACCCTGGATCACTGAAAGAATGTAGAGGATGATGAGAGCCAGTTTGCTGGTAAGGATGAGTGAGTATCACTAATGCAATTCATTACACTAAGGTTCTAAATTAAATTAGTAAAAGCATAGTGTTTGTTTCAAGTAGTTTTTTATAATTGGGAAAACCAGCATTCTCTAGGAGTTAAGAAGTCTCTCTATATTAGCAGGAGAGACCATCTTAAAATTTGTGAAAGTATTAAAACATGTACAGCGTGTAGTTACCAGCCAAAAAAGCAAAAAGCATGAGAAATTGCTAGGTATGTTTCAGGTAATGCTGGATAAGAATAATTACAACTTTCATTTAATATAATAGGAAATAAGGTCAGAATTAAGAGGTCTTCTGCTTCAGTTACTGAGTTTACCTTTCTCTGAAATTTGGGATATGTTGAAAATAAGACTTTTGTGGCCATGTAGTTGTAGTCATGGGAAATTTGTATAGAGTTATGGAAAACAGCTAATTATTAGAGTAAGTTCGTTGATACATATTAGATTTTTATTGGAAAATAAGGGTTCTTTACCCAGCTGCTCACAAAAGGTGTCTGAACAAAAAGACTGAATTGTAGGAAAAAACTTTGTTTTAAATTGAAAGTCAGTTTCAGATTTGGATATGAAAATTCTGTAGGTTCTGCTTTGATTAATTTTAAATGTCTTTGTGTTAGTAGACCATCACTCATGTTTGGTGGCTGGGGGAACGTTTCCAGCTCCGTGTGCTTTACACATGGAGAGTAATTAGATTTGCATACGGAATTTCACCACCACTTGGTGGCAGTACCTGGCTTCAAAAGGCCTTGTTTCTGAGCAGATGAAGTGACTTTGATTCTGTAAAACTATAGGTTAAGAGACAGTAGATCTGTTTTAACATTTCTAAAAGTTAGTGATGTGGTTTAGAAATGAAAGTACTGTTTATTAAACCTACTGGAAGGATTTGCATTTGGATGTCTCTATAGAAATCCTAGCTATCATGTCTAATATGTAATTTAAGAGCACTTCTTGTGCTAATAGTATTCTCAGAAGATGTATTTAACATTCCCCAGTTGAATTATTTTGGCATTTACTTCTAGCATTTTACTTCAATTGAGTAGTGTACTTCAAGTAATTTTAGAATGTAGAATTTGCTTCATGGTAGTATTCTTCATAATGTTGTCTTTTGCAGCTAAATAGAGGACTGCCAAAGCTTCTTTTTTTGCATTCTGAAACATGCTCTGCATTTTCACTTCTTTATTTATTGATATTAATTTTAGGAAAAGCTTCCCCAGTAGATTTTTCTGTCAACAAATCTAGTAAAAGTTTCTGCCCTTACTCATAGTTGTTGCCTCATGGTTGTGCCAATTCAGCAGTGCGTGGGTCCCAGCCTTTTAAACTAGGTAAAGAAATTGTTGATCAAGTGTGAAAGAAGGAACCTGGGGGAGTGGAGGAAGGCAGGAGTTAATTTAAATTGGCTTTGCATCAAAGAAAAGCATAATTCCAATGTATAGCACAGTAATTTGACAGCATATGGCTCCATGGTGAGACAACTTCCTCTTCTCTGCAAGCCAGAGTCTTCTGCAGTGACAGCAGATCTTTCATGTTAGTATTATCCCCCATGTAAGGACTGTAGTGGTGAGACTAGAGCCTGGAAGAATGCAAGTACTTCCCTAAACGTGTGCTCTTCGTGAAACGTCTTGCTCACTGTGACTGGAATTATAACAGAGCATTGCTAGTGGGAGTGGGTTCTGTGAGGAGGAAATATTTTTATTGTATTGCCTGAAAAGCTGACACTGAGGATCCAGCGTCCTTCGGCCCCTCTGAGGCGTGACATATCAAGAAGGCTTCTGATAAATTGTGACACAGAGGGATTCATCCTGTGGGAGTCCTGAATTGTAAAAATACTAGTAGAAAATGAGGTGGGATGGGGAAGTGCATGTTTGTAAATTTGGGTGTGATATTACTTTACTGACTGATAATATTACTTCTTTTAGTGAGAGCGCTCTGGAAAACAGGAATGCTGGCAGAGAGGTAGAAGGGAAAGGGCTATCAAATTACAGTTTTGCTGTGAATATGTTCAGCATAACTTGGGATATGCACTTTTGCTGTATACCTAATCGTTTTTCTGTAATTTTCTTAAGCTGCCAGAACAGTAAATCTGAAGTCAGTAGTTGGGAACTTTTTTTATTAAAATACTCTTGTGCCTATATTGCTAATGTTTTGAAATGAAAGGAGAAAGTGGACAGTCTGAACATATGAGCACTCTAAAAAGGAGTAAAGTAAGTGAGAATTGGCTACTGTGTGGCAAAGTATACTAAAACAGAATCCCAGAATAGTAGAGGTTGGAAGGGAGATCCTTGGGGATCTTGTCCGGTCTTCTCTGCCATAAGCAGGGTCACCTAGAGCAGCTTGCCCAGGACCGTGTCTGGACAGCTTCGAATGTCTCCAAGGTTGGAGGCTCCACAACCTCTCTGAGCAACCTGTGCTATTCACTCTCGCAGTAAAAAAGTTTTCCTTGCTTTTGGATGGAAACTCACATACTTTGGTTTGTACCCGTTGCTCCTTGTCCTATCACTGGACACCACTGGAAAGGAGTCTGGCTCCATCTTTTTGTACCCTCCTTTCAGATGTTTGTACGCTGACGAGATCCTACTGAGCCTTCTCTCCTCCAGTCTGAGCAGTCCTAAGTCTGTCAACCTTTCCTCATATGAGATGCTGCAGTCTTTTAATTGTCTTAGTGGCCCTTTACTGGACTGTCTCCAGTAGCTCCATATCTCTGTTGGACTGGGCAGCCCAGAATCAGATATACTGCTCCAGATTTAGCCTTACCAGTGCTGAGTAGAGGGGAAGGGTCACCTCCCTCAGTGTGCCGACAATGCTCCCAGTGCAGACCAGGATATTGTTGGCCGCCTTTGCCACAAGGGTGCATTGCTGGCTCATGTTCAGATTGCTGTCCAACAGGACCCCCAGGTACTTCTCTGCAAAGCTGCTTTTCAGCATCTACTGGTCCATGGAATTATTCACAGTGCAGGACTTCATAATTTACTTTGTTGAACTTCACAGGGTTTCTGTCACCCCATTTCTCCAGCCTGTTGAGGTCCATCTAAATGACAGTACAACCCTCCGGTCTGTCAGCCACTCTGCTCAGTCTCTTAGCAGCAGCAGACTTGTTGGAGAGTGTCTTCTGACCCATCATCCAGGTCATTAATGAAGATGTTGAACAGTGTTGGACCCAGTACTGACCCCAGGATACAGTGCTAGTTACTGGCCACCAACTACACTTTGTACCGCTCATCACAACCCTTACTTTTTTGGCAGCATGATAAAGACAGTGTCACAACAAGGGTGGGAGCAGGGCTTTTATTTATAGACTGTAATGAGGAAAAACTTCGTTGTTTTGAGATGCTGATGGTTACAAAATAAACTATTCATTGTATTGTGTCCAGATAAAAGCAATTTTTGTTACTATGCTTGAGGCTTAAGAAAACATTTGACTGAAAAACACAGGTAATGGTGATGAAAGAGATTAAAAGTATTTTCTCAAACATTAAGTTTCTTTAGAGAGGGAAAAAAAGGTGTGAGCATGTGAGATTGACAGGAAGGAAAAGAATTTATCTATGCATGCAGAAGTATGTAAGGGAACAGTTTTGGAGAGAAATAACGTGTGTTATCATAGAGCATTAAGTCTGTATTTTTCAAACTTCTGTCTCTCTTAGTGGAGTGCTGCTAGTCATTTGTCTATGTATGTCTGCATTTAGTGTAACAATCAAATATTGAATTTTCCTCATCTTTAGTAGAAACTAATGGCAGTGCAATTCAAACCAGATTGTACTACTAAAAATCCAAACTAGACAAAGAGCTGCAGGAACACGGAGACTTAGGTACTTGGCTGTCCTCTGTGAACAGGGCTGTGGAGTGCTGGGGGGGAGTTATGGAAGCCTGTGGAGTTGCCAGAAAACATGTGACTGTTCTTAAGTTATCACATTCAAAATCCTGGGTTTTTTGTACTTGCTAGGTGTCTTTTAGAAATACCTAATTCACTTTGAAAAGTCTTTACCAATGGTACCATCTTGAACGGCTCCTTTAACACTTACAACTAGAGGAGTATTTTTTTAAAGTCATATGTCTGCTTCTTGTGACACTTGTGTTGTCATTTATTTTATTGATTTCAGTATTGAATTTTAGCATGATGCACCCCACTGTGACAAACTGGTTTTATTTTCCCAAGCAAATCAATATTAGAGGAATAAGATTAAGAATGGTCGGTGGCAGTAATGGTATTCTCTTCCGTGATTTCTGAATTGTAGGGTGGTTATTTTTCAGTTGTGTCTTGTTTCCTTTCACATATGAAATGTTAAAATATCACTCTTAAACATTTTAGACCAGAAATAAATCTTATGAAATTTTGACATTTTTAGGGAAACACTTTTTTTTTTTCTCCTTACTACCTAACACACAGCTTTTGAATAAACTGTTTCATTAGAAACAAAGTTTCAGGTAAACAAACTTATCAAGAAGAATGGTTCAGTTTTGATGTTCCAGAGTATAATCTTACAGGCAGCTTTTGTGTGATGACTCTTCTGTAATTTATAGTTTCTCTTTGGTCAGCTTTTTCCACAGACGTATGACAACTCAGTGAATCTTTCAGCAGTATAACAAAAGGTTATACTGTGGGTGGCTATAACTGTATTTCTTTACTTGTGTTTTTGTGTGAACAGCTGTGGATCTGAATTGAAGATAACTAGTTTTTAGTGGAAGTCCTTAGACTCTATTTATATTAATAACCATATACTTATATGTAAAGTAGGGAGAGCATTTTTCATTACGTTGTGCATATTAAACAAGCTGTCTCTTAACTACCGAAGTTAAAACAAAAATCCAGAATTGTTCAGGTGAATTTGTAGGTTTCAAAGCTGAGTAAGGAGGTCTACAAATAGTGTCTGCTATGTAGAAGGGAATGTATTTTCAACAACTTAATTTGCAAACATAAATAGAAACTAGAGGAAGGCAAGGTGAGTCACTGACTCATTCTCTGGTTGTCAGGCTTTGTGGTTCTATTCATCTGAAGGGTGGATCTGGATAGCTTTTTAAGATGGCAAAAAGTCGAAAACAAGTAGTAGGTATTCTTCTAATGATTGAAGTATTGTGATTTATACTGACTTTAGGTATTCATATTGCTAGATAACACCCAAAGTCAGGAGGTGTGAGCTGTGTGCATTGCTGTGTGGATGAAGCAAAGATACTACACAGCTATCTTCTGAGTAACTTGATTTTTTTTCTCAAGATGTGGCTGGTTTATGCTAATACACTAATAGTTCCTCTATTACCCTGTACAAACCTTCATTTTCCAAGGGCTCTTAAACATTTCACTTTTGACGGAAGCTCTGTGCTTGATGTTTGCTGTGATTAAGTCGTTAAAGTAGTAGACTGCGTAATGGGGCAGAGTGGAAGGAGACACCTCTTTCGTCCTGTGCCTAAGCTCTCTCTGGTCTGCTGCTTGTTGCCTAAAAATCTGTGACTTTGGTTCCATCATCTTTAATATAAACCGTCATTTAAGAAAGCTTTATTACAGGACTGCTTGTGGATAAAATGATAGATTTTGTTAGTTTTCTCTATTTACATAACAGAGTCTTGAGGAAGAATCTAAATGGGAACAGTGCAAACCTGAAACACTTTTCCTATATCTTGAATATTTGGATAATCCCTTGAGTGTCCTGGTTATTCACATATTTGCTGAAAGAACTTGACTTCTGAGGAGTTACTTAGCACAGGACAAGTGTATTTTTGCCTTCATTACAGCACTGCTGAAAGGTAGCGTATTTCTTTAGTTACTAACTAGGCTGATTAAATCCATTTAGGAGATAGCTTCTAAGTTTTTTGAGCCACTTAATAGTCGCTTTGTGCTTTTAGCTCACTGGCTTATATTTATGAATTTAATGAGAACTTGATATCAAAACACATAAAAGTACTCCATGCTTTTCACAAATTCAGCCGAATTCTTCCATCTTAATTTTTCAGCTCCAGTGTGCTTTCAAATCTGTTAAATCCTTGTAAAATAACATGGCTTTTGTAACAGAAACTGGCAAATCTCCAAGTACAACTGCTAGCAGGCAACAACATAGTACACTTAGTGCTGGAGTGTAAGCTTTAATGAACTAGCATTGCATGAAGGCAATACTCTTTATTTGGTGTGTGACCCTATTACATAGCCAAAGTTGTCATTATGAAATAAGAACTTGAAAATGTCATAAACTTACTGATAATAAATACAATTAATAATGTACATAGAAAATGGAATTAAGGACATTCCTATCAAAAAGAATTATTAATGAACAGAAAGTGGACAGCATAGATCTGATGACAGGAAGGTTGCATCTAATCTGAATTACTGAGTGACCTAGGAAGCTTGCTCAGAGGGATTATGGAATAATTATGTTAATATGCAATTATCACCTCATTTCTTCTGTAGTAACCTCAAGATGTAGTGTAGTAAGGGTGTTATAGCAAGTGCTGATAGTTTGCAAAAATACTGATGTTCAAGATTTTTGAGACAATAAGATTAGCCTAAGGCATTTAAATTATGATCTGTCAGCTTGAAGATAGATCTGACCTTACGCTTTTTTAATGCTTAGACTATCTGGCCACAGGCAGTCATATCTGAAAAACTCATGATTTTAAAACCTGATATTTTGTGAAGAAAAACAATAATTTGTAATAGTAAATTTGAAAGTACTTAAATAGGGGTGGAATGTAGCTTAGTTGGCTAAATACCTGGTTGTTTTCTACTTCTAAATATGAAATAATTTCTATTTAATAAATAGTGTGTCACGTAATCCAGGAATATCACTGTTAAACTGCATTACAGTCATTCTAGGCTTAACTGAAATACTTTAATTGAATAAGTATGTTTCAAAGGTATGAGCCTGGGTTTGTGTACGCTTGTGTAGGCTTTTTGAGCATTGCCATTTTTATACTTACTTATCTCCTAGGTATATTGCACTATGTGATTAAATAAAAATTACCTCAACTGTATAGTGTTTGCCCTGGTAGAGGCTATAACAAGCACTATTTCCAGCAAATTTAAAGTTTGATCTCAACTTTTAACTTTTCAAGTACACTAGGTAAGGATTAATTACTATATATTTTGACAGAAATAATACATTTTTGTTTCTGATCTGGTATAGAGAAGATAGTTTTAAAACTGTGATGGAAACATCCAAAGAATATTGCATGGCCTTGATTACATCTTGGTTGTTCCAATGATATATTCCCCCCCCTCCGAGTGTTCAGACTAAGTAGTGTTTCAGTTTAGTGTTGTGCTTCCTGAGTGGTCCAAGTTAGGTGATAACGTGTCCTCAAAATGATGGCGTTATGTGGAATGTTTTCTTGTGTGTGTCTAGTTAAACCTAGCACTGTTACTGCATACATTTCTACATGTGGAGTATACAATGTAAATTAAATATTGCATCTTGACTCAGTGTCATCACAAGACTGTAATTTAAAATAGATTTTATATTTGTCTTTAATTTCTTTTAAGTTTTCTTTAATACAACGCTGTTAAAACTGCTAACTTTCTTGTTGTCCTGCACATAAAATAGTAAATTGTACCACCCTGATAGCTGGAAAAAACGTGATAATTAGCAGAAAATTATTAAAATGTAACAGCGATATTATTGATACAGTAAGCATTTCAGGCTTGATTCAAAGACTGAAATCTGTAGGGACAGCTGTATTACCATAGAAGACTTCAAATCAGATCCATATGGAATAGTTCACAATCTCCATAAATACACAATATGGAAAGGAGTCTCTTACATGATAGCACAGTGTAATGTTTTAGATATTTTTCATGGTAACTCAGGAAGAGGCCCAGTTGAAAGGTGATCATAGGGTGCCCTAGCCACCTTTTTAACTTAAGCTTTAACACTAGCATTTAGCATCAGTATGGTTTTGTGTGTAGAGCAACATGGTTTTGTCTGCATCACATAAACCTGTGAAAAGTTTTCAGGAGCCATTCTGGTAATGAGGATTGCAATCTCCAAGCAGGCACGATATTCTCAGTTTGCCTCCCCGCTGTTTGGGGGGTACCAATGAGGTTGCTTTAAATGGGAAGCGTCTGTTCTTCCTCTGAACCCCTCACACCAGAACAGATGGGTGGAACTTGGAACATGGAAGGTTTTACCTCAGAGGTGGTAGCAGTGAAGCCACTCATTAACACTGAATTTGCCACTTCGTTAGCAATGTTGCTTCCTGTTGAGAAAAGCTAATCTAGGTTCTCAAATTGACTGAGCATACGTTTGCCTACCTCTGCAGTAATAAAATGAGGAAAATGCACGACTTTCAGGCAAAATTGACTTACTAAATGTCTTCTAAACTTTTTGTGAAAATTTTTATACTTTGCTGCTTGGTATTATGTGAAGCTTGCACTATTCAGTTGTAAAATTGTTGGAGCTGTTGTGCATCCGTGGAGGTTTCACTTCTTTTAATTGACTTTTGCATTACTGATTCTTAGTGTATGTTTGCACTGTCCACTTCTAACTTGTGTACGTGACATAAAGACTCCTGCTGGGTGGTGCATTATCACCATTTTAGGGTGATAGCTTTGAATGTGATCTTATTGGAAGTCTTTATTATGGTGGAAAATGACCCATTTCAAAACAGCAAAGAAATGCAAAACTCTTAAGGTGAGAAACTGGGGTGTTGAGTAGAACATTCACATAAGGGTATGTTATAGATAAATAATACAATGAAATATTTCATACACTTTAAGCATTTATTATGCATCTGATATGAGTGTTGTTGTGTTTATAAACTAGCTAGATCAATGATTAGGTAGCAAAGGAAACATTTTTAGTGACATTTTTTATTATATTTCTCTTCAAATATAATTACTTTTATCTTCAAAATAGTAAATAAGTCCTGTTACATTAAGGTTTGTTTTTTACAAACTCAAAGGAAGTTAAAGTATTTGTTTTGCCCTTTTGCTGATCTGAAACAAGACAAGCACAATACAGAGAATTTCCATGGAGTTGTAGCTATGTGGATCATGTGGATAGCGTACCATAATGTTGAATTGAAAAACTAATAGAAATGCTGGACTCATTTTAGAGTGTGACGTATAAAGGTCAAAGTGGTGTCATTTAACCGGGTTGTTTTCTCTCCTTAGGAAAAAAGGATGTCAAGAGTGGTCTTCCTTGATTTCGGTGAAGGACTGTTGCAGGGAGCCATGGATATTAGTTGTGAGTTATAACATCTTAATTCAAAGAGTCATTCAAAAGTAATGACTCCTTTTACCTGAGCTCTATTCAAAATGTTAATTAGTAGCTGAAACTTAAGTATGTGATGGCAGGAATCAAATCCCTCAAAAGATCAAAGCAAATAGTGCTCTTTAAGGGTAAAATATGTGATTTCTGTAAAACCTAGATAGATGTTTCTGGCTCCTAGATGGGTGGTTTAATGCCTTATGCTTACTGCGTTCTGAGGACCCGTATAAGAGGTGAATGCCAGGGTAGGCTTAAGTTCACACTCATATTTATTACACACTGATTTTACTGTGTAGGCAACTCCTTTGTGCTCACTAAGCATTGGGTAGATTGTACCGTGTATGAATGAAAGTTGCTTGTGGAAAGAGATACATACGCACAAGGCCTCCCAGAGAGAATGAGTACGTAGTAGTTCTCTGTACTAGTAGATACTATTATTGTCATGCTCTGGATTCAACACTGTGATTTCCTCTGGTAGGTAAATGCTAATTCAGTGTTTCTTTCGAATTGTGGGGGTTTCCCCACCTTTGAGAAGATGCTGTTTTATTTGCTGATCATTTAATATGGCCTTATAGCATCAGCAGGATCTTAAAGGAAAGAGAATCCTTTTTTAAGAAGGGAATGGGAAGACATTTTATTGCTTCAGTGAGTTTGATCCTTTGCTATGTCTGGTTTTTTTTTAAATCATGAAAATGGCTAGCAGATATCTGAGTAGCCTTTACTCCTAACTTGTTTTGCTTCTAGAAAACAACTAAAGATAAACTTTGTTTATGTTAATGTACATGTGGAATGTATTTGCACAGGTTTTGACAGTCTCATTTCCCGTGCCTTGCTTGCGTGTTGGTGTTTAGGCTTTTTTGGTCTGGGATACTGGGCAGTGACGGGTTTGCTGTATGGTTATTAACGTAGCACAGCAAAAACATATGTTTTTTTAATTGCTTCATTGCTTAATTTTTAACATGTTGAATATTCTAAATAAAAACAATACATTTTTAACAAGTTCAAACCATATTTTTAAGTTACAGTGTGAAGAAGAGTGATCCTGAAGAAAATGTAAATTAAAATTGCCATTATTTATTTCTGTGATTGCCTGATTCTTTTCTTGTTTGTTTTTTAGTGTAAATGTACTTAATGGACAGACCAGCAATATGGATGATTTAGAGATAAATACTGAAGTCACTGGTGCTAAAGAAGAAGAAGAAATCCTATGTGGTGATAATTTCATATCTGAGGAAGAAGGTGGCATTCCTAAACCACAAGAGAGCGACACGTCGTTTCAGAAGAACAGTACATTGACTCTGCCTGAGGAGTTATCAAGGGATAGATCTGAAAAAGCCTTAAGCGGAGGCCAGACTTCTCTATTTATACACGCTGGTGCTCCTACTGTTTCTAGCGAAAACTTTATCTTGTCTAGAGGAACTGCTGTTAATGGACCAGTTTCACACTCCACCTCAACTAAGACTTCCATTATGAATAAAGGCAGTGTTTCATTAACCACTGGACAGCCTGTAGGTCATCACACAGATTCCTGCTCAACTTTGACAGTGGTTCATGATCTTCAGCTGCCTGCAAAGAGTGCAACACAGAAATCAAATCAGCACCAAGTTTTATTTTTGTTACCTGATGTAGCACATGCTAAGAACCTGACTCATTCCATTAAAAATCTACCTACCTCTGCTTCAATTGGTTGTGATTCACAGAAATCAGTAGGAAATAGTGTAGATAGCACTTTAGTAGGCCAAGTAGAAGTTTGTGAGGATGATAAAAATCTGCTAGTAAAAGACGACTGTGTTGATACATTAACAGACATTTCCTCAGGTACAGGTGGTTTCACATCGGGTTGTGATCCCAGCTGGGATCCACAAAAAGAGTTTATACAGTTTCTTATGACAAATGAAGAAACAATGGAGAAGTCTCCTATTCACTGTAAAGTAGGCTTAGAAAAAAAGCGAAAAAGGAAAATGGATGTTAGTAAAATAACACGCTATACTGAAGACTGTTTTGGTCATACCAGTTGTATTCCTAGTAAATCGAAACTATTAGATGTTGACTTCTTAGAGCAGAATGAGGAGTTACAAATAGTAGAACCGCAGAAATATTCATTGAGTAAAGTAAAGCCTGAATCCACAGATGAAGAGCTTGAAGCTGTTGATGCTATCCAGCAGCTCATTTATAGTCCCACTAGTAACTGTGCAGAAGATACTTCTCCTGTTCACACTAGCACTTTTCTTTCCAATACTTTAAAAAACAAATGTGAACAGAATGATTCTGAATCGCCATCTACTTTCAGTACTGATGAACCATCATTTTATCCCTGTACAAAGTGCAATGTGAATTTTAGGGAGAAGAAACATCTGCATAGGCATATGATGTACCATTTAGATGGGAACAGTCATTTCCGACATCTCAATGTCCCCAGGCCCTATGCATGTAGGGAATGTGGAAGGACATTTCGAGATCGTAATTCACTTCTTAAACATATGATAATTCACCAGGAAAGAAGGCAGAAACTGATGGAAGAAATCCGTGAGCTGAAAGAACTTCAGGATGAGGGTAGGAGCGCACGGTTACAGTGCCCACAGTGTGTATTTGGTACCAATTGTCCCAAAACGTTTGTGCAGCATGCAAAGACCCATGAAAAAGATAAAAGATATTATTGCTGTGAGGAATGCAATTTCATGGCTGTGACAGAAAATGAACTGGAATGCCATCGAGGGATCGCTCATGGAGCAGTAGTCAAATGTTCCATTATCGGTAGCGATATGTCCCAGAGGAAAACACAGAAAAAGGCATCCTTGAAAGATCCATATTTGGGATCCTCAAAAAAATCATCAACGTATGTGTGTAAGATGTGTCCATTTACTACTTCAGCTAGAAGCATTTTAAAAAAACACATGGAATATTTGCACCCAGCATCGTGCATTGATCCCTTTGGTAGCCATCTTAGACTAGAAAAAAGAAAAGGAAGCATAATAGAAGAATCTTTAGATTTTGGTAGCAGGACAAAACAGTTGATCAAACAATCTTCTACTTTTCCAAAGAACTCTGTTTTAAAACAGGATGTAAAAAGATCATTTGGCTCTGCTTCACAGTCCACTAGCTTCGCAAAACTTCACAAGAGACCCTACAGGATACAGAAGGCTCGGAAAAGCGTTTCACAGTCATCTGTAAGTGTGTGCAATCTAAATTCTACAAACAAGACCTTTTTGATTAGAAATAGCATTGACCAGAAACCTAAATATTTTCATCAAGCAGCAAAGCAGAAAGCTAGTGTCAAAACGAGCAGTAATTATTTATATAGACACAAATACGAAAACTACAGGATGATTAAAAAATCTAGTGACTCTTATCCTTTGCATTTAAAAAAGGAAGAGTCCAACTCTGTCAGTTCTTTACATTTATTTTCTTCATCAAGTAGTCCCTGTAATAATTATTTTGTCATGGATTCAAATAATCTTGGTTGCAAAAGGGCAGAAGGCTGTAAAGATCGTAGGCATGTAGCTGTAAAAAGAGTGGTTAAAGAATCCAAGAGGGAAGGCTCTGTTACAGGAGATGATTTGGATTGCTATCCAGATTTTCTGCATAAAATGACTGTTGTTGTTTTACAGAAACTTAACTCTGCTGAAAAAAAAGACAGCTATGAAACGGAGGATGACAGTTCATGGGATAATGTTGAACTATGTGATTACACTACACAGTCTGTGGAGGATGAATCTTACAGTGATATTAATCAGGAGCATGTAAACCTATTCCCCATATTCAAAGGTAAAATGGAAGATCATGAAGCTGGTGATAAATCTTCACTTAGTTATGAGCAGAATGATGGCTTTTATTTTGAGTATTATGAAGATGCTGAGGGTAGTAACTTCCTGCATGATTTGCATGATCCTCAGAATTTAGAAAATGTAGGATCGGCATTGCCAAAGCATAATTCAGTTTTCCACTGGACGGATTTGTCGCTTGAAAAGAAGTCCTGTCCGTACTGTCCAGCAACCTTCGAAACAGGTGTTGGACTGTCCAATCATGTCAGAGGACATCTTCACAGAGCCGGACTGAGCTATGAAGCCCGTCATGTTGTTTCACCAGAACAGATAGCAACAAGTGACAAAATGCAACATTTTAAAAGAACTGGAACAGGAACGCCTGTTAAACGTGTTAGAAAAGGTAAGTTGGTTTGGGTTTGTTGTTTGGTTTTGGGGGTTTTATTATTAATTTGTGTATAAAGGGGACAAAGGGATTTATTGAGCGCTAAACAACTAGCTTTATCTTGTTATAAATCCTCTCTTACCCTTGTGATTTTCTATGGTAATGTTTGACTGTGGATAATTGTAAAAAAAAAATGGTAATTGTTTTCTTTGTAGCGATCGAGAAATCTGAAACAACTTCTGAGCATACATGTCAGCTCTGTGGAGGCTGGTTTGATACTAAAATTGGATTGTCTAATCATGTGCGAGGACACCTGAAAAGGCTTGGTAAAACCAAGTGGGACGCACACAAGTCTCCGATCTGTGTTCTGAATGAGATGATGCAAAATGAAGAGAAGTATGAAAAAATCCTAAAGGCTTTGAACAGTCGCCGCATTATTCCCAGACCGTTTGTTGCTCAGAAATTTGCATCAAATGATGACTTTTTATCTCAGAATGTTATACCTCTTGAAGCATACCATAATGGCCTAAAGACTGAAGATACATCTGTGTCTGCATCGGAGGAAGAAGGGCTGAATTTCCTAAATGAATGTGATGAAACAAAAGCAGTACTACATGATGAAAAAAAAAATCAGTCACTTACACTGATAGAACTCCTGAAAAATAAGAGGTTAGGAGAAGAAAGAAATCCTGATATTTCTCCACAAAAGATTCATAATCAAACTGCAAGAAAGAGGTTTGTTCAGAAATGTGTTCTTCCATTAAATGAAGACAGTCCATTGATGTATCAGCCACAAAAAATGGACTTGACTATGCAGTCAGGTAAGAAGATGTTTCTACCTGTCTTGACAACATTTCCAAAGAGTCCTTTAATTCGTAGAAAACGTACAAGTGCAGAGTATTTTGTTTGGGATTCTGTTCATTTCATTCTTGTTTCATTTCCAGAGGACACTGACTGCAAGAGGTAGCACAGCAAATTTTTCTGATATGTTTTTCCTGAAGTGAAAAAAACCCTTAGCACCACTGAGGGGTTTTTGCGTGGAACGTAGTTCCTGTTCTGCATGTGGCTGGGCATACAAATTCAAAGCGGACTCCAAATGAGCCTCAGTAAGGAAGATGACACATCCTGCAATAACAAGTTGAAGTGTCTGTGCATCTTTGGTAGACTAACAGTTCTGAAATGTTTGGGCTTGTAACCCTGTTTCTGGGCATTGAAACAGCTGGTTTGGGAGCTACTTCATTTAAATCTTTGAGGTTTGTGCAAAGCAACATTTGCTCAAACTAACAGAACTGTTGATACCATTATAAATGCATAATATTCCAAATTGGTGAATCACTGTCAACTAATTTGGATGGTTTTAGGCAGATGTACTCTTACAACATAGATTAATTATTGTTTGTTTCGAAATTGCGGCTGCTGTGAGAAACATGCTTTCTTTAGGGCCTGTCTATCCTGAGTGAAGACCTGTGCTGGTTCAAGCTTTGTTGGAATACAGTTGTAGCCAGCAGGTTTCTAATGCATAGCCCCTGACCGATACGGACAGAGTGCCCCTCCATTGAGAATTGTGCTAACTAAACAATTCTATAGGCAACTTCCTAGATACTCTGTATACTAATGGAGCAGGTTTTTAGAGTGATGTTTTTAGACCTACTTGTCGTTATTTCTAGTCTTGGGGAATTCTTAACAACATCCTTTTTAATGTGTATGTAGAGCTTGCATTTACCTGTTTCTTGTTTGGGCACCACCTTATAATGCTGCAGCATGCTTTAGATCGAGGAGCAGGATCTTATTTTTATACTCCTGACTTTTTGGTTCTCTTGGTTTTCTTGTCATTACCCAGTGCAGGTTAGTAAAACTGGCAGTGCCTAGTACTTTTTCACCTATATTCTTGTCTTCAGTTAAACAAATAAAAAAACCAATAGTCTGATGTGCTCAGAAGTTCTTTTAGGGGACTACAAAAGTGTGCTAGTCAATTTCTTAAGATTGATGACGTTTAAAATGACATAGTAGAGGTGGAACAGAATTACATTTAATGTCTTCTGGACGTCTGTGGTTGTCCTTTAAGATGGGAGATTGCTTAATGAAGGAAGTATATCTCTGACAGGCATAATGATTTGAAAAACAATGCTAAAGGAATAGCTTGCCAAACCTGACACTGTGTATTACTTTGTTTAATATTTACCACTGAATACTAGGTAGCACCTCTTTGGTTGTGATAAACAACCAGGTAAAAATAAACATATGCTTGCATAGTACTAACAATTACAAATGGGGCCTTTATCTGTGGCTGAGGTAACAGAATTTGACAACTAACGCACTGTGCCAGTTGAGTTAATACGAAAATATTTAACATCAAGTTGAAATTCTTCTGTTTTCCCTAAAAAGGCAAATATTCCTAGTTCTGGATTTAGTTTTTAAAAAGGTTTTTACCAACCAGGTGTTCTTCTTCTGTAACTTGCCTGAAAAAACAGCATGTCTTCTGTGGGCTGCTGGAGAATAGCATTCTTTCCTTCCTGCAAATACAGGCTTTCCAGCTGAGTAGTTTTAGCTTTTTTATTTATTCTTCTAATAATTTATTAGTAGAGAACTTGGTTAGTTGACCAAAACAATATGTCTTTGGTAAAATAAAGGGAGAAACATTATGGTAGAGTTGAGTAGGGGATAAGTTATAATGGTTTTCTTTGTCTGGTAAGTGAGGAGGTCAGTATTGTTTCACTGTTTTCCTGTGATAAATAGCATGTTGCTTTCTTGATCATTTATTTAGCACAAAGATTTTGGCAAAAAACTTCAAATCGTTATCTTTCATTATTAATTGTGTAATGAACAGAAAACACACTGAACAAAATGTTTTGTCTAACAGCTGTTCAGTGGTGTGTTTTACCACCTTTTTCTCTGAGCCTTCAACAGCAGCCTAATTTAGTATTGAGCTCTTCAGTCTTATGGGTAAAACACTTTCAATTACTGCTTTCTCGACTAGACTTTTAAAATTCTCTTTATTGGAAATGTTGCAAGCTCTGAAATTTCTCAACAGAATTGTGCTGTTCAAATTGCAGGGTTGAATTTGGGATTAGAGCTTCATAATGTGGAGATCTGTAGGAACTTGATAGCAGGTATTAAACACAGAGTAGCCTAATGGGCTCAAGTTGCCTCCTTTCTGTTCTTTTCCAAATAACATGGTTTGGCTTAAAGCACTACATGGAAAACTAATAACGGTTAACTTGGATCCTTCTAATATACTAAACAATTGCGTCAATGCAGTGAATATATTTTAAACCATCTTTATTGCAGAAAACTTTTTACAACGCTTTGAGAATTTCATTTTTTGAAGAGAGAACTGGATTATAGTTTTCTTTTGAATGATAGGTATGCCTGTGAAGCTTAGAACGTGTGTGCATTGCAATACGACGTTTACAAGTGCTGTTAGCCTGTCCAACCACTTACGCGCTTATGCACGAAAGAAGAGTGCTGGACTTTTGACTGGGACAGGTATGTTTTGTTACAGATGTAAAAGCAAGTCTGTCTATGATACATTTTCCTCATCAGACTGGACAAAAGCATATGTTAATTCAAAATAATAATGAAGCTTCTGCTGGTAAACAATTTATTTGCCATAAAACTTCAGCAACTTTTAAGAAAAGGTATGTTGCTGTTGTCCACTCTCATGTCTGATTTTCATTCTTATTTATTTTGGATCCAACACTTAAGGTATGTAAGCAAAACTAAGAGGTGGTTGCTTAAATTCATTCTACAATATCACAGCTTCCAAACCAGCTAGTTGACCTTCTAATGAAGTGTTTAAAAGTACCTCAAAAATTAGAGGAGGGGGAACCCCCCCCCCAAAAAAAAAAAAATCCACACAATGAACCAACAAGTAATTTTTACGATCCAGTGCATATAATTACTAAGAATACTATAGTTAAAACAGGAAAAGCAAGTAATTTTACAGTTTGTGTATTTCTAACAGCATATTCTTGTTTGGCTCACAACCCAGAAACTACCTGGTCTGACATGGAGTGAGTGTAGTACAGCATTTGGCACTGCTATTAATGTTTTTTATGAAAACATACTTCATTTTGAAATTCCTATAATATTCCATATTTCGACTTATTTCCAGACACCTGCAGTTTGCTTGGCTGTAAGCAATTTCTGAGTTTACTTGGATTATTGCTGAAATTAGTGGAGTTTCATATGATCAACAGCAAATAGGGGAGCAGAAATGAAATACAATGAGGAAAATCTGGAGATATGAAGTCTGGAATATTCAATAATTAACAAGAGCAACCATCAGTTTTCTGTGTCAACAAGCGCAGACTCCTACATAATGCTTTAGAAAACCGCATAATCCTTTTTTTAATCTGCAGATGTAATTCCTTATGATAAGAATGACAAACTGAGTTTCAGGCTTTCTCTGCAGAAGGCTAAAAGAAATACTTTTACAAACTGGGCCTGTGGCTGCCAGGTCTTACGTTATACTAAGTTAATGCTATAACAAAGTAGATTTAGAAGGAAGTCAGCAGATGCAATAATATCCAATGTGTAGGAGTGTATGCCTTCAGTTAGTGATTCTGAAAGTTTTCATATTTACACAGTAGAAAGGTGATGATAGCGGACTTCATTTACCACTGCTGTGATTTGATAATAGCCCTGTGGTAAGTTACTTTGCTTATATACCTACTGGTGAAATATTTTTCAGTAGCTACATATTTAAATTGCATGCTGAAATCTTAACAATAATTCAGTGGAGGAGACACTGTGGCAAACAGGATAGTACACAGATTGGATCCTGGACAAGCTCCTTGTACCTCAGCCTCCCTTTTGCTAAATGGGAAAAGTGAGGGTAGCTTGTGAAGGTGCTTTCAGGGATTTTTAATTATTTTCTTTAAGAAATGTATTTTGCTAGTGAAGCAGTAGCATACTCATCAGAACAGTTGCCACTTTCTTTAAAAGAACTGAAAGAAAACTCTGGAGTCTTGTATCATTGGACCTAGAAGTTTGTTTAAAATTAGGTTAGAAACAAAGCTTATAAAAAGGGTTAGGAACAAAACTTTAAACAAAAATGTCTTTTGATCTCAGAAGCTGGAGCTGAGCCAGACGAATAGCCTGTCCCATGTCGATAAAGGCCTTTCACTGAAACTGATGACTTAGGCTGAACTTTTAGCTATTACAACATTGTGCAACCAATGTATATTTGTATTAACTTAGTCATTACCATTAAAACTGTTGTAACTGCAAAGATTGTAAACTTTGCCCAATTTACTTTTTGTTCAAGCAAGCTCAATGCAAGGCTTGTGGACCAAAAAATACGCTTTTAAACAGCGGTTTTATTTGATATTCGGCTTTGTAAGTTTTATTCCAAAATTTCAGTAGCACTCGCTAGTTTTAAACTTCTCTATGAGTGTCACTCTTGAGGAGAACTCATTTTTCTTACTAAAAAATGGTTGCAGTTCAGGGCAATTTTGAGATGTCTTCAGTTTGGCATCAGCCTGGATCCTGTGTGGAGACAATGAAGATAGTTTTATACATGTTCTTCTTGTTTTCACAAAGCCTTTCTTTTATCTTCTAAAGTAAACATAACTACTGAAAAGAAATCATATTGGCTCAATATTTGTCTCAGTTTCTTGCTGCAATTAAATAGTTATGTGTAAACATGAATGCTGTAATTTCTGTAATTATTTGCCAACTGTGGGAGCTATCTAGGCATTACTGTTTAGTAAGAGAAACATAGTAATGTCTGCATGTCACCAAAGTGAGACCTTTCCTAGTGTTACGTTAGCTTACATACTAGTCTTCTGCTCAGTTTTTCAGTTGTCTGCGTGTTTTTGATACTATTATCGTATTGCTTTTCTATCAGATGCCCTGCTTCTTCAGAGTCAGTAATTTGATCAAATCTCACCCTTTTTTTGTTTTGTTTTTCAAATGCACCTTGAACAGTTTTAGCAGTAATAATAGACGTAGTTAAGCACAATGGTAAATTTTGAGAATAGACTCAAGATCCTGGAAGTGAAACTTTCTAGGCTGTTGGCTGTTCAAGGTTAGTGTTTATTAAACTTAATTTGTGCCTATAGTTATGCTGTATGGATCCACTGTATAGCAAACGCCTGTCTAGGTTCATTTTGATAGTGACTGGCTTTTGTGTTAGTGCTTGTGTGATGGTCTTCAGAGGTCTGACTGGAACATTAATTTTTTTTGTTTTGTTATGCAGTCCAATTTTGACCAATGTAATGATTTAATTGCTCATCCTGAGTAGATGCGACTTTCCTTCTATACTTATTTTGATGAATAGCAACGTGTAAGTGTTTCTCAGAGCATGTGGCAAACTTGCTTGTTTCTTCGGATTATCTTTAAAGCATTAGAGAGACCTATGCAAAATCTTCAAAATGCATCTTACTCTTCTTGGCACAGTTGTGTATTCAGCTTCCTTCCTTTTCTTCTCTCCAGGCTTCACTTCCCCCTGCCCCCAAAGTCTCTTAATACTCTTTTGCACCTTGGCTTTTTACATCTTTTCTTTGTTCACTCTTTTCACATACTCAGTCTCTTCTTACTGGCTGTCATCTTCCGGGAATCACCACTTTTTTCTTTGGTCTTTGCTTATGTAATGGAGCCTGATTTTTCAGAAATTCGAGACAGAACAATAAAATACAGAGCAAGGAGTCTGGCCTTTGAGCCAGTGGTATGGCTGAAGTAGCAGTTCATGCAGCTGCTATGCTTCCAAATAATTTCTAATACTGCTTTGCCAAAATTGTAGCTTTGGGAAGTTTACTGTGGAAGCATATACAGCTACAGCAGAAATCAGATCTGCGGGCTTTGTGTGTCTTTATTCTGTGCTGTTACAGTTATAACTGATCAGCTGGCACAATGAGCTAATTTTTAGTGTCCTATAAAATCCTTCAGGGAGCAAATTACTGGAGGGTTTTTTAATGCATTTTACTGTGCAGTAATGATGAGGATAGATAGCAAGTGATAGAATTTGAGAAACTAGTGAATAAATATGCAAGAAAGATAATTCATTTTTTTTTACTGGGTGGTGTTTATAAATGGTTAATTAGATCCATTTGTGCATTCAATTATTCAACTTGCGTTAGCTTACATTCACTATGACAAACATAATGAAGTCTGAATAAAGACCTAGCTTTGGTCTTCCTGAAATGAGAAGTATTCTATGTTGGGGGACATCAAGACAGAGCGTGCAAAGTAGCATAGATGTACTTGACATTTGGTGTGAGGTTCAAAATTAATGGCATGAAGGACCTCTAATGGTGACTTTTCTAATTCATGTTCTCTTAGGCATGCACATTTCAGCCTCCTGTCTCCATCTGCTTCATGGAAGCGGTCATGGAGGTAAAGAAGGCTTTTATATCTGCCTTTTTACCTAGCATGTATTTTTCTAAGTAGTGGGCTCTGAAGTTGAACTTGAGTGCCTCAAGGAGACTTCTCCAAAGTTTGTTTGTCTTTTGGTTTAGATGGGTTCTTTCTCTGTCATGCTGTATCAGAAGTTTGATGAAGTGGTATAATTGGTTGTTTACTAAATGTTTTTGGAATAGCAATTAGGAAACACCAGGTGGCCAAACTTGAAGGAAGGAGGCTTCTTCCAAAAAGAGTTGGGCCTTTACAGGAAATGCAGGGTGGTAGTCTGGGAGCTGTGATAGCCACAAAGCAAGCGCTAATGGTAGGTAGTTCCTGCTTCTCTCTGGCAATTTGTTGCGATTTCCATGCAGCTTACTAGAGCTAAATTATGCTTGGTCTCGTCTGGGAAGTGCTAAAAACATACCTGCTGAGGAGGTCATGCTTTGTTACAGTAAAGGCATCAGAAGAGCAGTAACTAAGTTTTGTCAGAACATGGCTATGCTTTCTTACGGGTGGGGCAGTGGTGTGACTGATTTAATGCTTGCAAGCACTTGTAAGCATCATATGAAAAGAGTACTTCGGTGTATGCATGTGACTTCATTTAAATGTGTTGCTCTCTGGATAGACAAAAATGAAATTGTGACAGTTACCGGTACATGTATCTGATAACTCGTTTACGAATTACGGTTTTCCATCAGCTTTACCCAGATATTGCTCTTTCTCCACTTACATTCCTGCTCCATTGGAGTAACTTGAAAATGTACTTGTGCTGCTTTGTGCCCCATTAAAATGTGAAGGAATATGTTCACCAGATCAAAAGACAAAGGGAACAAAAAATACCCCTTGCAACAGCATCTTGCTTGGGCAAATCGGCTTCCAGTCTTAGTTAAGCTACTCTGAGAATGCATTGAGTGATCTGAATTTTTTTTCTTGACGTCTTTTACTGTGGTATTTTCTGTTCTTTGTTTTGTAGTTTCTTTATCTAGAGCCTCTCATAAACGGCTCGGGGAAGATGTCCATTCTTTTGTTTTCCTTGTGTTCTCATTGTTCTTGGAAAAGGTACCTTTCAGGGAAGTAGAAACTACCCCTCCTGGTGCATATGGCAGTTTCTGTGTTGCTGTCTATTTGACTGCACAGTAGTTCAGAGGGTTTTTAGAAGATGACACACAGGCACAAAAAGCCATTAGGTTTCAGGAACTCTGTTGCAGAGGACCAGTTCAGGTCTAGTTAGAAAGTGAAAGATCTCTGAAATGCTTGGGATGTATGTGAGTAGAATCTAATTTCTTGAGGGGAATGGATGTCTTAAGTTTGCCAACATGAAAGAAATAAGCCTGTTCTTGTTTCAAATGCATGTAGGCTTCTCTGGGAGGAGGAAACTGTGGTCTACTGCTTTTTTTTTTTTCTCTCATCTCAACTGACATCAACTAACTGACATCAGCTGCAACTCGTGGATATGTCTGCATTCAGATAATACTGACTTCTGTTTCCCTCCTTCCCATGATGTTCTGCAAAATCAGCAATGGCAAAGCTTTTGCTGTAATAACTGCTTCACATAAGCCACAGCTCATGCAAATAGTTCTCTTCAGAGAATGGGTTCTGGGTTTCAGTATTTTATCTGCTTACATTTGTGGTGATGTTGTTACTGATGTTGCGGTATGTAAAATATTTGTACGACTCGGTAGTTGCTACAGCCTGAAAGATGGTTAGCAGGTTTTTTCTTCCTGATTATATGAGGAATATGCTTTTGATGAGACCATAAAGCATTAAGAACCCCTTACCTATTCACTTTTCCAGAAGTTATCTTGGCCATTTCTGTCTCTCTCCCCCCCACCACCTTGGGTTACTGCCTTTATATCCAGACTGCTTTCATTGTTGCTGTCAGAAAAAATGCTGTTGAGCCTCATCTTCCTAATGATGGTTTGACCCAGGGTCTGAAGGAATTCTCTTTAGGTTGGTATCTGCTTTTTATTTTTATGATTAGTTCTCGGGTACCTTCAAACATCAAAAAGTCATTCTAATTTTTCTAGATATACTGTAGGAATCTTTAAAGCTGGGGATGGAACTGGGAAATGTCTCGTGTACCTACAACTTAAAAGTTTGGCTACAGGGTAAGAGCATGAGAGGTGCTCATCTGGACGATGTGAGAAAAATGAAGGATGCAATCAAGACTGTGTGTTCTTTAAATCAGCATGTTTTGCCTCACCAGATGATGTCTTATGCTTCAGAATACTAAGAGGTTTATTCTTCTGTTTTATATTACAGGAGTCAGACAAGTGTAACAATTTTTTAAGATGTTACTGCCAAGTTGCTTCAGTAGCATAGTGTTATGCCTTTTTGGTATCAAGTATACCACTTATTACTGTCTTTCAGGTTCTGTGGAGTTTTAGCGTTGGTGTCTTGTGTTTTGGAGTAGAGTAAAGCTAGAAATACTTCTCAGTTCAAGCAATCCCAAACTTACTGTTTTTTCTTGAGCTTTATCAGCTGTATTCATCATAACAATATTAACTTCGCTTAATCCCCTCATTCCCCAGCTCTGGCTCCTAGAATCTCCAGGTTTTGTTACAGATTCCTATTACACCTGTTTATGGGAGGTATGGACCTCAGTGCTAACTGAACACATTTGCTATGTGTTTCTTGTTCATACACATTTTCATACATAGTTTCAAATGCTAGACTGAATTTAAAAAGTGGCCTTGCCATCCCCATTTATTGTCCAAATACAAGCTCCCACTGCCAAGGATTAATACATAATTTTTATAAGGTGCATTAGAATTCAGGCAGGAGTAAGGGGGGAAGCTTCATATAACATTCTTAAATTAAAAGGACAAACTTTTGCTTTATGTTTGAAAATAAATGGCAGGTGTTATATTCAAACTAGCAATTCTTGATGGTATTAGCTGAAAGCTACAACTTCGTGAAATTGTAACTTGGTTGAACATGAGTCGTCTTATAATGGTACTTGAACTACTGAACAAATTCCAAGATTTTGACGGCGTTTTATACATGAAAGGGAGTTTCCAGTGGTGCTTTGCTTTTATATAATTCTGCAATAGGTTAGTAGGTCCTTGCTGATACTAAAACAACAGTTTAATGCTGAATGTCAGTTATCTAGTCTTCTAAAGAGCAAGCACTGTGCTAAACTAAAAAAATAGCTTCATGTGTTTTGCCAGTAAGTTTCTTAGAGCATGCTGTAATTGTTTTGGATTTACATTATAATTACATGTAGAATAACAAGGAGGTAGATGTCTTTTCACTACTGCTATAGGGGATGCTTACTAAATATCTCTGTTTAGTTAACACTCGTTGAAGTATCACTTTCACATATGGAAATTTCTCTTCTTAGCTTTAGACTGTAAGCAAAAGAAGTCAAGGTCAAGATCCGGAAGCAAGAAAAAAATGCTGCCTTTACCTCATAGTGCTGACGAAGTTTACATACTCAGATGCAGGTACATAGGCTTATTTTAATTGAAAGAACACATTCCTAAAGGCTTGCTAATTTTAATCCTGAGACTGTATCCTGTGAATGTTTGTGATTAAATTGAGTAATAAGAGGGGGGAAGCAATTGCCTATTTTCATTAATTTGAACAAAAGAACTTGAATCAGTCATATTTGGATATTAGGTTGCCAGCTGTTTTCTCTAACTAAAATCTTACTGGTCATGTCTGAGTAATATTCTCTCCTTCAAAATAAACCTTACATAAGAACAACAGATTATTATTGCAGCGTTAAAAATGTAAGAAATGTAAAAAGAAAAAGTAAGAATGTAAAAAAAAAAAAAATGCAGTTTTTTCATGCTGACGTTTCCTATAATATAATATAAATGAACTCAGTTACTAAGGTTTTCAGCTAAAATACGTAAAAACAAACTTTAAAAGAAAATCAGGACTTCCCACTCAATGTCTTTTATGTTATAATTTTACAGTAAAGCTAGATATATCTTGATGGAATAATTTTAATATTTGCATAGGTTTTGTGGTCTGGTCTTTCGAGGACCTTTGTCTGTTCAAGAAGACTGGATAAAGCACTTGCAGCGACACATTGTCAACGCAAATCTTCCACGGACTGGAGCTGGCATGGTTGAAGTCACATCACTACTTAAAAAGCCTGCTTCAATTACTGAAACTTCATTTTCTTTACTGATGGCAGAAGCAGCATCATAGAACAAGGAAACGTTTTAAATTTTAATTGGATGTAAATTTGAAATACTTTGTCATTTTTTAAAATAAATTGCTACACTAAATTATGTTTATAAATGCTAAAGACAGAAAAATAGAGGAAGTGGATTACAGTAACATCAAACTAAATTGAATACTTAACAGTTACAGTAAGTAGTCTTTATATTTTATATAGGGTGGAAGATGTGTTTTTAAGGTTTATTATGTTTTTGTCAGTTACTGTGTTCACTATCAATACAAGACCATTACATGTATGGCAGCCATTTTTAAATTGTTGCACATGGGTACTTAAAAGACAGATTTTAATAAAGCAAAGAAACCATGTTCTCTTCAGTGTTACCCAAATCAAGGCTCTGTTTATTCCAAAAAGAATTACATAGTAAAATAAGATATTATTATATTTTGTTTGTATGTATGTAGTGTTTTGTATAATACCAAGAACTGCTAATACAATTTACTCAACTTAGGGCATTAAATATCATGTACTTCATAGTTCAAGAGACTGTTTCATTCAAATAGGGCAATTAGTACTCTTCTATCTAGGTGTGTACGTGTTTTTTTTAAATCACATGAGGCTTTTTGTACTAAAAAGTGGAGGGAAACTTGTTTAAACAAATTTCTAAGAGAAATATGTACATAATACTGGAAATTTGTGGTAAGGAAATATTCTTTACTTCAGTTGCATTTCTCACTGACAATAAAGTGGTGCATCCATGCTACCTCCTACTTGTCAACAAAGATGGTATTTACCCTTAAGTTTTTGTATCATAGTAGATTCAATCCAACTATCTTTATTACAAAGCATCTTTTTGTTAACAAGTTTGTTTCTTTATGATGATTTACTTAAAGTCTGACTTGCTTACAGAAGTTTGCCTCTCTACTATTTTATTTAACACTGTAGAAATGTACTAATAAGCATTGCTCACTACACGGTTAGAGTAGACTTTTCATTTATAATTCTGTTTAAAAGATTGATCATTTTAGAAAATTTGAACACAGATTGAAATGTTTCTACATATGAAGAGAATGTTTACAACTTAAATTTTAGAGCTTGTTTTGGATGTGATTATATGTATGAAAACTGTAACACTATGCTCATGCTAAGGACCTACTTACAGAATTACTGAAATAAATGTGCTGTGAGGATGGAAATATGGTGCAGGTGTCTTGGTCATGCTGAATTGTGTTTGTTCATTTAAACTGTTTTCAGAACATGATTTTTGTTTAAATCAAATTAGATTCCTCTACAAATCAATTTTGTATGCAAGTAACATTTCATTTTACTCATATAGGGTAACCGATACTGTAGTTAAGCCAAGGATATGCATTGATATTTTCTTTATATGTAAATAAAGTTAAAAGCAGTTAAAACAAGAGGAGTATTTTGGTAGAGTATATACATACCTCACTGCCAGTGAAATTGCTTTCCTATGGTATATCTCCTTACCAGAAAAATCTCTAAATAAAAAGGTTTAAATAAAATCTAAATGTCTATAATGTGAAGCATTTATTTGCATTGTGTGAATTAAGTTTGTGAAATTGATTTGTCTTGCTTGAGATTAGAATCTTCTCATGATCTTAAGTAAAAGTACATTTACTTGCAATAAACTGACTTGTTCACAGACACATTACATTTGATTGGTGGAAAATATGAATAAATGTCTGTCTTCCTGTATGTGCATGGTTCAGAGGTAACACACAAGGCTTGTTAACGGTCTGGTAAAAATAGGTGGGTTAGAAATGCACAGCTGTACAGGACAGTCCTGAGACAAAGCCATCCTCGCTCTGTCAAGGCTATCATTAAATGAGTGATATTGGGTGTTTTACTGTACACGTTGCTACAGATAACTTCAGCTTTATTGACAAAATTTATTCCCTTTTTTTTTTTTTAACTGGGAAAGCTGTATCAGTTCATTTAAAGGCTGGAGAAAAAAATACTTTAGAGATTTTAGGAAAGGTAACTGGGATGTTGAAGTGTATTGCAGACAAATTATATGTATGCAGACTAACGAATTTCTAAATTTGTGGATGATTGTGGGGGGGGTTTATATGCTGTGAAAATGGAAGAGTAGCAGCAATGTGTGGAAACGGAATAGAGGGAAGTGATCAGATCACCTTGAATGTTTATAATGCTTTAATAGAGTGCTTGTTTACCTTTCTCACCAAAAAGGGTGCTTGTAAGAGCACCGTATTTTGTGGCTGTTTAACAGATGAAAAAATCAATTGAGTGCAAATGATATTTATCTAGTATTGTTAAGAAAGCTTGTGAGGTGAAGCCATACCATGCAGAATTCTGCATTAGCAAAAAAACTCTATTAGGTTCATAATAATAATAAAAACTAGTTAATTCTATTTAATTCATTAAACCCCAATAGTGAGCTGCTTTGTGTAACACTAAAATGCAAGGTTGTGTCTGCAGAGCAGGGAGCTAGCTCAAGGCCTGATTATTTTCCAAAATGAGATTCTTTTGATCAGGAGCAGCAGTTTGCAGTGGCAGGCTTTCTGAGTGGGTGCGCTGGAGCTGTGTACCCTGCTTGCATCAGATCCTTGGCAATATAGTTTGAAATAACCAGAAGAGTTCTACAATTTCTGTATATATTAAGTTAATTGCATATATGGTTGATACAGACTGAATGATCTTCTTAAAACAAAACTGACTACCCTTAAGCTTTCTTTAGCCTCCAGTCCTCAAATGGGGCTCTTCATTTTCTTGGTTTCTGTTGTTTGGAAATACAGATCTTCTGTCACTGCCTGCAAGGAGATACAAATTCCCCTTTCCAGAGTGACAGAGATTCTAAATAATCTGATGATAGAACAGAGTTAATTAAATCTCTATATTATATGAATCTCATGTTTTGAGATGTGTGGCTTGAGAGGCAGTGTGGCAGTCTGTGCTGAAGAGCTGGGCTTCCAGAACTGCACGTATAAACACGAGTGTTAGTCTGTTCACGTTGGCTAGATTGCTGTGGGGTAAAGGCTAGCGTAGTGATTTTTATTTGGTTGATTTTGGTTCATTATCATAATCTTATGTGTTTCTGGAGTTACTCTAGTGTCTGGTAAAGGTCTCTTTAAGTAGCAGCCTCTGGAAAATTATGACAAAATTTTGAGAATGCTTAGAGAAACCTGGAAATCATAGAAGACCCCACCTCCCACATTTTGTAAGATGGCCTATATCCCTTAGCTCCAGTGATACTTCCAAATCATCTTAAAAAATTAAAACTCTGTTTGCATTCCTTGAAATGATGTTTCTGCAGGATCTCCAAAAGGCGATTTTAAAGTGCCTGTGGTAGCCACTGCCCAGTGGTAGCATGTTCAGGCTGTATGCATGGAAAATAGGAGATGGAGGCAAGTGGATAACAAATGTTGGCTCACAAAGATCCCTGGGCATTTGCTTCTGTTTGCCATATACTGCTTCGTGTGGATTGTGTGACTTGTATTAGGCGGGCTGCTCCCGCAAGCCGAGGTGGTCCAGCTCTGCCTGCAGATCAGCTCAGACCTCCCCAGGGCTTGCCTCACCCGGCCGGTGGCGTCAGGAGATGAGCTGCTGGCTCTTCTCAAGGGGAGAGGAAGCACAGGCCAGACAGTAGGTAACGCTAGCTACTGGGGAAGGAGAGCGGGCACCTAACGTGCCAGAGATGGGCGACTTAACGGCTGGGGCTTGTGCCCTGGGCCAGGCTGTGTTTGAGCTGTGTGCCGGTTCAAAGTTCTACCTTTTCAGCCACACTCAGGGAGATCACCAAGGTCTTTGAGGTAAGTGGCTCACAGGAGGAACGCGAGTGGTGAATTAGGGCTCAGAGAGGTGCATCCACCCAAAGTTTCCCAAAGGTCAGCGCCACAGGATGGGGGTGGCGAGGTCGGTTCCTGCAAAAGTGTTTTGACTCCAGTGCTTTGTCTGGGCCGGTTGTGGGGCTGGATTGCCTGCATGTCACTAGTGCTTTAAAGAAGTGTTATTCATTAAATCTACCAGATTCTGAAAACCTACAGAAGATATAAGTTTGTTGCGCAAATGTGGAAAAATTAACAGCAAATAACAAGTACTTTCTTCTAACTCCATGTGAGGGCTGTGAACAAAGCCTGTTTAGTTGAGCACCGTGGTCAACAGACTTCCACTTTTTATCACAGTAGTTAATGGCCTGGATACTTAAACACCAGTTTCATATTAAAATAAAAAAAAGGGGTTTATAGTTTTGACTTTGTTTTTTTAAAAAAATCTTTTTAGGGTGGTACGTACTTAAAAAAGCCAACTGCATTATGATTTCAGATATTTGAATCCACCATGCTTTGTAGGTGCTGTTGCCTGATACATGGGTAGCAATTTTGATGTAATGGAAACATTTGGCCGTAGTGCCAGGTCTGTAATCTCTTGCAATAAAATGTTCCTTTTTAACACCACAGGCTTCTTGGTGTTCTTCCCGTTGTTCGGAGGTGAGCCACACAGCGTGTGTCACTTAACTGGGGAACTTCCACCCTAACGTGGGTGTGTGGCAAGACAGGGTGGCTTTGCTGGCTGTAGCCGCCTGAAAATGCAGAGGTGAGGCAAGGAGAGGGTGGTTACATCCCAGTATTGGAGACCAAGGGTTGGTGGCGAAGGGAACATCACCAGAGCCAGGGGCCCAAATCTGGATCCGAATCACAAATAACAGCAGCTCTCATTAGCACACATCCTCCCGCTTCTTGCTTTGCACAGTCTCATTTTGCTGATGCCTTCTTTCCCAGTTAGAAGCAGTTTTTCCCTACAATGCTCGCCGTGCGGTGGCTTCCACACATACTTGGACCCAGAGTATTCTGGAAAACCCAGTCTGCCTGGCACTCCACAACAAATTCCCCACAGTCTCCTGCTGCAGCACGAAAGGATTCATTGCCATGCCGCAAGCAGTCACACACACATGCTGTAAGAACAAAAATGAAGAGATAATAAAATTCAGCGTAGAAGAGCGTTGGGGTGGTTGGTTGGTTGTTTAAACAAGGGCTGGAGTGGGGGTTCCCTCCACACTGTCCTACTAGGGCTGATATTCCAGCGCTGCTCGTTCTCATTTCTAGTTGCACTATAGGCTGATAAAATTGTATTTGAAAAAGCGAAACGAGGCAGCCCTCTGACTTCAGCACCCTATTCGCCTATTAAGATTTGAACATGTCAGCAAACAGCTTTCTCATAAAACGTGGTGGCACTCACATGCATCAGGTGGAAGAACCTTGTGGTCCAAGTAGCTGCGAGTGGCTGCAGCGCTTTCCCTTTGGGAGCCATTCTGGCTGCCTTAGCTCAAGTGTGGGCAGTGCCAGGGTGCCAGCACGGGGAGGGGGGGCTGTGTGGGGTGGTGCTGGTTATGGAGGTGGTGTGCCCATCTTGCCTGAAGGCTAACATGCTGTTATTTTGGCTAGAAATAAAAAATGGATTAACTGCACCCCTGTTGGGGTGCGCTTCTCTAGGTGGAGGCAAAGTTTGTTACAAAAGCTGAAAGACCTTTCTTGTGCAGGCTCTGCACGCTCCTTTTGTTACAATTAAAACCCAACAAATAGCATCCTTGGTGACTGTGAGCCCACAGGCCTCAGAATTACAGCTCTTGCTGTCCAGTGGGGGAACGAAGAGAGCCCTAGAGCCTTCTTACAGATCCAAAGTGCTTGTACCATACATGTTGTATAAATCGCAACACTGGTGGGCTTTCTGTCTGTGCTATATTTTCACTTATAAGTACACTTTCAACTTGTAAGCTCTGAGCTTTACATACCAGGTGATGATAATCTCTGTACTTTTGTGTCAGAGACCTGCAACATGAAACATGTTTACGTGATGTTTATGGTGCATGTTCCCAAACATAATATACCGCTAGTAAAAAATCTGTTTGTTGGAAATGTGAAACTTCATGTTTAAACATTTGATTATGTGTCTTCAAGCCAGCAGTAGCTGTGAATCATGTTTGTAGCTCTCTGTGAAACTCATCCAAATCCATCCTCACTGCTGCAGCAACAAATGCTGAAGCTTCGAATCCCATTGTGCTCTTTGAAATGGCTTCAGAAAAGAAGTGACTGATAAAGCAGAATGCAAGCTAACACCATTAACCTGTGTTCTAACCGAATAAGGCACTGTGTGTCACCCAGGTACAAGTCTTGCTGACAAGAAATAGTTCTTTCATCTGTCTCTTCCCTGAAAAAAAAAACCAATTGTGTGGAAGCAGGAGAAAGAAAATAGCCTTATTTGGATAAAGAAGCAGTGGAAACAATCTTTTAAAAACAAACAAACAGACAAAAACCCCATAGGTTGAAACAGAAACTGCAAACAGGAGAAGACAGCGTAAGCCTGAGGTTGACACTTGTTTTGTAGTCCCCGAAATCCAGCTGATGGCTGTGTTTGCTGTGCCTCCAAATCTTCGGGGGTGCGGTTGGGCTCCTGGCACAGAGGAGGTTAGGGCAAATATTATCCTTAGCTGAACAGTCAAGGAATAAGTTTTAACCCCAAACCGTTAAAGAAATAGGCAGTGACAGGGAAAAGAGGCTTTAAATCTGATTTCTTGTGTTGAACGTCAGCCATACCCATTCCCTTTGCCGTCTGGAGTACATTTACTGATGCTTTTTAAGTGCTGTATATAAATCCATAGACGCTTGGTCCAGTCATGAAGGAACATGAGCTCCTCTTCCCACATCTGGCCTCACTCACAACCTTGTACAGAAATCTGAATTTTCCAGGTTCTGTCCGTGTAGGGACTACCATTCCCTGCCTCCAAAAAAATATCTCCTCTTTACTATTTGGTATGCAGCATTTTATAATGTTCTCTTCTCACTGAAATAACCTCCACTACTAAACCCAGTGTTCTCTGGCTGCAGCTGACCGTGAGTGCTAATAAACGACTAAAGACCCTGACCCAGAATGCGAGTGTTCTTCCAGGATCCCAAACTCATTTCTGTGCCCTCAGGCCTGGGTTCCCATCTGGGGACAGTACTTAGCTGCGTCTCACTGGGCTGCTAACCTGACCGTTTTCATTATCTTCATTCCTAGCTTGGTTTGTTTTCCCTTTCCTCAGTTTTTGCTTATATCCACATTTGCTTTTTCTTCCTCATTTTTCATCTCTATTGTTCTTTAGGACTTTATTTTACCACTGACTACCAGTGATGAAGCTTTTTGGGGGAAAATCCTATAAGCTAGATCCCTGTGAACACAGACAGAGTACTGCTTAATATTCTTAAAAGCATAGCTAATGGCCTGATTTGTGATTTATTTTATATGGCCACAGTAGCTATCTGTACCTAAGTGGTGGGAGGAGGAGGAGGAAATTTTTTTATTTTAGAGTGATTTTGGAAGAGGAATTACACAGAACAAAAATCCCAAGTTACAGAGTTGGTACCAGCCCAGGACTCCGGAGCTGAGGCTGCTGTTGGGAGCTGAATTCTCACCTCACGAGTTACCTTACCTGGCATGAATCCAGCTGGGGAAGTAAACATTTTGTGCTCTTTCTGTTTTGTCTGCATAAAAGCAGATTACTGGCTTTTCTTACTTTTTTTCTTTGTTTTCTTTTTCTTTTTTTTTTTCCTGACAGCCTTTCTGAAACCATAGAAGTATTTAGAAAATTGAGCATTTGCTTGAACAATTTTTATGAACAAGCAGCTGGTTAGCTTCTTTGAGCAAAACGAAACAGGGATATCTATTAAAAACTGGTAAAAACATACTGGAGGTAAGAATCTCAGCCCAATTACGAGTAAATTACAAATAGGATAACATTAAATTCTTAGGAAATTAAACTGTGATTTCAGATTTAGATGCAGAAATGCGCCAGGAGTATGTGAGCAGCCCTCTCCACTGCCAACAGCAAACAAAATCAGCAGCCCACAGGTTTCGGTAATTCCCTGCAATATGCAGCAGCTGGCACAGAATTTCATAAAGGGTGGGGAGAACAGAGGGATGCCCTGCATTCCCGTCACTCCTGCTCTAACGTGTGCTGGGCTGTGGAAGTTGTATGGTGGCCTGGACTACCTTGGAAACTGAAAGTGGCAGGTATGTCACACAAAAGTACCTGCTATCATAGCAGCCAGGTTTACAGTGGACACATCTGTAGCCTTTTTCTCCGTTGAAGCAGTAGATGCTTATTTTGCTGTTGCCTTCCAGGCTTCAGACATCCTCCCTACCTTAACAGGCTGAAAGTGTCAATCCTGGCTATCTAGTGCTGGACACTTGGCTAGTGTCCTGGTCTTGGGTCAGTCCCTGAATGGCTGGTGAGAGCTCCCCATCCTTCAGCAGTCAAGGCTGGGTTTGGATTTAGGTGCTGTATTGGGTTTGCGTGGCAAGGTTTGGTAGTGGGGGGGCTACAGGGGTGGCTTCTCTGAGAAGCTGCCAGAAGCTTCCCCCATGTCCAATGGAGCCAGTGCCAGCCGGCTCCGAGACAGACCCACCGCTGGCCGAGGCCGAGCCCATCAGCATTGGTGGTAGCATCTCTGTGAGAAAGTATTTAAGAAAGGGAGAAAAACGGCACACCAGCCAGAGAGAGGAGTGAGAATATGTGAAGGCACCAGCTCTGCAGACACCAGAGCCAGTGCAGGAGGGACAGGAGGTGCTCCAGGCACTAGAGCAGAGGTTCCCCCCCAGCCCATGGTGAAGACCCTGGTGAGGCAGGCTGTGCCCCTCAGCCCAGGGAGGTTCACAGTGGAGCAGATCCCACCTGCAGCCCAGGGAGGTTCACAGTGGAGCAGATCCCACCTGCAGCCCAGGGAGGTTCACAGTGGAGCAGATCCCACCTGCAGCCCAGGGAGGTTCACAGTGGAGCAGATCCCACCTGCAGCCCAGGGAGGTTCACAGTGGAGCAGATCCCACCTGCAGCCCAGGGAGGTTCACAGTGGAGCAGATCCCACCTGCAGCCCAGGGAGGTTCACAGTGGAGCAGATCCCACCTGCAGCCCAGGGAGGACCCCGTGCCGGAGCAGAGGATGCCCAAAGGAGGCTGTGACCCCACGGGCAGCCTGTGCTGGAACAGGGTCCTGGCAGGACCCATGGAGAGAGGAGCCCAGGCTGGAGCGGGTCTGCTGGCAGGGCTTGTGACCCCACGGGGGACCCACGCTGCAGCAGTCTGTTCCCAAAGGACTGCAGCCCATGGAAGGGACCCACGCTGGAGCAGTTTGTGAAGGATTGTCTCCTGTGGGACGGACCCCATGCTGGAGCAGGGGAAGAGTGTGAGGGGTCCTCCCCCCTGCAGAGGAAGGAGCAGCAGAGGCAAAGTGTGGTGACCTGACCACAGCCTCCATTCCCCCCCATCCCCCTGCACCACTGTGGGGAGGAGGCAGAGAAATTTGGGAGTGAAGTTAAGCCCAGGAAGAAGGGAGGGGTGGAGGGAAGGCATTTTAAGATTTAGGTTTTATTTCTCATTATCTTACTCTCATTTGATTGGTAATAAATTAAATTAATTTTCCCCAAGTAGAGTCTGTTTTGCCTGTGATGGTAATTGCTGAGTGATCTCTCCCTGTCCTTATCCTGACCCATAGATCTCTCACTAAATTTTCTCCCCCGGCTGGTTGAGGAGGGGAGGGACAGGGCAGCTTTGCTGGGCACCTGGGGTGCAGCCAGGCTCAGCCCAGCACAGGTGCTTTATTCCAGCTGGCTCTGAGGATCTGACCCAAGCTGGCAAATCTGTTCTGCTTGTTGCTGTTACTACTGTGCACAGAGAGAAAGCTCCGGCCAGTTTGGGATCACAATAAAAATTGAGCAGTGACTGAAAATTGAACCAGATGTGTGCAGAGCTACAACTGCTTCAGGCTCCGGCTTCCAACGATTGGCAGCACGTGCTGCCCGCAGCCAGCGCCGGTGTTTGCTGCTGTTGAGGGAAGCTCATCTACCACCAGAAAAAATCTGAACGCTTTCCCTACTTTTTTTTGAACTTCCCCTGCATCATGTACTTTCTGTCCCTTTCCCCTGCCCCCAGGAGACTGTTAGTCATCTCGGTTTTACCTAGAAAAGTTCTCATTAAAAGCCTGTGTTAATTCTGGAAGGCTTGCAAAGGTGAGATTTCTTACCCCTCCTCACCCTGCAGATCTAAACTAATTCCCTACCCGAAGGTGGTCTCTGCCTGCGCGGGTTAATGAGCCCATCTCCGGTTCTATACCTAGGAACCAAATCAAATTAAATAAGTATAAATGCAGCCTTTCACCGCATCAGTGCTTTTCCTTGGTTAACAGTCAAAATTATTTTGATTTCCCTCAACAAGGAAGCCATGAAAACAAGCTCAGCAGTCGTGTTTAGCCACAGTTGGTGCTGCTGCGGGAAAATGGGGAATGGCAAAGCCGTGGCCAAGGGTGGTGCTGTGGACACACTGAACAAAGCCACGTCCTAGTCCTTCAGCTTTCCTGAGCATTAAGTTTTCCATTAATGTCCTCGTGATCTCTGACCTGATTAGTGCTGGGAGCTAATTGGATAGGAGAGAGGAATTGTGGCTACTGCTAAAAAAACTGCTCAGAAAAAGAACTGGTGTCGGTCATCAGAAGTTAGTGAAATGCATGTCCTTTAAAATACTCTATTTGAGAAGCTAATTGGTGGAGAATAATAAATGCAAACATAGTATCTTTGAAAAACAGGTGCAGCTGATGTCTCACATGGAAATATATATTGATACTTCAAGATCAGGCGTTATGTAAGAAAACAGCGTAAGTGATTCAACTACTTCAGGGACCCAACAGATGTACCTGCTGTTTCCAAAAAACAAATGCATGTAAACCTGAACATGTTGTTGTCTCTCTGCCACATAAAAAATGGCTTATGCTATAGAATGGGAAATGCAAGATAAAAAGGAGAGAGTTATCTCACTGCAGTATTTTCATTAGGATTGTGCAAGATAAGTAATTTCCTACAAAATGGGAGGGGGAGCAAGCTGTGGAACCCGCATGTGCTGCAGCAAGGCTGGTAATTAGAATGTAGCTAGGCAAAATCACAAGGGGGTATGTAATAAAAGAAAGCTTTAATGTGATTTAAATACCGTGACGGAGT
The DNA here is from genome assembly GCF_023634085.1 of Falco cherrug. NCBI lineage: Eukaryota > Metazoa > Chordata > Aves > Falconiformes > Falconidae > Falco > Falco cherrug. The sequence continues at coordinate 17,210,688 of NC_073708.1, forward strand.
TGCGTTCAGTGACAGCCTGGTCACCCAGCGCAGCGCGTCATCCCCTGCTATAGAGATGTGCTCCTGCAAGAGGCTGCTGCACCGGCCATCTGGCTGGGCGGCGGGAGCGCAGCGCGGGGCGGCACGCCTGTCCCGCTGGGACACACCGAATTTGCTTTCATGTGGGCACAGCATCTTCTCCTAACAAAAGCTTGAACGTGGCCCCGATTTTGCCTCATGTGGGAGTATGTCATTCAAAAGAGATTAAACCCAAAGATATAGTGTATTTTGGACACATGCCTATAAATGTCCTTCACGCACTCGTATTGCTCACGAGTGTGGCGGGGAATGCGTGGGGCACGCGGGCTGCGAGGGCATTACGCCCTTGCTCAGGAAAGCTGGTAAGGGTGTACGGTGTGCCCACAGCTACAGAATTGCGGCAGCCACAAGGACGTGCGAGCTGGGCTTCCTTTCTCGATCACTTCCCTTTGGTGGAGCACTTCTGCTTCCAAGTCCTTTAAAAAGGCACGGGTTTTCCCACTGTCTGTATTTTAATGGGGTTTTTTGTTTTGTTTTTTGGGTTTTTTTTGTAATCATCTGGTTTCTTCTTGGCAGTGTGTGATGGATGTGATTATGGGTGTGGGGTGATGTATTTGCTTCCTCTTCTGAACTTCTTGTGCCATCTACTAACTGCTCCCCAAGTCTGGAGTGGGCGTGTGTTGCTATCCTTTAAAGCGTAATGGATTTATTTACCTTCTGCTGGTCCTCAAACAGCCACTATCGCTAACAGCAGGCAGGGAAGCTCCTTCTTCTGAAGTCCCAGCCCAAGCCACCCTGTGCTCCTCCTGGGAAGCAACAACTTTGAGAATGGATCTCAGCTACTTGTCTCCCTGCTTTTCCTGTCAACCCTTGTCTTGGGTCTGATGGGAATTTTCCCCTTACATCTCCCTCCCTCTGACAGTACCATGTTTAAAAAATAGGCTTTTTCCCCTTGCATGCCGCAAATCCATAGGCATAATGTTGCCTGTATTTGTAAGACGCTATCTGGGCCACACAGTTTTGTTAGTCAAAATTATTCTGTGAAGTAAACAAGTAACTGGATAATTTATACACATAACAAACAATTCTATAAACAGTTTCTGTAAGTTAAATATTTTAAATTTAAATATTTAAATAATTTTTTTTTCCCCAGAAAGTGGGTGGGTTTTGGATTGTGCACCCATGTAAAGGACAAACTACGTGGACAAAGGCACAATTTAAAGGCAAAGGAGATACTGGAGTTGCAGAAATCTTAACACTTCACCTGAACAGAGAGGAACGCCCAAATATGTCAGCAAAGCAGATATTAGCTAACGCTGGAGCTCTCTAGAAAGATCTTCTCAGCTCTGCTGTGGTCAGTACCAGGAACAGTTATTCCAGCCAAACACACTTGATTTGTATCTTCTGCTTGCTTGGTCGCAGCATGAATAAGGCAAAAAGGTGTTTCATGCCCTGCTTGGGCTGATGCAGCAAAAGCTTTCACCATGTGAAATTCCTGAAGGCAATGACTCTTGGTCATGGGTGATACTGTCATAATGAAGAATTTTGGGAAGTGAAGTGGTCAGACCAGATCAATGGCCCAAAGTCGCAGTGATCCCTACACCAAGGGCTATAATGTCCATGTATTGCCGTGTGCTAAGGCAACACTAGGCAGAGCAGAGTCAGGGACCTGAAATTCTGCAAGACTGGTGATGCTTGCGGAGCAGGAAGTACGCTGTCTTTGTCTTGCTCTTGTTTGCCCCAGATCCTGTTTGCTGAATGAACTATTCTGGAACAGACGTGGATTCTGGTGGAGTTTAATGGGTGGCCATGCTGCTGCTCAGATTGTGATCTTGGTTTCCTCATTTTAGGTTGTGCTTTTTCCTTTAACCTGCATTTCACTGGCTTTATATGTTGATTTTCAAGCATAATGAGTACTCTGAAATGAGTAGCATCAAAAGAGGAATCGGATTAGCTCTTTAAGTTTTACTGTGTGTGGCTTGGAGTGAATGAGAGGGCTGACACCAAGTGTGTTGAGCTGCGTGTCTCAGTTGATGGAGATACTGACGTTCTGTCTCTGTGCAGCTGAGATGTTCAGTTATTTCTGAACAGTCACTCATCATGTTGGATGTTGCTGCTGCTGTTCTCAAGGAAAGTTGGTAGAAAAGTACTTCTCGGGAGGTTTTTTTGTACTCAAAGAGGATGGAGGCAGGCAATGATACAAATATCAGCTTTGAGAACAAAACTAGATAATCTGGAAAACTGTCAGTGATGGATAGTAGGCCTCCAGGCCACTGGATTCCTAACTGTCCTGGGCTGTGTTTAAACATGTCATCAGCGTTACGGGAAAAACAACTGTTCTCTATAATATTCCAATAAAATATCTTGCAGACCTCAAGGTCCTTTCCAGCACCTGTATATAACCAGGGTAGATGAATCATTAAGAGATGGTGCAGATACAGTAATTTGGATGCTGGATCGAAGTTTCATTGGGACGGAGATTGTATGAAGCAGGCTGGCACAGGTACGGACTCTATCTGTGACATACTGAGCAACAACTGTGGCAAAACTGGAAAGCAACAGCTGACCACCTATAATTCAGTCACTGTGTTCTGCAATAAGCCTTACAGAAAAATTTATGGAGCAGATGGGCAAGAAATGTTCATGGCCTTATGTGCCTGCAACTTTTTGTAAACAGATACAAGTGAATGTGTCTTAGGAATTCCTCACTGAGGCTCTTGGGTCATGTAAAAACATAAAATGGGCCGGCTGGAGAGGATTCTTGAGCTTTGAAATGAAACCATCATGGATGTGATTAAAAATAATACTTGTCACTGTTACAGATGTAGCATTTGTTTGTCTAATACACCTTATAGAAGATCAGGATGATGTAATTAGAGCATCTGGTGCTCCAAGTGAGACTAAATTAAGAGTGCCCCATATGGGGTTAGGAATAGGGGAGTTCTTAGCAGGGATTGTCACTAGCCAATGAAAGCATTAATGTTTTACACTTCACTTCAAAGCAGGATGCCAGTAGGATCACACTAATGCGTTCCCTGTGATTCTGTAGATGGACTCCTGGGCCATGATCCTGAATCACATCAAAACTCTGTTTGGGCTAACTGGTGGGCAAGTAAGGGAGCGGGCTGAGCAGAGCTTTCCTGCCTTCTGGATCTGTTTGCCGGGCAGCTTGCAGTGCAGCCCAGCACCGCTGCCGGAGCCCTGCCCAGCACCCCGCGGGCCGAGGGTGAGCGCAGGCCAGCGCGGGCAGCAGGGCGCTGGCAAACCTGCACCGTGCCTCCTCAGCACCTGTGTTTCTCCTCAGCGAAGAGGACTCGTGAGAACAAGGCGTAGGTTTGTGGCGGGTTTTGCAGACCAGAGCAGAGCACCATGCAGGGGCCGTGGGCTCTGTGCCGGCAGCTGGGTGTGCACCTTCCCCGTGCCGGGCTGGGGCTGCGCCTCTGGGCTCCAGGGCACCTGCGCTGCTCTGGCTTCCTCGACTGTTTGCAATCGGTGTGAACCTTCATTACAAAAAACCTCCTCATAACTCAAAATAGCATAAGACCTTGGTTCTTTCCTCTCATGCACAATTTCAAATTAAAAATACCATGAGAAGAAAGACCGTTACTTTTTCTGCACCATTTAATATATTTTTGATTGATATAAAAATTAAATGATACAAGGAGCATATATTTATATACAGTTACTTACACACCCATTCACACATGCACATCAAATGCAGGTAATTTACAGTAGCATTTCCCCACTGACTTAAGTGGGTATAAAGATCCCAGGTGTTTATTACTTTTGAGATGAAGGTCTAAGGTTACCTTAATAGATTGTTATTCATGTTATTCCCCAGAACAAGCCATTCACTCACTGTTTTAATTTCTGACTCTCATAACTCCACAGTTTTTTGTTATTTCTGAAATCAGTGCAAAGTTAATTCTGGAAGCAGTGGTTTCCCTTCATTTGCACATGCAGTTGGCTCTGTCGTGACTGCTTGTAAATGCCCTGCTCCTCCCTCTCACCTCCTATCTCTTTAGAGAATCACCTCTCTGAGAAGGAAAGCATCTTAGTTTTGTATCTTTTTCATCCTTCGGTACTAGGGATTTCATCTGAAGTTTTTTCTCGGTAGTACAAATAAATAGTAATAATCAGAGTGATGGTTTGTAGTAGGCAACAATTAATGATCTGCGCAAGAGGTGTGCTGGGGGGAACTGGTTAACTCATGGGGACAGAAGTTGTCACAGGGATATTCCCAGCCAGTTTTGTGCCATAATTTAATTCTTGTGTGGGAGCATTATCAGAAGATTTATTTCATTTAGTGTATTTGAGACTATTAGCTGTGAGAAGTGAGATACAGTAAATTATATAGTGTACAGAGCATACAAGTATGATACAAGGGTCCTGTTACTGATGTATGAGGAGAAAAGGCCTGAAGCCCTGTTTTATTATTCTGTAAATATGCTGTGCTAGAGGCTCTTAAAGCAAGATGAAAGTAGAGGGGTTTTTTTAATGTTGATTACAAAGGAGTCCTTCTCACACTCGGACGGGTGAATCCCCTTCTCCCACAGTGACTTCGTGTGGCCACTTGTCTGGAGAGTCGCCAGAGGTCAGCTCCAGTAAAAGGTTATCAAATACTGAGAAATTATGGCATTCTCAGTAATCCAAGTCTGCTCGTAAGAAGTGCCAGATAATTTATTTACCTTCTAGAAACAATAGAGCAAAAAATGAATAGAGGAGGACATTCTTTTCAATAGAAATATGTAGTAGAAAATTATTTTAAATAGCATTATTAAAATGATGAAAATAACTTAAAAATTGGCAAAAATGTAGCACTGAGGTGCCAAATTTTCCTTATTAAATAAAGGACTTCATCCAATCTCATTGATGATATGAAAATTATGCATGTGGACTACTGTGTGCAAAGCTTCCCAGCAAAGCTATGCGTAAGGCTGAAGGTTTGACATGGTCAGTTCTGTACTCAGCATTGTACAACTAATTCCTGGGCTAGTGTGAGCTGCTTATGAAACTAATTATGGTTAAAAGGTACAAAAAAAGATAACATGAAAATAATAAGTTTATATTAGGAAACCCTTCTTTACATCAGTCCTTCCTAATACCACAGGCAATGGACAATAATAGACAAAAATTGATTAGGGATGTAATTGAAAGTTGTAGCAAAGTGTGGTTAGAGAAGTGGGAAGAGATTTAGGCTTAGAGAAATGAAATATGTACCTGAACTAGAGTTTTTTACTTTTTTTTTTAAAAATAACATATTTCTTATTTACTGGGGGAAAGCCCTGGCATTGTGATATGTATCTAGGGAGGAGGACTCACATTCTGCCTTAGGGGATGGATACCCAGACCTGAGATCACCTTGGTGATCTGGTTATGGATGTACCTTAAACGAGGTGATATAGTGTATCTGAGAGTTGTCTGACCTCCCAAAACTCCTCCAGCTGGCACACAGCATCTCCGCACCCACCGAGCCACAGGGCAGAGGCAGAGGAGGAGCTGGGCCCTGGGAGCTGGGCTGTGCCTGGGCAAGATGGATCACCCGATCCAGGAATTACCTGTCCAGGGAGGGACCGAGCTGGAAGGAGGCGGCAGAGAAGGGCTCCCTCCAGCACTGCAGCTCTAACACTCTGCTTGGAGATGAGAGATGGAGGTTCAAATCCCTTCAGGCAGAGAAAGGATTAAACATGGATCTCCCACATCCTGGGTCACTGCCCTAATTACTGGGTTAGTGGATAAAAAGGGAATGACAGCAGCTGTGGTGAATCCAACCTCTTATTTCCTTTGTGGGTTTGGGGTTTTTTTTTCTGTTGCAAGTGCCCAAAATGAAACATTTTGGATGAAACAAAGCACTTTTCTCGCTGCAAGATTTATGGGATTTGTTTTATTTCAGCAAAGAAAACTGGAAAATATTATTTCAGATTGTTCTGAACATGGGGGGTTTTGCTCATTTTAGTTTCATTGACTTGTTTTACAGCAGAATCAATTATTTGCCCAAACCTATTTGAAAATATTAAGAAGCACAACTTCGGCTTTGTTGGACAGTTGCCTATGAAATCTCAGCCCATGCTGGTGGACTGCAATCCTCCCAGCAACAGTAACGCCCCAGCACAGCAGAGCTCACTGAGGCTTGGACCTGAGAGCAGACAGGTAGATATGTGTATGCACTATTGAATTATTGAACACTAAAAAATACATATTTACATTGATTGAGAAACTTTAGTAAAAAAGCAGCAGTCTACATTCCATCAATGTCTTTCATTGACAACAAGGGGCAGCTGGTCCCATAGTGAGTATCTTTGGGAAGTGCAGTTAGGTACGCGTCGCAGTGGTCTTTCTCAAGGAGGGTAATGACTTGGTATTACCAAGTGGCTCATTTTGGATGACTGTATTTTTTGGTGCTTTCTTGGTGGCTGGACGAACCAGCAGGTTCTAACAGTACTAAGCCTTAGTTATTGGTACTCACTGGAAGGAGGAGAGGTGCACTGTCAGGACAGGGGGGGGTCAACGTCTCCGGGCAGAGAGAAGCTGAACCCCATTGTGAAGTCTCTGCCAAGTGAAAGGGAACTATAGACATCTTTGCCATACTTTTTAAATATTCAGGATTGTGTTTCATTTTTATTACTCATGTCCTGGTTGGGAATGGGTCACCACAGCCAGCTTAATTGTAGGAAGCAAATGTACATGGTTACTCTACTTCTGTTATTCCCTTCTTTGGGCCATTGTGGATTCCAATATGTCTGTTAATTGTATTTTATAAATGACATAAATGTACATGGAACATTACAATAGGGAAAATATGACAACAGTAATACTACAGAGCATAATCCCTGCCTCAGGAGCTTGCTATCCAAAGGCCTGAATGTGTTCGTTGTACTTAGGGAGGGAATAGCGTGGAGATGTTATCTGCGCTTGGCTTAACATGAGGTTTGGGGTTGTGAGAAATGGGCAGGAAGAGGAGCTGAGAACTGCACTGAGCTTCTCCAGGGACAAGACATCTGGGTTTGAGCATCACCCACAAGGTTCTGGTCTCTGAAAAACTCTTCTGTGAGATGGATAGGAGGGATTTCAGCTCCTCGTTCGAGCTAATGGAAAATGTTGGGGGGGGGGGTGTTTTGGATAAACAATACAAAAATCTGCAAGATCTTACATTTAATTTAACTCAAAATTATCATTAAAAAAATGACTCAAAGCATAGTCAGCAATTTGCACAGCCTTGCTTAACACTTCTCAGGTGTAGCACACTTACTCTCACAGGATCAGGCCCTGGGGGGACACCAAGAAGAGAAATGCTTGAAAGCAACATATGGAAATTGAACACGAAGTAAAAGCTTGAGTGGAGGTAGGTGGTTCGGGAGCTGTCTGCAGGAGAGGGAGCCAAGGCTACGCAGTGGGAAGTGTGCGGAAAATGAAAGTATGTAGAAACTGAAATGTATTCAGCTGCAGTCATGTTAACGTAATCCATGCTGTCATTTCCCCTTGACGAGTGTATGTAGCACATCACAGAGCTGAGCCTGTTGTCAGAGGAAGGTAAAGGCAATACATACATGTGTGCATGTCATGGACAGAACAGCGATGCGAGAGTTATGAGGCACGTATGTGGAGAAATCACTCAGCAGAAGGCTACAAAAGATGAAAATACGTTCAAGAAGAGCTGGTGTTTTTGTGATAAAACTGACTAGTTGTTCATAATTAAAATAAATGTTTCCTCAAGGTCCTGAATTTTTTCTCCAGAATCACAAAGCTGTTCTAATCTCTGCTGGTATTAGACCTTGAATTAAATGTGTGCTGGCATCTGCCAGGGTAAGTATCTGTTTTGTCCTCCCACCCCTTGTAGAAAACTTGGTTAATCTGGAAGAAGCAAGTTCTGGAAGGCTCCAGGCCCTACAGAAAGGGTTTGGGACACAGTGCAACATCTCCTGCAAGCACCTGGTATCCCACAGAAAGCCAACACCTGTCTGATCCCAATTCCCATAGACCTTGTGCTGGTGTACATCCCACCAGCTTCCTGATGCGCCTAAGTGTTGGTGAAGCTCAAGCTCTGCCAGTCAGCTACAGAGACATGGAAGTGACGAGTGCTTTATCCAGGTGGAATGATCTACTTGGGAAGGACAGGCCATGCTTTGGCTCCCTAAGACCAAAAACATCAATCTTTGAGCTATTGCTTTTTCCCCAAAAGTTAAACTTTTTCCAAGAAGGCTGCCATGCCCGTGTCTCTTCCTCTTTAAATTTATATACAGTATTGCTTATGGCAAACGGCCCATACAGTTCTGCAAATCCTCAAATATTCATCTCCCCCCTCCCAAAATTTCAATTGGACTCACAGTACTTTTTTATCCATGAACACCTCAACTGTATGAGGGCTGCTGTACCAATTTAAAATTTCACCTTGCATTATCAGATTTTTATTAACTAGGATTCATCATTATTACCTAACATCCTCTTCAGCCCAGAGCATCTGTTGGGATGCCGGATGAGGGTGTGACCAGTTCGAGCATCATGGGCTTGTTCAAGCTTCTTTGCTTGTCTGCAGGTAGGAGTTAAGCGTGGCCCCTGCTGGGCTACATCTCCTGGCAGCCGTTGTGCCTCTCTGGAGGCTGGTGGGTGCGTGTGGAGGTCAATGCCACTCACCCACCTACACGCTGCTGCTTCTGCACCAAGTGTTGCAAAACTGCCACAGGCTTCCTCGGTTAAAGGGGCAGCTGGAGTCCCTGCCACATCTGGGCTGTCCTTTACCCAGGCATTGACTGCTCATTGCTTATTAAGGGGGAAACCCAGAGAGGCCACTTCATTGTTTGTTTGTATCCTGCATTTTTTTTTTTTTGCAAGTAAATTGTCAGGATAGCCAGCACGTCTTTGATACTTTGTCTCTTTATCAGAGTCCAAGACGGCTGATGACATTATATTGGGCATTCATTTCAAATCTGCTGAGCCCACGGAAATCAATAGTTTTCCATTATCGGGTCCGGCTGGGTCACTAGTCTGTCAATGAGCTGTTACAATCGCTGTACAAGGGTGAACCTGACCAGTCAATTGCTGCTGACAAGAGGAAAACACACTGACAGCCACTGGAACAAGCCGGAACACAGATTTGCACTTTGGTTTGCCATCCGAGGAGGCTGGAAGCAGGGCCATTTCCAAGATGTAGGGCACGCACAGTGGGAGAAGAGGCCCCATCCCTCCCTCCCGCACAGCAGGCAGCCTTCCCTGCATGGGGAATTCTGCTTTTTTTTCCAGAGTCCCAACCACCCGAGAACTCTCTAACTGCAGATGAAGGAACCACCTTCCTCGGCACTATGTTTTTCCAGCCAAAAAGGGACACACTCCAGGGGAATGCTTCTGCTGGCCAGGCCAGCGGGACCGGGATTCTTTCTGCAGTGGCTGTCGCTGGGGGATGCTGGGCTCTGGGGCTCCTCAGCCGCAGCAGGAGCCGATGCTTCGCCAGGCGGGAACGCAGACGGCTGGGTTAACTCCCGTGTTTCAGCACTGACTTCCTATCAAACTTGAGAGCTGAGCAAAAATAAATAAATAGAAATTATCCCAATATTATGATTTTTAATTTTCAACTTTATTAACTTCTTTCAAGTGTTAAATCCTGACCGTTTTATTTACGCCTCCGGTCGTCTGTTTGATTCTCGCAGAAGTCAATATTCACTTGTGTTCCATCATCAAACAAAAAACTGGTAATCAACTTTATCACTGGAAGCCAACTAGCCGGGTTTTAAAAAATACACTACCCAAAAGAAGGATCATTTTCTGTAAATGAGAAGAGAGGGAAAGTCTTTTTAACAGAGAAGTGCAAACCTTCTTTTACTGGTAATTAGAAGCACCAGTCTTAAATGACTCGCAGCATTTGGCAGCTCAAGCAGCGTCAGATCTCTTACAGCATTAATTAAAAAGAATTTATGTTTTTTTAATAAAATGCTTCATGTTTTAGCCCCTTTTCTTCCTCCTACCAAATGTGATTACGGGGGCTGAAGGGAATTCAGGTTAATATGTTGACACACTTAACAATGCGGGGTCATGTTGCACAATCCGCTCGGCTGGTTGGGAGCGGCGCAGCCCCTGACAGGTCCTCATCAGCCGCTGCCCTGAAGGCAGAGCCAAGGAGAGGATTTTAATTACTGCTCTATACGCGAGTTTGCCAGCATTAAATTGAGACATAATTAGGCCTCCGAATTTTAATAATTGTCCTAGCTAATTGGGCAGACAAGTACGCTCTGCAGCGTGGCGTGATTAGATAATTAGTGTTTCCAAATGACAAAATTGGGCTCTTGATTGCGGATTGCAGATGGGGGGGGTGGGGGGAGCGGGCGGCTCCCTGTGCGGGCAGAGCCGCGCCGAGCCGAGCCGGGGGAGGCGGCTGGGCCGGGCCCGCTGCGGTGCGCGGGCGGGCAGCCCGGCCTCGGGACGGGGACGGGAGCGGGCCCGGGGCGGGCGCGGTGGCTCCGAGGGGCAGGGGCGCCTCCGGACGCCCGGTGCCCGACCCCCGAGCCGCGGCGGGAGGCGACTGACTCCGCAGCGCTACTTGGCCGCTTCAGCCCGGGGACGGAGAGGCGCAAGTGACGGCCATCGACAGGACATCGGGGCTCGGGACGGAGGGACGGAGCTCGCCTCACCGGCGCGGCGCGGACACGCGCGGCCGCTCCCCCCGCAGCCGCCAGGGGGCGCCGCTCCCGCGCGGTGGTGGCGATTCCGCGCCCCGGCGGTGCCCGCGCCCGCTCCGCGTCCCACGGCAGGGCCGGCCGCGGCACCGTAAGTACCGCTACCCCTGCCCTGCCCTGCCCGCCGGCGCGGGGCCGCGCCCCGGGGCCTGCCCCTCCGCCCACCCCACCCGGCCGGGCCCTTCCCCGCGGGTGCGGAGAGTCCCCCCCGCCCGCTCCGCTGCTCGGCGCTGAGGCGGGGCTCGCCGCCATGCGCGGCCCCCCGACCCCCGCAACCTGCTAGGGAGGTTTGCTAATTATAAATATATATATGTCTCATTATAGCCATCAAATATATATTTCTATCTGAGCTACACCGGGGACGCGAATGGCCGCGGACGTAACCCCGGCAGCCTCCGGCAGCCGCGTCGCCGGAGCTGGCGGTGAGGCGCGGGTGCCACCGTGCTGCTCCCGTCGTCTGCGGGTTTTAGTCCCCGCGTGTTTTTCCCCATTAAAAATTTTTAATGATACAACCGAGTGCATTAGTAATTTTATTTTAGAAAAAAAGCGCGATATTTGGGGAGGGCGCCGGGGTGAATCCGCAGCGGAGTGCCGAGCGGCGGGGCTACGACCCCCGCGCCGTGCTGCCGGTGCTCCCGGGCCGGGCGCTGCCGCTCGGTGGGTGCCCCGGCGCCGAAGGACGGCGTGTCCGTGCCGGTGGGAGCAGGGCAGGGCAGCCCCCCGTGCCCCTGGGGCAAAGCGCAGCGGTTCCCGGTTAGGGCAACGCGCGCACGCCGGCTCCCTCTTCCCGATTCCGGGAAAGAAAACGGGGAGGAGGCGAGGGGGACCCTCCGGAGCAGCTCCTGGAGAAGAGGGTCCTCTCCCTGCTCCTGCCCCCCTCCCTTGCCCGTGCTTCGTCCAGCGAGAGCCCGGCTGCCCCGTCCCGCCGCCGCGCAGGTAAGCGGCACCGCGGGGCAGCTCCCGGGCGGGCAGAGCCCCCGCCGCACCGCGCGGCCCCGGTGGGTGCCGGGCCCCGGGCTGCACCCGCCGCCCGGGGGGAGCCACCCTGGCAGGCTGCAGGCCCCCCGGACCGGGGCTGCCTTTTGTTTGCGGTTGTTATTATTTTCTCCGCGAAGAAGCAAGCGGATTCACGCAGCGATATAAAGTTGAATGGCTAATAACCGAAAGTTTAAATGCAAACGCTTCGCTAGGAAGCTGCATTTCGTGCAGCTGGTGCAAAATTGCTTTCATTTTTTGTCTGCAGGAAAGGAAAAACAGTTTTATGAATGTCTTTTTTTCCCTGTGTGTGATTGCACCATCATTGAAATACAGATGCTTTTCGTACGTCAATGGTTTTCACTACAGCCTAAGGGTTTCTTGGATTTAAAGGTCTAGTTATTTTTGCTAATATTTCAAGATTTTAACTCCTGACTATCTCATAAATCAACTTCAGATGCACTGTGCAGTATTTATATACTCATTTTCAGAGATATACTCCAGCTCTAGAGTGCCGTCTCACCATTTCACTCACTTTGAAGCTATGGTGTTGGGAACTATCAGCTCTGAAGACAAGGTTAGCTCACAAGAGCAGGCTGCGCTGTGTAAAATGCTGATTTATAAAAATGTTACAATCCATATATCTTGCAGGTTGAATTGCATGCTTTATGTGATCAGAAATACATAGAGGATTGATCTGCCAGTGCATATTTAAAGCAAAATTCATGTTGTCTTCAAAGGTGAGGGTGCCAGAGATGTACCGGAGCAGAAGCTAGAGGTAGAAGGCACATCTTACAACCAGCCTCATCCTGGAGAAGCTGTGGCAAAGCCCTCCTATATTCTGATAACAAACTCCTGCGGCCTAACGTGCGCAGTCCTCAGCCAAGCCCTTGCTAGGAGCGGTAAGCACCTTGCCCTGCTGAAAGTGAAAAATGCCTCCTGCCAACTAAATAGATGCCTACTCTTTTTTTAAACTCTTTTCTGACTTTGATGGGCTCTTGACCACCAGGTGACACATCCTGGGGGCCTACGAGCCGCGAGGGTGTTGCTTTCCTGTAATCGGCTGCTTTCTGAGCAGGCTCAGTTGCCTCTGTGCCCAAGGGGTCTCCAGGGGGTGGCTCGGCAGGCTCCATTTTGTCATCCTCCCGCCAGCGTGCTGCTGAGGCTGCCAGCAGACGTAGGAGGCTTGCGGTGCCTGTGCGAAAGTGATATCCAGCTCCAAGTTTGCAGTTAATCAAGTCCACTTGGGGAAGCTGAACAATTTAATCAGTGTCTGATGAAGCCTTGGATGTAATTTGTCTGCCCTGTATCAAACTCTCTTCAAATGTAAAGCAGTCGTCAGGGGTTAGATGGGGGAACCTCAGGACAACGTAGCTGTAGTTCCTGCCCTGATCCTGCAAGAAATGCTGTGCAGGCCCAGCACAGCACAGCACGGCCTGTAAGCACAGCAGCCTGTGCTGGCGTGTGCTCATTGCAAGGCCAAGGTCACAGTGAGGTTCCCGTTCTTGGGACACTTTCATGCTGGTCACTAACCAGATTACAGCTTGGGTATGCTATTATTTAGCAACCCTTGCCAGAAACACTTTTTTTTTTTTTCTGCCCGGTGAGAAAGCTGGGACTCTCTATTCAGGGACACGGCTAAAAATAATGGTCCTGTCACTCGTGCCCAGAGTTTTCATGATATGGTGGCAGGGTGATGGGAGCTGAAAGCCACTTGGATGTGGCACTGAATGCAGCTGTCTGAGTTTGTCCTGTTTCTTGCAGGGAACACCTTCCACCTGTGTTTCATGCTCTGCCTAGCCTGCTGCTTCACCTCCAGGTGCAGAGGAAGGTATTTTTTGGCTAAGATGCTACTATCTTGAGAGCTGGGTATTTTGGAAGGGTTTCTTTCCAGTTCCAAGTTAGTACCACGATTCTGATGAGTTAAAGTGCAGAAAGTGGCATCCCTTTCCTGTATGATGCCTTCTTGCTCAAGACAGGCTGTGTTTATTTCTTCTCGGGTGGTAGCTGGGTCTTGCTGGTTTTGCAGATCTTCCCTGGGGTGAGAGTGCTGACTGTCCACAGTAGAATGGACAGGTAGAGTTGAAACGATTTATTTTGTGAGTAATATGACATTTTTTTCTGACTACCGATTTGATTGAGTAGGGTTTGGGGTTTGTTGTTTTCTGAGTTCAATGGTGCCGAAAAAATGTTAAAAGTAAATAATTAGGGCATAGTAAAAAAACCAGGGTATATCTTTATTTATAGTGGTGTAATTGAAACTATTCCACTTGGTAGTGTTAAAATAGCATAATCTCCTTAACGTGCATGCAGCTGTGGAAGTACGAAAGCATTTTACACTAGCAGAGGAGTTCTCACTCCCGCGGTCTTTGCGCAGCGCCGTCTCGCTTTTGCTCCCCTCCGAACTACCGCTGCGGAGTCTGGCTCGGCCGGCGTCCCCGCTCCTACCGGCGGCGGGAGCGCGGCCGGAGCCGGTGCCCGCTGCCACCGGCGGCGGGGGGCAGAGCCCCGCTGCTCCGGCGGGCTCCAGGCCGTGCCCAGCCGCGTTTCCCGGCGTCTCCCGGGTGCGGGAGCCCCCCGATCCCGGGCGGACCGGCGGGGGGCGCGGCGGGGGCGCTGAAGTTAATACCTCAAAGAAGCCGTCGGTGGCGGGAGGGGGCGGACAAAGCGAGCGCCCGGCTAACGGCGCGGCGCTCCGCCGGCCAGTTTTAAGGCGTTTTAAGCTTAAAGAAGTGACAGGGCAATCATCTCCCCGGCTCGGCTGCGGATGGGAGGGTGAAATCTTGCTAACAGCTCGTGTATCTGTATATTTAATTGCGACCTGGCTGCATGTTCCTGTTGAGGAAGGATGCAGATCACAAGCGAATCTATAAAAACACAGTTGACAAGCCCGGGAAAGGGATAAGTGACAGATGAAACGACAGCCAGCGCGGAGCTAACTGGCAAACGCATCAGTACAAAGTCATATACCTTCTGAGAGGAGTAGTAGTTTGTTTTATTCCGGTTCTCCAGAGTTTTATCTACTGTCGGTGTGATGGGGGAGAGAGGAGCTAATGTGCCCTGTTTAGGATACAAACATGCAGATTAGATCAGACTTCAGACACCGTGTTTCACTCAAGACTTAAAACGGTTAGAGGAATAAACCAGGTTTCCCCCACCGAGCAGAAGGAAAACAGAAAAACATGGATTCTTTTTTCTAAATGTTTTAAAGGTGTTGAACTTGTTTAAACACAACCGTTTCACATACAGCTAGAGTGAGCTACCGGGGGTTCGTGGGGCTGGGAGCTGGGGCCCGGCGCTCGCCACCGCTGCTGGCCGGGGCTGGGGCGGTGGGCGAGTACCAGCCCGACTCCCGTTTCCTTCACTTTTGTATTACTTTAGGTTTTCAATGAGGCTGGTGTAATTACGAGGCGTTTAACTTTTTGCCAGGCTCTTTCATTATGGCTTTGCATTTGCACCTCGCTTTTAAGAGAAGTAATAACATTCACAGTCAGGGGCAAATCCTGTTAATGAACAAATTAAAGTTCAAACAGTTATTCAAGTTCACAGCCCCGCTCGCTGCTCCTTTAATAAGAGTTATACATGTTACTTTCTCTCGGGATCACTCCCCCTTTTATTACTTTTTAAGCTTTTCATAAGCACTGGCGGGCTATACGAGCAGCTCCCAGCCTCTTAAAGAGCCCACAAATCCTGAAGGGAGCCCTAATCCGGCCTTAATTTAGCAACTTTTGTAAAAGACATAAAAGCTCGGGTGCCACCCTTGTGCGCTCAGATTATTATGTCGCAGGGAACAAGCCGGGGGAAGCCCCCCCCTCTCTTTCCCGCACCCACCTATCGGTGCTGGCAGCCTCCCCTCCGGAGCTGTGCAAAAAGCCTCCGTTAGCCCCTCCCGGGTACCGGGGGAGAAATGAGGATGTCTGATCGACAGCTTGGGGATTTCTGCCCCCTCCCGCGGTAGCTCTGCCCGGCTCCGCTGGCCGGGGCTGGGCGCGGGCTCCCGGGGCGGCCGCTCCCCCCAGCCCGTCCCGCAGCGGTCCCGGCCGAGGCTCCGCAGCGCTGCCCGTGGGCCCGGTGCCTGCTGCCGGCGGCTGCCTGGAAGTGTTAACGGCGTGCCGTGAAAAAAAATAATCCCTGCGCTCTTTCTGTCTCCCCGCCCCCCGCCCCCGCTTTCTTCTTTTCCTCCAAACCTTTCGCGGTTAGAGTGTCTGCGCTCACCTCGGCATTTGCATAACATGAATCTTAATTCCTCTTGTCAGGGGCTGCCCGAGCCCGGGGGAGCTGCGGCTCCCGGCGGGGACGGGCGGTGAGCGGAGCGGCCCCCCCCGCGGTGCCGGGCTCCCCGGGCCAGGGGGCGGCGGGCAGAGTCCAACAAAGCCCGGGGAGTTTGACACTGGTTCAAGGCAGCGCCGGTGCAAAAGCGCTGTCTATGTACAAATAGAGGAGATCACACTCCCCATTATCTACCTCCTGGCGAGTGTTTGATTTGTGACATCAAAAGCTTATCAAGGCAAGCTTATACAAAAAAAAAAAAAAAAAAAAAAAAAAGAGAGAGAGAGAGGAAGAAGAAGGAGGGAAAGAGCACCTCTCCATGGAGGGAGACCGCTCCGGTTTGGGTGATGCAGGGGGAAAGCGGAAAGGGTCGGGGGTCGGTGCTGCCAAAGCGCCGGTGCCGGGGGTTCTGCCCCGCCGTGACCCCGCTGGCCGAGCGGCGGGGCCGGGGCCGGTGCGGGGCCGGGTGCGGGTGCGGGCGCTGCCGCGGGCTCGCAGGGCGGCGGGCAGGCCTGGCTGGCCCCGGCGGAGGGCTGGAGGGAGGCCCTGACTCCTCGCAGCCATCCGCACAGAAGTGGTTTGATATAATCACCATGACAACTGCCGCCTATGAGCATACAAATAATAGAGATGAAATAGACAAAAGATTAGCATGCCATGAAAAGTACAATAAGTTTCTTATTTAGCATTTAGATAACTGTCTTTCCTTCGGAGCAGGCTTCAAAGTTGAACCCAGTTTAGACCAAGAGGATTAATTCTTTCTCCCGCATGCTTCATTGAATCTCTCATTACCAAACTTTGTCTGTATTGATGTAAGATTTGATTGAAGATTAGAGCATTTAGCAAATCTTGCTTTTCTGCATGTATCAGGCCTTTTCAAGCACAGACCGCGCTGCCCAGTGGTCAATACCCTTACTTTTATCCAGTGTCTGCTTCATTTAAACTTAATCAACTCCCTCAATGAACTGGAACAGGGAAACGTCCCTGCGGTAAGAATGTTGTGCTTTTCTTAGATAATTCTTTGCTCCCTCTCCCAATCCGCTGGCGTTAAACCTAAAATTGCTCTCTGATGAACTTAATCAATATGATAATGACGATTGGGGCTGAATGGCTCGGCCCGGGCTCCGCTCGGAAAAGGTAGGTGGCTGCGCCCACTGCCCGAAAGCAACTTCTCCTTCCTCGCCTCTCCTTTTGTGTGCGCTGCTCCCACCTTCCTGCCTCCCTCCCCTATCCCTCTCTCCTCCTCCCCCCTCTCCCCCCTCGGTGACACCGACCGCTGCTCGCGCTGGAGAATGATGCTTCTTTGTGCGGCAGGAGGACTCGTATGTCACCGCCCGGAGAAGCGGAGCGGAGCGATTGGCTGGGTGAATTATCTGCCTTGTTGCAGTGAATTATTTGCGCTGTTTCCTTTCCTAGTCAACAAGTTTCTGAGGTATAGTGCAGATCAATCAAAGCTGACAGAGCGCATGTGAAGCTTTTGCTGTGTAAATCTGGACCTCTTGTCCCGGCTTCGTTGGCACTGGCATCTGTATATCATTTTTATACTGCTACCAGTAGAGCAATTTCAAAAGTATTTGCAAGGAAAATGGATGTCCCCATCTGTTCCTGGAATCATAAATGTGCCACTTTCGGAGGGTTTTCACTGGTAATCATATCTTTAATGATGAACAAACTTGTGATATATACCTTTCCATAAAATGGGGTTTTCTTCACTTTATTGTGATTGGCTGGGATAAATAGCTTTTCCATATGTTAGGGAGATAAAACATAAGATTACCAGAGCTCGTTTGTTTGATCATAAACAAAAGAAACAATCCGCTCCAAACACTCTTAAACAGAAACAACTGCAAAATTAAATTGTATTAATAGGCTATCGATGGGTCAGGAGGCAAACAACTGTCCCCGTGGAAAAGACGGCCGTTTTAAAATAGGAATAGACGGTCCTTCTCGCTGTTCGGGTGACCTTAATGCAGACGTGGATTTTAAATACTCGATGCTCACGTTAAATATTTTTTCCTTTAAAATTATCTTGTCTTTGTCGCTCTCTCTTTTTCCTCTAGCTTGACTTTGAATATCTGTAAGTGAAGACCGAGGACGCGGTGCTGGGTAGTGGATTGCCGTGCGCTATATTTAGAAAGCAGCTGGAAGAGAAAATGTCCTCAGGAATCCGGGCTGGTTTATTGTAAATGTCCCTCCAGCCCCAGCACTGTGAACGTAAACGCTGGCTCCTCAGACGTGCCAGCGCTCCGCACAGCCGGGGAGCGCTGGATGAGGACGGGCCGGGGCAGCCCTCGGTAATTCTGCGGCACTTCCCGGCGCAGGTAGCGTTAGAGCCGTCACAGGCACATCAGCAGTGCCGGTGCCGGTGCTGCCCGGCACCGCGGCTGCCTGACCAAGCCCCGCGGTGGGGCAGCGGCACGTCGGGTTTGTCCCCGCCGGCGGCACCTCCATGGTTTCCCCGTGCAGAGCACCCCAGCCGCGAGGGTCGCTGCCCGGGACCCCGCAAAAAGGGAGACGCCGTTCCGGCGCAGGCGGCACGGACGGC
The DNA here is from genome assembly GCF_023634085.1 of Falco cherrug. Lineage (NCBI taxonomy): Eukaryota > Metazoa > Chordata > Aves > Falconiformes > Falconidae > Falco > Falco cherrug. The sequence continues at coordinate 17,229,159 of NC_073708.1, forward strand.
CCTGTCCCTCCCTGGACACCCAGCAGCAGCGGCACCCCCAGCCGCGCCTCTCGCTCCCCGCGGGGATTGAGGGACGGTGCGAAACGTGGTGTCCTACGCTGTGACTTGTCCCCTCGGGGATGGGGACGAGGCTCCAGGGACAGGCGGTGCCGGAGGGGCACCCCACGTGGCTGTCGCTCAGGGAGGGGACCCCCAGCGACCCCGCTCGGGCCGGTCGCGGAGCAGCTCCAGGGTACGCACCCCGGGGGCCCCGCGTTCGGCCCCGGGCCCCTGACGGGGCAGGCGGCTGCTCGGCTGCACACGCCGTCCCACCATCGTCATTTGCTCGGCGGCGGGGGTGCGTGTGTCTCCTCCCTCTCCGGTGTAATGCTCTTTCGCCGCCCCGCTGCCCCCAGACGGCGAAAGGGCGATAGTCGCGACACCGCGATAGAAGGAGATGCCTTTCTTCCTGGCCGGTGCCCCTCGGTGGGTGCGGGGAGCCGGGGCGGGCGGGCCCCCGCGAGCAGCGCGGCCCCCTCGGGGCGGGCGGCTTCGACGGCGGCTCCCAGCCACGCGGGGGAGCGGATCGGGCCCGCACCGGGCTCCCGGGGCTGAGCGGGGCACCCGCCGCCGGGGGGTGGCTCGGTGCCGGCAGGCGGGAAGCGGGCAAGTTAACGTCTCTTAAGGCCAAAAGAGACCATTAAATCATCTCCCTGACCTCCTGCCTTACAGGGCCGTATAATTTCATCTAGTTCCTGAGGCATTAAGCTTGAGTAAAATGTGCCTTCCAGAGAGGCTCCTGGCCCCGAGGACTTCAAGAGAGGGATTTTGCTCCTGTCCCGGAGAGGCCGGTGGGGCAGTCGGCCCCTGCTCAAGGGACGACCCTCATTTCCATGACAAGTTGCTTGAATTGCTCTCGATTGCCAGGCACCCGCATTTTGGAGCCTGCAAGCACGGCTGTTGCACTGTTGTTGCCCTGTGGCCACCTCAGCTTCCTCCTGCCTGTCACCAAGGTGTCATGTCTGGCGTTAGCACAGAAGAGGGCCTGGCTCTTCCCTGGGGTGCCCGGAAAATGCTGAGGCCTCCAGCAC